>NC_140949.1:146323042-146928542 GCF_014529385.1 Adiantum capillus-veneris | reverse complement strand
TGGTGTTTGAAAGAGTTATACTTTGCGAAACTTGATGAAAATTGACATGGTGCTTCATGTGAGCCTTATAAACATTTTTGTGGCTAAATTTGATGAGTCAATTCATTATGTTCACAGTTCTATCTTAGGCATGCCTAAGATAGACTTGGCTAGTTTTGGGTCTTTTTGGGCTTCTTTTAATTTGATTGGCTTTGTAGGGTTGAAACTTGGCTGTTGATAAAGTTTGGGCTCATTAATCATGGGAAACATTATCTATTGAATCATTAAGTTTAAAGAAAAAACACCTATGAGAAAATTGGTATATTGGGTAATCGTCACATCATTACAAGGGCAAGCATTGATTCCATAATGGATAGCATACCCCATTAGGTATCCAGACGGGAACCAACTATACTAATTATCAACAAAATCAACCAAAATAGGTATGTGAAAACTAGAGCAACACCTTCTTTGCCAATAATACCCTCAACCCTAGTCCCCACCTCTACGCAACAATGCACTGCCGCTAGCAACATGTTCCACGGAGTGTAAGTGGCAAGCTGGCGTGTAAGTGGCAAGCTAGTCATCTGGTTGCATGGGTTGCCAACTCCATTGTCCATAACTACTCAACAATAGATACAAAGGATGATAGCTTGTACCTAGCACCTTCCACCCTTTATTAATAGTAGAATAGCTTGGATGAACGATAGCATAGGAGCAACAATAACAAAAACTGCAGAAAGGGAACCACCAAGGAACACTAGCAGTTCCAAGCAGTGGCTTGATCACTCATGCGTGCAATGGAAGGCACCTCTTGCATGTAGCCAACTCCCCCGCCTTTCCCCCATTTACTGCCTCTCCCTTGCCACAACACTCAACATGAACAAAAGGGCAACCCAAATTGGAGTCTTCTACCCATCATTAGCCCTCCCAACCACACACCCTCGACCAATCAAGAATGGGCAAGATGATGGGACGTGGGGATCTAAGGATTTCATCGAGCATCTCTGCTCCAAACAAGAAAACAGTATTTTGTTGGTAGAATAGCCATGGTGTGTGAGGGCTACACCGTCCTTCTCTTCATCTCTCTCTACAAGGTGTGCGGTTAGTGTGTGTGCATACGTAGTCGCATTTAGGGGTTGTGCTGGAATGGACACACTAATGCGGAGTAGGTATCTTAATTGCATGCTTGTGTAGTTGTGTGATTAGAGTTGTGAATAGAGTGATTGATGTGAGAGGTTAATTTCAACCACATGATTGTGTGCGCCAAGTGATTAGTAAGTAGGAATGTGTGGTTGATTAGAGGAAGCCCTTTCCATGGCTTCTCTCTATGATGAGTAGAAGGATCCCTTCAATCCTCTATGTCTATACATCCAAGGCTCGTGCTTCCATGCCCTAGCTGGGTTACCGATCCACGATTTGACAATTTTGTGGGTTGCGATTAGGTCGTGCTACAATGCTTCCCTACATTTGGCGCCGTTTCCGGGGATCGATAACCTAAGCTAGTGAGTTTAGGATGTGTAGAATAGAGTAATTTCATTACTAATTTCTCGGTTTTTGAGTTTGTGTAGCTCGATTTTGGTTTGGTTTGATGATGATGTGCACGAAATTGATGCTAATGTTGAGATGTGAATACCCCAAACCCCCAATTCCACTAATTTCATACTAACCCTTACTGATTTCGCTTCTTTCCATGCTAATTTTACTAATTTCATGCTAACTTTTACTAATTTTGACTAACCTTGCTAACCTAACCACTAACATTTGAAATGTAAATTATGTGAAATCCCCTTGCAAGAGGTGGAATCATCACTCTAATCAAGTTAATTGTACCAATTTATGCCTAATTTGATGATTTGAGTGTTTGATTTTGACCTACAAATGGTCAATTTTGGAGCCGATTTAATGGTGCACACACTAGTGTGTGCAATGATGCGTCTTCGCGTAGAGCAAAGGAATAGCATGGAGTGTAATTACGATGTAAGTGCACTTACTTGTTATGTCAATTCTTGATTGATTAATGAGATTCAATGTTGCTAATTATTTTCTAAAATTAGGTGTGTAACATAAATTGACCTACACTTTGCACCTAATTTGATACACTTGGAATGAAATTGATAGTCAAATTGTGACTAATGAACTTGTGTGTATCCAAATAATGCCTAATTCTCATCAATAATTCTTGTGTGTGCATAAAAAACATTGTGTGTGTGCACACACTAAAGAGGGAAAAAAATGTCAAAATTTTCAAGTGTGTGTGTATCTAATCTCAAATGTGTGCATACATAAAAATTGATGGAATTGATGATTTATGAGTATGAAATCATGTAAATGATGTGTATGTTAGGCAAATTCAATCATTGGATAAGCCTAATTGCCAAAAATTTGGGAAAAATTTGAGTGTGTGTGCCTATCCAAGACCACTTGATTTTCTATGATTGATGGTCAATTAGGGCACCTAAATGATTTTTTATTGTGAAAATTTCATAAAAGGTGTGTGCAATCATTAGGTGTAAGCCTAAATGCATTGGCAATTGAGTCAAATTTGATCATTTGTGCTTAATTTTTGAGTGTGTGCATTGCTTGATTGGATAAAAATAGTGTTATTTTTTTAGAAATTAAGCATGCATGCATTTACTTATGCTTGATTGAGTTTGCAGTTTGAGAATTAATGTGAAATTGATGGATTAATTGCATAAATTTTTGGCCTAAATTTGGGGTGTGTGCCAATCAATGGCATGTGCAATCCAATGGGTAAATGAATAATTGGTATTTTTACCAATTATGATGATTAATTTGGCCAAATAGTTGATATGTGTGTCACAATTGGCTTGAGCAATTGGGATAGATCATTCAATTGGTATTCATTTGTGTAGATTTTTAGTGTATTTCCATGCTTATGATGAATCAATTTGATGAACATGGAAAAAATGCACTAATGTGTGTGCCTACTCAATGGCATTCGGTATTCAATCTGTGGATGAATAATTGGGAGAAATTACCAATTATGATGATTATTAGACCTAAAGATTGGAGTGTACATCATAAATTAATTTGGATTTGCATTAAATGACTCAATTTGTGCATAATTGAGGATGATTGAAGTGCTATGACACTACCATATGCGCTAAATTAATTACAGAGTGACTATGAGTTGATCATGTAGCTTCACAAACCCAAATTAGGTTTGAGTGATTTTTCATAAGGGATATGAGCAACTCATGTTGCAATGATTCCCAATTTGGTTTGATTTTTGCAAGCAAAAGGATGTATTGTATGCATTAATTTTTCATTTGAGCATTTCTCACTTGACTCAAAAGTCAAAATTGCAATGGATGTGTGAGCATTCATGAATTTTATTTGTGATTGTGTATGAAGCGTGACCTAATGATTCTAGCCTTGCATGATAAGTGGGTACGTATATGAAGCATCAAAATGACTTGTTAAGAGTGCAAATGTTGAGGTTCAATTACACCAAAGTATTGTTGTGATTTTTATTGGATATGTACATAAAATTACATTGAAACAATTTCATGATTTATTTCAATGAGTGACAAGACAAAATGATGCATACATTAAATCTTGAGTAACATCCGACAAGGACGTTGATGGCTATAATCGTAATCTTTGGTGATATAGCTACCAATGAATGGATACTTCATAAGTCAAACCTTGATTGATGGGCTTCCCCTCTCTCGAGAATGCTTGTGTGACTCTGCCCCAATACACACACACACAAATTACACACAAAAGGACACATCTGTTGCCGCATTGACTTACCGTTTTACATATTTGGTGCAAGACACAAATGCAATCATGCACCCCAAGTATCTCCTAGTCGTTCTGCGGTAGCTGTGCGCAGTGCCAACTAGCCGCTGCCTGGCTTGGTGTAACCCCACACTCACCCACACACTGTCTTACTTGCCACAGCTCGTCAATTTTTTGCGCCTACTTGCTTTAATTGGCAGTCGGCTTGGTTGGCCTGGATGCTAGTACTTGCAGTTAATGCAAACCGAATCGCCAACATAGGCACACTATCACACAGTGACCCGGGCCTCGTAAATTCTGCTACTGACTGAAGATCGTGCACCATACACACCCTCCAGCAGTAATTAAAGACATTCGCTACTTGCTGCAAATCCGGATTTCGTCGCTCTGCTAGGCTCACACCATGAGCTGTCTATACACTGGTCAAAATCCTTCTTGGCCGTAGCGCAAGGCTCATCGCCTTTGATTCCAGAGACCACACACACAACTCCCAATTCTCTCTCTCTCTCTCTCTCTCTCTCTCTCTCTCTCTCTCTCTCTCTCTCTCTCTCTCTCTCTCTCTCTCTCTCTCTCTCTCTCTCTCTCTCTCTCTCTCTCTCTCTCTCTCTCTCTCTCTCTCTCTCTCTCTTCGATTGACTTGCAAAAATGGTAGCATCTTCCCATCTTTACTCTTCAGCAACTTCGCATCTTGCCCTGCATTTGGCTCTTCAAGCCGGTCTTCCCCGAACCCGCACTCCCGACACTGGCCCAAATCTCACACACACACACACCAGCTCACATGGCCGCCTACTTCAATGCTTGTGACAATAAAGCAGCACATTTTTTGGTGCATTCCCCACCAAGCCTTGCGATATGCCTCCCAGCACGTGACTGCCTTGCATCCCACAGGCGCATGCGAGCAGCGCTGCAGCAACCCGCTGTGAGAAGACAGAAGCATTAGAAAAAATAAAATAAAAAAATCTTTAGTTTAATCAAAGAGAAGGAGAGGTTCTCACCCTCCTCCTTTTCGAAACAACAAAAATTTTAAAAAATGTTCTCCATGACTTGTATGAGCTTGGCAAGCAAGAACGGCTAATCTTGCGGCCAATGAAGAAGATAATGTGCATTGTTCAACTTGTGGTTTATGTCAATAGCATAATGTTTTAATGCAGTTGTTATTGTATGATAATTAGCCAATGTTACAAATTGGGTCTTGGATTATCGATAGAAACAAATGAAAATTGTACTTCATCGTACACTTTCTTTCTCATTGCTATGTATGTCAAACGTGCCTAATACAAGAATCAATTTTGTGCCCATTGTGATAATTCATTAAACTATTGCATTAGTTGCATTTTTTAAAAAAATTGAGATATGAAGGAGCATGAGCTTTTTCATGCACTAAAAGTTGATTTTTTGCAATTGAGTACTCACTTTCTCTTGATTTGTATGAAGTTTTGCTAATTAAGAGCATGGGACATTGGTTTTCTGCACTCGTTGTTGACTGAATTAAACTTCTATGAATGGAACTCACTGGAATATGAAATAGTTCATGGGTTTCTAATGTTTGATGTGCATATATGCAGCTTCTCATTGCAGTAAGGAATTGATCTTTTTTGAAGGGAAATCGGCCAATGGCACCATTTTCATGCATAAATGAACTCTCATTCCACATACGTTTTGGCTTGTGCATAGTTTGATGCTTGAGTGCATTGGAATTTTCATTACACTACATGAACAAATCTTTTTGGCAAGCATACAAGCTTCATGTGAGAGCTACATTGATGATGCATTCATGCTTGATGGAAAGGGTGCATTAAAGTTTGGGTTTGACATTTCTTGTACATTTTAGTGCTTGATTTAATGTAGAATCATTGCATAGCACTAAATTGGGCTTCTTGAATGGCCATGATATAATATTGAACATGATTTTTAGTGCTTGTATTGTGTTGACCATATGATGTATAGCACTAATGATTTGACTTGTTTTTTGAAGAGGTGCGGCAGGTGTGTGATTTCATTGATCCAAGGAGGGTTCATCATTGCAAAAAATTACAAAACTTGGCTATTTAGAGCCATTCCAATTCTTTGGATTCAAAGTTGTATACATGCTAGCTCATAGCTTGATCAAAAGTTCAATTTTTCATTTTTCAACTAGTGTGCACCCACATTTTTTTTAGAGCTTTCAAGTACAAATTTGGCTATTGAGAGCCATTCACTTTCATTCCATTAAGAGTTGCATCATCTCTAGCTTATAGATTGCTGTTAAATTGAAAATTTCATGTGAGCTAGTTGTTAGCCAACTTGTAGAGCTTTAAAACTGTAAAATTTGTCTTTGAAGAGCCACTTCATTTCATTCAAAAGTTGCATTATTTTCAGCTCTTGGCTTGTTTTTCCATATTTCATTAGAGCTAGAAACTAATCAACTTTGAATCATGCATGAGAGATGGTAAAAATTGCAAAATTTTCTTATGTAGAAGCATTTTACCTCTCTCATTGTTGATATGTATGCATAAATTTGCTATTAAAGAGCATCATGTGCATAACCAAAGGCATTGTTTTCCCTTGGGTTATTTCCCTTTGGAAAATTCGGGTATGCAAGACCCTAGCATTAGGATTTCTTTAATGGTTTTTTTGCGTGCTTTTGGCTTTCAATAAAAGGCCTTTGGAGTTTGTGTTTACACTTAGCTTCAAAAAGCTTGGATTGTAATAAAAGATCAAGAGACTTCTCTACACAAAGGGGATGCTCGCTCAAGGATGCCATAGAGCATGAATAAATGTAATCCTTCCATCATTTTGCTCTTTTTATTTCTTCATCCTCTTGCTTGGCTTAAGTGGAATTTTGCTTCTAAGCTATGGTTCTTTCATGTTTGAAAGCTAGGCATCCTAAAGTTTCAACACTTTGCTTTGTGAATATTAACTTATAAAAAAATTAGGTTTTATGTGTGCTAATCATAGGTAATTGGCCTTGACCTTAGGTTAATGTAGGTTCATTTCTCATTAGTCTTAGACTCTTAGTGATAGTCTTAATACCCATTTATTTTTAACATGACCTAGGGATATGATTAGGCTTTAGTCTTTTTAGTCCAATTTCCATTAGCATCTCAAGTTGGAAGCAATAAAAAAGTGCTAAAAAATGAATCAATGAAGCAACAAGTGTCGAGAAAAAGTAGCAAAAATGCTATTAGACACATGAAAAGAAAATTTCTATGTTATGTTGTGTCTATGTGAGGCCTAGCACCTTATTAGCACTTGGCAGGCGAGGAGAATCACCTTGGCTCGCTTGGTCAAGGCCCTAAACCAATGCCCTAGGCTGATAGGGGTTTGCAGTCGCCTTGGTAGGCTAGTAGGCTTTTGAAACACCTTCTTGAGGGTTCAAGGAGCTGAGAGTCGCACCTAGACTTGCCTTGGGGTGGTAGCCTTGTGATGTGTTTTACTTTTTTCAATGATTGACAAAAACAAAACTACCATGAGTTTCAAAAAGCTTTGACAATGTACTAATAGATTATGAGCTTTTTAATAGCCCGTAGACATGATATACTTGAATGATTTATTAAGATTGGTCACATAGTTTTTAGGCTAGTAGGTTTATAAACTTGCATTAGCTTAGGGAATTGATTGCTTGTGTTTCGTGCATAAAACTGAACTTTCCAGTGGTTTAATCTTCATGATAGTTTGAGTGTTTCTTTGCTTTATGTTATCTAGTTTTTTACTATGGTTCACCCATCTTTTAGAAGCAAAAAATTCACTGTGTGATTGTTCATTGTGCTTCATGTTTTATTCAATTTTGCTGGCCTTTGATGCTCATTACTTGTTCTTATGTTTTGCAGCTCAACATTTCTTCCATGGACTTGCTTTCTACCATGTCACCGTGTCTTACTTCACCAGCACACGAGGACGTGCACCAAATTATCGCTCATGGAACCGGAATGTTGTACAAGACCAAGATGAGATGGCTAAGCTGATACTTCATCATGTAAGCTAGACTATAGTTCAACTTGAGGCCCGCTCTCAAGAAGTGGATGAAGCCTAAGCTACTCTACTAGCGAGTGTTACTAAAATGGTCTCCCAATCAAAAGCCAACGTGCTTGAGAAGGTTTTTTCTAAAGACTCCCTAAAAAGTATTTGGCCCGAAGGCGTGTGAACATGGACTTATAGTGCCAAGTCAGCATCGTTTCCTACCACCGTAAATAGCCGCTCATATCATCGCATCGCCTAAAAACTACCAATGGCCACCCGGCGGCGCCAATTGTGCCACCAAGAGAGCGTTCGCAATGCATCATGGCCTCCACAGAGCTCACACCTTAGCTTTGGAGCTCCACGAGCTCTCCCTTCTCATGCTCCCCTAATGGCCACGCTCCACATGATATAGACCTGTCTCTCGTCCCTTGCCAGCACCTATGGGGTAATTCAAGCGCCGCATGGAACATGTTGGGCAACCCCCCCTCCAAAATCCTCAAAGGATTCAAAAAAGCCACTTGAAAACTTCAAAAAAAATCTCTTTTCTTCTTCACCTTCCAACTCCTGCTCAAAGATTTGATCACTAAGCTACCAATTTCCTCCTATAGAATTGGTTCCTAGATTTGGTCTGCATAAGTACCACCTTGTTTTGATCCCAATGGGTCCTCAACCAAGCCGACCAAAATCACAAAAAATCATCTACCGTTGGCAATTGCCGCCACATTCAACCTTCAGTATCTTGCCCATTCTGACTCTGTTCGACACACAATCACTTCCTCTGGACTTCATACACTGTATACTTTGCATGAAAATCCTATCGAGGCTCCAAAAACCTCAGATGACACATCAATCCAGGTAATCAAATTGGTACAAAAATGGACCCCGATGAGATTTCAACTAGCAATATCTTGACAACCATAACTCCAAATGAAAATTTTAAAAGACCGACATGCTCCACATAGCAAGCACTTTAGGCCCTTGCATTCACTCCATATCTGGTCTAGAAAACCACATAAAGCATACATCTTTGCTACCACTTGCTTGCCTAGGCCTTCCATATCTACTTGCATTCACTCCATCTTTGGTCTAGAAGACCACATAAAGCATACATCTTTGCTGTCACTTGCTTGCCTAGGCCTTCCATATCTGCTTTGGTACTTTGCCATGCATCTGTCAACATAAACACCACTACTTGTTCCCTTTGTTAGGGTTTACACACTTTGGTTGCACCAACATGATAGTCACACAGATATTAAGTGACCCCTCTGAGGGTCCGGTTTTTTTATTTTCATTGGGGTTGAAGATGCAAAAACATGGCTACAAGATTATGGACTATTTATGTTGCTTGGGTGGAGAGAGCAACAAAAAGTATAACACCTAGTTAGATAGCATGAACAATACTTCAAAAGAGAGAGAAATTAAGCAATTGACAACAGTTGAGGACCGGATTTTCATGGAGCCGGTCCCCCCTCCAAAAGGCTTTGTATTATGGTTTCTCCCATCAAGAGAGACATTTTACAATACAATTCTTTGTGTTCCTTCTATACTAGCTAGTGCAATGAAGATGGAAACTTCAAGCACTAAGCAAAACACTTATCAAACACAACATCAATTCCCTCACGGTCTCAGACCCGAGACCTCACACACCTTCGAAGATGGTGAGAGCTAGCAGGATATGAGAGTAGATTGAGAGGAAGAAGGAGTAGTCTTATGAGAAAGATGTACATCTTCTCACATAATCACTCATATTAGCATAGCTTAGCTTAGTAATTAGCATGGTAGAGGAGATGAGCATGCATTGAAGCTTGTCTCTTGGTTGGATTTGCATCACAAAGCCAAAAGTTGTTGGTGCAGGCCTCCCTTCTCACAAGCTTGGAGTAGGTGATAAGCTTTCCATTAAAGCTTGGGAAGAGAGAGAGAGTCTTCTTACTCTACACATGAGTGTATGTGGATAATTGCCTTTGAAAAAATTAGCCCCCTCTCTCCCTTGGTCGACCCCTCTTGCTATTTGCTCTTGCTAGCACCTCATTGGACCTCTCCCAACTTAGCCAATGAAAATTAAGTAGCATAAGTGATAGTCTTCTCACATGTTTCTCCCTTTCCTCTTTTGTGAGAGCTTTATGTAGTTAATTAATTCAACTAAACTCTCATTGGACCCCTTTTCCTCCTAGCCAATAGGACTCAGGCAAGCCATTGGGTTGTTGAATGCTCATTGGACCCCTTGGGAGACTGTCCAATAGTCTTCTAGAGAGCTTAATTCCTATTGGTTCTTTTATTAAGTGTTTTTTAAATTAATTAAACTAGATTTACTCTAGCCTAATTCTCATTGGTCCACCTCCATGGCCATCCAATAGGATTTGAGTACACCTTATAGGCATCTGGCCTAGGGAGCTGACATGTGTCCCTCATTCCCTTTGTGTAAAGGGAGCTTGTGTGTGTGTATGAGTTTCTCTCTCAATCCCTACTTCTTGGGCTCGCCCCCTCCTTTGTAGGACTTTGGGAAGATTTTTTGGGACACACACAAAGAATCCAATTTCCTAAGCTTTTGACCATTGGACACAACCTTTGAATTTTGGAACCTTAGCATTTTGGAAGTCTTAATGGGCTGAACCCTAAGGTCTTTGGAGCCCATTGTTGCACATAGCTCTTTTGCAGATGGCCCCTCTTTTGAATCCCTATATTCCCTCCTTTGGATCTCTATTGTGGCCGGTCTGCCAGCTTAACCAATATTCTAGCTTTTTCTCCCCTGGCACTTCCCCATATTAAATGATCAGTTTAAGATGAGAAAATCATTTAGGAGAATTAGATATGAGTTATTATGACATTACCTCTCTTTGGTGATCTGTTCGCAGAATGAAAGGAGTCCCCAATAAATAGTGCTTCCATGAGTCTAAGGCATGTAGAACTGCGAGGAGTTCCCCTTTCATATATGCCTAGAGCTTGCTCAACAGGGTCGAGCCTTCAACTTTCATAGCCTATGGCGTGCCCTTCTTGGAGAAAAACAGCTTCAAGGCAATCACCACAAGCATCACATTGGACCTCAAATGGCTTTGAGAGATTCGGTAGTGTAAGCACAGGTTGAGAGATAAGCCTTTCTTTAAGCTTTTCGAAAGCATTGTTCTCCTTGGCAGACCATATGTACCTAACATTTTTCTTTGTTAGGTCATGTAATGCTCCTGCTATTATCAGAACTTTTCTATGAAGCGTCTATGGTATGCACACATACCTATAAAGCTTATTAGTTCATGAAGATTCCTTGGTTTAGGCCATCCTTTTACTACCTCTAACTTTGATGGATCCATTTGGATGCCATCTTGAGAGATAATGTGACATAAATATTGAATCTCTTGTAAGAAAAATTCACTTTTCTTTCAATTAACATAAAGTTTATTCTCTCTTAAGACTTGAAATATTACTTGAAGGTGTTGCTTGTGTTCGTCTAATGAATTAGAGTAGATGATGATATCATCAAAGAACACTCGAATAAAGGTTCGGTGAGGCCTCAATAGCTTCTCCATCAAGCGGTTGAATGTGGCTAGTGCATTGGTCAAGCCAAAAGGCATGACAATGTACTTATAAAGACCAAACGTAGTGCAAAATATGGTCTTTACAATGTCTTGATCAACTATCCTTATTTGATGATAGCCACTTTTTAGGTCAATCCTACTGAAGTAGGTAGACCCTTGTAGCTTATCAAATAGGTTTTCTACCCGTGGAACGGGAAACCTATTCTTGATAGTGATCCTATTTAGTGCTCTAAAGTCGACACACATATGATATGTGTTGTCTTTCTTTTGCGCTAATAGCATAGGAGAATAAAATGGAGATGAAAAAGTCCTAACCATACCCTTCTCAACTAACTCATGCACTTGCCGCATAATCTCTTCTTGTTGAGCTTGAGAAACTCTATAAGGAGGTTTGTTAGGCGGTGAACTTCCTGGAAGAAGTCCAATTGCATGGTCATCATTTCCTCATTTATGTTGGGAGAAGAGGGGGACATCGACTGCTTAAGCTATTCAACACATTCTCCAAAACATCACCATCAACCTATCCACCTCTTCTTCCAATTTCCAAGCGCACACACACACACCTAGACTATGACACACACACACACTGAACATAGAATTGACATAGACATGCTTGTAAGAGAGTGTAAGAGATGTGTAAGAGATGGAGACTAGATTAGAGAGTACACAGCAAATAGAACATAGCATAAGAGAATAGAGAAGATAATCTTCAAGAGAAAGGCCTAAATCTAGCCCCAAACTCCACGGCACCTCTCTCGTGGAGTTGGTATTTAATATATTATTTTTGAGTTTAAGGTGCCAAAAATTGAGGCCCCTCTTTTTACAACCACTTCACTTTTGTAAATGAGTGAAGCTCATTAGTTCTTGCATGACCCATAAGGGGAGTTTCCACTACAAATATTTACAGAGCCATAGTGGCATATTGAAATGAGATTCTAAAATATTGTGCAAATATAAAATGGCCAAGAGTAATTACTGGCACCTCTTCATCAACTCTCCGCATTCCACTTTACAAAATCATCATCAATTCAATTAGAAAATAAATAGACAGCACATAATTAACCATTACGCCAGCTATCCCAATTGCAGCTAACCACTACAACAGGAGGGTGCCCAGTCTCGTAACATCCCTCCCACCAGGGATAGCAACTGTCCTCAGTTGCTCAATAGAGGAATCAACTGGACCGTGAGTGATCGAAGGTGTGGAGAAGATTGGGGAAGTTGCGAAAAAACTTTTTAGGCATCCATTTGGCATCCTCTCTAGGGTGGCCCTTGAAATTCAAAAGGTAACGGTTATAAACCATGCCAGTGCGTGTAGTGGTGGTCTCGAGATCAACTATTTTGTCAAGGATGAGTTGCTCTTTTTGGTCTACAAGTGAAGGTGGGTCTTCATAAATGTGGTGTATAGGTAGGGGTCCTCTAAATGGGCGTAAAAGACTAATGTGAAAGGCATTGTGAATGTGCCAATGTGAAGGTAAGTCTAAATGAAAAGAAACATCATTAATGACAGTTGAAAAATAGAAATGTCCATAAAAACGAGGAGCAAGCTTAACAAAGACATTGGTATCAACACTTTTGATCCTCGTTTTTCGATGCGAAGTAAAACATGATCATCTTCTTTGAATTGGTATGCCTTGAGGTGTTTGTTAGCATGCTTGGTGTAAAGTTCTTGTGAGTGTTTAATGGCAGAATGCACACTTGCATAAATATCATGAAAGTCAGTAGTGAAATCATCATCGGTGGACAGGCACAAGATTAGAAAGACGTAAAGTAGGAGTAGGAAGAGAGTGACCATATACAACTTCAAATGGAGATTTACCCGTGGCAGTGTGAGTGGTGTTGTTGTATGAAAATTGTAGAATATGCAGGTAATCATCCCATTTCTTAGGTTGAGAAGAAACATAAGCCTTTGACAAGTCAATAATAGTACGGTTGGTGACTTCGGTTTGACCATTAGATTCAGGATGAAATGCAGAAGTGAAGTCAAGTGTAGTGCCAAGATTTTCAAACACAGTATCCAAAAAGCACTACAAAATTTTGATGCTCGATCAGAAATAATCACTTAAGGAAAACCATGATGTGGGAAAACAGTCTTAAGAAAAAAAAAGTGCAGCTTGATGTGATATGAGTGTTTTCTTACAAGGAATGAAATACGCTTGTTTACAAAAACGGTCAATAATAGTTCAAATCATGTCATGTTTGTGCACTGTGAGTGGGAAATTAGTAACAAAATCCATTGAAATGTGTTCCCAAGGTCTTTCAGGAATGGGGAGAGGGTGTAAAAGTCCCAAATTCTTACCTGTAGCTGCTTTGATTTTTTGACAAATCAAACAAGTTGAAACATATTGTTTAACATCCATTCTCATAGTAGGCCAATAGAAATCACGACATAAATTTTGAAAAGTTGCAGGAAATCCTCGATGTCCAGCATAGGGTGGTTTGTGCAATTCTTCAATAATTAATGTACGGAAAGGTTTAGTCACACACAATTTTTGTTTGAAATAAAGAAAGTTTTCTTGAATAGTGTATTCAAGGAATGTGTGTATAAAATTATCAAGCATATGCAATCATGTCGTTTTGAAGTCATCATCATGTGCATAAGTGTCAGCCATAGTGTCAAATGAAGTTCTCGTAATGGTTGATAGATGATTAAGTGATGGTCTTCTACTCAAAGCATCAGCTACAACGATTTCTTTACCAGGTTGGTATTGAATGTCGGTCTGAAAACTTTGAATAAAAGAGGCCCACTTAATATGTATGTCATCTATTAAGGGTTGAGAAAGTAAATATTTGATACTTTGTTGATCAATTTTAATGATCAAATCAGTACCCATTACATAGTGTTTTCAAATTTTCAATGCATGTACCATAGCAGTCAACTCTTTATCATAAGTAGTGAACTTTGTTTCAGAAGGTTTGAATTTACGACTTTCAAAAGCAATTGGATGGTTATCTTGCATAAGGACTGCACCGATACCTTTTCCAGTAGCATCAGTGACTACCACAAAGAATGGTCTTTCAAAATCAGGCAATTGCAATACAGGTGCATTAGTCAAAGCATGTTTAAGTGCATTAAATGAGATTTCTTGTAAATCAGTCCATTCATAAGGTGTGTTTTTCTTCAACAGGAGAGTCAATTAGTGTGATTTGTAAGCAAAATTACAAACAAATTTTATGTAATAGCTACAAAGACCAATAAAAGAACGTAGCTCATGCAAGTTTTTGGGTCTAGGTCATGACTGAATGGCTTCAATTTTCTTTGGATCGACATGTATTCCCTTACCCGATACAATGTGTCCCAAATATTCAATTTCAGATTGGAAAAGTGAACTCTATTCAGGATTCAAATACAAGTGATTTTGTGCAAGCAGATGAAATACATGTGTTCAATGTTGTTTATGCTCTTCTTTAGATTTACTGAATACCAAAATGTCATCAAAAAATAAAATCACAAAATCTTGATGGTCAATGAAAATTCTATTCATCATGTGTGTGAAGGTGGCTGGTGCATTTGTCAAACGAAATGGCATGACAAGGAATTCAAAGTGTTCAATTTGTGTTCTAAAAGCAGTTTTGTAGACATCATGTTCAAACATTTTAACTTGATGATACCCTGATTTAAGGTCAATTGTGCTAAAGATGTTTTCCCCTTTCAGTTTGTCTAATAGATCATCCACTCTAGGAATAGGAAACCTATTCTTAATGGTGATCTTGTTTAAAGCCCTCTAGTCAATACACATACAAAAGGTTCCATTTTTCTTCTTGACAAGAAGTACTGGAGCTCTGTATGGTGAACGAATAGGTTGGATTAGGCCTCGGTCAAGTAAATCAGTGATTTGAGTTTGTATTTCTCTGTGTGCGGTGGATTGACACATTAAGGTGCTCTACAAGGAGGTTCACTACCCGGTATAATGTCAATTTTGTGGTCTTCTGGGCATGATGGTGGAATTCTAGGTGACAGATCATGCATGAAACAATCTTTAAACTGTGAGAGAAACTCATCGTATGTGGAGTTACGTGAAGTTTCAGTTTCAACAAAAATTTGATGTACCAATACTAGATATGTTTTCCCCTATTTTCGAATTGCTCTTTTGGCTTGAGTGTGAGAGAGGAGTGGAAAATTTTTTATGTGGTAGTGTTGCTTGGATGGAGACATTTTTATCATTATGAGTGAGAGACATTGTACGTGTTTTATAATTAATCAACGGGTCAAATTCATGATGAAATGGCATTCCCAAAATCATATCAAGACCATGCAATGGTGCTACCAGAAATGTACGTGCTTGTGTAAATTCGCCAATGCAAACTTGAACGGTGACTTGGGTTTCACAATTAAAACGTTGATTATTAAAAATAGTTTTGACCTTGTGAGGTGATGAGATTTTAGAGAGAGATAGTTGTTGTGTCAAATGTGTGGAAATGAAATCATGGCTACTACCATCATCTAACAAAATGGTCACACTTTCACCCTTAACAATGCCTTTGTGCGCGTCTGTCGCACATGTCAGAGCTAGGGACTTGCCGAGCACCGTGTGCGAGCCACGAAGGCTGCAAGCACACAACTAGCAGGCCTAGCGAGCTCACAGAGAGCAAGGGTGTGTCACTCACCTCCCTGCGCTTGTCGTCGTGAAGGATTCCTCGACACGAAGAAGAGGGAGCCGCCGCCGTACTGCGCTCAACCACCTCGCCGTCGCAATGCTCGATCACACACACACTCTCTCCCTCAAGCACACACACACACACACACACACACGCACACACACACACACACACACAATGGAGATGGGGATGGAGATAGGGCAAGAGCACTTCTTCTATTGCACACTGAGAGAATAGGTCAATTTTAGGTTTAGGTGACTTTTATATGAGCTCGCCCCATGCACATTTGGGCGCCCATGCTTAGCCAGCTAACCCTTGTGTGTTCCATTTAGAGTGCGCCTCTCATCGGCGATCACTCTACCCTTTTCCTATTGGACCGACAAGCCCGGTGCTTGACTCTACTAAATAAATAATACGGCGTCCGTCGTAGGCGATAGGGTGTCCGTGAGCCACGAGGGTTAACATGCCCCCCTTCCTGATGTAGATTCCATCCTCGGAAGCTATTGAGTTGAAGCTTGTTATGTCCATGTTGTAGAGCATCTGGATTTGAATCTACAAGGCAAAGTCACTGTTTCAGCAAGCGGAATTATATAGCCATAAATCATGAGGGGAATGTAAAGTACATGTGGAAATGAGTAAATGCAAGATTTATGAAATGTTAGACTGCCATTAAGGACAAATAAATCGCACTTTGAGTAAATTAATTAATCAAGAGTTTTGGGCTTATGGGTGAGTCTATCAATTAGTTAGCTATGACTAAGGTTAAAACAACTACTATAGTACTAGCTAAGCTAAGAAGATTATCTAAATGCAAGATTCCCTAATTGTGCTTTTCAGCTTTGATTAGCCAACTAGCTCTCACAACTGCAAACAAAAGCTTGAAATGTTAACTATAAGCTCGCTAGAAGTCTTTTAAATGTCATTCATTTTTTTTATTTTTTTCTTTTTTACTTTGGTTCACAAACATTTGACGTGTGTGCTTATTTTGTATGTTCGAGGCTTTTTGCTTCTCAAAGAAAAGCGCCCACACTGGGAGCCTCTAGGGCTCTAGTACCATAGACAATACATGTGAGTGAAGTACCAAATCAAGCCCGAATTTCTCTTCCAGCATTAGATTTTCATTTGTGGCACTTATGTTTTTTGCTTCCATTTTCTTTGTATTCTCACTAGTGTTTTTGTTGTTTAAGTGAGCAAGCTTCTCTATGCCTTAAACATTCCTAAGGTCTCAAATACTCATATAATTTTATCAGCTAGGCCTAGTGGTCAAGTAAATGAGTTAACCTAAAGTCACGGTCTCCTAATCTCAAGGCTCATCCATAAGATTAAACTCTAGTTCCATCAACTTAAGCAAAGACAAATTTATACATCTATAATGGCAGATAACAAACGCACTCAAACAAACCATGAAAAATCATTATTAGCAATTATACATATCCACCAACATGAATCATGGAAAGTAGTACACCTGGAGGTATGGAGTTGCTCATTTCGTCGAAGCAGATGTCCACAGCCATGTGGATGGAAATCCATATAAGTCCTACCTAACACATCCAAAAAACAAGCACTATACCTCTAGGAGGCATGTCAGTGCGAAAAAATTAAAACTCCTAGAAAACAAACTCAAAACACAATCCAAACCCCTAACTTACCTATCTGTCATCCCTTTTAGAATCAAGGAAAGAGGATATTATATAAACCGGGTGGCCACCCTAAGGCTAGGCCTCTATCCTCATCATCTAGATAAACGAAATCATTTTCCGTGAGGCCATAGTCTTCCTCGGTCTCTATTATTTCTTCTTCATCATCCTCTTGCGCAAGCGTGTTAATCAAGAACCTCGCGATGCGTGGATACTCATCTTGTGCAAAAGAATAAGCATGTGCCACCGGAGAAACATTCGCTACTGGGTAGGGATCACTAGTTATCCATAGACGTATCAGCCATTCTAACTCCTCAAAATTTTGCTCACGCGCAAGTCTCTCTACCAAATCCCATTCGCAAGAAAGTACCGGGTAGCAAATGTGAAACACTTGAGAAAAAGAAAAAGGGTACCTTTCATCAAAAATAGAAGCGCATGCCTCTGGTAAACTAGCCATCTCTAAGAATACAGATAGATTTGGTTGGGTCTTTAAAACATGAGTTGTTTTTGTGTGTTGCTTGATGTACATGGTGAATTTAGACTTATATGTAGGATCTGATAGGGTGCTCTCTCGTTGCTAGTCGCTCTTGCTCTTTTACTTTTTTTTAAAAAAAATCTTTTTTTGTTTGTTTGCTAGAACTAGTATAAGGCTTTATATATATATTCCCTGTTAAGTATGGAGACTGATTTACCTTGTAATCTTCTGTGGTAAAAGCGCACATTTGTAAGGCCCCCATTATGAGGAGAAGCCATCGTGCGTGAAGGAAAATCACTCGCCGAAAACCAAATTTTTCACGGCCAAGAATCAGGGGCCTTGGGGACAGAAGCCCCCGAGACTTTTTTTTTTTCCTCGCCGAAATATTCCTTTTCG
The DNA here is from genome assembly GCF_014529385.1 of Adiantum capillus-veneris. Lineage (NCBI taxonomy): Eukaryota > Viridiplantae > Streptophyta > Polypodiopsida > Polypodiales > Pteridaceae > Adiantum > Adiantum capillus-veneris. Next base: position 146,910,222 of record NC_140949.1, on the reverse strand, counting down.
CCGGAATATTATGACTGGATGGCGGCCGGAAAGTGGTCTGAAATCGACCGGTCGGTTGGCCGGTGGCCGGTGGTTGGAAGTCAATGGCCGGTGGCCGGGCCGAATTCAAAAGTGGATTTGTCCACACAAGGCGGCCACACATGGACGGATTGCAAGGTCCGATTTGGACTTATTCACACAAGGACGGCTACACATGGCTACTTCTCATGAGAGAGGGCAACCCTTTTGGCCTATAAAAGGAGGCCATTTCTACACACATTTCATAGAGTGTGAAGTTGATGCAACAAGGTGGGTGTGAGGTGGTGAGAGTGAAGCAAGGCGGGAGCTCCAAAAGGGTATAATCCCTTTGTAAACTACTTCTTGTTTTGAAGTACTAAAGCCATTGAGTGGCTGCTTTCCCGTGGACGTAGCGCACATTGGGTGAACCACGTATATCGTGTGTACTCTCTCTCTCTCTCTCTCTCTCTCTCTCTCTCTCTCTCTCTCTCTCTCTCTCTCTCTCTCTCTCTCTCTCTCTCTCTCTCTCTCTTTCTCTCTCTCTCTCTACTCTATAATCTTGTGTATGTAAATCTATCTCTCTCCATTAAGTAATCTACTCAATGATCTATTTAGCTATGTCTTATTTCCTAACATTCCCTAGGATTGGAGATTGAGAGGTCAGGGAGGAAGGTTGAGAGGGAAGCAAGTGAATGATGGATGTCAGCAAACACTCCCCCCTTCCTTGGGTAGATCATACCTTTTGGAATGATGTCGTCACCTTTTGAAACCAATTGTTCCAAGTTGTTATGGGTGAAGGCTTTAACCAATAGTTTTCGATCGCCCTATGTGTTTCATATAGTTGCAAGGGTGGTAAGGTACTCTCCTATGATTTTATTTGCAACATTGTTGTAGGTGGTGAACCTACAACGGGAGGTGTAACTTCTTTCTTGCTTGTATGGATATGTACAATGGTAGGTGGAGGTTGTGTTGAAGCTTCTATTTGCGTATAGGAACTACATGAAGAGCAAGAAGCTTCATTTGATTTCCCTGTTCCTGAGCTAGCTGAAACAAATCATTCTTTCTTTGGTACCCAAACTAGCTCTAGAGCGGGTGTGTAACATTCGGTGATTTTTTCCTTTCCACGATTTTCAATTTGCTTTGGAGCCACAGGATTGGGTTTACATGGGCCAGGTGACAGGTAAGAGTACAATTTACATTGGGCACCCAGATTTGATCATTTCCTTCATAGTATCCTTGGGCTTCCAATAGTCGTTTAGGAATCCAACGCAATGTTTCTTTACATTTCTTGGAGTGAGTGGGACGTTTCTTATGAGGCTTCCATTTTTTAGCATCAGCCATGGTCACTAAAGAAGCTTTAGGGACCCACTTGTATGTTTTCTTTGTTATATTAGGATGGTTCTTGTGTGTTTCAAGCTTTCTTTCAACTACATTAGTTGAAGCTCTAGAGAGTTGGGCTATGGGGACGTATGGTTCAACCTCCTGGACATGCAATGTCTTGGGTTTTATTTCCTTAGGCAATATCTCAGGGACTATGGCTTGAGTGGTAGGGATAAGAGTTGTTTTTTTCGTTGTGACACTCCCAGTCCCCCAATCAATAGTGCATTTGGTGGCTATCATCCACATGCGTCCTAGGTTTATATTACCCTCCATAGTTCCAGTAGGCATGACCAAAAAGTCTTGAGCTACAACCCCATTGTCATAACTGACAGAAGTGTGCCAGATTCCAAAAACCGTAGTTTTTTTCTTGTTGACACCCTTGACTTGGATAATACTCTCAGATAGAGGTGGCTTCCCTAACTGACACCACACCCCATATGACAGCAGATTATATTTAGCACCCGTGTCCAATAAGGCGTTATATAGCACTTTTCCATAGGCACTATTTAACTCAATAGGGTATCATAGAGACGTGTCAGAGTCCAACCAATCATCCTCTGTTTCAACGTGGAATGCATGTGTAACTCCAAGGTTAGCCTCTCGCTGGCGTCTTATGCGTTGTTGGCACTCTTTCGCCTCAGCTTGAGCTTGTATCTTTTTCAATTCTGTTTGAGCCTTGGCTGTCTTTTTCATTTGGATGGCACGTAGCTCCTCTTGGCTTAAAGGATCATAGTATCTTTTAAATTTGCTCCCATTGAGGAATCCAATGGTTTCAACTCCATCAAGAGTCTCCACACGAATGGTTCCTTGTGGGGTGATCTCACATACTCTATATGGTCCTTTTCCCGCATATTTCAACTTTTTCTTTTCGTTACGCACTCCATACATAAGGACTTTATCACCAACATTGATATCTTTGTTCTTTAGATGATGGTCAAACCATTTCTTCCTCCTATCTTTCTCCACAAGTTCATTTTGCACAGCTAATTGCCTCTCTTCATCTAGCCTTTCAAGGATATATAATCGCTCAACTAAAGAGTTACCATCCCAACCTTCTTGAGAAGCTACTCAAAGACTAGGAACGACAAACTCCCATGGCATAACCGCTTCTTGGCCATACACCATCTTAAACGGTGTGCAATTAATGGCAACTTTGTATGCAGTACGATAAGCCCATAAAGCTGAAGTTAACTTTAAATCCCAATCTGTGCGATGAGCTTCCACCGTTTTGGTCAAGATAGAGATTAAGGTTTTATTGGTGCTCTCAGCTTGGCCATTTGCTTACGGATAATAAGGTGTGGACTTATGGTGAGCTATCATGAAGTTAGTAGTGAGTTCTTTGATTACTCCATTTATAAAATGAGTACCATTGTCACTCACAATCTCAAAGGGACAACCAAATCTTGTAATAATGTTCTCAAAGAGAAACTTGGCAATTGACCTCGCATCAGCCTTTCGTGTCGCCCTGGCTTCCGCCCACTTTGTTACATAGTCAGTGGCAACGATAATATATCGAGATTGAGTGCTACGAGCTGCCGGACTAATTGGGCCTACAAAGGCCAAACCCCATTTTTCAAATGGTTGAGTCACTTTAACAGGATGTAAGGGCATCCTATCTTTTCGCTGAGTGATCTTGTAACGTTGGCATTCATCACATCCTTTTGCAAAAAGTGATGCATCCTTAAATAAGGTTGGCCATCAATAGCCTGATTACAACACCTTTCTAGCTGTTAGTCCCCCCGAGAAATGTCTTCCAGCTATACCCATGTGGGCTTCTTGCAGTATGTACAAATACTCATCCTCACGGGCACAACGTCTCAAAATATCGTCCTTCCCTAGCCTGTAGAGAGTTCCTGCAATGAGAAAGGTAAGGTTCACATTCTTTTAACAGTTTTCGAGCTATGTCCTTATGAATCTCTTTGGGTGGAAAACCATTAATTAGAAAGTTCACAATCTTCTCACTCCATTCAGGTATGGTTTCGACTAGGAATAGAGAAGTATCGGGTAATTCATCATCGACTCCAGTAGGGGCTTCACCATTGGGTATGCGAGGCAAATGATCCGCCATGACATGTCTTTTAGCAGGTCTCACCACAATGGTAAAATCAAACTCAAGGAGAATTAGCAACCATCGTGTGATTCTTCCTGTGGAACAAGGTTTATTTACGAGATACAGCAAGGCTTGATGATCAACATAGAAAACAAACTTGTTGGCCAGAAGGTAGTAGCGAAATTTCTTCACTGCATAAATCATACCTAAACCTTCTCGCTCTGTAGTGGTGTAGTTTCTCTTGTTAGAAAATAAGACGTAGCTAAATATATTTTTGAGTAGATTACTTAGTGGAGAGAGATAGATTTCACACACAAGAGATTATAGAGTAGAGAGAGAGAGAGAGAGTACACACGATATACGTGGTTCACCCAATGTGGGCTACGTCCACGGGAAAGCAGCCACTCAGTGGCTTTAGCACTTCAAAAGAAGAGGTAGTTTACAAAGGGATTAAACCCTTGATAGAGCTCCCGCCTTGCTTCACTCTCACCACCTCACACTCACCTTGTTGCATCAACTTCACACTATGAAATGTGTGTAGAAATGGCCTCCTTTTATAGGCCAAAAGGGCTGCCCTCTCTTATGAGAGACAACCATGTGTAGCCGTCGTTGTGCGAATAAGTCCAAATCGGACCCTCCAATCCGCCCATGTGTGGCCGCCCTTGAGAAGACAAGTCCGCTTTTGAATTCGGCCACCGGCCACCGGCCATTGACTTCCGACCACCGGCCAACCGACCGGTTGTTTTCCGACCACTTTCTGGCCGCCGTCCAACCATAATATTCCGACGAAAAAGAATATTCCAACGAAAAAAAGTCTCGGGGACCTCCGCCCCCGAGGCCTCTAAAGTTGCCCCTGATTCTTGTCCGTGAAAATTTTGGTTTCCGGTGAGTGATTTTCCTTCACGCACGATGGCTTCTCCTCATAATGGGGGCCTTACAAATGTGCGCTTTTACCACAAAAAATTACAAGGGTAAATCAGACTCCATACTTAACAATCTCCCACTTGGAGACTGATCTCCAAACCAAACCTGTGACTGCTTTCCATTCTGGCTTCTTATCCTTGAATGCCGATTGAAGATGAGCAAAAGCTCAACTTCTCCTTGTTGACCACCTTTGTAAACATGTCTGCAGGATTTTCACTTGTATGCACCTTTCCTAGCTTTAGCTGTCCCTCTTCCAAAAGAGTGCGTATGAAGTGATATCTCACCTCAATGTGCTTTGTCCTTGAATGAAAGGCTGAGTTATTCGCAAGATGGATAGCGCTTTGGCTATCACTGTACAAGACACAATTGTCTTGTTTGAATCCAAGCTCTTCTAAGAATCTGTGAAGCCACAGAATTTTTTTTCTTGCCTCCGTCATTGCTACATACTCTGCTTCCGTGGTAGAAAGTGAACCCACTTTCTGTAGCTTTGAAGCCCAGCTTACTGCTGTGCTTCCAACCGTGAACACATAGCCAGTAGTGCTCCTTCGAGTATCTTTGTCACCTGCCATATCTGCATCAGCATACCCTTCTAGAAAAATATTAGTTCCTCCAAAATACAAAGCATTTGTTGTTGTCTCTTTTAGATACCTAAGTATCCACTTCACAGCTTGCCAATGCTCTTTACTTGGGTTGTCCATGAACCTACTCACAACTCCCACTGCATGTGCAATGTCTGGCCTTGTCCAGACCATAGCATACATTAGAGAACCTACCACTGCAGCATATGGAACTTTAGACATATAGGCTATCTCCTCTTGTGTCTTTGTACACATATCCTTCGTTAGTTTAAAATGACCAGCCAAAGGTGTAGAAACTGGTTTTGCATTTTGCATTGTAAACCTTTCTAGTACCTTCTTGATGTAATCTTCTTGAGATAGCTTTATTGTCTTCTTCGTCCTATCCCTTGATATTTTCATACCAAGTATCCTCTTTGCATCACCTAAATCTTTCATTGAAAAAGATTTGGACAGCTCCTCTTTTAGGTCTTTGATGTCCTGCATGTTAGCACTTGCAATCAACATGTCATCAACATAAAACATTAGGATGATGAATTTCCCATCTCCCAAATTCTTCGTGTAGACGCAGTGATCCGAGTTGCATCTTGTGAATCCATGATCCAACATCCATCGATCAAACTTCAAGTACCATTGTCTTGATGCTTGCTTTAAACCATACAAGCTCTTCTTTAATCTGCAAACCATTTTCTCCTTACCTTTTACTTCATACCCCTTTGGTTGAAGCATGTAGATTTCCTCCTCTAAGTCACCGTGAGGGAATGCCGTATTTACATCCATTTGCTCGAGATTTAGATCATGAGCAGCCACAAGGCTTAAGACAAGCCTAATTGAGTTCATTTTTACAACATGAGAAAATATTTCATTGAAGTCAATACCTTTCTTTTGAGAAAAACCTTTTACCACAAGCCTAGACTTGTACCTTTTCTTCCCACCTTCTTCTTCCTTCAGCTTGTACACCCATTTGTTTTGAAGTGCCCGCTTACCTTTAGGCAACTCAACCAACTCCCATGTTTCGTTGCGATGTAGTGAGTCCATCTCCACTTGCATGCTCTTCGTCCATTGTTCTTTGGATTCATGTTGCATAGCTTCTTCGTATGATTCCGGCTCTCCAGAATCTGAGATCAAGAGATGGTTGAAGGAAGGAACAAACCTTTCTGGAGGTCTACTTGCTCTTGTAGATCTTTGGGGAATAGGTTGAGGCTCCTCATTTGCTTGACGTTGTTGCACATTGTCACCGTTTGCAGTCCTTGAGTCTTCACCGTCCTCAAGCTCCATGTACTCATCACCTGTTTCTTTTGTTTGTTTTCTTTCCAAGTAATTTTTGTACATATTTTGTTCGTTAAAAATTACATCCCTACTCCTTAAGATTTTACCATCTTCAGGATTCCATAGGCGATACCCAAAAGTCTCCTTCTCCATAGCCAATGAAGAAACACTTTTTGGACTTTGCATCTAGCTTTGATCTTAGGATTCTATCTATGTGCATAAAAGCATCACACCCAAACACTTTGAGAAATGCATAATTCACCGGTTTACCTGTCCATGCCTCTTCTGGAACTACCCCATCCAATGCCGTTGAGGGTGACCGATTGATTAAGTACACAGACGTACTTACAGCTTCCGCCCAAAGCTCAAGCGGTAGGCCTACATGTAGCCGCATGCTTCGTGCTCGTTCCATGATTGTCCTGTTCATCCTTTCCGAAATCCCATTTTGTTGAGGTGTCCTTGGGGTTGTCCTTTGCCTCCGAATGCCATTGCTAGCACAAAAGCTTTCAAAAGCTTGGCTACAATATTCGCCTCCATTGTCGGATCTGAGGCATTTAACCTTGGTACCTGTTTCATTTTCCACAAAGGCTTTCCACCTTTGAAATATGGAAAATACATCGGATTTATTCTTCATGACATAAACCCATGTTTTTCTACTCACATCGTCTATGAATGTTACATAGTACAATGAGCCACCAAGTGATGGTGTACTTGCAGGACCCCAAACATCAGAATGAACCAACTCAAGTTTTTTATTTTTTCTTTCATTTCCTGATTTTTGAAATTTTACCCTCTTTTGTTTACCATAAACACAATCTTCACAGAACTCTAAGTCCACTTCTTTCAAACCTGGTAGAAGCTTCTTTGTTTGAAGGATTTGCATTCCTTTGGCACTCATATGCCCAAGTCGGTAGTGCCACACCGCACTGTCAGCTTCTGTAGTTGCTGCACAAGCTGAAGGTTGCATGCTAACAGTACACAAGTAAAGTGTACCGACTTTTTCTCCCTTGGCAACCACCAAAGATCCCTTTGAGATCTTCCACCGTTTGTTTCCGAATGCAATGTTGTGACCTTCATCGTCCAATTGTCCTGTAGAGATCAAGTTTTTGCGAAGAGAAGGAACATGCCTAACATCTTTAAGCTTCCATTCATTTCCGTTAGCAGTTTTGACAAAAACTGTACCTTTGCCGACAATCTCACAAGCTTCATCATCTCCCAAGTATACATACCCAAAATTACCTTTGGTGTAGTCTTGGAAATGTTGCTTGTGTGGTGTTGCATGGAATGAAGCCCCGGAATCTACTATCCAAGAATTAGACACATTGTCTAATGAGAGAATTAGAGCATCTTGCTCTACTTTACCTGCCACATTGGCCTCCAATGTTGGCTTGTTGTCTTGAGACTCTGTCTCCTTCTTCTTCTTGGACCAGCAATCTTTCTTGACGTGGCCCTTCTTGCCGCAGTTCCAACATTCAAGAACTGACTTTGTGCGTGACTTGCTCCGCCTTGAGCGATCACGACCCTTTTGGTTTTTGAACCTCTCCTTAGGCCTTCCTCTTGTTTCCACTGATAGTGCAGCACTTGATGATTCTCCTGTGCTTCTCCTTCGCATTTCCTCGCTTAGGAGAACACCCACAACATCATCAAACTTAAGAGTATTTGTACCAGAGATAGAATTACTTACAGCCATCACAAGGCTGTCCCAACTATCCGGTAGAGATGATAGTATAAGGAGAGCTCGCACTTCGTCATCGAAATTGATTTTCACCGATCGAAGTTGACTTATGTTTGTGTTAAAGTCATTTAGGTGTTCTGCAACTGAACCATTCTATGCCATCTTTAGATTGAACAAGCGCTTCATAAGAAATACCTTATTGGATGCCGATGGTTTCTCGTAGAAGTCGTCAAGTGACTTCATCAAGTCCTCCGTGGTCTTCATCTCCAAAACATTGAAGGCCACCGTTGACGCCAAGCTTAACCGGATTGTTCCCAGTGCCTTTCGATCAAGGACAATCCATGCTTCATCTGCCATTGTTGCGGGCTTCTTCGCAAGACCGCCTAGTGGCAAATAGAGGTCCTTCTGGTAGAGATAGTCTTCAATCTGCATCTTCCAATGTTGGTAGTTTTTGCCGTTGAACTTCTCAATCTTGAGCTTCCCTTCCTCCGCCATAACTCCCACTCAATTCAAGGAATCCTTTCCTTGAGATAATTTAGCTACGAGCAAACCTTGCTCTGATACCAGTTGTTAGGAAATAAGACGTAGCTAAATAGATTTTTGAGTAGATTACTTAATGGAGAGAGATAGATTTCACACACAAGAGATTATAGAGTAGAGAGAGAGAGAAAGAGAGTACACACGATATACGTGGTTCACCCAATGTGGGCTACGTCCACGGGAAAGCAGCCACTCAATGGCTTTAGCACTTCAAAAGAAGAAGTAGTTTACAAAGGGATTAAACCCTTGATAGAGCTCCCGCCTTGCTTCACTCTCACCACCTCACACTCACCTTGTTGCATCAACTTCACACTATGAAATGTGTGTATAAATGGCCTCCTTTTATAGGCCAAAAGGGCTGCCCTCTCTTATGAGAGACAGCCATGTGTAGCCGCCCTTGTGCGAATAAGTCCAAATCGGACCCTCCAATCCGCCCATGTGTGGCCACCCTTGAGAAGACAAGTCCGCTTTTGAATTCGGCCACCGGCCATTGACTTCCGACCACCGGCCATCGGCCATTGACTACCGGCCAACCGACCGGTTGTTTTCCGACCACTTTCCGGCCGCCGTCCGGCCATAATATTCCGGCGAAAATGAATATTCCAACGAAAAAAAAGTCTCGGGGACCTCCACCCCCGAGGCCTCTAAAGTTGCCCCTGGTTCTTGTCCGTGAAAATTTTGGTTTCCGGTGAGTGATTTTCCTTCACGCACGATGGCTTCTCCTCATAATGGGGGCCTTACAAATGTGCGCTTTTACCACAGAAAATAACAAGGGTAAATCAGGCTCCATACTTAACATCTCTCGGCATCATTCAATTGACGACTTGCAAAGCTGATGGGGTAGTCCAATTTATGTTCTCCTGGTTGAGCTAGAACACACCCAATAGCAAAGTTTCATGCATCAATATGCACATGGAAAATTACATTCCAATCGGGCACTCGTAGAATAGGAGAGCTAGTCAAGGTCTTTTTGAATGACTCATAAGTATAGTCACACTCCGCAGTCCAGTGGAACTCAATAAGAAGCTTGTACAAAGGACGAGCTGTCTCGGCAAAGTTTAAAATAAACCGTCGGTAATAACCAACATGGCCCATGAATCTTTGAACTCCCTTATAGTTTGTAGGTGGTGGCAATTCAGCAATGGCTTTAATTTTGCTCTCATCTGTGGAAATCCCATTTTTGGACACTATATGCCTTATAATGACTCCATGTTTAACCCAAAATTGGCATTTGAAAGGATTTAAGGAGATGTGATACAATCTGCACTTCTCAAATACTTTTCGTAAGCATGATAGATGTTCTTTTCAAGAGGAATAAACACAAAGGTCATCTAAGAAAGCTTCGCAAAACTCCCTCAAATATTCTCTAAAAGCAGTGTTTATTAAACTTTGAAAGCTAGCAGGGGCATTGGTTAAGCCAAAGGCCATAACACGGAATGCAAACACTCCAAATTCGGTTATAAAGGTTGTTTTATCTTGGTCCTCTAGTGCAATTGTGATTTGATTGTAGCCACAGTATCCATCTAAAAAGCTATAAGCTTCCTTCCCTGCAACTCTTTCAAGCACATGTTCCGAATATGGCAAGGGGTAATGGTCCCTCCTAGTGGCGGCATTGACCTTCTTGAGATCTATGCACACTCTGAGTTTCCCATTCTTTTTTGGCACGATCACTATTGGAGATACCCATTCAGAGTGCTCAATAGGGTATATGAATCCGCATTCCACAAGCTTTTCAATCTCTTCTTGAACGATCTTTGCATATTTAGGATTCATTGGGTAGGGTTGTTGCTGAACTGGTTTAGCCATGCTATTCATGGGGATTGTGTGCTGCACCACGGAAGGTGGAACACCTTTCATATCATGATATGTCCAAGCAAATATATCCCTAAATTCCTTGAGAAGTTCTTTAAGTACACACTCCTCAGTCGCTGTCATATCTTGGGCAATGAAGACAGGTTTAGACTCTTCTCCTGGGTCTGCTAACTCTATTTCCTTAACTATCGCTGGACCATCATAGACTCCATTGCTCCCATCGATAGGTTTTCTTTGGGCCTTTGTATACACAACCTTACGTTCCTCTATGGTATAGGATTTGAAATGTTCAGGTGCAGGGTGTAAGTCTGTGGGGTCCTGTTGTTCTGTGGACTGTGATTTAACTTCTGATTCCTTTTGTTGTTGAGCTAACTCTCGATTTTGTCGTCTCCTTATGGTACGGCTCAACCTTGGCTTCTCTGTAGCCTCTAGTTGTGCGATGTCAATGGGTTGTGGACTACACCACATAGCGCTTTGAAGGTATTCACCCCAGTTATCTACCAACTTTCGATGAGCATCACATGTCCCTATATAATTAAGCCATTCTGCGGTAGATTTCTTTCCATTTATTCTAGCACGCACATTTGATCGATATCATCGCCTCTTATATCTCTTACTCTTCTTGTTTAATTCTCGATTACGGTCGATTTCTAGTGAAGACTCACTAGATGAATCACTACTTGTCTTCTGCTCCCTTGGATAGATTATCATCTAGGTTACCAAAGGGCCCTGAATGGTTTGTCCCCACACTTGCACTAAGATTTAACTCAGATTCTTCGTCCTCAGAGTCAATTTCAACTGATGATTCTGACCCCAAATCGTGTGGGCTATAGTCTTGTGAGGCACTACTGGTTTCAATGCCAGTCAAACTTTCATCTTGTAGATCATCAAAAGCTATATGCATTGCTTATAGCATGTTTAAGGGTACAAGTGGTGGTATTTCATCACCCTCGAGTGTTACCCAGGTCGACCCCCTATTTCCCCAAGTGTCTATGGTTGCTGCTAGGTGGACCCAATCCACATTGTCCAACTCAGTCATCCCAGGTAGTACATCCATATAAGGAGAATCTTCCCCAACATCAAAGTCCGCTTTACACGTGTAACAATAGTGCAATGGGGCCGAGTGAACTGTGGTGTCAGATCTATGATCAATTATAAACCTGTTTCCTAGAGGATGTGCTCGACCCGTCACAAGATTCACTCGAATGACAGAATCTTGGAACTGCAAGTAGACATGGTTTTTAGACCAGTCATGCACCATTTTTGCTTCCCTCATGAAAGGACGTCCTAAGATCATCTCCGATGCCATAGTGTGTTTGGAGAAATCCATAACAATAAAGGTAATCCTTATTTTATGTCCAAAGACCTTGATCTTGAGATCTTCTAGCATCCCAATGGGTTTAACAATAGACCCATTGGCCATCTTCACTACTATGGTTGTGGTCGCAAGGTGAGGTCTTCCCATAGTTCCCAACAATTTTTAGTCACAATGTTAACCCCAGCGCCAACATCAAGGATTCCCTTCACAGTTAATCCCTTAGTAGTGATTGGTATGGTCGCATTGGATTCATCACCCTCAAAGTATTGTCCCAACTTGTTAACAGGTATTTCTATAACAAGGTTCTCATCTAGGTTGGGTTGTGGATCTAAGTGTTCCTCCTCTATTGGAATCTCCCCAGCTCCATCCATCTGTGCAAATTGTGGTAGCCCAAAGTTCAGTTCTCCATTGAGGAAGGCTCGAAGATCTGAGACTAGCTCGGGGTCTTTATATAGTTTGGACATGATGGTGGTTCTAACTTCTGAAGACATGAAATCCATCAATTTGGCAATGTTTAACGGCACCTTTTGGCCTTGAGTCCCTTGACGTGGGGAAGATGGGATCTCCATTTCTTCGATAGGATCAGGTAGTCCCTCTGTAAACATTCTTTCCATCAAGAAGTGAGTACGCCCACTTTCCCATGACTTTAAGTCACTTTCTTCTTGGATGACACTAGGTATGTCCAAGGGTCTATGGACTTGGTGAGGTTGTTGTTGCTTAGGGAACACGGTGTTTGTAATCTGGATCTTCCTAGGTGCTGGTTCTAGATCCCTTTGGGTATCTTCTACCTAACTCCTTAATTGCTTGACTCGCTCAATCTCCTCTGTAGGGTTTGGGTAAGTTCCTATCTTCTTTTTGGATCCTGGCCATTGTGGCTCATGAAGATCTTCCTTGTTGGTTTCTATGTTAGTGGTCGTTTTGGTCTCCATGGTTTCACCTGAATCAGAATTTTCTTCAGCGTCGTTCATATATACGGGGTCATCACCAGTCCCTATGTTGGTCTTTGAACTGGGGTCTGACTTCGCTGCTTTTTGCGATCTCTTTCTTCGTGTTTTCTTCTTTTTCTGAGATTGGGCAATTGATGCCGTGTCTCTTTCCTCAAGAATATAATTTTGTTTTTGGAGCATCAATCGTGTGAGTACGTTTACTGGTACCACGAGTGTACTTGGTGATGGCTCCTCGGTAACTTCAATCAAGTTTAATGGCGTGATCTTCGGTGCATTTGGATTATTTGGACATTGGGCAATCAAATGATCTATGCCACATCGATTACACATGAGTATCGGCATTGTAGACGTGCTCGCTTGATTGGTTTGCATTAGTGGGCGTTCTTTTGTAGCCTAATAGGACACTCGGCTACACGATGTGGACCTCCACACTCATAGCATTAAAGAGGTGGTCTCTTAGCAGTGTAGTTGATATTTTGGCCTCTTGCCGCAAGAGCAGCTACTTGATATACAGGTTTGACTTGTCCCCAATAGTCCTCAATGTAGTATTGTGGACTTTCTTCAAGCACATCCATCCCATAGGCGATATTAGGATCTATAACTTCCTCATAGCCTTCCAAACAAGAAATAGATGACTCACAACCCACTTGATTCACAGAAGTGATTCTCGGATGTGGTGGTTGCGGTCCTAACACTGGAGGTGGTAAGGGTGTTGTTTGAACAACATTTTGGGCCCTAGGGACCATATGTTGTGATGTTTGTTCAAGAGGTGGGCCCGGCATCAATGCAGGCACTCGAGGTGTGTCTGTCCATGCTAAGGTTGGTCTATTGGCCATCGCACGCTTAAATACTATGCAATCCTTCGCTTGATGACCATACCTCCCACATGCATTGCAGTTCCCATTGAATTTTACTCTAAAAGTAGGGCGTTCATTGGTACTATGCGTTCCATAGCATACTAAACACCATGTTGCTCCCTTCTTGGTTACATATGAGTGTTTTGCGGAGCACGATTGTCTCTAAGACTCTCTTGAATAGTCTTGGTGAGATCTGCTAAAGTCATCTCAGATATCTTTGGCTCCTTAGCAATAGGCTTTAGGGTGATTGGTTGATGCCCTGATGCTTGCGAGCTAATAGATTTAGTCTCAACAGACACTCTTTCTCCTTGAATCATTAATTTATCCTCCAATTGGATCGCATTGGTGGTGACTGCTTCCCAAGTGGTGATACCTCTAATGACTAGACCATTGTAGATATCCTCATGTCGTAATCCCCTAATGAATGTATCAAGCAATTGGTTATTGTTGAAGCGCTCATTTGGATTACAACGAGAATTCAAATGCTTCAAGCGACTTATAAAGTCTCTCACCGACTCTCCTTCCTCTCGTTGGGCTTTCTGGAGCTGAGGGGCTACACCCCAAATCACTCCCTCTCGTATGTATTCTTTTAATAAAAGTATCCTAAGAGTAGGGTAATTCGTTTTTTCTTCCACCCTTAGGGTTCTATACCAATCCCCAGTCTTTCCAGTTAAGGTTAGGCTTAAAGCATTGCTCTTATGTAGGTCATTGTGTTCTCCTAGAGAATCGCATATTTGTTCAAACACTTCGATATGCTTTCTCACATCCCCGTCTCCACTAAATTTTTGTGTGAGCTTGGCTATTTGTACTGCCTTACTTCTAGGCTCTCTATCAGGCGTGTTACGCATATTCTCAGCAATAGATTGACCAATAGCTTGAGCAAATGTTGCCAAGTCACCTAAGTGAGAAGACACCGTGGTGAAGGCGCGCCAGAGACTACATGTGGAGTAGGTATTGGAATTGGGCTTGGCGCATAGGAAGCCCTTGGGTTCCACATTGGGTACGATGTTGTGCCATGCGGTGGTCCATAGTTCATATGAGTGGCCCTAGGCATAGCAGACGTCGGATGTGACATGCTAATGCTAGCCGGTATAGTCCCATGGAAATAAGAACTTGTGTATTGTGGTTGTGGAGCATAGGTAGTTGAAACAATGGGAGGGGTAGGGACTACGTGAGTACGTGGACCCATAGGTGCATACGATTGGTACGCACTTGTAGGTACTATTGCAAGCATTGAGCTTCCATGTAGCGGTGCTTTACTAACAAACGAGGTCCATGGTGTGTTTCTTGGCATGCCCATCATTGGGGTAGGCATGGTATCCGTGGTGTCATCCAGGGAAAGATGAGCTAGACTTGGAAAAGTAAAGCTATCATTTGTGGGCTCATATTGCATTGAGACCCCTGGCGAAACAACATATGGGGGATCGATGGGACTCACTGGGGGAGTCTCCACTTGTGATAGAGTGGGTTGTTTCCCTTTGCCCGTGTCTAAAAATCGCATAGGACCCGTGGAAGGTATGTTCATTCCTCGTTTTTGCCTCTCGGACTGGATAATCCTATGGGTGACATTGCAGATCATGTGTTGTTGTTCCTCTAGACGAGTGGCACTAGATGTGGATTGTACAACTTCTAACCAACCCACATGGTATGTGTAGCCCATGTATAGGTCGGTCAAAGTCTCCGTGTGTAGGTCATATTCCCAATTTTCAT
Organism: Adiantum capillus-veneris; assembly: GCF_014529385.1. Classification (NCBI taxonomy): domain Eukaryota; kingdom Viridiplantae; phylum Streptophyta; class Polypodiopsida; order Polypodiales; family Pteridaceae; genus Adiantum; species Adiantum capillus-veneris. The sequence goes on along the minus strand of NC_140949.1, from coordinate 146,895,168 downwards.
TGAGAAATACCCCGTCCAACTTGGTGTATTAGAGGGTTGCCGTGAGGTGGATGCAATGTTGCTTCCCGTGTTTTGACTTTTAGTCACCGCTACCTTAGAGGCGACTTTGGAAGGTGGTAGCTCGGTAGGGCCCTCATTAAATGAGGTAGGTAGAATGTCCACGTGGACACTCTGAGGGAGTGTGGGGTCTACAGGAGATGTGAATGGTGATTCTACTTCCCCACCCCCTTCGTTTACTTCACTAGGTGCAGGTTCAGAGCGCGTAGCTCTACTAAAAGTTTCCATCAAATGGCTAAAAACATTAGTTCAAGGTTGTTGGGCCCAGCTAGGTACGGTTTCATTTGTTCCCCCGGGGCTTTGTGTAAGATGCTCTTCCATAATATCGTAGTCAGAGGAAGAGTCGCTAGCCGCTATATTTGGGTCTTGGGTTGCACTACCTTGGGTCCCCGCCGAGGGCGTAGACCCTAGCGTGGAAGGATAGTGAGTACCCCCGTAAATCGAAGCACTAGCTAGTTGTTCGGACTCTAGCACACGACCAGAGCGTAGATACATGTGCTTTGGGCACCCTACAAGTGTCGGCAAGTACCCTCAAAGGTTACTTGCTTTGTTTTGTGGGTGTTTTACACCCCGTTTTCTAGTTGATTTTTTCTTGTTTTTGATGTTTTTTGAGGTTCGAAAAACGGATTGGGACATGTGATAGCTCGAAACAAGCGTATCGCTTAGGAGATCTAGGTACACTTTACAGAACACTGTTTGACTATCAGAAGCTCCCAAAGTCCCTAAAACATTCAATTTCTCCTAGTTTCTACTTGGGCACATGGCTTAAAATAGAAAGTTGAAGGGTGACTTGTGGAGGGAAAGGTGAAGGCTTTGCCCCACATGCTTTCTCCTTTCACTTGAGCACTAGCCTATATATAGTGAATAGCCTTTACCTTATATCATAAGACCAAGACCAAGCCCAAGCCCAAGCATCAAATGATCTCGATCTACCTTTTTGGACAAACTTAAAATATTTCCCCCGCCAATAAATCAAATTTATTTTAGCCATTGCATTTTTTACGTTTTCTGTCATTTTTGTTTTTTATTTTCTGTTTTTCTCTGCAGAAAACGAAATATTCTCTGTTTTTTGCAGAAATCGAAATGGTCTACCTTTGAAGAAAACGAAATGAACAAATATTCTTTGTTTTTGTGCAGAAACCAAAATGAGCTAACTGTGCAGAAAACGAAATGAGCTAACCCACGACACAGCACAACCTTCCTACTTAAGCTTGGTGTCTCCATAGGGCAGCACAGAGTGCTTCCCAGAGCTTGGTGTAGGGCAACTCCCCGGCAGCGGCGCTAAAAATGTGCGCGTCTGCCGCACGTGTCGGAGCTAGGGACTTGCCGAGCACCGTGTGCAAGCCACAAAGGCTGCAAGCACACAACTAGCAAGCCTAGCAAGCTCACAGAGAGGAGGAGTGTGTCACTCACCTCCCTGCGCTTGTCACCGCGAAGGATTCCTCGCCGCGAAGAAGAGGGAGCCGCCGTCGTACTGCGCTCAACCGCCTCGCTGCCGCAGGTGCCATCGCAATCCTCGATCACACACACTCTCTCTCACTCTCTCCCTCAAGCACACACACACACACACACACACACACACACAATGGAGATGGGGATGGAGATGGGGCAAGAGCACTTCTTCTATTGCACACTGAGAGAATAGGTCAATTTTAGGTTTAGGTGACTTTTATATGAGCTCGCCCCATTCACATTTGGGCGCCCATGCTTAGCCAACTAACCCTTGCATGTTCCAGTTAGAGTGCGCCTCTCATCGGCGATCACTCTACCCTTTTCCTATTGGACCGACAAGCCCGGTGCCTGACTCTACTAAATAAATAATACTCCGTCCGTCGTAGGCGATAGGGTGTCCGTGAGCCACAAGGGTTAATAGCCTTGCACTTTAAACAAAGTCTGAGGAGATATAAGAGTAGCTAAGGATGGGTTGTCCTCGTTATCATAATCAGGATCATATCCCTCACCGTAGTTAGCTTCCACTTCATTGTCACCAGGAGTAGCATCTTTGATGAGGTTAAGAGTAGCTCCGTTGGGGCGGTTGTTGTTGAAGGGTTTTTTACTTGAATTTCGTTGACTCCATTAGAATGGCCATTGGATTGACCATTGCCCTTAGCAGGACCATTTGGGCATTTATCTACATAGTGACCATACTAAAAGTATTTAAAACAATTCATCTTTTTGTTACCATTAGAATTTGGAGGAGGACGTTGGTTGAAAGAATTTTGGTTGCCTCGTCGCTGCGTGTTGTTGTTGTTGTTGCTTGTATGATGTTGAGCAGTTGTAGGAGAATTGTCGAATGTACGTCTCTTGAAAAGAGTATGGCTTTGGTGTTTGTTTCTATCAAAGTTAGTAGAGAAAGGAGGTCTCTTGTTGCGGTTAGTGTTAGCAGGTTGATCAATGTGAGAGGGTTGTCCACCTTTCTTCTTTTCTGCATTGAGAGCCAAATTAATAGCCTTTGACAGAGAATCTGGTTCGAACATATCTACCTCAGCACCAATTTGTAGTGCCAAGCCTGATATGTATTTGTGCTTCAATTTCCTGTGACTAACATGTTCAATAGCTTGCAATTAAATTAAACAATTCCAAAAACCATCAGTGTAACCCTGTACATCTTCATTTCGACCCTCTCGAATTAAATCCCATTGACGTGGTGCTTTAGCTTTGTACTGTGTGGGCAAAAATTGGGGTAAAAACACTTTTTTAAATGCATGCCAGGTGCATGGTCTTCTCCCATGCTGTTTGGTGGCGTTCCACCACAATGCAGCGCTGCTAATGAGATGATTTGATGCACATTTTACCATTTCACGCTCGGGGAAGTCTTCATCATGAAAATAGTCATCTAGTTGACTAACCCATGCTAGAACCGTGCTAGCATCTTTGGTGCCATCAAAATCCTTGAAAGTGAAGGTTTTTCTGTTAATTTTGTTTTTCTTGGGTGCCGATGCAGATTCGGTGCATGTAGAATGCAATAATTTATCTTCAAGTTCTTGCATTTGCATGCGTTCATATGTGAGGGACTATTGCAGATTTTGAAGTTGTTCCGCAATCGTAGGTGCCTGAGGAAGGTGCACCATGATTGCGTGCTTTTCTTGTTTTTCATATATTTTTTCTCTCTTCTTTTTTTTTGTATATATATATATATATAAATTTTAAGGATAATGCTTAAAAAGGGCTATTTACGCGGAATAAAAGAGTAAAAAGATAACAGAAATGTAATGTACTTAGCTGAAAAATTTTGGTGGCGTCCAGTCCGGAATGGCGATGTGCTAGGAAATTGCCAGAAAAGGGAGTGGTCCGACGGTGCGTCAACTGTAAAGTGTGAGCTTTGTCCTAAAGTGTGAGTCAAAGAGAGGGGAGTGGATTTATCCCACATACTGTGGAGCAAGGCTGTAGAGCTACTTGAAGCTCATTTCATGAATGAATAAAAACAACTCTATTTTGCACTACATGCTTGTCTATGATGAGCTTGTGCTAAGCTAAGTCAATACTCAAGATTGTGTTTATGAGTCTAAGCTAATTCTATCTTGGAACCTAATTCACTTGAGTGATAACCTTGCTCACACACACACTCACACATTCACACTATGTTTCTCTTTCATCCACCATAGCTAGCACGATCCCATTCCCAACATTTGGTATCAAAGCTTTAGGTTATGCTAGCTAGATTTGTTATCATGCATTAGTGTGTGTTAATCATTAGCATCTCCATTAGATCGATTAGCATTTCATTGTTACGGCCCATTAACATTTTCATAACTAGTTGCATCCCACCAATTAGGCACTAATCTAGTTATGTGTGGGCATTTCCTTGGCACACCCAAGAGGCCACTACCAACCATGGCTAGATAGGCTTGATTAGGGAGAAGATTAGTGTCCAATTTTTTGCATGATCTAGTCATTTTTGTGTCCTAGTTTGCACCTTCAATTAATCTCTCCACCTTTGCAATCACCTAACAATATTGACCTCATCTCGAAGTGCTCGACGCAAGCTCTCCGTAGAGCCTTATAGCTCTACATTCCGAGCTCGGGAGCCCCTTCATCTCTATGCACAAACCTTTTCCTAAAAATAGGTGTGTGTGTGTGTGTGTGTGGAAACCTGCTAAGCTCGAGTTTAACAGCTTACTTTTCGGAGCTTCCTCACAAGCAAGGTTCGTGGGCTTGTTGGCTAGCCCAATTTAGGCACACTATTCTTGGCTTGAGGTCTCAGGGTCAATGCCCTTGGCTATCTTGGGGACGGGACCCGAATTTGCATTCAAACCAATTTTTTTAGGACTGGCGGGTCCGTTGGGGGAGAGTCCCACGCCCGCACCTGCGCGCCTACCCAAAGGCCCTGCCCGGACTACCCCCAACTACCCAGATACTCTGCCCGCTGCCGTAGCTGCCCACCGGCCTGACCCCGCCTTCTCAGTGTGCCCGTGCGTGCCCGAACACTGCCCGACCTGGAGTTCCTGCCCACTCTGCTAGCAACATATCCCACAAGGCTTAAAAAGGCCTTTTCAACTTTAAGTTCACCCCCTCATAAGGGAGTGTTTCCATAGGAAGAGGCAGTGAGCTTACCACCCTTGGTGGCCAATCACACCCGTCAGAGACTCAGCCAGGGACTCAACAGCTAAGAGAAAACCCCCACTGTAGTAGTAGCAAAGCAATAAAGGTCTTCACTCAAGGGCTTCCAAACGTTGAACCTCGAGTCAAAACTTCAAGCTTTTCAAGGCCGAACTTCAAGGCTTCATTAAGCATCAAACGCAATCTCAAAAGCTTCCAAAAGAGCTTTTCTCTTGTGAAGAGGGGTTTCACTGACGGTGAAGAGGTGCTTCACATAGGGATTTCTCTCTCTCTCTCTCTCTCTCTCTCTCTCTCTCTCTCTCTCTCTCTCTCTCTCTCTCTCTCTCTCTCTCTCTCTATCTATCTATCTATCTATCTTAACTTGCAATGAAATGAACCCAACCAAGCACAATAACTTGCAAATAAATATCGTCTTTCTTTATTTGTGCACCATGTAAAGAGGCAGACACTGGCTAGGAGATTCTCCTAAGCTAAGACCCCTCTATTAGCACAAATGGGGGACAAGGGAATAGAAAAATTCAATGGGGAAGGGTTTCACACTTGGCAAACAAAGTTAAGAGGTTACCTTATGAAAAAATGTTTGTGGTCTGTCATCAGCATTGCCTTAGAGCAACAAGCAGAACCCGATGGAGTGCACACTAGGGCATCTACACTCATAGCAACTGCACAGAATTTGGCCAAAGAAGAACAAGCATTAGGAATCATCATCACCTCCTTGCATGACAATTACGTGCATTTCATAGATGAATGTAAGCATGCACATGATGCCTGGCATGTCCTAGAAAGTAATTTTGGAGCCAGTGCCAAAAGAAGCAAAGTTAGTCTTAAAAGATAGCTTTACAAAATTACTATGATTGAAGGGCAGGACATTGCTAGCCTAGTGAATAGGCTTAAGAGCATTGTCACACAACTCACTTACATCCAGGTTGAAGTACCAGAAGATGACAAAGTGGCCATACTATCAAGTGCACTTCCACCTTCTTATGACCACTTAGTGGCCATACTATCAAGTGCACTTCCACCTTCTTATGACCACTTAGTCACAATTCTTGAAGAAAAAGAACCGGCTCCACCTTTTCAAGATGTCATCAAGTCAGTCCAAGAAGAAGAAAGAAGGCAAAAAGGTTCATTAACCTCATCAGGAGGAGTTTTTATTGCAACATCCTCAAGGGAAAGGTATTCGCCATCGACATCGACAAACGGAAGAAAGTGTTATAAATGTGGAAGAATGGACACGTAGCAAAAAACTGGTACACAAACAAACCTTGCAACAAATGTGGTAAGAAGGGACACCCTCCTTCTCGGTGCTACTCAAATGGAGGCAGTAGCAGTGGAGAAAGCAGCAGCAATAGAAGCAGCAGCAGTAGAAGTCACGAAGGGAAGAGACCTAACAGGATTAGCTCACATAGTAGAAGACGAAGAGGACAAAGGAGAGAGCAACATTGTCTTTTATGAAGACCCATTTTGAAGATGCAACCTCTCTACTTGTAGGGGAGGACTTTTACCTGTGTGGATATCACCATCCTTTGTGGATTTTTCCTGTGTGGATTTTATCATCCTGTGTGGATATCACCAACCTATGTGGATTTTGTTAGCTTGTGTGGATATTACCATCATGTGTGGATAGCAACTTATCATCCTGTGTGGATCATGCATATTCAGTATCTTGTCATAGTCCAAACCTCAAAGGGAGGATTGTAAAGTGTGAGCTTTGTCCTAAAGTGTGAGTCAAGGAGAGGAGAGTGGATTTATCCCACATACTGTGGAGCAAGGCTGTAGAGCTACTTAAAGCTCATTTCATGAATGAATAAAAGCAACTCTATTTTGCACTACATGCTTGTCTATGGTGAGCTTGTGCTAAGCTAAGTCAATACTCAAGATTGTGTTTATGAGTCCAAGCTAATTCTATCTTGGAACCTAATTCACTTGAGTGATAACCTTGCTTACACACACACTCACACATTGACACTATGTTTCTCTTTCATCCACCATAGCTAGCACGATCCCATTCCCAACATCAACGAGCCGGTCGAATTTTGTAGCGTCCGATCTCCCTTACCCCAAAATGATAATACAACTGATAATTTTACTGTATGGTCACCGCCTGCTCCGCGCCCTGCATCGTAGCGGATAATCGCTAATGATGCGCGGCCTTTGATCGCCGCCCGCTTTGATTTTTGTATGTGATTCTTGAAAAACTATGGATTAGAAGCGATCAAAAGAAAAAATAATCGATCGTAAAATTAAGGGCGACTGGCAATACCAAATGTTGCCAAAAGTCAATCGAAGCGCAATTTATCTTCGTCTTCAGTGGGTTGCTTGGACTTTTTCAACGGCCGAACAGTAGGGAGGTATGACTGCCCCCTTGAAGTGATGAGGAGATTGAATTTAAAAAGGAAGCTTCAACTCTGCACTGGGCGGCCAAAGTAACATGGGAAATCCCCTTTGGAGATTTTTTGTTAAAAAAGATTTGGGAACTGCAGTGGGCGGTCGGCCGAAATCTCTTTTTAATTGAGGCCCTTACTTTTGTAAGCAAAAGTATGAAATGAATTGCATGGCAGCGAGCAGACAGAGGACGACAGCACCGTTTGCAACTTGGAGAGGTGGTGGTCGATGGGGACCTCTACTGCTCACATGCAAGGAGGCAAAAGTACTCCCACGGACAAGGCGTCCACTTTGATGGCGATTCCAACCGTTTTCGAGCAGGTCGACAGTGAGGCTTTTCAATTGCAGGTGTTGCTTCCCACGTGGACTTGGCAGTAGTGTTAAGAGACAAATTTTTTTTTGTTTTCACCTAAACTTTCACGCTTGACGGCTCGCGTCTTCTTCCTTTCCTTCAATCTTCGAGTCTTCGTGATAAGCTTAAAATTTCCGCTTCTCTCCTTCGATCCTTCTTTCTTTCCTCTCTTTCTCGCCTTCACAATCCACACTAATTAGGCATTAAATTTGAAAGTTGAGACTCTTCCTACCGTATCGGAACATCATGAAGCCAAAACTTGGAAGCCACTTGCCGATTAGTTGTTGAATTTCCGCCAATTAACGACCAAGTAGAAATTCTTCTGCACGTTCGACCAATGAAATTTTGAATTTCCACGGATCCTTGAATCGTAGAATTGTAAATTCAATGAATTGCAACTCGAAGGTTGTTGATCCGAGTAACTCCTTCTTGAAAAGAGAGTGTAAGAGATGGAGACTAGATTAGAGAGTACACAACAAATAGAACATAGCATAAGAGAGTAGAGAAGAGAATCTACAAGAGAAAGGCCTAACCTCTCCTGTGGAGTTGGTATTTAATATATTATTTTTGAGTTGAAGGTGCCAAAAATTGAGGCCCCTCTTTTTACAACCACTTCACTTTTGTAAATGAGTGAAGCTCATTAGTTCTTGCATGACCCATAAGGGGAGTTCCCACTACAAATATTTACAGAGCCATAGTGGCTTATTGAAATGAGATTCTAAAATACTGTGCAAATATAAAATGGCCAAGAGTAATTGCCGGCGCCTCTTCATCAACTCCCCGCATTCCACTCTACAAAATCATCATCAACTCAATTAGAAAATAAATAGAGAGCGCATAATTAACCATTACGCCAGCTATCCCAATTGCAGCTAACCACTACAACAGGAGGGTGCCCAGTCTCATAACAGTTTAGGAGGTAGCTCACAAGTGTTGTAATTAGGGTTGCAGAGAAACACACACAGCTTGGAGAAGACGAAGGAAGCTAAAGGCACACAATAGAGAGTGTGTTACTTAGTATGCAATGGAAAGATAGATAGCCCTAGAGTGATGGGCGTATATACAATGCTCAGGGGAAAAAACCTCCTAAAGAGGGAAAAAATGCCCCGGTGGTCCTAGTGTGTTCACACACATCACTACCACATGTATATGGTAACAAATCCCCCCTGGAGTGATGCGATGAACGAGAGCTGGCACGTGAGTAAAGGGAAGTGCCATGTCTTGAGGACATGATCAGTCCACAAAGGGGAGTAAGCCCAAACCTTTGCAAAAAGCTTCAAGCTTCTCATGAGACAATGCCTTTGTGAAAGGATCTGCAAGGTTGTCCTGTGTTGGCACATAAGCCAAGCTGATTTCTCTTGCTAAGGGCCTCTCCCTGACATAGTGGTAATGCACCTCAATGTGCTTTGTGCGAGCATGAAAAACTGGGTTCCTCGCAACTGCCAATGGGCTCTGACTGTCAGTGTAGATAGTGTTGGCAGTATCCTGTCCAACACCCAAATCAGCCATAAGGCGTCTAAGCCATATACACTCAACCGTACCTGTGAAGACTGCCCTGTACTCAGCCTCACAACTCAAAGTGGCCACAGTAGGTTGCTTCTTGCTCAACCATGATATACATGAACTTCCAAGCATGAAATAAAAACCACTTGTGGACACTCGCATGTCAAAACAACCAGCCCAATCTGAGTCCGAAAAATCATGTAAGCATGGCGGCAATGATCCCCCCTTGGGATAAAACAAGCCAAGATGTAAAGTGCCACTAAGGTAGCAAAAAATCCTCTTAACAGCCTGCCAATGCTTAGACCCTGGGCTATGCATAAATCTGCTGACCTGTGAGACTACAAACTGAATGTCCGGCCTCGCGTTGCATACATAAATGAGGTAGCCAACAACAGTTTGATAAAGAGTGACATCAGCATGATCGCCAGCATCATGTAGACTCAACTTCAAACCTGTTTCCATGGGAGTGGCAATAGGTTTGCAATCCTCAAGTCCAAACTTACATAGCAATGTCTCTATGTAACTTTTCTGACACAAGGCAATACCACCATCACACTGCTTAAACTGTATACCCAAGTAATGATGCAACAGCCCCAAATCTTTCATCTTGAAAGTAGCATTCAAATCAGCCTTAAATTCAGCAATATGTATCTCATTTGGTCTAGTGATCAGCAAATCATCGACATAAAGAACCACAATGAGAAGTACATCACCCTCATGCTTTACATACAATGTGCTTTCTGTTGGACTGTTACGAAAGCCTCGTTTAACCAAATGAGTGTCATCTTTCTCATACCAAGCACAAGGAGATTGCTTCAACCCATACAAAGCCTTCTTACATCTGCACACTTTGTCCTCTTGTCCTTTTATGACAAAACCGTGAGGCTGCATTACATAAACTTCCTCAAATATGTCACCATTCAAGAAAGCAGTAACAATGTCTGATTGATGTACATCCCAACCAAAATGAGCTGCCAATGCACATAGAAAACGCACATTAGTCATACGACAAGTGGGAGCAAAAGTCTCTTCATAATCTATGCCTTTTTGTTGTGCCATAACCCTTTGCAACAAGTCGAGCCTTATGGCGATCGATCTCACCATCCGCCTTGAGTTTCAACTTGTAAACCCACTTTGTACCAATGGCCTTTTTGCCAGGAGGCAAATCACATAAAGTCCATGTGTCATTTTCTATAAGTGCATCATATTCTGATTGCATGGCAACCATCCAATTTTTTGAATTCTGTGCTTCATCAAAAGACAGAGGCTCCTCAACATCATGTAAGCTAGACACAGCCAAAGCATAACAATTTGATGCATAAGATGCATGGCGAGAGCCTGAACGAGTACGACTAGACAAAGGTGCATCCAATTTACTATCACGCAAAGTGTGCACCAGCCATTTTGGCATACCTCTAGCCTGCCCATTTTCAGCCCTTTCCTCATCAAGTACATCATGTACATCTGCATCAGTAATAGGCTGATCTGTAACATTTTCAGAAACCCCCAAAGGCTGTACATTTGCCTCATTGCAACTTACATTCGTATTTCCACCATTGAAAAGAGGCAACAAAGTGTCATACATGTCCTGTGAGCTTACAATACTGTCTCTAGTACATGACAGCAAGGGTTGAACAGAATCTTCCACAAACATTACATCCCGTGAAACCAAGATACGCTTTGTTTGCGGATGATATAACCTGTAACCTTTGCTTTCAGCACTATAACCAACAAAAATACATTTGACAACCTTATCATCCAATTTTTTGCGTTGTGTTTGTGGCACCAAAGCATATGCTAAATAGCCAAAAACACTCATGTGCTCAATAGAAGGCTTTCTATCATGCCATGCTTCATATGGAGTAATAAACTGCAAAAGCTTTCGTAGGACACCTGTTAAGTACATAAGTGGCACACATGATGGCCTCAAGCCAAAAAGAATGCGGCAAAGCTTGACTTTTGACCATACATCGTGCCATTTTTGTCAGTGACCCATTTTTCCTCTCAGCAACACCATTTTGCTGAGGTGTATAATGCACTATACATTGGTGTTTTATCCCACGACTAGCCAGAAATGCATTAAATTCATGAGACATATACTCCCCCCCTCGATTGGAACGGAGGGTGCCCATAGTACATTTCGGGACATTTTCAGCCATAGCCAGAAATTGTTTGAAGCACATAAAGACTTTGGACTTCACTTTAAGAGGAAATACACATGCATGCGTGGAGTAATCATCAATGAAAGTCACGAAGTAAAGGTAATTGCCCAAGGACGGAGTTTTCATGGGCCCACAAACATCACCTATGCACAAGCTGCAACCTGCTTGTGGCCCGAACTGAACCATCCTTTGGAAACTTAGAACGCTGCATCTTACCCAAAATATAGCCTTCACAAACATGTTTGACAGGTGCTTCAAGAGGCGGCAAAGAAGCAACCATATCAGATTTCTACAAATGCAGCAAACTAGCAAAATTCAGATGACCAAAACGTGCATGCCAAAGTTTTGCATCTGAAATAGCCCTTGAATCTACAACAACATTTGCAAAATTTGTCCACACTTGTCATACAAAGTGAGCTTATACAGCCCACGGCACAAAAGGCCAGATGCAACAATTTCATCACCAAAACTGAGATCATGAACTGTACATCTGTCATCCACAAATTTGACAACAGGTCCAAGTCTAGCAAGTGTGGATACAGATAAGAGATTCTTCTTGATCCCAGGTACATAAAGTGCATCAACAAGTGTGAAGGAACTGCCATTTGCAGCAGTAAGCACAATCTTTCCAACTCCCTGAACCGGATAAGAGGCATTGTTGGCACAAGTGACTGAATTCCCATGAGGGACAGACTCGAGAGAGGTAAACAATTCACGATGTGAGGTTATGTGCTTTGTAGCACCCCTGTCGAAATACCACACATTTGAATATGCAGCAACTGACAAGCATGCATCATGGACAGCAGGATTGTAAGTGCAATCTGCGATAAAAGCCCATTCTACATCAACATCAGTATCACAGTCTCCTTTCACAGAAGACTCAACAATGGCTGCATTTGTAGTCGAACCAGCATTTGCAGTGGAACCACCCTCTTTCTTCTTAGCGTCTTTGGCCTTCAACTTAGGACACTGCTTGATCAAGTGATCATTTGCTTTACAATAATGGCAACGCATCTTCTTTTTGCCCTTATCACCAGAGTTTCGAAACAAATTGCTTCCAGCAGAAGCATTAGGAACAATATTTTTGCCACTTGCAGCAGAACCATAAGAAGTGGCTGCATTGCTGTTACCACCCTTTCTTTGAGAAGCAATAAAAGCCTGTTCAATTGTACGCTGCCTAGTCCTATTTTTTTTGGAAAGTGACTCTTGCAACAGCAATGTGCATAATGCATCAAACTTGACAACTTCTGGATTTCCTTGGGTCATAAGTCTCCAAGTACTAGCAAAATTCTGGTAAGAATCTGGTAAGGCATCAAGAACAGTCTGCACAAGGGAACTGTCTGAAATGACTTCACCTGCAGAAATAAGTTGCTCATTGATATCCTTGACACTAGCAAGGAAAGTGTCCATATCATCTTCCTCATGCATAATCTTCAACTCCAACTCTTTACGCAGCAAAGCAATTTTAGCCTCATTGCGACTTGCATAAAGACCAACCAAAATATCCCAAGCCTGTTTTGCAGATTTTGCTCGACGGATGTGAGGAACAATGGTGCGCTTCAAAGACACCTCAAGCCAAAAATAATGCGGCAAAGCTTGACTTTTGACCATACATCGTGCCATTTTCATAAGTGACTTGTTTTTCCTCTCAACAGCACTTGTTGAGGCGTATAAGGCACTGTACATTGGTGTTTTATCCCACGATTAGCAAGAAATACATTAAATTTTATGAGATATATACTCCCCCCCTTGATTGGAACGGAGGGTCACCTATAGTATATTTTGAGACATTTTCAGTCATAACAAGAAATTGCTTGAAGCACATGAACACTTCGAACTTAGCTTCAACGGATATACCCCTACATGTCTGGAATAGTCATCAATGAAAGTCACAAAGTACAAGTAATTTCCTAAGGACGGAGTCTACATAGGCCCACATACATCACTATGCACAAGTTGCAATTTTCATGTAGCACAAACTGACCCATCCCTTGGAAGCTTAGCATGTTGCATTTTACCCAAAATACAGCCTTCAGAAACATGTTTGACAGGTGCTTCAAGAGATGACAAAGAAGCAACCATATCAGATTTTTGCAAACGCAGCAAATCGGCAAAATTCAGATGCCCAAAATGTGCATGCCATAGTTTTGCATCTGAAACATCCCTTGAATCTGCAACTGCATTTACAAAATTTTGTCCACACTTGTCATACAAAGTGAGTTTATACAGCCCACGGCACAAAAGTGAATGGTTTGAAGCTTATGGTGGGTGCCACCTTGAGGAAGACATGGTGAGCTGGATTAGTGTGCAGAAGAACAAGGGAGAATAGAGAGATTCGACATAGCAAGGAAACAAAAAAAACACGCGATGTATATATTGAGAGTCCTTTTGTTTACAAAAGCTTAATACAAAGGTGGCCATGCCATGCAAACTACTTCTCTTACTTGCATGCCTTATGAGGCGATTCCCACAGGCTAGACACCAGACAAACTAGACCACAATTGGGCTTGCATACCCAACAAAAATGGCAGATGCAACAATTTCATCACCAAAATTGAGATCATGAACTGTACATCTGTCATCCACAAATTTGACTACAAGTCCAAGTTTAGAAAGTGCAAATACAGACAAAAGATTCTTCTTGATTCCCCAAATCGAATAGAAGCATTGTTGGCACAATTGACTGAATTCCCACCATGAGGGACAGATTCGAGAGAGGTGGAAAATTCACCATGTGAGGTAATGTGCTTTGTAGCACCACTGTCAAAATACCACACATTTGAATGTGCAGCAATTGACATGCATACATCATGGACAATAGGATTATAAGTGCACTCTACACTAAAAGCCCATTCTGCATCAACATCAGTATCACAGTCTCCTTTCACAAAAGACTCAACAATGGCTGCATTTGTAGTGGAACCAGCATTTGCAGTGGAACCACCCTCTTTCTTCTTAGCCTCTTTGACCTTCAACTTAGCACACTGCTTGATCAAGTGATCATTAGCTTTACAATAATGGCAACGTATATTGTTTTTGCCCTTATCACCAAAATTTCTAGAAGAGTTGTTGCCAATAGAAGCATTAGTAATAGGTGATTTTCCACTCGTCGCAAAAGAACCATAAGAAGTGGCTACATTGTTGTTACCACCCTTTCTTTAAGGAGCAATAGAAGCCTATTCAACTGCACGTTGTCTAGTTTTTTTTTTTTTGGAAAGTGACTCTTGCAATAGCAATGTGCACAATGCATCAAACTTGACAACTTTAGGATCTCCTTGGGTCATAAGTCTCCAAGTTCTAACAAAAGTCCGGTAAGAGTCTGGCAAGGCATCAAGAACAGTATGCACTAGGGAACTGTCTGAAATGACTTCACTTGCATAAAAAAGTTGCTCATTGATATCCTTGACACCAGCAAGGAAAGTGTCCATATCATCTTCCTCATGCATAACCTTTGACTCCAGCTCTTTATGCAGCAATGCAATTTTAGTCTCATTGCGGCATGCATAAAGACCAGCCAAAATATCCCAAGCCTGTTTTGTAGATTTCACTAAATGAATGTGAGGAGTAATGGTGCACTTCACAAAAAAATGCAATCAGTGCATGAGCCTGTGCATCCTTTTCCGTAGGCAAAACAATTCTAACAGCAGCAAGACCTGCAACATCCTCAACATCGCCTACATCCTCAGAACTAGGAGTACATCAATGACCTGCACAATATTCCAGACACCCTTTGACACAAGAACATGTTGCATCATGTAAGCCCACATAGGGTAATTATCCATATCCAACCTGTCCTCAGCAAACATCCTGAACTCATCTGTTTTGTTGTCAACCATGGAAAATGTCTGCACTTGATGTGAAAAATTGCCCAAAATGAGGAGAAACTGAGTGAGACCAACAACACGTCCTGTAAAGCACAACCCGCAGTAGACTGTACAAGACCTGTTATGCAGAAAACGGCAGTGACAAAAATTCTGCACTAAATGATGAAATTGCGTATGCAGACCTGTCTGTAGTGGAAATCTCAGCAGACTAAGCTCTTTGAGCTTTCCCAAAAAATTTGTCAACCTGCGAATGCTCACCAAAGGTCACTAAAATCAGACAAAGTGAGCAGGCGTGTGCTTGAGCTGCTGACGCACCCTGCTTTGATACCAATTGTTGGAATTAGGGTTGCAAGAAAGCACACACACCTTGGAGAAGATGAAGGAAGCTCAAGGCACACAATAGAGAGTGTATTATTTAGTGTGCATTGGAAAGATAGATAGCCCTAGAATGAATGGGCGTATATACAATGTACGGGGGGAAAAACCTCCTAAAGAGGGAAAAAATGCCCCCGACTTCTCTTGGAGATTCTCCTTCCATTTGGTTAGCCTTAAAGACACTTGTTGAATTGTTGGTGGTATGGGAGTGGCTTTGTTATGCCTCCCCTAACGGTGTCCTTGCTTGACTTCTTCTCATGGTGACTCTCGTTGGATTTTCCCTCATGATGGTCAACTTAGTTTCCATGTCTTGATTGAATTTGAATCATCTTCACGGTCGTTCATATACATAGGGTCATCATCGGTCCCTATGTTAGTCTTTGAACTAGGATTTGAATTTGTAGCTTTCAACGATCTCTTTCTTTGTGTTTTCTTCTTCCTTACTTGGAAAAGTGGCACAACACCTCTCTCTTCGAGGATATAATTTTGATTTTGGTGCATCGATCGAGCAATCAAATGATCTATGCCACATCAATTACACATAGGTATTGGCATTGTAGATGTGCTCCCTTGACTTGTTTGCCCTGATGTATCATTCCTTTGCACGAGAGAGAGGTGGTCTCCTGGTAGTGAGGTTGATGTTTTGGCCTCTTGCTGCAAGAGCATTTGCTTGATATACATGCTTGACTTGTCCCTAACGGTCATCCAGGTAGTACTGGGGACACTTGTCAAGCGTATTAACTCTATAGGTAATACTAGAGTCTATGTCATCCTCGCAATCCAAATAATTACTAGATGGCTGACGACCTACTTGGTTTATAGGGGTAACTCTCGGATGTGGAGGTTGATTTCCTAGCACTAGAGGTGGTAATGGTGTGGTTTAGATAACATTTTGGGTTCTAAGGACCATGTGTTGTGATGGTTTCTCACTAAGTAGGGAAGTCATTAATGTAGGAACTCAAGGTGAGTCTGTCCAAGCTAAAGGTGGTCTATTTTCCATTATGTGTTTAAGCACTAAGTAGTCCCTAGCTTGATGCCATACCTACCACATGCATTACAATTACACCCTTTCTCCTGCAATCAATAAACTATCTTCTAATTAGATTGCATTGGTAGTTACTACTTCCCAAAGTAGTGATACCTCTAATGACTAGATTGTTGTAGATATCCTCATGTTGCAACCCTCTAATGAATCTATTGAGTAGCCCGTTCTTGTTGAAATGCTCAATTTGAGTACATCAAGAATTCAGATGCTTTGAATGACTAATAAAATCTCTCACTGACTCCCCTTCTTCTTGTTTGGCCTTTTGGAGTTGAGATGTTACGCCCCAAAGCACACCCTCTTCTATCATACTCTTTCAAGAACAATCTCTAAAGAGTAGGGTAATGTGTGCACTCTTTAACCCTTAAGTTCCTATACCAATCTCTAGCCTTCTATCTCAAGGTCAAACTTAAGTGGAAACCTAATGTAGGTGGATAGTGAGTGCCCGCATAAATTGAAACGCTCTCTAGCTGTTCAGACTCTAGTACTTGATCAGAGCATAAATACATGTGACTTTGGTGTCCTATAAGCATTGGCAAGCACTAGATGTTTGCCTTCCATTTTGTTTGCGATTTTCATGTTTTTTTTTTCTTTTTTCCTTATGCTCGCAATGCAAACTAGGACATGCAATAGCCCAAAATGAGTGTATTGTTTGGGAGATCTTGGCGCACTTTATAGCACAATGTTTGACCAATCGAAGTGCTCGTGGCTCCTAAAACAAGAAATTTTTGCCTAGGTGTGTGGATGAAAGTGAAATTCTACGGAAGGATTTTGGAGGGAAAGGTCGTTCCTCTGTCCCACGTGCTCTCTTTAGAGTCTTTACCCTTGAGAGGACTAGGCCATATTCTCTCACCAAGGAGGAGGCTATGGAGGATGATAGTCTATCGTGCCGAACATTGGAGCAAAAGAGTTGTTAAGGCTTCTCCACATAAGCACTTGCATCACCTATCAAACTTCATGCAAAGTATTCAAGTCATTGGATATAGGTGCTCTCCTCTCTAGCAAGAGAAATTTCACTCTAGCAAGAGAAAAATTTCTCTAGCAAGAGAAATTTTGCAGCCTGCCCAACTAAAATTCATGTGCAACAAAAACTAATTCATGTGCATTGTGTTGACGCATCGCTGATTCCGCTACCTTCACTTGGTTCCAAACTAGTGCACAAGGCGCCAGCCGGCGAGGTGAGCAATGGCGATGGCGTGGGCAGCTCAGCGGGCATTCATCGCAACGCTCTCCGCAGCTAGTAGCGATGGCGCAAGCCAACTGGGGCTGCGCAAGCCATGCCACTCACTATTTCGGCAGGCGCATTCCCGTACCTGTCTTTCATCCTTCTCCCCTCTCCAGGTATGCAATGTAAAGCATCACATTAACTATTTCTCTGCGGACACCTGAGCTTTAATTACCTCCTTAGACATCAAGGCAAGACATGGCTTCTTGCTGCCACACATTCTTGTCTGCTGCAAATTTCAGAACACTCTTGTTCTACATTTTCTTTGTTGCAGATTTTATCATATATCTGTGGTCAGATCATAACGCCCAAAATTCTATTCTTCATTGTGATGTTTTCTATTTTCATAGCACAATTACATGCATTTGCCGTAACAAATCAAGCCGTCTAGTGCCTTGAATGATTTCTATGGGCTTGAGCTACTAAGTGGTTTAATTTAGTGGGGCTAATTAGCGAATTCAACCATAAGGTCTAGCTTCCTTTCATGTAAAATTCCCTGTGAATAGGTGATATGCCGGGTATGAGCAAGGTTTTCCCCAATATGTGTGCTAGACAAGGAACCTTTAGCTGATCTAACACTCTAGTTGTAAATTTGGGTATTAGTCGTTGCCTTTTAAGCTGCAAGTGTGGATAGAAAGGTCAATGTGTCCAGCAAGATAAATCAGGCTGAGATGTTGTAATCCCTTCGCTTTTGGAGGGCAACTGTAATGATTGTTTTTTCTGGCAATGCGCATTCATTAGAAACTCCTTAAGCTTCTTCAATTGTGTCACTCTGCCATGGTTCAAGTTGTCTCTTTATTAGGCAAAGTTTTGTGCCCAAAGCATCTTATGATAAGTTTCTCGGCAGTGGCAAAATGAATGGTTCTCTTTTGCTGCCATTGAGTGGTATTACCTGTTGGTGCATCCTTTGGTTTTTGTCCTGTCTCGTCCACCTTCATTATTATATATAAAAACAATTTTAGCCGGTCAAAAATTTGTTGGATTGGGAGTGGAAGGAGGAGGTGGTTGGGCAAGATGAGGAGAGGGAGGCAGGACCTCTGACTTTTATGTTGTACTCCTCATGGAATTCTCATGAAGTATCCATGCTGCTAGGTCGAATTATGCAAGGGATTCACCAATATGCAAGAGGTAGGGATAGTCTTCACATCAAGGAACCATGTACTCCCTTGTACGTGCACCATGGCTGCAACCTTGCAGTGACAGCGTTTTCTTTCTCCTATTCTCAAGCTGCATGGATTCTAAAAGTGGGAGGGCTTTTCATGGGGAATAAGCTAAAAAGACACTTAAAACAAGTGAAAAAACTTAACGTTTTCATCAGTTAGAAAGCCGAAAGCCAAAGCTTGGAACTAATGTCGTGAGTAATGAATTGATAGTTGTTCCCGTGCCCATTCGGTGGGCGGTATGCAATAGGAGGTTGACTACGAGGATAGATCCGAGATCCATTTACTGCCCAGTCGAGAGGATGTTTGCTTGCGGTTGCAAACAAGATCACCACCCGATTCTCTCTTTTCCGTCGCACCCTTTGACACGGTATTAGAGCCACCGCATGCTCTCGAATCGAATTGGTGATTTGTGTGTGTTTCTATGCTGAATTTTCGGTACGAAAAGAGACGGTTTGCTGTTTTTCTTGCGTTTTTCACTCATTTCGGGCTGATTTCGGCTGTAGTGGGCAAATTTGAAGGTTTCCCTTCCTCTTCCTCGACCTAGCCTTGTCACATGCCCGTGATGGAGAGGAGTGATGATTGTGAAATGATCTTGGTCCATGGTGAAGACGTATGGCCCGAGATAGCAATCGGTGGTGGAGAACCACCCATCAATGAGGAGTGGGGAGATTGGTCCCAGTTCTACTCCGGCATAGGTGATCATCCAATCAAGATACCTACCCTCCCTACCTTTCTCTCATATCGGCAATTGAATGGCAACAAGTATGCCATTTGGAAAGTGACCATGATGGCGGTCTTCAACTCTTACGAGCTTGGAGGCTTTGTTTCAAGCAACTTTCAAAAACTAAAGAATCCTTCGAGAGCTAAGTTATTGGAGCGTGTCAATGCTCGAATCCGATCTTTCATAATCCTCAATAGTACACAATCTGTTACGAGTCACATCCAATTGATGAAGGACGCGAAGTTGATTTGGGTTCGCCTCTCTTCTCTATATGATCGAGTCTCTCTGATGAAGCTGATAGCTTCAGAAGTGCAGTTGAGGACCTTGGATGTGAGCACTCATCCATGAGGGATCATATCAACAAGATGCAGGAAGAGATACGTCATTCGGGAAAGCTTATGAGTTCAGAGGATATGGCCATTCAACTTTTGGCCCAGTGGCCTCCTCGATACACCAATTTCTATTCTTTGTTGATTATGACTGGAAGGCTGAATATAATTTGTTGGGATGAGATTGTTTCAATGGTGTTGGACCAAGAGGAGCAGTTCAAAACAGGGAAGAAGCCAAGCTCCAAAGCCTTGCCGGTTCTTCCAACAACAACAATAATAACAAGAAGCAGAAGGGGAAGAAGAAAAGCAACAACAATCCAAAGAGGAGTGATGCTGAAAAGGATGCCTTGAAGGCGGATCAACATTGCAATCATTGTGGGGAAAAAGGCCATTATTGG
The DNA here is from genome assembly GCF_014529385.1 of Adiantum capillus-veneris. Taxonomy (NCBI): domain Eukaryota; kingdom Viridiplantae; phylum Streptophyta; class Polypodiopsida; order Polypodiales; family Pteridaceae; genus Adiantum; species Adiantum capillus-veneris. Next base: position 146,875,072 of record NC_140949.1, on the reverse strand, counting down.
CAAAAGTGTCCAAAGGGAGTTGGAGATGCTTCGACTTCCACAGCAGCGGCGGTGGTGCAATCACCAGCCTTTGTTCATTTGGAGATTCTACTTTCAAAGGACTCTCCAGGGACATCGGAGGTTGAGACGGCTCTTGTGGTTCGAGATGGTCATGATTGGATTCTTGATAGTGGTGCTTCCCGGCACATAACACCTTCAAAGGATCTTTTGTCCAACATGCGGCGGCACTGTGGTACTATTTTCATTGGCGACAAATCTAAAATTTCTATTCACAGCGAGGGTTTGATGGGAGTTGATTCTAGATGGTAGAGAGGGTATGCATACCTCCAAGGCTCTGTATGCTCCAAAGCTAGGATTTCATCTTATGTGTGTGCACGAGGTGTGCAAGGTAGGCATGGAGGTGATTTTTGCAGAGATTGCGGTGTCCATTCGGGATCGAGACATCGGCAAGGAGGTCAGAGGGGGTGGAGTGGAGAAAGGTCTCTACAAGCTCCTTGCTCTTTCTTTAATGAGTGGTACTTCCACAGGTGATTCATGGCATTACAAGTTTGGCCATTTGAACATTGATGCTCTTTGTTGTGCTTTTCGTCATCAGATGATTGGAGGCTTACCAGGTGTTGGGGAAATGCATTACTTGCATTCGTGAGAAGCAACATAGAGAGGCTATTCAAAAGCACTCTACAGGTCGAGCTACTGCGGTTTTGGAGTTTGTTCACACCAACCTTTGTGAACCTATGCAAGATCTTTTCCTAGGTAGAGCTCTTTATTTCATGTTGGTGGTAGATGATTTCAGCCGCTTTGCTTGGGTATATTTTGTACAACACAAGTCAAAGGCGTTTGATCTTTTCAAGAATTGGCGTGCTCTTGTGGAGAAGGAGAGCAATAAAGTGTTGAAGGCAATTCAATCGGACAAAGGTGGGGAGTTTACCTCCAAAGCATTCATTCAGTTTTGTGCGGCCCATGTCATCAAGCAGGAGCTTGCAAATACCGGATCGCCCTCAGAGAATGGAGTGTGGAGCGGAAGAATAGGACAGTGATTGAGATGGCGCAGACTATGCTTGAGCATTGAGATCTGCCAAAGTCTTTATGGAAGAGGCAGTTGCGACGGTAGTTCGTACCATAAACTGATCTTTGACCTCTTCAATTCCAAGGAAGACCCCGTTTGAGGCTTACTTTGGTAGAAAGCCCGATGTCTCTCATTTTCGGATATTTGGGAGTGATGCATCCATCCATGTAACGAAGGAGGTCCAAAAGAATGTTCTTACGATAGTCTTCCCGAGGGATATCGACTTTATGATCCAGTGAAGGACGTTGTACTCAGCCGTGATGTGGTCTTCGACGAGTATATTCCTACAACGGGGGCTTCCGCTTCCACGTCTTTCTCAACAACCCCAGATTTGCCGATACTTGGAGATCTAGATGGTGATTTTTCTCTTGAGGCTGATGAATCCTCTTGTCCTACCCATGTCTTGTCAAAGTCGAGGATGCCGAAGCGTAGAGACCAAGGAGAGTGAGCATGAGAGAGAGAGAGAGAGAGAGAGAGAGAGAGAGAGAGAGAGAGAGAGAGAGAGAGAGAGAGAGAGAGTCTCCTGAACCAAACAACCTTGGCATTGAATAACTGAATGTGTATACAATGGGGATTGAGGGTTGCTTATATAGAAACCTCAGTGAATTGCCCTACCCAAACTTTGACAATTAGTATAATAAATACCTGAAAGCCAAACTAAATAATGAAATCACATTGGGCAGTTCACTTGAGATGCCCAAAACTCTAACACCCTCTCTGCAGCTCATAGTGGACATAAATAGTGAGACCAAGTCGATGAAGAAGCTACCATGGACACCTTAGCAGAGGATCATTTCCACTGGATACACCTCTGATTTGCTACTCTCAACTTTGTACCTTAGAAGAATGCCATCTTGAGCATTGGTTGCCTTTTAGAAAATGGAACTGTAGACCACACTATGTCCAAGAATCCCCCTTTTGAACTGTGAATACATCACGTCCAAAAATACTTTCTAGATAATGAACTTTGAAACACATCCTGTCCATAATCTGACCAACAACAATGGATTGGTGCACTCATCCATAGTGTTTTAGGTATGTCTGATTGGTTCCCTCCCAGATGCATGTGCCTTGAACTCTGACCCATGGGTTCAAACACCGATAACTTGAACTCCAACACGTGTTTCCAAATTATTTGTAGGGAGCTACTAGAAATTTGGTGTCGTGGCCACTGTGGTCGCCACCATGTGTGCCATGCCGATCTCCTCTGTCAAATCTTTATTTCCGCAATCTTTGTCCAGCTTGCATGTGCCTTTGTGTTCCTGTGAGTTCTTGCTTTTTTTCTTTGGCTTCAAACTCCTGAGCCAAACAAAGCGTCATGTCACATTTATAGCAACTGAGGTCGGACCTCGTGGGTACCAAGGCAGCTAATTGAGTACTAGTACTTCCATCCTTGTCAAGCTTGCCTTTTCCTCTGTCCTCTAGCGAACTTATCCATTTGCTTTTGGCTTCACAATCACGAGCCAAACAATTTGTTGGTTTTTCCCGAGAATTGTGCCGGTGCATAGGCCGCTAGCTGGATGGTGGATCAATTATCCATAGCTGATAGTTGATTTTGGTCGATGCCGTTGGTATTCGAGCAAGGGATGGCCATGTTGAAGTTGCAAGATATAGAAATCTGGTAATCCTTCTCGCACTCCAAGGGTAGCCGCACGAACCAAGCCACAAAATCCTCCAAGCTAATCCACTCCTCTACATAGAGAGCTCCACACGAAGTAGGCTCCGTAGTTTGAATTTTCCCAAGCCGATCCACGAAGCTTCGCTCAAAAGCTTGAGCTTCAAAGTACTCCCAACCGCTCCAAAGATCTGCAAAATGGGCTCCAAAACCCCACCCTCCCAAGCCACCAAGCAGATTTTGTCCCTCTCTTCTTCCAAAGGGTGCCCACTAACGTTGGGCTCACTTGTTGGAAGAGGGGGCGCCACTGCTATACCAAGACAAGGGGGGTAGGGCTCTGTAGGATGCGTTTTTAAACGCTCGCCTCAGAATGAAGCTTGCCGTCACCAAGGGCGCTGCCCTCCTGCTGTTGTTGCCTAAGCGCTCCAAGGCAGCGTTTTAAAACGCTCTACAACTATGGGGAGGTTAGTTGACGTCGTCGGTGTGCTGCCGACCCAGCGTTTCAAAACGCGAGCGGCTAGTGGCAAGGGGGTAAGCGAGGACTGCGACACTGCGTTTCAGAAACACTAGAAATGGTGGGGAGGGAACCTTATGGAGCGTTTTAAAACGCTGGAAGCAGAGGGGAGGGGGAGAGTGTTGCCGACGACAAGAGGGTTTACTCCTCTCAAGGCCGCTCTTCTTCCACCAAGGCTCTTCAAGCACGGAGCTCCACCAAGGGCTCTGATACCATGTCAAAATCGACGATGCGGAAGTGTAGAGACCAAGGAGAGAGAGAGAGAGAGAGAGAGAGAGAGAGAGAGAGAGAGAGAGAGAGAGAGTCTCCTGAACCAATCAACCTTGGCAATGAATAATTGAATGTGTATACAATGGCGGCTGAGGGTTGCTTATATAGCAACCTCAGTAAATTGCCCTACCCAGACTTCCACAAATAAGTAAAATAAATATGTAAGGTGCAGCGGAAGTGAATGTTGAACTTTGCTCAAGATGAGTTCTCCGAACTGTGCTCAAGGTTCCTTTTTCTTAGGGAAGGGAGAGCCTTCCGTTCTTTAATGAGAGAGTGCAGGTGATCACAAACAAAGTGAATAGACATTGTGCGTGAAGGTGCTGAGACTGAGAGATAGAGAGAGAAGAGAATACGACACCAGGGATGTTGTAAAAACCCTCCTCCTGTCACGTGACACATCCAACCCTATGTGTGCGTGGACAAGCTACAGCATGACCAGGGTTCAGTTCAGTCAAGTCAGTCTAGGATAGGCAGTGATCAGTCTAGGATAGGAAGTGATCTGGCACTTTTGTGAGTCTGTTCGCAGACCGTGCATGACCAGTCACTTAGATTAGATGCATATCCTCCGGTTGCACACAACATGATCATAAGTATTCCCATTAGAATCCATCAGGGGAATTTTCCAATGCATTAAACCTATTTTCCCTATTTTTGACATTTTTCACTTATTTATTAAGTGACTTTTGTTGGGAAGGCAATTTTGCTAAGATAATATATAAGCAAACCAGAGCTAGCACTTTCTGGCAGAAGAAGGAGAGCATCAGGCACTCAATGCAGTAGGCCTCTGGAGACCCTTCTCAGCAAGACGACCCCCCCCCCCCCCCCCCCCCCCCCCCCCCCTCTTCAACCTGGCGTTTTGGGAGCCTAACAGCCAGCTTTTTCAAGCCTTGCACCTTGGCGAATTCAGCAAGCAGATTTCAACCAGCAGCCTAGCATTCTCCACCAGCATTTCAGCACCTGCATCATAGCGTTTTTGCAGCCCATGGACCAGCGTTTTTGACAAAGACAACATCAGCGTTTTAGGGCAGCAAATTCAGCAGATAGAAGAGCAGCAGATCCAGCGATTCCAAGCAAGAAGGATAGCGTTGGTTGCAAACAAAGTCACAGTAGCAGATAGCGTCGTCGTCATCGTCGCCGTCGTCATTGAAGCATTCAGTTTTCAGCCCTAGTCTCGTCCTCGTCGTCCGCACCGTCGACCTCGACATAGCACCATTTAGATTTGCATCAGCATCTTGTACTAGATTGTGCAATCAATAGTAGACCACTCTCGCCATCGAGATTGGGGTCCTTGGAGGAGGGTTTTACAATGTCTATGGTGTCGTATTCTCTTCTCTCTCTATCTCTCAGTCTCATGCACTTCCATTCACAGTGTCCATTCACTTTGTTTGTGTCCATTGCACTCTCTCACTAAAGGAACGGAAGGCTCTCCCTTCCGTAAGTAAAAGGAACCCTTGAGCACAGTTGTTAGGTGCAGCGGAATGATTGTTTGCGCTTTGCTCAAGATGAGTGCTCCGAACTGTGCTCAAGGTTTCTTTTAGTCTTATGGAAGGGAGAGCCTTCCGTTCTTAATGGAAAGTGCTATGATCACAAACAAAGTGAATGGACACTGTGCGTGCAAGTGTATGAGACTGAGAAATAGAGAGAGAAGAGAGATACGACACCAGAGGCGTTGTAAAACCCTCCTCCGAAGGCCCCACTCTCGTCGGCGAGAGTGATCTACTTATTGATTGCACAAAATGGTACAATGACGATCCAATGGACTGATGCAATCTGGGACTATGCCGATGACGACGACGACGACTTTAGGGCTGAAATCTACGGTCTTCTATTTGCTGAATTTCGGGACTGTTTCGGTGGCTGAAAATGACTGTTTTGGCTGCGTTTTCGAGGCTGAAAATGGGGGTTCTTCTGCAACCAATGGGGCTGATTCTACTGTTGTCCATAGGGCTGAAAACGCTGTGGTTTTGATGCGGTAATGGCTGAGAATCAATACGCTATATCCGTTTGCTGAAATTGCTGATGAAAACAAAAACGCTAATGCATCTGCTACAAGTTGGCTGCAAATGAAAAACGCTACTGCCTTCTTGCTGCTAGCCAAAAACGCTAGGCTGATCTGGGACAGAAATCCAAAAATGCTGATGGGGCTGATTGGGAAAACGCTAGCAAAAGCTGGGATTGCCGGCGATGATGGGGATCTGCAGTCGCTAGGCAATGTTGGGAGGCTGGCGATCAAGCACTGGTGGAAAACGCCAGGTCTTGGAGGTAGGCGAGGATGGGATCTCCAAAAACGCCAAGGGGTCTTGATGGTCCTTGATGGGTTCTGTTGAGAAGTTGCCTGTTGAGCGGGAAGCTCCTGCTGCCTCTTCTGCCAGAAAGTGCTAACTTGGGTTTGCTTATATATTAACTTAGCAAAATTGCCCTGCCTACTTTTGTTGGAAAGTCACTTAAAAATAATAAGTGAAAATAACCAAAAATAGGGAAAATAGGCTAAATGCATTGGAAAATTCCCCTGACTGAATTTGACGGATTCTGAAGGGAATACTGATGATCATGCTGTGTGCAACCAGAGGATATGCATCTATGCTAAGTGACTGGGCATGCACGGTCTACGAATAGACTCACAAAAGTGCCAGATCACTTCTAAATAGACTGACTGGACTGACTGAACCCTGATCATGCTGTAGCTTGTCCACGGACACATAGGGTTGGATGTGTCACGTGACAACAGTTCGGAGCACTCATCTTGAGCAAAGTTCAACATTCACTTCTGTTGCACCTTACATTGGTATCAGAGCTTTGGCAGTGTTCTGTATCACTCAAGGAAAGAACCACAAGAACCACAATTTTTTTTTTTGCTTGTTGAGGTCGCACGAACCCAAGTTCACTTGGGCATGTCGATTCCTAATCGTGCTTTTGAAGAGTGACAGGAAACCCAAGAAAAAAGGGCTTGTCCAGCCTCCCCTTGTGCCTCTTTTCACTCATTGAGAGCGGACCGTGCACTTAGCGTTCGGCCAATCGACGTGAGGTGGGAAAAAGCAACCTTGGTATGAGCGCAAGGCCGCCAAGGGGTGCGTCCGCAGAAAAGAGAAGAACTCGGGTGAAGAGAAGATCCTTCTCTAACACAGATTACAAGCTAAAGAAGAACCTCAAGACCCTCAAGAACCTCAAGAACCCAAGAACCAAGACCCTCAAGAACCCAAGAACCCAAGACCCACAAGAACCCAGGTTCCTCGTGAACTTAAGAACCAAAGATCATAGTGTATGGTCATCACCCGAAGCGGAATGGATACTTCGCATGGAGGTGATGAGCATGAAAGTAGTGAAGAAGAATTTCCTCACCATGGAGGTTTTCCTGACCCTCCCCCTACGCCATCTACGCCAGGGATTGTACCAAATCCTATGGAGGCTTTGGTCAAGTCGATGATGGACATGATGGCACAACAACAAGAAGCGAATCGCGTTGCGTTGGCACAACAAGAAGCTACTCGCGTTACTTTGGAACGCGAGCGCGATGCACGAAAAGAAAGAAAAGCACAAAGAAAGGAGGCAGCCGAAGAAAGACGAGTGGCCTTGGAGGCCGATCGTGAGGTTCAGAGAGACCTATGCACGCAAGAATTGGTTCAATAGGTCCTCACCTCGAAGTCCGAGCCAGTCAAAGATGTTGGTAGTTCCTCAAGTGGCGCAAGCCGAGATTCGGACTCCAACAACCCAGTCACAGAAAAGATCCAGTTCAGGAAGTATGATGGTAAGATAGATGCTACGGTTATTCATTCTTGGTTGCATCAATTTAATGCTTATTTTGCAGCAACTAAGAAGACAGGAAATAGCAAGGTTTTGACGACAGCTATGTACCTTACGAGTGATGCCATCAATTGGTACCACACATGGCAAGAGGCATAGTTAGCCGCGCACCTAGAGGAAGCTGATGAATTCACGCCCCTTTCCTTCAATTGGGCCGATTTCCAAGACAAACTCAAGGCGTGGTTTATGCCACCTTAGTATCTCGCACGATTGAAGGACGATAGGCACGTCTCAAGCAAAATGGTATGCCAGTTATGTCTTTCTCTAATCATGTTTTGCAGCTCGGCACTCAATTACGCAAATCAAATGCGGAGTGCAAGGAGGCATTCCTTTATGGATTGGACGAGTATATCAAGTATGATATCGAGGTGCTCGATCCAATCGATCTCAACCAGGCGGTAGCGATTGCTCTCGCATAGGAGATGAAGCACAACAAGGGGAAGCCTAAGGAAAACAAGACTTCCATAAGTACGTCTCAGAACCCTCAGAACGGTAAGAATGGTAAGATCGGTAACTCTTCTAACCAATCTTCCAATAGTCTCTCAGAAAAGAACTCTCAAAGTGAACCTAAGGGTAAAGCTAACACAATTGCTAAACCTAAGCTCACTCCAAATGAAAAGGTAGCACAAGGAATTTTAGGAGGATACATCATGTCGGAAGATCAAAGCACTTTTTCTAAGGAAGGTCGTTGTTTTCATTGTCACATTAAGGGTCACATAAAAAGAACATGTCCTAAGCTTGACTCTAATGAATCTAAAGAATCCACAGAACCCACTTCCTCTGTCAATGCAATAAATGAGAACACGAGTGTGCCCCAAGTTTCTCCTGACCCTCCCATTGATGAGTCTCTCATTAAATGTTATGGTCATATGACGGGGCAGCGTTTTGTCATATTGTTTGACCCAGGCAGTATGCATGATGTGATTAGTCCCTCTCTTGTTGAGAGCCCGCTTTGAGGTTAGTCAGAAATCTCCTCTCGAGGTTTCTGGCTTCGCTCCCGGTATGGACTCTCTCATCACGAAAGAGTGCTTTGATGTGTTGTTTACATTTCAACAAGCTGCTTTCCGTAAAAAAATTTAGTCTCTCCTCTCTCAGGATGTGATATGATTTTGCATTCGATGGTTTCGTGAGCATAACCCTCTCATTGATTGGGCGGAAAATACGTTCACTTTCAATGCCAAAAGTGACTCTCCCATTGTCATTCGTGGAGAGCAAGTTGTTCCTTCTCCATCTCTCATTTCTAATGTGTAGGCGAAGATTGAACGGATTCAGGAGAAGGAGACTCTCTCGGTCTCTTCTTCTCCAAAGAATGATACATAGCATTTGCATGATGATAAGCATGATAATTTGAATGATAATGATGAGCATGATGATTTAGATGACACTGACCAGTATGATGATTTGCACAATGACCACGATGTGATTTCTCACAAGCATGATGATTTGTATGATCAAGACGTGATTGTTCACCAGGATGATGGTTTAGTTGATGCTTTTTCTAGCGAAGTTAACCTCGTTGCAGATTCGATCAATCACGAAGAATCGATCTTGGCTTTCGAGTCAAGGTCCACAGCAAACCCCCAGGCAGATTCAATCAAACACGACGAACCGATCTTGGCTCTCGAGCCTAGGTCCAAAGAACCCTTACAGGAAGTATTATGTGTTCGATGATTAGTCAACAAGCATTGTTCGAGTGTTTCATTCGTGATTGTTTCTTGTATTTTAGTCACCGTCTTTATATGATCCCTTTTCATAGGCATGACATATTGTGCGTTGAGCACGTTTCACTCATGAATGAGCACGGATGTATGCGGATTTCTCATGAAAAGTATGCATTCAAGGAAGTCACATTCCATGTCTCTTCCCTGGCATGACACAGTTGTAGAAAGAGCACAAGAAAGATTGAGCATCAAGCATCGGCATTTCCATTGTGTTTTTCCACAGTTGATTGATTTAGATCAGAAAAACAAGATTGGACCCCATTGTTTGCATGTGTTTGATGAACGGTTTGGCACTTCGTCTCTATGTTCATCTACGTTGCATGCAGAAGCTTTACAGAAGACTAGAATTTTTCCAGTCACTTTACATGGAATGGGTATGTTCATGGTTTTATGTTGAAAGTGGTTTCAGGAATTTTTAGCCATGGAGATTCTTGAAGAAAGTAGATGTATGACTAAAAACGAAGTTGAAGCATTGAAGGAGCTACAAATGATTTTGTGTCGCTTTCGGCGCGGCCCAAAGAAGCAAGCGTTGCAGACCTTTATGAAGTTCAAGTATCACACGACCCGCACATCAGAGTGGGCCGGCGAAGAGTCCTTTCGAGGATTCCGGATGCTGTTGGCAATCTCCCTCGACGCCATACAGTTCGGTACCAGTACCTCACTTTGAAAAAGAGGGGATGTCACGTGACACATCCAACCCTATGTGTCCGTGGACAAGCTATAGCATGGCCAGGGTTCAGTTCAGTCAAGTCAGTCTAGGATAGGAAGTGATCTGGCACTTTTGTGAGTCTCTTCGCAGACCGTGCATTACGAGTCACTTAGATTAGATGCATATCCTCCGGTTGCACATAGCATGATCATAAGTATTCCCATCAGAATCCATTAGGGGAAAATTCCAGTGCATTAAACCTATTTTCCCTATTTTTGACATTTTTCACTTATTCATTAAGTGACTTTTGTTGGGAACTAGGTAGAGTAATTTTGCTAAGATAATATATAAGCAAACCAGAGCTAGCACTTTTTGGCAGAAGAAGAAGGAGAGCATCAGGCACTCAGTGCAGCAGGCCTCTGGAGACCCTTCTCAGCAAGACGACCCCCCCCCCCCCCCCCCCCCCCCCCTTTCAACCTGGCGTTTTGGGAGCCTAACAGCCAGCGTTTTTCAAGCCTTGCACCTTGGTGATTTCAGCAAGCAGATTTCAGCCAGCAGCCTAGTGTTTTCCACCAGCATTTCAACACCTGCATCATAGCGTTTTTGCAGCCCATGGACCAGTCTTTTTGACAAAGACAACATCAGTGTTTTAGGGCAGAAAATTCAGCAGATAGAAGAGCAGCAGATCCAGCGATTCCAAGTAAGAAGGATAGCGTTGGTTGCAAACAAAGTCACAGTAGTAGATAGCATTGCCATCGTCGTCGTCGTCGCCCTCATCATCGAAACATTCAGTTTTCAGTCCTAGTCTCGTCCTCGTCGTCCGCACCGTCGACCTCGACATAGCACCATTTAGATTTGCATCAGCATCTTGTACCAGATTGTGCAATCAATAGTAGACCACTCTCGCCATCGAGAGTGGGGCCCTTGGAGGAGGGTTTTACAACGTCTGTGGTGTCGTATTCTCTTCTCTCTCTATCTCTCAGTCTCATGCACTTCCATTCACAGTGTCCATTTACTTTGTTTGTGTCCATTGCACTCTCTCACTAAAGGAACGGAAGGCTCTCCCTGCCGTAAGTAAAAGGAACCCTTGAGCATAGTTCGGAGCACTCATCTTGAGCAAAGTTCAACATTCACTTCCGCTGCACCTTACACCTCCGAAGGCCCCACTCTCTATCCAGATCAGCCAGCGTTTTTGCATTTGCTTCAGCCTGGCGATAGCAGAGGTGAATTCAGCCCTAGCGTTAGCAGTTGCATCAGCAGATCCATAGCAGATTGCACCAGACAGCAGAATTCAGCCCTAGCATTTTTGAATTGCAGTTCATGCCTTAGCGTTTTGCAGTTCCATCGCGACAAGACAACAAGTAGATCAACGTTTTCAGTTTTCAGCAGTCAGTTTCCGCAGTAGAACCCCCAAACCTGGAAGATCTCACCTTTCCGCAACAGATCCTCGCCGCACTGTTATATCCCGCGAAGTTTGCACTTTCAGCATGGAAAACACAGATTTCAGCATTTGCGTTTTCAGCACGTTGTCGTCGCATCGTCTTCTGCAAATCTTGTGTGTCATGCTTTGGAGAAGAAGAGACTGAGAGAGTCTCCTTCTCCTGAATCCTTTCAATCTTCGCCTGCACATTAGAAAAGAGAGATGGAGAATGAACAACTTGCTCTCCACGAATGACAAGGGGAGAGTCACTTTTGGCATTGAAAGTGAACGTATTTTCCACCCAATCAATGAGAGGGTTATGCTTACGAAACCATCGAATGCCCAAAATCATATCACATCTTGAGAGAGGAGAGACTAAAAATTTTCTACGGAAAGCAGCTTGTTGAACTGTAAACAACACATCAAGGCACTCTTTCGTGATGAGAGAATCCATACCGGGAGCGAAGCCAGAGACCTTGAGAGGCGATTTCTGACTAACCTCTATGCGGGCTCTCTCAACAAGAGAGGGACTAATCTCATCATGCATACTGTCTAGGTCAAACAATATGACAAAACGTTGCCCCGTCATATGACCATAACATTTAATCAGAGACTCAGCAATGGGAGGGTCAGGAGAAAACTTGGGGCACACTCTTGTTGTCATTTATTGCATTGATAGAGGAAGTGGGTTCTGTGGATTTTTTAGATTCATTAGAGTCAAGCTTAGGACATGTTCTTTTTATGTGACAATGAAAACAACGACCTTCCTTAGAATAAGTGCTTTGCTCTTCCGACGTGATGTATCCTCCTAAAATTCCTTGTGCTACCTTTTCATCTGGAGTGAGCTTAGGTTTAGCAATTGTGTTAGCTTTACCCTTAGGTTCACTTTGAGAGTTCTTTTCTGAGAGACTATTGGAAGATTGGTTAGAAGAGTTACCGATCTTACCATTCTTACCATTCTTATCGTTCTGAGGGTTCTGAGACGTACTTGTGGAAGTCTTGTTTTCCTTAGGCTTCCCCTTGTTGTGCTTCATCTCCTGTGCGAGAGCAATCGCTACCGCCTTGTTGAGATCGATTGGATCGAGCACCTCGACATCATACTTGATATACTCGTCCAATCCATAAAGAAATGCCTCCTTGCGCTCCGCATTTGATTTGCGTAATTGAGTGCCGAGCTGCAAAACACGATTAGAGAAAGACATAACTGGCATACCATTTTGCTTGAGACCGCGCCAATCGTCCTTCAATCGTGTGAGATACTAAGGTGGCATAAACTATGCCTTGAGCTTGTCTTGGAAATCGGTCCAATTGTAGGAAAGGGGCGTGAATTCGTCGGCTTCCTCTAGGTGCGCGGCTAACTGTGTCTCTTGCCATGCGTGGTACCAATTGATGGCATCAACGGCAAGGTACATAGCTGTCGTCAAAACCTTGCTATTTCCTGTGTTCTTAGTTGTCGCAAAATAAGCATTAAATTGATGTAACCAAGAATGAATAACCGTAGCATCCATTTTACCATCATACCGACTGAACTAGATCTTCTCTGTGACTGGGTTGTGTTGTTGCAGTCCGAATCTCGGCTTGCGCCACTTGATGAACTACCAATATCTTTGGCTGGCTCGGACTTCGATGTTCTCGGAGGCGAGAACATGTGGGACCAACTCTTGTATGCGTTGTTCACTCTGTGCCGCACGCTCTACCTGTCTTTCTTCGGCTGCCAAGCGTGCTTAATCACGCTCACGCTCCAAGATTTCTTGTCTATGTTGGCATTCACGCTCCAAGGCTTCCTGTCGTTCTGCTTTTCTTTCTAGTTGTGCCATCGCAACGCGATTTGCTTCTTGTTGTTGTGCCATCATCTCCATCATTGTCTTGACCAAAGCCTCCATAGGATTTGGTGCAATCCCTTGCGTAGATGGCGAAGGGGGAGGGTCAGGAAAACCTCCATGGTGAGGAAATTCTTCTTCACTACTTTCATGCCCATCACCTCCATGCGAAGTATCCATTCCGCTTCGGGTGATGACCATACACTGTGATCTTTGGTTCTTAAGTTCACAAGGAACTTGGGGTCTTGTGGGTCTTGGGTTCTTGGGTTCTTGAGATTCTTGAGTTCTTGCGGTTCTTGAGGTTCTTGCGGGTCTTGAGGTTCTTGAGGTTCTTGAGTTCTTGCGGTTCTTGAGTTCTTGAGGTTCTTCTTTAGCTTGCAATCTGTGTTAGAGAAGGATCTTCTCTTCACGCGAGTTCTGCTCTTTTCCGCGGGCGCACCCCTTGGCGGCCTTGCGCTCACACCAAGGTTGCTTTTTCCCACCTCACGTCGATTGGCCGGTCGCTAAGTGCACGGTCCGCTCTCAATGAGTGAAAAGAGGCAAGGGGAGGCTGAACAAGCCCTTCTTTCTTGGGTTTCCTGTCACTCTTCAAAAACATGATTAGGAATCGACACGCCCAAGACAACTTGGGTTATGTGCGACCGCAACAAGTAAAAAAAAATTATGTGGTTCTTGTGGTTCTTTCCTTGAGTGATACAGAACACTGCCAAAGCTCTGATACCAATGTAAGATGCAGTAGAAGTGAATGTGCTCAGGATGAGTGCTCCGAACTGTGCTAAAGGTTCCTTTTTCTTAAGGAAGGGAGAGCCTTCCGTTCTTTAATGAGAGAGTGCAAGTGATCACAAACAAAGTGAATAGACACTGTGCGTGAAGGTGCTGAGACTGAGAGATAGAGAGAGAAGAGAATACGACACGAGGGATGTTGTAAAAACCCTCCTCCGAAGGCCCCACTCTCTATGGCGAGAGCGGTCTACTATTGATTGCGCAAATCTCTACAATGCTTGGACTTGCTGACGATGTCGCCGTCGATGAGGACGACGACGAGACGGGTTGAAATATGGAAACGCTAAGGGCTGAAATCTGCAAATCTTTATCTGCTGAATTTTGACTCTATGTCGGTGACGATGTCGATGACGACGCGCTGAAAACGCAGATGCTGAAATCTGCGTTTTCCGGGCTGAAACTGCAAACTTCGTTGGATCTGACCGTGTGGTGAGGATCTGCAGCAGAAAGGTGAGATCTGCGAGGGTTGGGGGTTCTACTGCGGAAACTGATTGCTGAAAACTGAAAACGCTAGGGCTGAATTCTGTTGTCTAGTGCAATCTGCTATGGATCTGATGATGCAATTGCTAACGCTAGGGCTGAATTCACCTCTGCTGTCGCCAGGCTGATGCAGATGCAAAAACGCTAGAGAACTTGGGGTCCTACTGAGAAATTGTCTGCGAGCAATGCTCCTGTTGCCTCTTCTGCCAAAAAGTGCTAGCTCTGGTTTGCTTATATATTATTTTAGCAAAATTGCCCTACCTAGTTCCCAACAAAAGTCACTTAAAAATAATAAGTGAAAAATGTCAAAAATAGGGAAAATAGGTCTATGCATTGTAAAAATGCTCCTAATGGATTCTGATGGTAGTGCTGTGTGCAACCAGAGGATATGCATCTACTCTTAAGTGTCATGACATGCACGGTCTGCGAACAGACTCACAAAAGTGCCAGATCACTTCCTATTCTAGACTGACTTGACTGATTGACCCCAGGTCATGCTGTAGCTTGTCCACGGACACATAGGGTTGGATGAGTCACGTGACAAAATACCTAAAAGCCAAACTAAATAATGAGATCACATTGAGCAGTTCACTTGAGATGCCAAAACTCTTAACATGTCCCTCAAGCTCCGGAGGAGAATTTACCCATTCCAGTTGATGCAAATGATAGTGGTTCTCACCATAGTGTAGAGGTAGAGCCATATGTACCAGTAGCTCCTCCAACAGGGGGGCAAGTCAGACAAGCTACCGAAGTGGCTGTTGGAGGCCTTGCAAAACGCAGCTACTTCAGATTTGCCACCAGATTGGCATGATGCCGGTACAACGCGACGAGGGGCGTTTGGTTGTAAAAGGCCTCTATAACTCCCGGCCCGGACCTTTTTAGGTTATGCGGGAGGAGTGATGAGGGAGTCGTTGAACAGCCTATGGCTTTGACTTGGATGGTTATTTGCGGAGGGAGTGTTCATCGACGACTTTATGTTTCTATCTTGTAACATGCATATGTGAGCATTTGTGTTGCATTGTGATGTGCCAACCACTGAATATTCCTTATTCCGATTTGGAATGAGACTCCTTATTAAATGAGATACTTTTGGAAAATCAACGACCCAAGATATCAAGAGCTCCGATCTGGAATGAGACTCCTTATTGGGTGAGATTCTTCTAAGAAGCCAACGACCCAGGAAATCAAGAGCTCCGATTTAGAACAAGAAAATTGATTGTCCCTCGGAATGACCCTAGGAAATTTTTTAGCTAACATGAGTTGTTTTGCAGATATACGGTAATCGTGGACGATTACTTTCTTTCAAGAAGGGGTGGTGTCCCAAACTGTTTACATGTCAAGCCACTGAAGAATGGAGCCAACCTGCAGATCTCTGGCCGGGGAGCCTAAACCCTAAGTGAAGAAGCAAAAGCAGTAGAAGAAGTTTTACCGACTTAAAAAGTCTTGCCGAGTGGCCTAGTTTTAAAGAAGAGTTCCCACCAACTTATGGGACCTCGTCCGATGGGGCCCAAGGGACCTAAAGCCCTTGAAATAAAGCAGGACCACACACACACACACTTAATCTTTCGCGAAAAAGGTGATGACGTGGTAGCTGTACGGACGCCCGCATTTTATGCTAATGATGTGGCAGGCTATACGGATTTTCGCGTTTTACGTTGGACTGCTGACGTGGCAATTGTATGGAATTCCCTGTTTTACGTTAGACTACAGACGTGGCAGTTGTATGGAATTCCCTGTTTTGCGCTGGCAGCGTTTTGGCACCAGAGCTTTTGAAGACCAAATGCTTTTGAGTTTGATGCTTTTCATGTAGTTGCTTCTCACAGGCCAAGGGCCTTTAAATATGTGCAGAGGGCTCAGTCTCTGGCACTCTTTTAAGTGAAGGTGCAGAGCGCGAGCACCGGCATTGTACTGAGTTCAAGCAATATAAAGAAATACCGAAAGGGGTTGGTGCCAGTACTCTCTTGTGTGTCATCCACTCTCTCTCTCTCTCTCTCTCTCTCTCTCTCTCTCTCTCTCTCTTTCAGTTCAGTGTTATTTGAAGTGCTAAAAGTGTTCAATCTGTTCTTTTCCATTGGCACGTGGTGCCTGTCCCATGACAAGCACTTTAACAACCGAGAATCCATTATTGGCCATCATAACATATAGACCACCCATCAAGCTCTCTCAACACATACACACACACCATATACACATGGTGACTATTATCATTGCAATGAAAAGCTCTTATAAGAGCTTTTGGAAGTGTAGTTTTTCTTTGCTTTTATAAAACTTGGAGGCATGATACCAGAAGTGGACTTTAAAATGACAATGTACCTGATCTGCCCTACAGGTCAATTTTGGCTTCTGAAGGACGTCAGTAAACTCTCTCTCTCTCTCTCTCTCTCTCTCTCTCTCTCTCTCTTTTTGTGTGTGGCTATTTGATGCGTTTAGCAATTCCTGAAGCAGTGTAGGTTCTTATTTCTGGGCTTTAATCTCCAGCAAAAACTTTTAGTTTGCAGGCAGCTCAAACTATTGTTTGTTGCTCACACTGCAGGTGGTATATGCTCACTCAGGTGAAAGTTTAAGGCCAAAGATCACTGCAGACTCTAGCAGACTCGTTGATTTTCCTCTGAGCAACTCAGAAAGCTCAAACCCTACATTGCATAAGCTGCCCTTGGCAAGAATTGTGGTCTTCAGGCTCACTGTTGTCGTTCTTTTATCTGGGCTTTTGTTCTGCGGCTGTGCACAAGCATCTGAGGCTATCAAAGCGTCGAGCCTTGGTTTGAAAGTAGCCTCGTTTTTAAGACAAACTGGATGGCCAGATGAGGCAATTGTTTTCCTGATGGCAACGCTTCCTGTGCTAGAGCTGCGTGGGGCTATTCCTGTGGGTTACTGGATGCAAATGGATCCTTTGAAGCTTTCTTTGCTTTCTGTGCTTGGGTAGGTTTTTTATTTACTAGTCCTTTTGATAATAATGTTTATACAAATATTGGTGCCTTTTCTTATTCCATCTTTTGTCTGTGTGCGCAGAAACATGGTTATGGTTCCAATTCTCATTCTTTACCTCGAAAAGACAGCAAAATTCTTGTCTAACAAAAACTCGACTGCAAAGAAGATGGTAGATGCATTTTTTGAGTCCACCAGGAAAAAGGCTGCCCCTGTGGAGGAATTTGAATGGCTGGGTTTGATGCTTTTTGTTGCTGTTCCATTTCCCGGAACGGGAGCTTGGACTGGTGCAATGGTTGCATCTGTATTAGGTATGCCTTTCTGGAAGGCCATGTCTGCGAATTTTTGCGGTGTAGTTATGGCCGGTCTCTTAGTGAATCTTTTAGTGAATCTGGGCCTGAACTATGCAATAATGGTGGGTGCTGGTCTTTTCTTGATCTCTACCTTCATGTGGAGTTTTCTGAGGGTATTAGGAAGGAGCAAACAGTAGAGCTTTTTCATGCTTGTGGCAGTGCCATTGAAGGTTTGTATATCATTTTTGAAAGCGATAGAGCTTACCCCAATTGCCTTTCATTCCATTGGCCCCATTGAAACGGGCGAAGTACGTGAACAGGCACTATAACATGTTTTGCTGGGTTGAAGCTTCCAAGTGTCACCTTTATTGTGTCTTGGCTACTTCAAAGCTGCAAATGAATTTTCAAGACGGTTCATCGAAATAGATGAATAGTTCATGAGAAAATTCAAGGAATTATCAAGCAAGCCACTTTTTTGAAATGTGATGAATTGGCAGCTTTTGCGATGCGATGCGGCCTCGTGTATATGCAACCATCTTCAGTCTCTTTTCACCCATATATATATGTAAGCTATTAAATCAATTCTCGTCTACAATCTAAGGATGACAGCAACATTTACAGAAAAATTTCAAAATAAAGGACCACTTGAAAGATTAGTACAAGGCCTACTTCTTGACAGCTGATCGACTAAGAAAACCTGAAAATGTCTTATAACATGTTGGAAATCGAGCATCACTGAAAATTAGCATTTGGAAAGGTGGTGTGACACTAGAGTTTTGCAGAGTTCTAGCTCCAAGGTCACTTCAAGATTTCGGAGTTATATTAGCCTATCGAAGTTACATCCTGTATGTAATCTTCGTTTGCCATGATTTATTTATGACCGTTGAATGGCAGATGCTTAACAATGGCTCATATCATGCCTCACCCGTCAGGTCACTACATTCAGGAAAGTCTATAGCAAGCTTGTTGATACTAGAAATTAGCATGGAGGAAGCAATTCTAACTAATCTAGCCCTACGTGCTCTCCATTTCTCTTCCTTTTGATATAGTAATAGTAATATGTTCAACTTTCCTTAAAATACTGGATTTTCTGTAATGTTAGCACAATTCTTCACGAGCGAAGTTTAGTTTCACAAATCATTATAGATCTAATTGACGAAGTTTAGGCAAGGAGCAACAAACAAGGTCCTACCGATCCGCGTGCATTAGAGAGACTCTTTATATTTTGTCAAATCATGCTACAGCTTACTCCTCTTTTTACCTACAGCTGTCTCTTGCAGATTGTAGTTGCATTGATAAAGGAGGGTCAGAAGCGTGAGTGGGTGGATAAAATAGTTGTGTCAGGGATACAAAACCATTTGGGGTGTGTAGAAGCTCTCTAGAGAAATCGTTCCACTTAAGAGAACAAGTGTTACAACATTGTCGTTTTGATATTTCTAATTTTCACTGATGTAATTTTTCTATTAACATGTGACTTGATCTGCTGCAACATTGGCGGATTGCTCAAATTTTGCCTAACAAACTTGACAATTGACGGGTAGAAAGCCCAGTTCACAATTTCCAAGTTGGATGAGATTTACGGCACAACATAGTCCATTATTAATGCAACTTCTGCATGCAATTGTTTGACCATTCAACTTTCCTGATCAACCCTCAGCTCTGATCATCACAAGAGCAAGGGTGCTAGATCTACGGACTCTTTAACAAGTGGGAATCAAATAATCTCGTATTGTAGCTCTTGCAAGCGAAGTAATTTTGAGATTCAACGTTAATGCCAAAGTAGCTTCAAGTACTTGACATTACTTTAGCTAGATGTCTTGCACATTAAAAACTAATACCTCGATGTGCACATAAAATGCAGACGGACAGGGGAGAAAGATAAACGGAAATGATACTTTTGACCAGTGAAGAATGCTGAGCACAACATGTTAAAAAGTTCATTTGTGTTCTCAGTCTGGTGACGTTCAATCATTCGAGTACTGCAATCAACAGTTAACAATCTATGAGCTCCAGCTTACCGAGTGAATTTTCGGCCCTATTTTTGTTGAAAAGGGCATCCAAGATCTAGCTCTGATAACAATAGATAAGAGATGATACAACGGATGAACATATATCGATGCAAAGCCAATTTGTCAGCGAACTTTCACTTATAGGAGACGAAGAAAGAAGTACAAAAGCTGCCTTCACAATCTACAAGGAGCGGACAGGCTTTCGAAAGAAGACGACAAGGAAAGGGTTATGGCATACAGGGACGCTACCGGCGAGCAGGGCTGTGATGGGAATTTAGGCTCGCTTAGAACTGGGGATCGTAGCCGTTAGAGGCGGTGGCAAGGATGGAGAAGGCGATGGCGTGGCCGAGGGCGCCCCAGCCCAGAACGTCAATGAGGGTGAAGCCAGCGGGGTCCTTGGTTTGCAGCAGGGACGAAACCTCTGCGGCCCGCGAGTCCCCAGCCTCAAAATGGGTTATTCCGTTTTGCACAGGCAAGCCCTGGCTCGCCACATTCTTGCGCTGGAAAGGAAGAAACACGAATCTCCCCAAGAAGAGCAGCGACCCCGTGGTAATGCTGATCACCAGCGGCGCTGACAGCGCATCGCATCGTGTGCGTGCAGCTCCCCCCCTTGCCCTCATCGTCTTCCCCTCCCATGCTCCCCAGCTCCTCATGCTCACGGCATCCACCTTCCCGGCTGTCCTCAGCCCGACCTGCGCCTTCATCACTGGCAACCCCTTGGCAGCCATTGCTGCTGAGCTCGATGCTGTGCAGGTTGCCATGCCTTCCTCCTGATGCCTGTCGTCTGCTTCAGCTTGTTTGCGACGAGAGAAGAGAGCTCTGTGTACAAATTTTGCGAGTGAGTGACAAGTCTGTAGTGCCTCTTCACCTCGGCCCTTTTCTAACCGGATTGGGTTTGTATGCCTCTTATTGGCTCCCTTGCGGATTGGGATTCTTCTGCATTTTTTCCACCCTTTTTCATCGTTGGAACACCCTTAGGCCCATGTCACACACATCCGCCAAAACGTGTGTGCTCACTGTGCTATGCTGATGATATGGCAAAAAGCCGTGGTATTTATCTATGGGGGGGAGTGAGATGGCTCAAGCCCCTTGCCTATCTATAGCGGCATGTGTACATGGAAGAAAGTGAGTGTGTGAAGACGTTCAACAAGCTTCAAGTTTCGTTGCTCTCACTCTAACCACCAGCATTCTTCCATTGATTTGTTGAGTACACAAATTTATGCAGTTTTTTGACAGTTATTTTAGTATGCAATTATTATTGTTCTCTATTGCTTTAATCTTTGCTTTATGGCGGCAAAGAAGAAGAAGAAAAAGTGTGCTATTTGTCAAAAAGATGAGCACTGTGCAAAGCAATGTCCTTGTATGTGTAAGCCTTGTCAGAAAGAAGACAAAACTTTAGGCAACTCACCCTTAGGCCCATGTCACACACGTCAACCAAAACGTGTGTGCTCATTGTGCTGATGATATGGCAAAAAGCCGTGGTGTCCATGTGTGGGGGGGAGTGAGACGCTCAAACCCCTCGCCTACCTATAACGGCCTGTGGACATGGAAGAAAGACATTCAACAAGCTTCGAGTTTCGCCACTCTCACTCTGACCTCCATTAGGCTTGCATTGATTTGTTAAGTAGATATATGAATTGTTTAGCCTTCGCTTCTCATGTGACACAACCATTAGGTTGTGTTCAGATGGGATGATGGAAGGCAAAAAAATCATGCCTTCTGCCACATGTCTCAACACTATTTGCAATAAGAATTGCCGCCCCCTCTCAAATCTTTTGTACCCCTTGAAAATGAAATTCTTCCGCCTACAATGCTACAAATAGTAGCTACATTATAATCAAACTTGTCCATGCTCAATCGGATTTCAACACACGCATGTTGACTGTTTGAAACACTGCCCCACTTTGTACCTCCGTCTTGTGTGAACTTAGGCTGTAGTTGGCAATTCCAAAGGAGGGTTCTTCCGCCGTTTGCTCATTATTCACCATTGCAACTACATGGAAATCCTAATGAACCTGTTTAACATTGCAAGGTGTGCATTGCAAAACTTACATAAGTCATCTTGGCTTGATAGTTCATCCACTTTAACCTTCAATCTAGCATTGCAGCCCAAACTTGTGTAGCATGTCAAAATCTCTACACATCAATAGATATGCGAAATGCCAAGTTTTACCTTAGACTTCTTGTTTTAAAGTGTTGCAATCTTGTCTAGCATCTTCTCGTATAGTTCCCTCCCCTATTTATTCCACCCAAGCTAATAAAACACATTTTCTCTTTCTACATATTCCTCCCTCCCATCAATCTTCTTTTTGTGCTTCAATTGCTACCCTTGCTTATAGTTAATTATCTTGCTACACGTGTCCCTACATGCTTTTAGACATTGCACTTTTGTAGCATCATGAGCATGAGAAAAATTTTAGTTTACGTAGGCTATTCAACTTCTCAATTTTCATGCCTGCTGGGCTTCAACCTTCTTTTGAAAATGTCCTTGATGAATGGAATCCTCACAAGTTAAACCTAGTGACCTTGCAAGTCTTTGCTTGCTTATGAGAGAGGGAATGGTTGAGCAAAAGGAATTTGTAAGGTACTTTGTTTTCTCGTAATAGCAAGAGATATTAAGCACAAAGGAAATAAATATGAAACCCCCTAGAAAAAGAGAATTATTACTTTATCCCTAGTTCTAGATACACCACACATGAACATTGCATATGAGGATCAACTCAACCAGCCCATACAAAAGATCATGCGTAAAAGATTCAAGAGAGGTATTTGGAATGCTTGATTCCATGATGATGACAACCCATCTCAAAACTTAAAATCAATAAGGCATTCCACTTATTGTCCCCTATCATCCAACCCCCCTTCACGCATTCCCAATGGTTGACTATGGTATAAATGCATTATATCTTCCTCCAAAACATGGATTTTTCCAACTCACGTTATGACCATCATGTCTCATTCTCCATTGCTATGTAGAAAATAGCTTACACAAGAAAATAATGATCCATGAGATTAAAATTGAAGTCACCAAAGGTGGAACATACAAAGATCATAGAAGAAGATCAAGGTGGAGCTACCAAATCAGATCAGATATGGATAAGGAGTTGGGGAGGTGTTGTAGCAAATTAAAGAAGTGATGAAGGAACCGGAGGATATTTGTAGAGAATATGGGTGATCTTTGTGATAGCTTGGTAGGTAATTCTTTCTTTGAGAGAAGGCATCTTCAGTGTATGTGTAACCATAGTCCATTTAGACATGTACAGCTTATGTGGCAGTGTGATCTCTATCTGGTAGATCACTGGTCCAAACCCGAAGAGGAGATTTGTTAGGTGTGTGGATTTCTCCCATAAATTAAGATGCTTTGTATCATGTATTGTATACCATCTCTTATCTAGTCAGATTTACATGTCATATATCGTGTGATAGTCCATGTGATAGCATGTGTAGCTTTCCACCTAGGATGATGATGTACATGGTGAGATTTCACCCCATTATGTACTCATGATGTCACCCTCTATGAATGCCTATATATAAGAGGTTTTTAATTTCTCTTTTTTGTTGGGATCGGAGAGCACACACACAGAGAGCCAACACGAAGAAGGAGATAGACACAGTGTGTGGCGGGGCGGTACTCACACTACAATGTGTAGTTATGAGTATAGTTATTATGAATGAGTAAATGAATGGCTGTACATGGGCGGCTGAACAACGGACAGCCGGGCACACGGGCCTTTAACCTAACAATCTCCCACTTAAAGGCAGTGTGCCTTTAAAGTGGCCAAAGTACAGCAAAAGAAGTCAAGCCATACCCATCAGCGATCTACAGTGTGCAAACCGCTGTGAGGCTAACGACTTCGTGAGTAGATCAGCAGGGTTATCGTCAGTGTGTACCTTGACAAGCTGTATGCGCTTGTCCTCTAGCACCTCTCGTATGAAGTGATACCTCACCTCAATGTGCTTTGTCTTCGCATGGAAGACAGGATTCCGTGCCAACGCTATGGCACTCTGGCTATCACAATGTAGAATCGGAGCATCACAAGCCATACCAAGATCTCCCACTAGTCGTGAGAGCCATACGGCCTCCTTGGCAGCCTCAGTGGCAGCCATATATTCAGCCTCTGTAGTGCTCAAAGCAACGCATGGCTGTAAACGTGATGCCCACGAAACCGGTCCACCTGCAACTGTGAACACATAGCCGCTAGTAGACTTCCTCGAGTCCACTGACCCTGCATAGTCTGAATCTGTATATCCACAAACAGACATATCCTTCTCACCATAACATAGGGACAACTCTGAAGTCCCTCTCAAGTATCTGAGAATACCTCTCACTGCATCCCAATGACGCTTGCCCGGGTTAGACATGTACCTGCTAACCACACCAATTGCATGAGCAAGATCTGGACGCGTAGCCACCATGGCATACATCAAGGAACCAACAGCTGACGCATAGGGAATCTGAGACATCTCTGTAGTCTCCAAATCTGTCTGAGGGCAGTCATCATGGCTGAGTTTTACATATGGAGGCAACGGGGTACTAATGGCCTTCCCCCCTTCCATATGAAAACGCTCAAGCACCCTGTCAATGTACTCTTTCTGACTAAGAAAGAGCATCTTGCGAGAACGATCACGAGTGATCCGCATACCCAAAATATGACTGGCATCCCCAAGATCCTTCATGGAAAAGGTCTCATGTAGCCTATGTTTCAAGGCATCCACATCAGAAATACACTTCCCTGCGATCAGCATGTCATCCACATACAAAACCAAAACAATAAGACTACCATCTGCAGCCTTGCTAGTATAGAGGCATGGGTCCTCATAACTGCGTACATAGCCCAATGAACTCATGAATGCATCAAACTTACGATACCATTCACGAGATGATTGCTTCAGCCCATACAAGGTCTTAAGAAGCCGGCATACCATCTTCTTTGAACCATGAATAACAAACCCACTTGGTTGCTCCATGTACAAATCCTCGTGCAAGTCCGGATGTAAGAAAGCTGTTTTTACATCCATTTGCTTCAACTCCATGTCTTCTGTAGCTACCAAAGCAAACAACATACGCAAAGTAGACATCTTCACCACTGGGGAGAAGATCTCGTCAAAATCAATGCCCTTCTGTTGCTTGAATCCTTTAGCCACAAGCCTTGCTTTGTACCTAGGCTTTGCATCCATTGAACACAGTTTTATCTTGTAAACCCACTTGCATGGTAGTGCCTTCTTACCCTTTGGCAAAGGAGTAAGCTCCCACGTTTCATTTTGGATCAACGAATCCATCTCTGACTGCATAGCCTGCTCCCACTTGAGCTTGTCAACACTAGACATGGCCTCATCATAACATGATGGCTCCCCGCAATCAGTCAACAATACATAATCCATAGAAGGCACAAAACGCTGAGGCTGTCTTGCACGCCGCTCTGAACGCCTCAAAGACTGTGCAGGAGGTGCATCTGGCTGTCCCACATCTACATGATCTCCCAACAAGGGCTGATCTCCCACTTGAGGGTCAATGGGCTGCCCACGAGCAGCCATGGGACCATCATACCGATGTCCATCCTCCTCAAATATCACACGCTGAACCTCAACCGTTCGCGGTGATGCTCTATACATAGAGTCCTCATGAAAAACAACATCATGGCTGCGCACAATCTTCCTGTCAATAGGATCCCACAATCGATAACCCATCTCACCAGAGCTACCATAACCCAAGAAGATACATCTCTTGCTCTTTGGATCCAATTTGCTGCGTTTTGCCTTAGGTACATGTACATAAGCTTCACAGCCAAAAACACGAAGGTGACCATACGAAGGTGTCAAACCTGTCCATACTCCTTCAGGCACTTTGAAGCCCAAAGGAACACTAGGTGAACGATTTATCAAATGCACAGAAGTGGCAACAGCTTCAGCCCAAAATCCATTTGACAAACCAGCCATAGAAAGCATACTACGAACTTTTTCCTGTATAGTCCTGTTCATGCGCTCTGCCACACCATTTTGAGGAGGTGTATATGGAGCACTAAGCTCGTGCCGTATACCCTTCTCAACACATAATGTTGTGAAAGCATGAGACATAAATTCACCCCCATTGTCCGTACGTAAGCACTTCAACTTACAACCTGATTGGTTCTCAACAAGAGCCAACCATTGCTTAAATATATCAAACACCATATCCTTCTTACGAATGGGGTATGCCCATACCTTCCTGCTAGCATCATCAATGAACGTAACAAAGTACATAGCACCTCCAAGAGAAGCATTGGGCATCGGCCCACATACATCACTATGCACCAAAGCTAGCTTTTCCAAAGATCTGTGTGGAACACTTTTCTTATGAGAAGACGGAGCATGTCGACCATAAAGGCAATGCTCACAAAACTCAAAACCACCAAAATCTGAAACGGGAATGTAATCCGCACGTGCCAACAACTTCATACCTTTTAGTGACATATGCCCCAAACGCTGATGCCATAAAGAAGCAGGAGGTTGCTCAGTGATCCCCACAATGTGATCAGCCACACTAGCTACACAAAGGGAATACAACGTATTCCTCTTAGCACCTTTAACCAAAACAAGGCTGCCCTTAGTGATCTTCCAACCTCCATCACCAAAAGATACATTGAAACCAAGTGAATCTAACTGACCCACACTAATCAAGCTTTTTGCAAGAGCCGGCACATGACGCACACGCTGCAAGACAAACGTAGTAGAGTTTGGCATAGCCAAATGAATATCCCCAATGCCATGAATCTGCATAGAACGCCCATCGGCAATCCTGACAGTACCTGTGCTCGAAGCATCATAGTCATGAAACCACGACCTATGAGGCGTAACGTGAAAAGAAGCACCACTGTCAATGACCCAATCCATAGGCATACTACGCTCATGAGTGAGAAGAAAAGCGTCATCAAAATAGGATGCAAGCAACACATCACCAAGCTCTTCACTAGTAGCACTAGTCGGAGCACATACATGGTCATCTTGAGAGCTACACTCTCCCTGTGTTGCATTTAACTCCTCAATCTTGACATTGGATTTAGGCTTGTCCTTAGCATCATGGTCTTTCTTCTTACCATCTCCATTTTCCCTTTTCCACTTGTAGCAATCCTTTTTGAAATGGCCTTTTCTACCACAATGGAAACATTCCACATCCTTTTTACTTGTGCCTGCACGGGACCTGCTTCTAGATTTACCCTTGTTGGACTTATACTTGTCCATAGTCCTGCCTCTGACAACCATTGCACTAGAAGACTTATTACTTGCATTATTCTTTCGATTAATCTCTTCCGTGAGAAGACTAGACTCCACATTAGTACTTGTCAACTCATTCGCAGGAACCGAGTTACTTATGGCTGTCCTAAATGTGTCCCATGACTCAGGCAACGTGACAAGTAAAAACATAGCTTTTACATTTTCCTCAAACGTAATTTCCTGCGTAGCAAGTTGGCTGAAAATTGTATTGAACTCATTCAAATGCGCATTCATGGAAGCACCTTCCTCCATTCGCAAATCAATAAGCTTTTTAATCCAATACACCATAGAAGCAGCCGAATGCTTATCATACATATCGCAAATCCGCTGCCATAGCTCATAAGCTCCACCCTGTGCATCTTTCACATTGTAATAAACAGACTTTGAAAGGGAAAGCCTAATGGTAGACCTGCACATCTCATCCAACTCCTCCCAATCATCCCTCTCCATGTTCTCTGGCTTAACTCCCTGCAACTTTAGAGGTCGAATCTGTTTCTTCTGCACCAAGACATCCCAAATCTGATCTTTCCAATATGAGAAGTTAGCACCATCCAACTTCTCAATATTGAAAACTGTGTCCTCTTTAGTGCCCATTACAACAAGAATGCAACAATGAGAAACCTGTAACCAACCAACAAACTGCCACAACAAAGTAGTGTTGCAAATCTGACAACACCTGCTGCTCAATCAAAGAGCAAACGCATAGAGTATAAATCAGCCCATAATATGGTCAAAAAACGTACGTAGAAATCCACAAACAAATGCATAAACCCGTGACACCTGTAACTCAATTGGCCTAGGCAAACTGTGCCACAAAATGCATCAACAATGAGCTGTCATAGAGGCATAAACATACTCCATGTCTGAATAACCACAATAGAGACATAAGCTGACCAAGCTTACACAAATCCGTGAGCATAAATGGATCCAAGTGAGCATATAACCAATGCACAAGCTCAGCGAAGTCCAATCTCTACTGTCAACCAAGTACCTGTCCGTACTCAAACCGCAACACTGCAAGCAAGAGCAAAGCCGCTCTATGTATAAGTGAACCAAATCTCCACAATATCATGCATAAAGAGTGTCTGTCAAACTGCCATATCCACATCCATCAACATACATAGATGATGTAAACCTGTAGCTCAAGAACACGCATAAACAGACTGCCCAGAAGAGTAGAAGCTCCTACTCAAACCACAACCATATGCATGGCTGTCCCACAGTCAAAATACATGTTTTGTAACCACAGAAGAAACCTGTATCCAAAGCTCCCTGTAACCTGTAACCTGTACCCGTACCTGTACCTGTACCTGCACCTGTACCTGTACCTGTAGTCGAAGAAGACAATGTCGCCAAACTCCCACTCTATCTGTGTGTATGAGGCCACTCCAAGAAGAGGCTACACACTCTCAAATGAGCTATGGGCTCACGTAAGTGGAAGACACTACAACAATGGCACCTGTAATGGCTATGGAAGCTCTGGCAGCAGAAAACTACCAAAGAGAGATGAAAAACGTAGCTCCTAGTCTGTAGCTCGGATGGGATTTCTAATGGCACGAATGGCTCCGAAAGGGGGGTTAAACCCCAGGACGCCTGCTGAAAATACTCGCAGAGTGCTGAACCTTCCAATGCCAAGCTCAGAAAAACCTTCTGCTCTTTAGAAATGCGCGCGTGCGCGAAACCGAAAAACGGCAATGAAACAGCAGCAAGTTTCAACACACTCAACAATGATGATGAAGCTCTCAATGCTCTCACTACCAAGCTCTGATACCACTTGTTGGGATCGGAGAGCACACACACAGAGAGCCAACACGAAGAAGGAGATAGACATAGTGTGTGGCGGGGCGGTACTCACACTACAATGTGTAGTTATGAGTATAGTTATTATGAATGAGTAAATGAATGGCTGTACATGGGCGGCTGAACAACGGGCAGCCGGGCACACGGGCCTTTAACCCAACATTTTTTAGTGCATGATCAAGAGTTCATTTAGACACTACATTGTGTCTCTATCTCTCTTTGATTACACACCCATGATGTCAACCTCTATGAATGCCTATATAAGAGGATTTTAATTTCTCTTTTCTAGTACATAATCAAGAGTTTATTTAGAGACTACATTGTGTTTTCATCTCTCTTTGATTTCACACACACATAGGGGGAATGCTACTCTCACTAATCCATCATAACCCTAACACTTGCAACCATGATACGTCCTTTGGATAAAACAAGCCAAGGTTCCAAGTGCCACTCAAGTAATAAAAGATCGTCTTGGTCGATTGCCGATGCTTAGTATCTTGTGTACACATAAATGTGCTTGCTATACAGATTGCAGAGTAGAGAGCATACGGCCTTGTAATGCATACATAGTTGACATAGCCAAAATTCTACCAATAGAGAGAGACACAGGAAAGAATCACTACAATCTTGCATGTTGAGTTTTGGAGCCATTTCCAAACATGTAGCCGCGTAAATGCAATCATCAAGATCAAATTTATGCACCATTGTCTCAACATGTTTTGCCTAACACAAAGCAGTAGCTCCATCACAATGCCTAAGATAAATTCTAGATAACGATGTAAGAGACACAAATGTGACAATAACAAGGTGTTCTCTTTTGGACTATTATAAAAACCATGACCAATTAGGCATCTATAAATAATCATACATAGCATTGGTGCTTGTTCCAATCCATTATTTGGTGTCTTCAACCATCATACTTTGGTTTCTTGCCTTTTTTACACAAAACCATAAAGCAACATATATACACCTCCTCATATAACTGCCACGTTCAAATGATAAATGTTCCAATCATTTCATTGTACCAATGCACATATGATAGATCAGCGGCATATATCAAGCAGGAGCATAAGTCATCAAAGTGAATGCATATCTCAAGCATTAGTTCTGCAAAAAAAAACTTGCATGGTGTGATCAATGTTTCCATCTAGCTTATGTTTTACCTTACACACCCACATTGTACAAATGGCCTTTTTGCCAAAGGAAACTCACATAAAGACCAAGTGCCATTTTTGACAATTGCATCATACTCAGCTTGTGGTGCAGCCCTCATATATTTTGAACTATGTGACTTGACAAATGAAATGGTTCAATACATATATTTATTGAACCATAGCAAACAATCCGATGCAAGAAAAGCATGGTGAGAACCAAAACAAGTACAAGTAGGTGAAAACAAATTTGTTATCACACAAGGTTTGCACTAGCCAAATTTTCATTGACCTGAAAGCCTTAGTTTACATCAACAACATTAATGGGATAATCCGTGAACTCATTTGAAACCTAGATTGTGCCTCTTCGAGATGTACGTTTGAATTTCCACCCTAAAAAAGAGGCAAAAACATGTCATTGATGTTTTGTGAGCTTACATCTATCTCTTCGATACATGTCAATAGAGGTTGCACAAGATCATATTAAAAAACTAAAACTTCACTAACCAAGATATACTTTGATTATTGATGATGCGACATGCTCTCTTGCTTTTAAATTTTTTAGCAAACTTAAATCCATCTGATGCCTTTTTCCCCAATATTAAAGCATAGGCCACGAAAGTGAAGACACACATAGGTGACCAATAGAGGGCGTCTTGGCATGCTAAGTCTAAGCAAAGTGATGGAGCTAAAAGCTTTAGTGGATTACTTGTTTAATATATAAAAGTCACACATGATAGCCTCAAACCAAAAAGCATGTGGCATTGTTCAAGAAAATGGAGTTATTGAGACAAACAGTAGGTCACTTATGGAATTGGCACAATGTACTAGTCAAAATACCATAGGTGTGTGATCCCACAAGAATTTATATATGCACTAAAATATTTTCATATATACTTGTCAAAGTCAGTGATGCATAAGTGTAGAGAGAGAGAGAGAGAGAGAGAGAGAGCAACCTTGGCAATGAATAACTGATACAATACAATGGGAGAAATGGGTTGCATATGTACCTATCTAAGTAAATTGCCCTACCCAAAATTTGACAAATAAGTAAAATAAATACTAAAAGCCAATGGGATCATATTGGGTAATTCACTTAAGATGCTATAACTTTAACACCCTCTCTGTAGCTCATATTGGACATAAATGGTGAGACCAAATAGATGAAAAAGCTACCATGGATACCCTAGCAACACCAGTCATGTTGGATATACCTCGGGTTTGCTACGCTCAACTTTGTACCTTAGAAGAATGCCATCTTGAGCATTGGTTGTCTTTTAGAAAATTGAACAATAGACCACACTATGTCTAAGAATCTCCATTCGTGAATTGAGAACACATCACATAAAAAATACTCCAAAATAATAAACTTTGAAACACATCCTATCCATAATCCAACCAACAACAATGGATTGGTGCACTCATCCATAGTGTTTTAGATATATTTGATTGGTTCCATGCCAGATCCATGTGCCTTGAACTCCGACCCTGGGGTTCAAGCACCAGTAACTTGAAATCCAACACAAGGGTCCAAATTAGTTATAGGGAACACTACTTGTTGTCATGCCAAGGGCATACCCAGGGGGGGTCACGGACCCGGGCTAGTAGATGGTCGGTTGCTAGTGTGGAACAGGGGATTCGGTAGCCAGGGGTTATATAAGGGAGGCTAGACTGTGAATCTAGCCATGGTAGTTCCCTGGGACTCTCATTGGTATTAGAGCTAAACTTAGCTAGGCAAGGGCGTGGTCTTTTGCTTTTTTGCATGTGCATGCAAGGGCATCGTGGAGTTCACATCTTGCTAGGCGGGGACGAAGACAAAGGGACCCGTGTGCAGGGCCTCTTGAGGCGAGGGGAGGTGACAGGTCGATCGGCTCAGAACCCTGCACTGTGGAGCTCGACAGGAGCGCGAGGCAAGGCTACAAGGAACCCATCACTGTAGAGGGCAAGGCCGAGAAACACAATCGACGCCTCTCCCTTTCTTTCTCTCGGTGGCTCTACAGTGGGCGCCATCGCCAAACTTTGCACCCGGTTCCATATTATAGTGCCCTAAGGTCTTTGGCCTTGGGAAAATTACTTAAGATAGGGTGCACCCGGCATACACTCCATACAAGCAACACACAACCCTGGCATACACAGTTTGGCAAGGTCTTGCATCTTGGCAGATCCTTCGGCAAGCCACCAGTCGCTGAAGTTGCAGAATTTGGCACGATAATATTTTCGGATTGAATATCAATCTTGTTTCAAGGAAAGCTCAACGGAGCGCATTTGTGCTGCAAATCAAACGCGGTGATTTTTTGACAAGCTTGATATCTCGGATTTTCAACTTTCGACGACCATACGATTGCAAGTTTCATTAGCCCGGCCACCTACCGACATAGGTGGTGCATACTATGGCTACGAGATTGTTTTTGGAATCAAGGTATTCTTCTTTCTCTCTCACACACTTGCCATGGATTCAAAAATATCAACATGACCTTTGATTTCGAGCACAATACGCCTGATCCTCCCCATGATGGCTCGTGGCCGGATACTCTCATGGAGGGTGCTCGCGACGCTACGGGAGGATATGATGCTTATGGATTGCTCGATATCCAATAATTTTGAGCACTTCAGTATTGGAAACGAATTTTGCTTCCCTAAATGAAAATGTCAGTAAATTATCCACTTTAGTGATACAATTTATGCAGCAGCAGGCCAAGGGCCCTGTTGACATACACATGCATGAGCACGTTGCGGATCAGGGGCAAGGCCCTTCTGGCCATGGACAAGGTCCATCTTCGGATTCTCTGCACTCTCTCACTGCAAAGGAGGTGGACGAGTTGTTGAAAACCACCAAGCCACCAACATTTAAGGCAGATGACGGGAAGTGGCCATGGCAAAAAGGATTGTCCCAAGGGGAAATCTGTTGCTCACGACAAGGAGAAAGCAGTGCACAAGG
The DNA here is from genome assembly GCF_014529385.1 of Adiantum capillus-veneris. NCBI lineage: Eukaryota > Viridiplantae > Streptophyta > Polypodiopsida > Polypodiales > Pteridaceae > Adiantum > Adiantum capillus-veneris. The sequence goes on along the minus strand of NC_140949.1, from coordinate 146,842,566 downwards.
TGCAACTGCTGCCTCTTGAGTCTTCCTCACGTTTCTCCACGGTGGAGGTAACACACACCGAGGTGTTGCATGAATGTTGTATCACAGCTTCCATGTGGCAACAGACCTTCGGTCCACATGAGTTAGTGCGTATGCATGGATCTCTTCAAGGGCACAAGGTGTGTGTCTTGGTAGATGACGGTGCTACTCACAATTTCATTAACTATGGATTAGTGAAAAAACTCAAATTGCCCCAAACTCCAAGTTCCCTCCGCTACAAGGTAGCAATGATGAATGGTTATGATGTCGAACTATGGGATACTCAAGTCAGAGCTGTACCGTTGGAAATACAAGGCTATTCCACATCCTTGGATTCCCAGGTTATGAATATGGAGCGGGCAGATGTGGTCCTTGGTAGACAATGGTTGCATAGCCTAGGACCATCATTAAAGCGTAGCTATGAGCACAACATCCTGATGTTTGAATCCCATGGCGCACATGTGTTGTTATTAGTGTTACCATACACATGTGGTAGTGATGTGTGTGAACACACTAGGACCGTCGGGGCATTTTTTCCCTCTTTAGGAGGTTTTTTCCCTCGTGCATTGTATATACACCCATCACTCTAGGGCTATCCATCTTTCCATTGCACACTAAGTAACACACTCTCTATTGTGTGCCTTGAGCTTCCTTCGTCTTCTCCAAGCTGTGTGTGTTTCTCTGCAACCCTAATTCCAACAATTGGTATTAGAGCAGGTCACGTCCTCCCGGGCTTAGTTGCCAGCTGCTCCAGCACACACCTGCTCACTTTCTCCGATTTTAGTGAGCTTTGACAAGTGTTCGTAGCTCATTTCGGCCTCCGTTTCCACTACAAGCAGTACTGCACATGCTATTTTGTCATTTTGTGCAAAATTTATGTCAGTGCCATTTTTTGCATAACAGGTGCCTTATAGTCTTCTACAGTTTGTGCTATATAGCACGTTTTGTTCCCGCTCCGTTTCTCCTATTTTCGGGCAGTTTTCACATCAGGTGCAACATTTACCATGGCTGACAACAACAACACAGATGTGTTCAAGATGTTTGCTGTTGAGGACAGGTTGGATGGGGACAACTACCCTATGTGGGCTTATATGATGCAACATGTTCTTGTGTCAAAGGGTATCTGGAACATTGTGCAGGGCATTGATGTACGTCCTGGTTCTAAGGATGTAGGCAATGTTGAGGATGTTGCAGGTCTTGCTGCAAGGATTGCAGCTGTTAGAGTTGTTTTGCCTACGGCAAAACACTCTCGTTGGGATGTTAAGGATACGCAGGCTCATGCATTAATTGCGTTTTCTGTGAAGCGCACATTGTTCCTCACATCCGTTCAACAAAATCTGCAAAACAGGCTTGGGATATTTTGGCTGGTCTTTATGCAAGTCGCAATGAGGCTAAAATTGCTTTGTTGCGTAAAGAGTTGGAGTCGAAGATTATGCATGAGGAAGATGATATGGACACTTTCCTTGCTAGTGTCAAGGATATCCATGAGCAACTTATTTCTACAGGAGAAGTCATTTCAGACAGTTCCCTTGTGCAGACTGTTCTTGATGCCTTACCAGATTCTTACCAGACTTTTGCTAGTACTTGGAGACTTATGACCCAAGGAAATCCAGAAGTTGTCAAGTTTGATGCATTATGCACATTGCTGTTGCAAGAGTCACTTTCCAGAAAAAACAAGACTAGGCAACGTGCAGTTGAACAGGCTTTTATTGCTTCTCAAAGAAAGGGTGGTAAAAACAATGCAGCCACTTCTTATGGTTCTGCTGCGAGTGGCAAAAATTCTGTTCCTAATGCTTCTGCTGGCAGCAATTCGTTTGGAAATTCTGGTGACAAGGCCAAAAAAAAGATGCGTTGCCGTTATTGTAAAGCTAATGATCACTTGATCAAGTCGTGTCCTAAGTTGAAGGCCAAAGAGGCTAAGACGAAAGAGGGTGGTTCCACTGCAAATGCTGGTTCCACTACAAATGCAGCCATTGTTGAGTCTTCTGTGAAAGGAGACTATGTTGCTAATGTTGATGCAAAATGGGCTTTTAGCGCAGAGTGCACTTACAATCCTGTTGTCCATGATGCATGCTTGTCAGTTGTGCTGCAGATTCACATGTGTGGCATTTCGATAGTGGTGCTACAAAGCACATTACCTCACATCGTGAATTGTTTACCTCTCTCGAGTCTGTCCCTCATGGGAATTCAGTCACTTGTGCCAACAAGGCCTCTTATCCAGTTCAGGGAGTTGGAAAGATTGTGCTCACTGCTGCTAATGGCAGCTCCTTCACACTTGTTGATGCACTTTATGTACCTGGGATCAAGAAGAATCTCTTGTCTGTATCCGCACTTGCTAGACTTGGACTTGTAGTCAAATTTGTGGATGACAGATGTACAGTTCATGATCTCAGTTTTGGTGATGAAATTGTTGCATCTGGGCTTTAGTGCCGTGGGCTGTATAAGCTCACTTTGTATGACAAGTGTGGACAAAATTTTGCAAATGCTGTTGCAGATTCAAGGGATATTTCAGATGCAAAACTTTGGCATGCACGTTTTGGTCATCTGAATTTTGCCAGTTTGCTGCGTTTGCAGAAATCTGATATGGTTGCTTCTTTGCCGCCTCTTGAAGCACTTGTCAAACATTTTGTGAAGTCTGTATTTTGGGTAAGATGCAGCGTTCTAAATTTCCAAAGGATGGTTCAGTTCAGGCCACATGCAGGTTGCAGCTTGTGCATAGTGATGTTTGTGGGCCCATGCAAACTCCGTCCTTGGGCAATTACCTGTACTTCGTGACTTTCATTGATGATCACTCCAGGCATGCATGGGTATTTCCGCTTAAAGCGAAGTCCGAAGTTTTTATGTGCTTCAAACAATTTCTGGCTATGGCTAAAAATGTCTCGAAATGTACTATGGGCACCCTCCGTTCCGATCGAGGGGGGGAGTATATGTCTCATCAATTTAATGAATTTCTGGCTAGTCGTGGGTCAAAACACCAATGTACAGTGCCTTATACACCTCAGCAAAATGGTGTTGCTGAGAGGAAAGACAAGTCACTGACGGAAATGGCACGATGTATGGTCAAAAGTCAAGATTTGCCGCATTCTTTTTGGCTTGAGGCCATCATGTGTGCCACTTATGTACTTAACAGGTGTCCTACGAAAGCTTTGCAGTCTATTACTCCATATGAAGCATGGCATGATAGAAAGCCTTCTATTGAGCACATGCGTGTTTTTGGCTATTTGGCATATGCTTTGGTGCCACAAGTGCAGCGCAGAAAATTGGATGATAAGGCTGTCAAATGTATTTTGGTTGGTTATAATGCTGAAAGCAAAGGTTACAGGTTGTATCATCCACAAACAAAACGTACTTTGGTTTCACGGGATGTAGTGTTTGTGGAAGATTCTGTTCAGCCCTTGTTGTCATGTACTAGAGATAGTAATGTAAGCTCACAGGACATTTATGACACTTTGTTGCCTCTTTTAAGTGGTGGAAATACGAATGTAAGTTCCAATGAGGCAAATGTACAGCCTATGGCGGCTTCTGAAAATGTTTTAGATCAGCCTATTACTGATGCAGATGTACATGATGTACTTGATGAGGAAAGGGCTGAAAATGAGCAGGCTAGAGGTATGCCAAAATGGCTGGTGCACACTTTGCGTGACAGTAAATTGGATGCACCTTTGTCTAGTCATACTCATTCAGGCTCTCACCATGCATCTTATGCATCAGATTGTTATTCTTTGGCTATGTCTAGCTTACATGATGTTGAGGAGCCTCTGTCTTTTGATGAAGCACAGAATTCAGAAAATTGGATGGCTGCCATGCAATCAGAATATGATGCACTCATAGAAAATGACACATGGACTTTATGTGATTTGCCTCCTGGCAAAAAGGCCATTGGTACAAAGTGGGTTTACAAGTTGAAATGCAAGCCGAATGGTGAGATGGATCGCCATAAGGCTCGACTTGTTGCAAAGGGTTATGCACAGCAAAAAGGCAAAGATTATGAAGAGACTTTTGCTCCCACTTGTCGTATGACTACTGTGTGTTTTCTATGTGCATTGGCAGCTCATTTTGGTTGGGATGTACATCAATCAGACATTGTTACTGCTTTCTTGAATGGTGACATATTTGAGGAAGTTTATGTAACGCAGCCTCGCAGTTTTGTCATAAAAGGACAAGAGGACAAAGTGTGCAGATGTAAGAAGGCTTTGTATGGGTTGAAGCAATCTCCTTGTGCTTGGTATGAGAAAGATGACACTCATTTGGTTAAACGAGGCTTTCGTAACAGTCCAACAGAAAGCACATTGTATGTAAAGCGTGAGGGTGATGTACTTCTCATTGTGGTTCTTTATGTTGATGATTTGCTGATCACTGCACCAAATGAGAGACGTATTGCTGAATTTAAGGCTGATTTGAATGCTACCTTCAAGATGAAAGATTTGGGGCTATTGCATCATTACTTGGGTATACAGTTTAAGCAGTGTGATGGTGGTATTGCCTTGTGTCAGAAAAGTTACATAGAGACATTGCTATGTAAGTTTGGACTTGAGGATTGCAAACCTATTGCCGCTCCCATGGAAACAGGTTTGAAGTTGAGTCTACATGATGCTGGCGATCCTGCTGATGTCACTCTTTACCAAACTACTGTTGGCTGCCTCATTTATGTATGCAACACGAGGCTGGATATTCAGTTTGCAGTCTCACAGGTCAGCAGATTTATGCATAGCCCAGGGTCTAAGCATTGGTAGACTGTCAAGAGGATTTTCCGCTACCTTAGTGGCACTTTACATCTTGGCTTGTTTTATCCCAAGGGGGGATCATTGCCGCCAGACTTACATGCTTTTTCGGACTCAGATTGGGCTGGTTGACGAGAGTGTCCACAAGTGGTTTTTGTTTCATGCTTGGCAGTTCATGTATATCATGGTTGAGCAAGAAGCAACCTACTGTGGCCACTTCGAGTTGTGAGGTTGAGTACAGGGCAGTCTTCACAGCTACGGTTGAGTGTGTATGGCTCAGGTGCCTTATGGTTGATTTGGGTGTTGGACAGGACACTGCCAACACTATCTACACTAACAGTCAGAGCGCATTGGCAGTTGCGAGGAACCCAGTTTTTCATGCTCGCACAAAGCACATTGAGGTGCATTACCACTATGTCAGGGAGAGGCTCTCAACAGGAGACATCAGCTTGGCTAATGTGCCAACACAGGACAACCTTGCAGATCTTTTCACAAAGGCATTGTCTCATGAGAAGCTTGAAGCTTTCTGCAAAGCTTTGGGCTTACTCCCCTTTGTGGACTGATCATGTCCTTAGGGCATGGCACTTTCTCTTTACTCATGTGCCAGCTTTCGTTCACCGCATCACTCTAGGGGGGATTTGTTACCATATACATGTGGTAGTGATGTGTGTGAACACACTAGGACCGCCGGGGCATTTTTTCCCTCTTTAGGAGGTTTTTCCCCCCGTGCATTGTATATACGCCCATCACTCTAGGGCTATCCATCTTTCCATTGCACACTAAGTAACACACTCTCTATTGTGTGCCTTGAGCTTCCCTAATTCCAACAATTAGGAGGGAAGGATGTGCCTTCCTCACCAGCTTGTTTTTGATAATGAAATAGAAGAAGTTTTCTTGTGTTACTCATTGTGTCATTTTATTTCTAATGTTGAATTTGTTGAACGTTAACGCCGCATGCTTCTCTCCCATCTCTTCTAGCAATGGCTACTTCTCAACAAGCAAAGGTTGCGAGTGAGTTAAAAAATTTATTAAAGGAATTTCACGATGTTTTTCCTAATGATTTTCCATTAGGATTACCGCCGACATGATGTGTACAACATTGCATCGACATGGTTGCAAGTAGTAAACCAGTCAATAAACCACCCTACAGAATGAGTTATTCTGAAGTTACTAAGGTGGAACATCAGCTTGCTGACTATCTTAGCAGAGGGTTTATCCAACCGAGTTCTTCACCATGGGCTTGTCCTATCCTATATTAGTGAAGAAAAAGGATGGTAGTATGCGCATTTGCATAGACTACTGTGGATTAAATGCGGTCACTATTAAGAAAAAGTACCCATTACACACGTGGATGAGTTGTTTGACAAGCTCACTCATGCTCTTTTTTTTACAAAGATAGACTTGCGGTCGGGTTATCACCATCACCAAGTACGTATTCAACTTGCTGATATACCCAAAACTACATTACGAACAAGGTTTGGACATTACGAGTTTTTGGTTATGCCTTTTGGGTTAACCAATGCACCTGCAACATTCATGACACTCATGGATAGTGTCTTGAGTTTGTACTTGGGCCAATTTGTTATCGTTTTTCTCGACGGCATTCTCGTATAAAGTGCTTCTGAGGAAGAGCAGTTGCAACATCTGAGGCAGGTGTTGCAATTGTTATGAACAAATAAGTTATATGCCAAATAATCCATGTGATTTTCTCAAGGAGGAAATTCACTATCTTGGGCATGTTATCTCAGCTATTGGGCTGCACATGGATCAATCCAAACTGGATGCCATTTGGTGGTGGCCTTCTCCTAAAAATCTGGAAGAGTTATAGATTTTCTTGGGATTTCTAGGTTTTTATGGAAGGTTCGTTAAAAATTATGCTAATATTGTTGTTCCGATGACGAACCAACTGAAAGGCAAAGGAAAGACCTTCTAGTGGGGGGCCACTCAGCAACATAGTTTTGATACACTCAAGGATGCATTAGCTACCGCTCCTATTCTAGCTCTTGTGGATCCTTTAAAGCCATTCGTTTTGGAAACGAATGCCAGTAACCGTGCTATTGGAGCAGTCCTTCTACAAGAGGAGAGGCCAATTTCATTTGAAAGCAAGAAGCTTAATTTCGTGCAGCAAAAATATTCTGCTTATGAACGTGAACTCTACGCAATAGTGTTTGCCGTAAAGACATGGCAACATTATTTGTATGGAGATCAGTTTGAGATTGTGTTTGACCATGAAAGCATAAAATGGTTTACACAAGAAACAGACTTGAAGGGTCAAAAGGCCAGGTGGACTGAGATCCTTCAGGAGTATGACGCAAAGCTCTGGTATCGTAAAGGATGAAACAATGTGGTGGCTAATGCTCTTAGTCGTATGCCTAAGATCGATTCCCTCTTGTTCACGGAACTTCGCAGTAAATTTTTGGATTCTTTGAAGGGAAAATATGAACATGATGACTCATACTCCAAAGTGTCGAGCCATGTGCAAATGAGGGATCTTTCTCACACCAATGCTGGTAGTGTGTCGTTAACCTCTACACATAGTTCTCCTCCATCGAGTGATGAACTACGGCGATGGAAGAATTTTTCCATCGATAATGGGTACCTACTTCACAAGGGGAGAGTTTGTGTACCGAGGACATTCGGCGACAAATTCTTTATGAATGTCATGACAGTCCAAGTGCAGGGCACCCGGGTATTAAAAAGACTTATGCTCTCGTACGACGACAATTTTATTGGCCAGGTTTACATAGCTTTGTTCAAGACTATGTCTTGCATTGCCGAAAATGTCAAGTTAACAAAGTAGAGCGCCTGAAGGCAGGAGGACTCTTACATCCTTTGGAGATTCCCAACCGGAAATGGGAAAGTATCTCTATGGATTTTATTGTGGGTTTACCAACCACTGTACGCGGTCATGACTCAGTATGGGTGGTTGTAGACCGTTTGACTAAACGATGCAAGTTTATTTCAACCAAGTCGACCATAAAGACTCCAGAATTAGCTAAGTTATTTGTGGAGAATCTGTACAGGTTGTATGGTTTGCCAAGTAACATTGTGAGTGATCGTGATCCCAAGTTTAACAGTCATTTTTGGAGGGATGTGTTTAAATGATTGGGTACACAACTCAACCTCAGTACAACAGATCATCCAGAGACGGATGGTCAAACTGAACGAGCTAACCAAGTGCTAGAGGATATGCTATACGCATACGTTAGCAAGAAACAAACAGACAGGTTCTTAAGTTTTCTTACAACAGTGCTAAGCATGTCATGACTGGATTTAGTCCTTTCATGCTCATGTATGGTTTTCAACCTAGGTCACCTATTACGATGGGGTTGGCAACCAAAAAACTCCAGCAGAAGAGGTGAAGGATTTTCTCCAAGACCATATGGATATGCTGAAACTCGCTCGTCGGAATATCCGGCAAGCGCAGGATCGATATAAGAAGTATGCTAATGAGAAACGTCGGAAAGTTACCTTTGAGGAAGGGGAAGAAGTGTTTTTGCGTGTGCCAAAGCATTGATAAATTCGGAAGATTGGGCCAACACCTAAATTATCTCCAAGATATTGTGGGCCTTTCAAGATACTCAAGCGAGTTGGTGATCCTGCCTACAAACTCTTATTACCGACACATTCTCGTGTCCATCCGGTGTTTCATGTAAGCCATTTACGTAAACGATTACATGGGGACGACAATGTCATTGATCAACAGATTATGGTTGATTTCATTGAACCTCCTACCCTACCGGATGAACCTGAGAAAATTCTTGACTATCATGATTTACATACGCGTCATCATGTACGTTGCCAAGTTTTAATCAAGTGGAAAGATCGACCTGAAGAAGGTGTCACTTGGAAAAACATTAGTGTTCTTAAGAAAAATTTTCCCACTTTTGTTTTCGAGGACGAAAATGCTTCTCCAAGGGGGGAGTAATGTCATGCCAAGGGCATACCCGGGGTGGTCACGGACCCGGGCCAGTAGATGGCCGCCGAGACTGCCAGTCTGGAACAGGAGATTCGGTAGCCAGGGGTTATATAAGGGAGGTTGGCTAGTAAATCTAGCCATGGTAGTTCCCTAGGCCTCTCACTTGCCCCTCTCTACCACTCACAAAGCCTCTCTCTGGCTAAAGCTAGTGGCATCATCGGTCTCCATGTGACTAGAAGGCATGAATCCTTGCCAGTGTAGTCTCCACTACATGAGCAGATTCCTTACTTTCCTTCCCTCATTCGCTATCACTGCTTTCCTCATGATGCTTGATTTTGCCTTTATCCTTTGTAGAACCTCTATCTTTGCCTTTGGATCTGCAATCTTTGGACAAATGGCCACTCTTTCCATAGTTGTAACAATGGATCTTAGTCTTCTTTCTAGAATCCGAAGCGGCAAGTGATTCCACACCTTGTCAGAAATCTGAATTTTTCCTTGAGTTATCAACACGGCTTCCTCCTCAATGAGAAAAGAGCTGAGATCATCAAATTCCAAATTTTCCTTCGTGATTTGTGGCCGAAGTGTGCTAGACACTGTTTCATATGCCTCAAGCAACTTTGTGAGAACCAAAGCAACTCACTGAGTACTAGCCAGTGCACTTTTCATAGCCGATAGTTGATCATGAATAACTTTAGCCTTCATAATAAATGATTGCATGGAGCTTCCTCGTGGAAACTTGATGGCAAATAACTATCCAAGAAGGGTGATTGATTGCATTGTAGAATCTCGATCAACCATTCCAACAAGCTTGAACCACATATCCTTGGCTAGAGAAATTTCCTTTGTAAGAGATTGTGAACCGACAAGTGAGACAACGAGTCAACACTGGGCAAATAGGAGGCTTGGGGACTGCCCAACACCGCCTATCGCTTGGTGTTGACCTTGGTGTAACAGATGATGGAGACCCTTTTGGTGAGGTGATTACAATACATGCAAAGGAGTCAATACTGGGCGAATACGAGGCTTGGGGACTGCCCAACGCCACCTATCGCTTGGTGTTGACCTTGGGGTTAAAGACATTACAAGAGGCAGTAGAGTCAATACTAGGCGAATAGGAGGCTTGGGGAGTGCCCGACGCCACCTATCGCTTGGTGTTGACCTTGGTGACGAAGACATGCTAGGCGGAAGTCAAGTCAACACCAGGCAAATATGAGGCTTGGGGACTACCCAACGCCACCTATCGCTTGGTGCTAACCTTGGCAAATAGGCGCCGGCACATCCACGGACATTAGATTGTTTTGAGTAATGGGCCGGGCTTGTCGGTCCAATAGGAAAAGGGTAAGAGTGATCATCGATGAGAGGTGCACTCTAACTGGAACATTCAAGGGATTAGTTGGCTAAGCATGGGCGCCCAAGTGTGAATGGGGTGAGCTCATATAAAAGTCAACTAAACCTAAAAAAACACTTATTCTCTCATGTGTCAATTGAAGAGTGCTCTTGCTCCATCTCTATCTTCTTCTTCTTCATCTCCTTGTGTGTGTGTATGTGTGAGAGAGAGAGAGAGAGAGAGCGATCGAGCATTGCGACGACGGCACGGCGGCGGCGAAGCGATTGAGCACGGCACAACGGCGGCTCCTTCTTTGCGGCTAGGAATCCTCCACGATAGCAAGCATAGAGCGGTGAGTGACACACCATCGCCATCTTTGAGCTTACTAGTTTAGGCTAGTTTTGTGCTTGGAGCCATTTGTGGCTCGTACACAGTGTATCGGCAAGTTCCTTGCATTGACATGTGCGACATATGCGCACAGAGATTTTGCAATGGCCGACATTGCCTTTGCATTAGAAGCATCCCAACCACAAAGCACTTCAAAAGTGGTTGCAAGGTTTTCACCAAGCTGCTCCCAAAAAGTACTTTTATGTCTCTCTCTTGAGCTTCAATCTCCCCAGTTTGCAGGGGGTGTTGTCAGTGGAGATAGCACTTGCAAACGCTAGCATTTTAAAATACCAGCAACAACTTTAGGCAACGACAAGGGTAAGGAGCAGAGCGCCGCCAAGTGTAGGAGTCGGGCCTATGGTGGATGGCCACGAGGAGCCTGTGGAGAGCGTGCAAAGCAAAGAAGGTGAGCAGCAAGAGAGAGAGAGAGAGAGAGAGAGAGAGAGAGAGAGAGAGAGAGAGAGAGAGAGAGAGAGAGAGAGAGAGAGAGAGAGAGAGAGAGAAATAGTCTCCATATTCATTGATTAAAAGATTACATGTTTAAAATTGCTTTGCCATGCAAACTGGGAATTTAACTGCATGTTCATAGGAGTGTGTTCCCATGGGTTTGACACCAAACTAGACTAGGGCTTCAAAACCCAACAACCCCCCCTTCAAGCCCGAACCAATGAGAATGGACTTGATATAGAACATGGTAGAGTTCAACAACATCACTTGAAACTATAGTAGAAGCTCCCTCCCTTGACAACAACATAGGTGTGTGTGTGCACTTCCCTCAAACAACTATCAGGGTGAGACAACAAGAACTCCGAACCAAACATAATTGGGAGGTCTAACCACTAACGTGTGGTAGTGTCTATAACCCATACAATTTATTGACAATGACTAACATAAAAGACAACATAAAGACAAAATTGAAACTACATGACATCACTATGTACGAGAAGCATTGATGCTTCTTTATCACCATCAACCACATTGAGTTGTCATTTGTTCTTCTTAAAACACCAATTCAAATAATAATTGGTCTTTCCACAGTGGATGCAAGGATTTTTTCTGAAACAATCCTTGGTTTGATGATTGCTGCAGCCACCACAGATCGCACAAGGTCTAGTGCTAGTAGTAGGTCTGGTTGAAGTTGCAGTCGAAGTGCAACAACTGGCTACATATTCAGTGAGAATTATGGCAGAATTGATAGATGATACTCATTTCTCTTCTTTCTGCAATGAATTAACAATACTGTCCAAAGAAGGCAGCAGATCCTTCTCCCTTAAAATAGTTACAATTGGACAAAATTCTGCAGGTAGGCTATTAAGGAAAACAGCTATAAGATCTTCATTTGGCACGGGGGCCTCAACATAAATTGGAGTGTGGATGCTCTTCAATTTGCTAGCTAAAGCTACAATGTTTTCATATGGTAAGAGAATATAACTTCATTTCAAGGCTCATTTTTTAGTACATGACTTGTCGCCTTTCGACACCATATTGATGTCTTCAAAAAAGCTATAATGGTGCTTCAAGATGCTTTTGACTCGGAAAAACCTGTAAAACTTGTGACTGTCTTTGTAATCTGAAGCCACACAAGCACATGCAACTCTCACTTATGCGAGAGTGGATACAAGAACACTAGGTTGTGTCCAAGCTAATAACTTGTCAAAGTGGGAGTCAGACTCAACCACTAAACCATCAAAGAGTAAAACTATAGATATGCATAGAATATGGTGAGAATCTGGGAAAATTTTGGTAGAGTTTCCCTTGAAAACTGAGTAAAAACTCAAAAATCTTACCAAAACTGCATGAAAACAAACACTAAGTGTCTCAGTAAACAAATCCACGAATGGTATACATGCACTATCAAAAGCCTAGAAAACTAGCTCACTCCTGAGACGAGTGTTGCTATAGACGAATGCACGTGTCCAAGAAAAAACATGTAAACCTATGAAACTGCTGCCTGCGAGCTATACCTAGTTCAAGCTATATCCACAAATGCATACATAGCATGGATTGTGCAAAACCGTGCTAGAAACACTCTCTAAAAATGCCCCACATAGTCATACATAAGCACTACATGTGCCACAAGGAATGCGCAACCAATGAGCAAAACCACCTGGAAACTGGTACACTACCTCATCGGTCGGAAAGCACTTCGATCGAAAACCAGACACAAAGTACAACCAGTTGCCTGTGGTCATAAACGCCATCCAAGAGCCAAGTGCGCTCGAGGAAGTACCGCTCTAGAATGGTCTATTGGAGCCGTATGTGTCGGTGTGTGTGGCCAAAGCTAGACAATGGAGCATTGTCAAAGCCAAAATGTTGTGAAGGGGGGTGGGGTGGCCTAGGAGAGGTTGCAGAGGTGATGGGGGCTAGAGGAGAGCCGATGCTGCTCTCACTCGTTTGTCTACTGTCAAAATCAAAATCTAGAATCTGGGGATTTTGAGAATGTCCCTTGGAGCAAAACCCGTTGTAAAATGAGCGTGGGAGGGTAGTTGATGGAGAAGCTACGTTGGAGGAGAGCCAGGCCGCTCTCTCTCCCTCTTGCTTGAGGTGGAGAAAAAAGATCAATGTTTCCTTTCGTCGTTGGACGAAAGCACTCGTCGATGTCGTAGCTACCGATGCATACGCGTGCATGTGTGTGTGTGCGCGTGTGTGCCGAGAGTGCACTCATCGTTTTGCTTTTTTTCGAGGCCAAAAGGATTCCAAATCTTTGTCAATTTTCCCACTGTTTAAAGTAAGTGTGTGTGTGTGTGTGTGTGCGTGCGTGCGTGCGTGCGTGTGTGTGTGTGTGTGTGTGTGTGTGTGTGTGTGTGTGTGTGTGTGTGTGTGTGTGTGTGTGTGCACACTCAAAGAGAGAAATTGGAAAAAATTACTTCTTCTTTGCTTACTGTCAAAGTGTGTGTGGGGGGGGAACACACCCTTACACACACATTCTTTCTTCTTTTGCTGCTCTGCAACTAATGTGTGTGTGTGTGTGTGTGTGTGTGTGTGTGTGTGTGTGTGTGTGTGTGTGTGTGTGTGTGTGTATGTGTACGTGTGTGTGTGTGTGTAGCTGTTTTAGCTTAAATAATAAGACATAATTGAACTTTTTACATTCAAAAGACAGCTGGCTTTATTAAAAAGAAAATGATAAGTACAAAAACAACTCAGTTTTAGAATTATTTTTGTACATGTTTGTAAGAATGAGGCCTCATTCCAATATACAAATAACAGAAAAAACTTCCGAAGCAGTAAGTGAATGTGTAATCTAGTGTAGGACAGCTTACCAAAGCCAAAAAAACTTTCCAAGCTAAGATAGAGTCCTTAGCTGCATCCATCCAAACAAGACAACAAATATGTTAGCTTTGGATGTGTTTATAGGTATCAATGGACTATACCAGTTGTTATCCATGTCCATCTTACAAACTTTTTTTAAAATTTTACAAGCTAAGTCCACAGTATTTATGTAGTCAAATGTTTTTCTCTCTCTCATCTTTTTTTAAAAAACCAAAACCCAAAGTTTTTAGGCAGGAAAAATCATATCATTTTGATTAGAAGGCCATCACCCCTTCTAATCCAAGTGTCTGAATCCCCCCAATTTATTATCTCAGTTTATCTTCCTAGATCAATGAAAGCACCATCAAATGTAGTTTATGAAGAAGTTTTTATTTTTAATTCCTTTTATAGTTCCAATCAAGCCTTAAGCTAGTTAATGTTTGTTTTAAGTCGGGTATAGTTTAGCTAAGCCCATCATGGTACATGGAATCCAAATCCACCAGTTTGTATGTTACTTACCTTACACCATCATTTTGGCCAACCAAGGTGGCAAGGCGCACTTGTTGAATCAAGCTAGATCACAAGTCTCACCATGAAAATTCAAAGGAATCATGTTTTTAAGTTTCCAATTCCTCATGTGAATGAAAAAAAGATCCTTGTAATACTTTATCACGACAGTTTAGTAATATAACCATTAATTGAAAGTAGTCAGGCTAGAAAAAAATCATCTACCACCTGTATGTAGCTCGGCCAAGCCCTGTTTCACCCAAAAAAAAAAAAAACCGCTACTACCTATGTAAATAACGATAGACAACACTTCAACCTAAATCAGGGGACAAAACCAGTAACGTCATGGAATGTAGTTAGGGCAACCGTCCTTACCAATCAAAACAATGTCCACTATCAGTGCGCAACAGTTCAACCCATTTATATTCACATAACCAACCTAAGCAGTGGTAGGCAGTATACCAAGTCAATTACCAAGCAACAAAGGGAGCAACATCCGCCAGTGTGCAAGTAGATACTGCAATGTATTATCTTTAACCTGACCATAAAGAGATGACCAGATACAACAATAGCGTGCCTGCGGGCCCAACTATCCATAAAAACATTCAATACCAGTGTGTAGAGGGTGGGTGGGAAAACACCACCGTTTTCAATCTCCCATATCCATCCAAAACACAAGGCCTATCAAGACTGAGATCAATAACCCATGCAAAAAAGCAACAGTATCAAGACAACCTCCAAGCATATTAGTAAGCACCAGTAATATGTCTGGTCGTACTCGTTAGTCGGGCCAAGCGGCAGCAAACCAGTGGGGTATGGCTTACTAGCTGCTGCCGCTTTAATTCTGGTTTTTTATAAAGAAACTTACCTACTACTGGCTACTGTTCAGTAAACTGTTCAAAAACCTCAACCTTTAAAACAGAAATTATACGGAATCGATAGCAACCAGAATCCTAGTAATGGGATTAAAGCTTTGCAAAAAACATCAATGAACCTTACTATACTATGTGAAGACCACTCAAGGTGCCATGCCATTACAACAACACAGTAATATTGCCCTAAAAAAGTAGGTGCGAGATGAAAAACTTATGAGTAAAAGTAGTTGACCTGTGTTACTTGTGTTGTGTGCTCCATACTTCGATGCAGTAGAGAAACAGACATGCAGTCCTATTTTATGCAAGCAAAAAGGAGCACAAACAAAGCTAAGTGAGGGGCAGAGTTGCACCCTCACCTTTTAAATAGAGGAGGGCGAAAGGTCGCCATTACTGCATAGCGTGAAAATCACCATGAGTGGAGAAATTCCCAGCTGAGATGGTGAGGCCGCCTACAAAGTGTAATGAAGAAACTACCCTGGTACCTCCATGGCTGGGTTAACCGGAGGCAGTACCACGACGTATCACTTATGCTTTAGAAGGGCCATGCCCCATGGTGGATACCATAGGAGGCATGTTTCAGTAGAATCCTAGGTGCCAAATATGCTAGGGATTCATTAATAGGTAGGTAATACAGTGTGTGTGTGTGTGTGTGTGTGTGTGTGTGTGTGTGTGTGTGTGTGTGTGTGTGTGTGTGTGTGTGTGTGTGTGAATATTAACCAAGACAATAAACCGCCACCCCTTTTTTGACCAAAACATATGCTTGTATTTCATAAGGGCAAGGTCCCATGGTGGAGACTTAATACAGTGAAGCTTACGCAGTATGTGACCAATAAGTTAGGAGTTTTAAAGTAATACTGTGTGTGTGTGTGTGTGTGTGTGTGTGTGTGTGTGTGTGTGTGTGTGTGTGTGTACCCACCCTGTCCCAGGCACCAAACACAATGAGCCGATAGTAGGCCCATAGTGAATGGGCCTACTACCTTAATAGAGAAATGAGATTTTCTCGATTAAAGTGTAACCTAGGCCAGTCATGCTTAGTAAGAGATTGAATAATTTTGTTGACTTTTTGGTTTCTACTAAAGCGATTACGGCACTACTTTCTTATTAGTAGTTTTATATCTTCCCAGGCAAGGAGATAGTTGGAGGAGGAGTAGATGAGCAAATAAAGTAGGCTGATACGAGTGCTAATCGCTGCTTTGTGAGGTCTATCACTATTCCTTCTTAATGAACTCCAAAGGTGGCAGTTTAAGAAGATCTCTTTTCCACACATACCTTAGGTCGTATCCTCCAACAGAAGGAATATGAAGGGAGATAGAAAGGTTAAGGAATTGTACCGAAGTGTAAAAAGCCCCATTGGGTGTTATGAACTCGTGTAAAGAAGTAGGTTCAATCCTTAGGCAGTGAGGATAAATTAGGAAGATTTCCTCAAGGAAGGCATTATTGTTGATTCTTAATATATCATCCATATATCTGTAAGTATGTCCGAACAATGAAAGTTTATCATTCCTACAACCCATGGCTTTTAGAAACCATTTGTACTCGAAGAAGGCCAGGCAAATATTACACATAAGTGGAGAACAGGAGAACCCCATGGGGATGCCCAGACATTGGTTTAAACAAAGTCCACCAGAAATGATAGTACAGTTGTAACGTTTAATGGCCTAAAATCTTTTGTGTAGCGGAATTTAGCATGAACATAGTGGGCATTTCATTAGAGTTGATTCCTAATGAGAATTACAAGAGTGCTTGGGTGGAGAGAGCAACAAAAAGCATAACACCTAGTTAGATAGCATCGACAATACTTTCAAAAGAGAGAGCAATTAAGCTATTGACAACAGTTGAGGACCGGATTTGTATGGAGCTGGTCCCCCCTCCAAAAGGCTTTGTATTATGGTTTCTCCCATCAAGAGAGACATTGTACAATACAATTCTTTGTGTTCCTTCTAGACGAGCTAGTGCAATGAAGATGGAAGCTTCATACACCAAGCAAAACACTTAATCAAACACAACTGGAATTATCCCCGTTCTCAGACCCAAGACCTCACACACCTTCGAAGATGGTGAGAGCTAGCAGGGTATGAGAGTAGATTGAGAGGAAAAAGAAGTATCTTACGAGAAAGAAGTACATCTCCTCACATAATCACTCATATTAGCATAGCTTAGCTTAGTAATTAGCTTGGTAGAGAAGATGAGCATGCATTGAAGCTTGGCTCTTGGTTGGATTTGCATCCACATGCCAAGAGAGTGTTGATGTAGGCTTCTATCTCCCAAGCTTGGAGTAGGTGATGAGCTCTCCATTAAAGCTTGGGAGGAGATAGAGTATTTTTCCTTCACACATGGTCAAGTGTGAGAGTGTGTGTGTCCATGCCAAGCAAAAATCAGCCCCCTCTCTCTCTTGGGCGAGCCCTAGCTGCTAAGTTAGTCTGGCTTTTGCCTCATTGGACCTCCCCAGGTCAAGCCAATAGGGATTAAGCAGCATAAGTGATAGCCTTCTGACATGTGTCCCCCTTTCCCCTTTTGTGAGAGCTTTAGATAATTAAATAGTTAAACTAAACTCTCATTGGACCCCTTTGCCTCCTGGCCAATAGGAATCAAGCAAGCCATGGGGCTCCTGAATGCTCATTGGACCCCTTGGGAGACTGCCCAATAGTCTTCTAGGACACTTAATTCTTATTGGTTTCTTTTATTAAATGTTTTTAAATTAATTAAACTAGATTTACTCTAGCCTAATTCTCATTGGTCCACTTCAAGGGTCTTCCAATAGGAATTGGGCATACCTTGTGGGCATCTGGCCTAGGGAGCTGACATGTGTCCCTCATTCCCTTTGTGTAAAGGGAGCCTGTGTGTGTGTGTGTGTGGCTTTCTCTCTCATCCCCTAGCTTTGGGGCTCGCCCCCTCCCATGTAGGGATGTAGAAAGACTTTTTGGGCACACACTAAGCATCCAATTTTCCCTAAGGTTGACCTTTGGACACAACCTTTGAATTTTGGAACCTTAGCATTTTGGAAGTCTTAATGGGCTGAACCTTAGGGTCTTTTTAGCCCGTTGTTTCACATGGCTCTTTTGCAGATGGCCCCCCCTTTGGATCCCTATTTTCCCTCCTTTGGATCCCTACTGTGGCCGGTCTGCTAACTTAACCAATATTCTAGCTTTTTCTCCCTTGGCACTTCCCCACATTAAATGATCAGTTTAATATGAGAAAATCATTTAGGAGAATTAGATATTGATTATTATGACAACAGTTATTAAGCAACCATGAGATGTAAAGACAAAGCTTCTCGTTATTGAAGTGTAAGGGGTGTATGGAGTAAGTCTTTTTAACCACCTAGGTTTTCTGGAAAGTGATATGTAGAAAAGACTCTTCTTTCTTGCATTAAAGAAAGCCATTTTAATCACCTTGGCTATAACATTCTTAAGGCCAAGATCCCCATCAAGGGGGATGTTTCCATAGCATTGTGTGATATCTGCTGAAAAAATGTGAAAGATTTGTTTAGGGAGGTTAAGAGAGACCTCAGTAGAGTTTTTTGTTATCCAGAAGGGTTTGTACTGTATTTGTAGAAAGTCATAGATTTTCTGTTTAAAGGCACAAATAAGTTCTAACTCAGCTAATATTAGGTCAAGGCATAGAGTGATATCCTTGGTAATATCAGTAAAGATACCATTAGAAGCGTCAGATATCCATCTGAACTAATGCTTATGTGTCTTATAGGTGGGAAACAGTACTGGTAGTTTAGTGTCCTATACAATATATTCCAAATTCCCTAAGTGTCTTGAGATGCTACTGGTAACTGTTTGTAATGAAGAGTTAATTCTAATGAATGCTTTCCCAGACACCCGATTGCGGGTAGCATTCCAAGCTAGGTTTTTGCAGATAAGTGTAATGGAAATTTCCTATGAACTTTGAGGGTAGTGGAATTAGGAAATTAGGTGAAGCACTTTTGAGAGATTCTTTGTGAGCATAGTAGTTGAACTTAATTGATGGTAGCAACATAAACATGGTACTTAGTTAACTTGGCATGAACAATACTTTTGCAAGAGAGCGAGAGAGTTTAGAGAACGTGACAATAGTTGAGGACCGGATTCATATGCAGCCGGTCCCCCCTCCAATAGGCATTTGTATTATAGTTTCTCCCATCAAGAGAGACTTGGTACAATACAATCTTTGTGTTCCTTGTGACCTACGTGATGCAATGAACATGGAAAGATTCATGAATCACAAGCATAACATAAACTTGTAGAAAGCATTGACTATCCCAAGCCCCAGTCTCAAGGCCTCAAACACCTTCGAAGGTGGAGAGAGCTAGTGGGGAATGAGGATAGGGAAGAGGAAGAAGAAACATTCCATAGGAGAAAGAAATATTTCCTCACTTATCATTACTCTTCTTGTTGTAAATCTCGTGGGAAAGCCCGAAGGACTAGGTGTTGTCAGAATTTCATTCTGAGGTCATCTCGGTCACCGTTCGGCTTCGACAAAGGTCTGCGCAGGCCATTTTCGACTACGTGGTCTCGGCGGGTGTAGATCCGACTCTGCAAATTTGGGGTTTTCGGCCTACGACTGCAGGTGATGAGGATATCGACACTCCCAGAGTGTTGATTTGTGGCTGTCTACACATCGAAGGACGGCTCACAGTTCTTGGAGGCGTGTCACATACGACACGGGCGCATCTACACACAGACTGTAGGCGACATCCACTAGTTCATCAGGTAGCTTGTGTTTGCTGCTTGATATTCTAGATTTCATCCTGACATTGCAAGTACTTCCACATGGGATGTATTGTCAGAGATGATGTATGTTTGTTGAGGGTTTGCTGGCTGTGAGTCACGCAGCAAACAACCGCCGCAGCAGTTACAGCATACAGTGGGAAATTTGTGGATGTATGACTTTGTGGGAAGTCTATGTACTGTCAGATTTACTGCAGCCTTTGTTGAGGGTCGAGTGAGGTTTTATTGAGCTGGGGGATTCTCGAATGTTGAGATCCTTTCGGTGATACAGGTCTTGGAGCGATCCCTCGAGCACCCTTAGATAGGCAGCTAGGATGTATTGACTGTGAGTTAGACAGTTGGGATTGCATCTTTGCTTTACTGCCGTTGAGGCATTGTCGCAGTCTATGCTTACAGGACAGTGACAGGACAATGAGAGACAGTACAGGTGCAGGACAGGTTTACCCGCAGCTTACAGTGTCAGAGAGACAGTGTTTTTTGAGCTGTTTTTTGGTCTGTTTTTACAAAGGAGACTCTGCCAAAATTTTTGCAGAATCTGAAGCTTTCTTGGTTCATTTGATAGGTTGATATTGGTTCAGAGGTCAGTTTACAGGGGAAACTCTGCCGAATTTTTCCCAGAAAAGTAAACTACTGTGAAGCGTAGCTATGGCTGGATCACAGGACACTGCTCTTTACAATATCAAGAAGCTGGATGGAACCAATTTCCCATTGTGGAAGAAGCAGATTTGGCACGTGTTGGTACAAAAGAAGCAGATAAAACCGATAAAGCTCAAGGGGATAAAACCAGAAGATATGGACGAAGATGAATGGAGCGAAATGGATGAATTGGCACTTTCTACCATTATGCTGACTTTGGCAGAAAGCGTTTACTTCAATGTAGCATACGAGATGTCGGCTTATCAAGCATGGTTAAAGCTGAGTGATCTTTATGAGAAGCAGAGTGCAGCTTCACAGGTATACTGGCTTAAAAAGCTTGTTGACTTGAAGATGAAAGAAGGGACACCTATGTCCACTCATCTGAATGAATTCAACACAATCTATAGTCAGTTGTCAGCTCAAGGTGTCAAGTTTGATGAACCTGTTAGAGCTATGTTCCTGTTGATCACATTGCCGGAAAGTTGGGACACTTTTCGCACAGCTTTGAGTAATTCTGCACCTCCAGATGGTTTGAACATAGCAGGTGTAGAAGGAAGTCTGCTTACTGAAGAAACCAATAGAAAGACAATGGACAAAGGCAAAGGAACAGCCTTAGTTGTCAGGTGAAGGACCAAAGAAAAGTACAAAGGTGGAAACAGGAATCAGTCTCGTAGCAAGTCCCGCAGTGCTAAAGGCAAGAGTGACATAGAATGCTACCATTGTGGCAAGAAGGGTCACATGAAAAGAGACTGCAGAGAATGGAAAGCAGAAAAAGGCAAAGAGAAAGCTGAAGACCATGGTGAGAAGAACAAGTCCTCAGTGAAGATTCAAGAAATAAATGTGACAAACACTGTTGCAGAGGATGACAGTCTAGTGTCAGGAGACATCTACTTCTTGAAGAATACAATGGACTCAGCTCTTCTTACAGCATCTGATGGAAATGCACTGAGTGACTTGATTATAGACTCAGGGGCATCACTTCATGTGTCTCCAAACAAGGAGTGGTTTACCTCTTATGTGACCACTAAAGATCATGTTCGGCTAGGCAATGGGCAGACATGTGAGATCTTAGGTGTTGGAGATGTTCAATTGAAGTTTCAGAATGGCTCTTCTTTCACGCTGAAGAATGTGAGACATGTTCCCGCAATTACAAAGAGCTTGATCAGCACAGGTTTACTTGATGATGCTGGCTACGTCACCACTTTTGGACAGAACATGTGGAAGATATCCAAGGGTTCTATGACAGTAGCACATGGAGTAAAGTCTGGAGGACTTTACATGATTTATGTATCAAATGTCTCTAAAAATGTAATCAATGTAACCGAGCAGCCGAACGTTTCTTTGTGGCATAGCCGGTTAGGACATATGTCCAAGAAGGGAATGGAAATCTTGTCTCGTTCTGGTTATTTGCCTGGATTTTCATTTAATGATTTTGAATTCTGTGAACATTGTATGTATGGTAAGCAAACACAGCAGCCACATAAGCATAGAAGCAATAGAAGAGATACACAGTTGGCACTTGTTCATAGTGATTTGTGTGGACCTATGCCTAACCTATCTCTAGGGGGAGCTTCTTACTTTATGACATTTATAGATGATTACTCGAGGAAAGTATGGGTTTACTTTCTCAAGCACAAGGATGAAGCGTTGAGTGTTTTCAAAACGTTTGTGACACTTGTGGAGAATCAGAGTGGCAAGAAGCTTAAATGCTTACGCACTGACAATGGTGGAGAGTATGTTTCAAAGGCCTTTCAGGACTTTTGTGAGTCAAAAGGTATAAAACGTGAACTTACTGCTCCTTACAATCCTCCTCAAAATGGTGTTGCTGAGAGGATGAATAGGGCCATACAAGAGAAGGTCATAAGGATGTTGTCTAATGCACAGCTGCCAAATCGGTTTTGGGCTGAAGCTGTATCAACAGCTGTTCATCTTGTAAATAGATCTCCTAGCAAGGTTTTGCAGAAGGATTCACTGCCAGAGATGGTATGGTCAGGCAAAATGCCCTCATACAAGCATCTCAAAGTCTTTGGCTGTGAGGCATATACTCACGTTCCAAAGGAATTTAGGAACAAACTTGAGCCAAAGAGTAGAAACTGCATCTTTCTAGGCTATGGTAATTTTGGTGAGATGGGGTACAGACTTTGGGATCCCGAATCCAGAAAGGTTGTCCGCAGCAATGATGTTCACTTTAATGAATCCAAATATCATTCTAAACCAGAGAGGGTTGAGGAGATTAGAAGAGTTGTCTTCCAAGAAGATGGACCTGCACGTGCAAGACAAAATGTCAGGGCTCAAGAGGAGCAAGGACAGGATAGAGTGGAACCACAGGTTGTGGCTGAGCCTGAGCCACCTATTGTGCGTAGATCTGGACGTGTCACGCGACCTCCTGATAGGTTTGTTCCATCTATGAACTATGTCATGTTGTTTGATTGCAATGAGCCTTCATGTTACAAGGAAGCAGTGCAAATGAAGGACTCTGGGAATTGGCAATTGGCCATGAAGTCAGAGATGACAGCTCTGCATAAAAACCAGACATGGAAGATGGTTAAATTACCACGGGGCAAAAAGGCTCTACCCTGTAAATGGGTTTACAGGTATAAGATCACCGCTCATGATATTCAGCCAAAGTACAAAGCAAGGCTTGTTGCCAAGGGCTTTAAGCAAGAACAAGGCATTGCCTTTGATGAAGTCTTCTCTCCGGTGGTCAAGATGACTACATTGAGATGCTTTCTTGCATTGGTTGCCATATTAGATTTGGTGTTGCACCAAATGGATGTCAAGACAGCGTTCTTGCATGGTGATTTAGATGTGGAAATTTACATGCAACCGCCAAAAGGGTTTGTTGAGAAAGGCAAGGAAGATTGGGTATGCTAGTTGTTAAAGAGTCTTTATGGCTTAAAACAATCACCGAGGGCATGGTACCATAAATTCCACAAGTTTATGCTTTCTCAAGGCTACAAACGTAGTGAGTTCGATCACTGTCTATATACAAAGAAGGCTAAGGATGGCAGTTGGCTGATCCTTATTTTGTATGTGGATGACATGTTGATTGTTGGCAAACACTTGGAAGAAATTTCAGCTTTGAAGTCGAAGATGGCAAAATCGTTTGACATGAAAGACATGGGTGAGGCAAGTCATATACTTGGTATGCGCATTGAGAGAGACAGATCAAAGAAGTTGATTTGGTTATCTCAAACAGATTATATTGACAATGTTTTGCAACGTTTCAATATGGAGAAGGGAAAGGCATTGAGTGTTCCATTGCCACCATATGTGAAACTTAGCAAACAAGATTGTCCTGTGTCTAAGGAAGAACACGCTGAAATGGATAAGATTCCATATGCGTCTGCAGTGGGTAGTTTGATGTATGCAATGATTGCTACTCGCCCAGACATTGCATTTGCAGTGGGAGTAGTAAGTCGATACATGTCAAACCTAGGCAAGAAACATTGGGAGGCAGTGAAAGGAATATTGAGATACCTGAAAGCTACAAAGAGTATGCGTATATGCTATGGGAGTCAGAAGCTAAGTGTAAAGGGTTTTACAGACTCAGGTTATGCAGGTGACTTAGACAACCGAAGGTCTACGTCAGGGTATGTCTTTACATTGGCTAGTGGAGCAGTATCATGGCGTTCTAGATTACAAGATTGTGTTACTCAGTCTACTACAGAGGCTGAATATGTTGCAACATCAGAGGCATGCAAAGAATCAATTTGGCTTAATCGACTAGTAACAGACTTGGGAATCAAAGAAGAGATGCCTGTGTTATATTGTGATAGTCAAAGTGCTATACAATTGGCTCGCAATCCAGTTTATCACTCAAAGACAAAGCATGTGGATGTGAAGTATCATTTCATCAGGGAAATGCTCGAGGATAAGCAACTTCAGCTTGTCAAAGTTCACACCACAGAAAATCCTGCTGATCTACTTACAAAAGGACTTCCCTCAGAGAGCTTTGCACATTTTCGCAAGCAGTTAGGTGTAGGGTAGTACATCACTTCTCTACATCTCTTGTATATTAGCTTGTATAGTAGCTTCTCTCACACTTAAAGTACCACATTGGACTTTAAGTGGGAGGTTGTTGGGGTATAAAGCCCAATGTGGTCGCCCAGGTAAGTGGGCGGGCCGCCAGGTATGTACACATGTTCTTTTGTAAAAACCTAATAAGAACTCACTATGCTCTACACATTACAGTAGAGCGAGTTCACCATATCGTCGTGCTCTTCTTCTCGTACTCTCTCTCGCGTCGCACTTCCACTCGTACTTCTTCACTTGCTAGCATACATAATAGCATAGTAATGAAGATGGAGAAGATGGCAAGCTTAAGCATTGAAGCATGACTCTTGGTTGGATTTTACATTCCATAGCCAATAGTGTTGATGTAGGCTTCCACTCTCACAAGCTTGGAGAAGGAGGTGGTGTTCCTCAACTTTCACCAAGTGAGAATGCCTTTGCAAATGAGTGTGTGTGTGGAGTATATCCCCCTAGCACCCCCCTTCCTTGCTTTGGGTGAAATTTCTACATGCTGCAAGCTCATTGGACCCCTATCCCCCTAGCCAATCACATGTAGCATGCAGTCAAGCACATGGGTAGTCTCTTGACAAGTGTCCTCCTTACCCCTTAGAGAGAGAGAGAGAGGAGAGCTTGAAAATATCTAGATAATTGCTAGATGGAAGTAGAAGCTCATTGGACCCCTTTTTAGCCCAACCAATAGCATTCAAGCACACCATGTGGTTAAGCTTAGTGAGA
The DNA here is from genome assembly GCF_014529385.1 of Adiantum capillus-veneris. NCBI lineage: Eukaryota > Viridiplantae > Streptophyta > Polypodiopsida > Polypodiales > Pteridaceae > Adiantum > Adiantum capillus-veneris. The sequence continues at coordinate 146,817,460 of NC_140949.1, read as the reverse complement.
GTCTGACATGTGTCCCATGTGCTCTTTTAGAATTTCCGTAACTTTGAGATTTTTATGCATAGGAATTGTCTCAAGCAACTTCCTCATTAAGTGTGTAGGTTCTCTTTTTGACTCAAGCATCTTACCCCCCATCCATAGGAAGCTTCTCAAGCAACTTCCTCATTAAATGTGACAAGTACCTCAAGTACCTTAGTCATCAAGCATGACAAGCACCTTAGGTGGAGTTCCCACCTCAAGCACAGCCCTAGCTTGCTTAAGTTTAGGTCGGGTTCCCACCTCAAGCACAGCCCTAGCTTGCTAAAGTTTAGGTCGGGTTCCCACCTCAAGCACAGCCCTAACTTGCTTAAGGTTCCCACCTCAAGCACAGCCCTAGCTTGCTTTAGGTCGGGTTCCCACCTCAAGCTCAGCCTTAGCTTGCTTAAGGTCAAAGGACTTTTAACACTAACCAGTGGAGTTCTTTAATGAAGCTAACCCTAAGGTCTTTTAAACTTCATTAGTTAGCCTTGCTCTTTGACATACCATCTTTCATTTGGGCCCCTTTACCATTGGCCCCGTGTTGACATAGATCCGTAAGCACATGTCTATATTCTAACCCTTGTTCTCGTTTATTATCTCATATTAAATGATCATATGAGAAAATCATTTGGGTTGGTTAGATATTAAGGTCAAAGGACTTTTAACACTAACCATTGGAGGTATTTAATGAAGCTAACCCTAACGTCTTTTAAGCTTCATTAGTTAACCTTGCTCTTTTGACAGACCATCTCTCACTTGAGCCCCTTTACCATTGGCCATGTGTTGAGATAGATCCGTAAGCACGTGTCTATATTCTAACCCTTGATCCCGTTTATTATCCCATACTAAATGATCAGTTTCATATGAGAAAATCATTTGGGTTGGTTAGATATTAGATATTTAATGACATTACCTCTCTCTTGAAATCATAGTCGTCCTAGACTATGAGGTAAAAGAGATAAATTCATAGTCATTAGTCAATTTGTCTTAGCAGGTAGAGGATCCCTTTTTATCCTACGACATCATTCCAAGATGGATGACTAATCCATTTGGTGCTAGGAGACGTAGTTGCCGCAAGCATGTCTGCTCTTTAGTCCGTATCATACTTCCAAAGTAGAGTGACAAGTTCTACTTGGTGTTTGGGAGACGTCATCACCACAAACATGACTAATCCATTTGGTGCTTGGGAGACGTAGCTGCCGCAAGCATGTCTGCTCTTTAGTCCATATCATACTTCCAAAGTAGAGTGACAAGTTCTACTTGGTGTTTGGGAGACTTCATCACCACAAACATGATGTTAAGCATGCATACGTCTTAAATTTGTGCACAATAAAAATAGAACTAGTCTTATAAGACAAAAACATTTTTCATTTAAAATGCATTTTCATATGCTTACTCTAGTGCAACATTGTAAGCATTGACAAGGTTCATATTATCCTTAAGCTAGGTTCTTTGTATCCATCTAGCATCTTTAAAAGAATAATTCTTAAACTTAATAAGATATCGTCAGATAATCTTACCATTTCTTAATACCTTGTCTTCATGTCATTGGATGGACTCAGGTTGAAGTACTTCTTCGTGATCTTCGATCTTTGGAGGGTCTGCAACTATTGCTTCTTTTGGTGGCGCTCCTTTGTAAGGCTTATGTAGGTTCTCATGGAAAACATTGTACATGAGCCAATGGTTGGACAACTTCAATTGATAAGCCATCTCATTAACTGGCTTAAGAATTTTAAGGACCATAGTATCTTTTTGCTAATTTAGCATCATACTCTTGGTGTTCCGTAGAACTCTTGCCCGTAGTATGCCTCAGATGAGCCTTGAGGAACTTTAGCAAGACCCAATCATTTTCCTTAAAGGCTAAGGCTTTTCTGTGCTTATTAGAAGCAGCCCTTTTGGCCTTTCCTGTGAGATGGATATAACCCCTTTAATCTTTGGAAAAGATTCTTGTAGGTCTCCGCTATATTCATCAGCAGCACAACGAAGATCTTCCCATGTACTTTAAGTAGTAAGGGACTTTTGGATCTTCCTTCTTTAACCTCAAACGGTACTTTCCCCATAGAAGTATGTACAATATCATTGTACACATACTCTATAAGAGGTAGGTACTTCTATCATTGAGAACATTGATCTACTTCCATGACATAGGCTTTTAGTATATCAAGAATCGTTAGATTTAGTTATTTCACTTTGGTCATCCTTTTGTGGATGATAGGCCGAAAGAGAAATTTAATCTACTTCCTAGATTCTCAAAGAGACCCTTCGAGAACTTACTGGTCATTCTACGATCTTTGTTCGACACTATGTTGGAAAGCCATGATGCTTGAAAATTTGAGATCTGAAGAGGGTTGCCGTTTGATGTGCCTTAATAGTCTTTTTGACAGGCATAGAGTGTGTTTTCTTGTTAAGCATGTTGACTAAAACAATCCAAGTTGCTTCCCTCGATCAAATTTCAACTTTTGGTATACCACGCATTTTGAAACATACACTTGTATGTTTTACTTTTCATGGTAGACCAACATAAATACATTTCTACTTTTCATGGTAGACCAACATAAATACATTTCTACTCCTTGAAGAGTAGATTATGGATTCCCTCTTTGCCCCTTCCGAGCAACACCATAGTCGAGCGAGTTTGATAATATAGATATGAACTATGAAAGTTAATATATGAAAAGCAAAATGTTGTAATACGTTGGGAATCTAAATATGTCTCTAGCCCTACAAAGGTGGTATAGCCTCACAAATGATGTATTTTGATGAGGATTCTATGTATCCTACATCCATGAGTCTATGTGCTAATAACATATATCATGTATTATTCATTGACGTAGCTAAGAGAGCATTTAATGGCATATCTGAGAGAGAGAGAGAGAGAGAGAGAGAGAGTTGTTCCTTCTAGAGATATGTGAGAGGTTGTCCAATATGCGATCGTTCTCAAGAGTTTTTTGGCTTGTTTTAGTGGTAACAAAGGTCAAGTAAGAGTGAAGCTACTACGAAACAAAACAAGTACTTAAACATTCAACATTAAAAACCCTGCTATTTTTGGATTTCAACAATTATATCTCCCACCAAAAAAGATGACAAAAATGTTCCATCAAGAGATTGCATGGGTTTCACCCATCACTATGATGAGTCACACTCATCATTGATGAACAAATTACGTCTCTGTTGCTCATTTTGGATATTGTAGTCGTAGCGCTTGTCCGAGGCCATTCTTCTTGCGGTCTCCTCTATATATACTGGCAAAATACTTCAATGAAACAAGAGAACTAGATTATTGACCCAACACCATACATAGCGAAACACGCAACATAAAAAACCATTGCCACACTACACAATATCCGAAATCTTGACAACAAGCAAAGTCCAACATAAAAAAATGCAATAAAATGTCAATGAGAGGGTGGGAGCCTCACAAGTCATCATACGGGTTCCCACCAGGTCTGTCACCCTCATCTTCCACATCTACAGATGTGGTGGCATCTTCAGCACTCCGCCCACGTGAAAGCAGTAATGGCTGCACATACATCAATATCAAGCCCTCATCACTATCAACGAAAGCACATGCACGCCCAGTAACAAGGCAAGTTGCAAGGACCGGTGTTGTCCCACACCCGAAGTCCAAACAGATACCACCACGTCTGCATAGCATCTCCACGAAGCATGCTAACAATGCATGACTCATCTGAAGGCCTCCACGTAGTGGCTCTCCTGTAGTAGCAAGGGCTCTCGAGGCTGCAGGCAAATAATGTATCATCGTCGAATCCATAGGACTCATACCAAGAGAGCGAAATAGTGAAGTACTCTCTGCAAGATAGCAAGGAGGTTGCAACCCTCGTCTGTGAATTAAGAAAAGCATAGATGTGTCGCACTGCAAACCAACAAGAAACAAAAAAACAGATAAACAAACTATCAAATTCATGAATAGCACGATTCATAGTTTTTATAGATTACCTCAATATGCTCCCCATAGCTACGAACAAAACCATATGCGTCATGATGAAGGAGCACAATCCGCCTATGAATAAGCAAGTCGGATGCCCTACAAAAACGCTCTACCCACCAAATGCTATCCCTTACAGAGAAGATGAGATACGGTTATTACCAGGCATGAGAAACTAGACAAGTTAAGTTAGATACTCACCAACACATGATGTCATGATCAACACCCAACCCGAATAAGCCAGAGTAGAGAATGAGAGATGAACTCCACCACGAACATGATCCTCTGTGCAGACATCCCAAGATGGCGTCGTTGTGGATGCATGATTCAAACCACCGAATGGCAAATCCAAAAATATGAAATGAGCTGCCCAAGCCACTTTCTTGCCCACTCGGGTATATTGCACACCATCTTCTCGAGCTTTGAGCATGTGATCATGAACGGAATTCCAAACTAGGTTTCGTAGACCTGCACGAAAGTCACTGGCAATAGCAATATAGTCTCCAACCACTGACATCTTTGGAAGATCCAAAGACCCCAATAGGAAAGTTTGAGGCATGCACAAAAGAGAGAACCTTTCTCACTGTAAGAGCGCCACCAACACCTGCATTGATTCCCAAGTGTGAAAATATGCAATGTAAACTACACGACCTCAAGAAATCAAGAGTTCAAGAATATAACCATGTGAGATTAATGACTCTTCCCTAACATCCACATCTGTAGAAACATCTGCAGCTTTTTTTCCCTTGTCCTTAGTACCACCTACTAATTTTAAATCAAGAATTCAAAATTACGTTGACCACTAAAGCATCAATACTTCTGAAGGAAACTCATAAAGTACTCATACCTGTAGTTAGATGTTCTTTTATCATTGGAGGATCCATTGTCTTTGTGGTTGTATTTTTCTGCTTCTTCATTTCATCATGAAGCTCCCTCTCTCTAGCAAGGATATGCCCTTGGACCATATCCACCCACCATGGACAATGACCCAACTCCCACTCTGACAAATGTTGCATTGATTTGGGATACATAAAACCATCACCCAGAGCTATGTTTGTCCATTGTTTGGCCATCATAGGGATCGTGAAAATATGTCCCATAGATTTCAAGTGACAAATGCTGCATTGATTTGGGATACATACAACCATCACCCAGAGCTATGTTTGTCCATTGTTTGGCCATCATAGGGATCGTGACAATATGTCCCATAGATTTCAAGTGACAAAAATACCTACAAACGAAGGCTCTCAATAATTCAAAGTTTTTAGTCACCAACTAGTGATATAATTAAAGTTATCGCTCTCACCGATAGAGAAGCCTCTGAGCCGCCATTGGAATCACATCTTCCTTCTTTGGTGCCAACAACTCTGCATCCTTTGTCTTGGCTCCAAACTTAGTCTCAGCAGGAAAGAGGTGAGCTCTAGCCTCAAGCTTTAATTCTTCAAAATACATGGAGAGTGTACATTCAAGAGGCACACTGACGCCATCGAGCATATCAACAAAATCTAAAAGAAGAGTGCTAGCCCTCCCAAAAATACGTTGTAGTAATCCCTCTCTACGAATCCAACTAGAAAAATACCAACATTGTACATCATTATCAACTTTTTTAGACAACAAGCTCATAAACTAACACAATGATAGCTAAACTCACAAGCGAAAGAACAGATCTCCACGCTTAAGCCCATGAGCAGCTCTTGTGATCTTATCTGATTCCAACAAAGAAACCCACAAGATCTTGCTCTCAACAGGAGCGTCTTGGAGAGCTATTAGGTTGAGCTTCTCCAATGTGGCCCAACTATCAGTGCCCCATCTAAGAGCCCACACACGCGCCAACCAATCCTCTCCAAGTCGAGGATCCACAATGTTCAACATCTAAATAAAAAGGAACAAAAAATACGTAAAAATTGCAATCTTGTTAACCAATCATAAACATTTAAAAGTTTTCATGTTTAACTTACCTTCCCTACTCGATCACCATACTTGAGAGCAAGATCATTGACAATTTTCTTCTCTTCTTTAACTAGATCGTCTGCAGGCAACCTTTGACGTGCTTGATCCATACGCATATGAATTTCTTTAGAGATTTGAACCTGTCATAATATGCCTCTTAAAAAATGAACCCTCTTATAAAACAAGTAAAATAATTAAAATGAAATATTCACAAGACATACATCATAAAGTAATTTTCCCAAATATCGTCTTGTCAAAGGATACCAAGGCTCAGCTCCTTTTGAATATTTCTTCCTAATCAATGCAATTACTTTTTGATCTTTTTCCGGTAAACACTTCAGATATTCGTCATGATTCGCACCACATATGTTTGAGCAAATTAACCAGCTCATCTCGCAAATGGGAAGCCACAAGTGCATGGGTGTTCATGCTGACAGTCAAACATAAAACATTTTTCTGCAAAAGCTCCCTTGCATGACAAGACTCAACAAGATTTCAAAAATGAAAAACGAAACTTACAAATTCATTCTCTGTAGCCCAGCCAACAATGCAATCTCTGATACCTTGGTGGGATCAATAATAGTACATAGGACCCTGCAATGCTTCTCTCTTACCAAAGAGAACTTTTCTTTAATTGCCGCTCCCCAAGCTACGGTCTTGTGGTTGCCCTCCCACACGTAGAACATCCTTCTTGACAGGATATGAAGCTCATTTCGTGACACTATTTCTTTTTCAAAATCTTCATTTACCTCCGTCCAAATTGGATCCCAAGAATCTTTAATGGCATCTATAAATTTAGAGCATACAAACCATCTTAAGAAAAGCATATATAAGACTAACCAGATAGCATAAATACATCCAACGAAATCAAGCAAGAACAAACTAGAATTATGCTTACCAGACACAAAGGTATCTTCTTGCTTGCATGTCCAAAGAGACACAATAAATGCTCCCTTTTCTTGCATGTATGCTTCTTTTGCAAACGCAGCTTTGAGTCCACTAACATCATCCCTTAGTCCTCGCACTCTAGCATATGGAATTAGTCTGCAGAGAGGGATGGGCGGACATTCAAAGAAACTTAGAATTCTGGTTTTTTGTAATATATCTTCTCCTCTTTGCATGTGGAGTCGATTTTCATCTCCGACATCCATCTCACCCACAACCTCAGCCTGCACTACAAAAGGAACAATTTCCATGCATGCCTCTTCCGCACCGTGTGCATTGTCAGTCTCATGGACCGACCCAATATCAAGCTGTTCACTTTGGGTAGCATCATTATCGTCCTCCAAATCTGTAGCAACAATTGTACTGACTTGATCGCTGCATTCAACAATAGACGAAATCTTTGTTTGTCTCCCTCTTTTGCGTGAAGAACCTCTCCGGGATGAGCTTCAAGTACAAAGAAAAAACTATTAACATCTACTCAATAATATTATATAATGTCAATCCAAAGCTTGTATAATGAGGCAACCAAAACTGTGGAAAAACAGTCTCCGTTAACGCGGACTGTTTTTCCACAGTTTTGGTTGCTGTATTTAATCAAAGCATGTAGAACTATGTGTGACAAAAGTATGACATGGTATGTGTTAAGTACACTACCTATTGAATTGAAAAAGGCAGTGTTAAGTACACTACCTATTGAATTGAAAAAGGCATCCAAAACTGTGGAAAAACAGTCCGCGTTAACGCGGATTGTTTTTCCACAGTTTTGGTTGCTTCATTATACATGCTTTTAAGCTGTCTAACAAGCAATTTAACCAATATTTACAATCGGACATGTCAACAGTTGCTCTCAGCTTTGTGCATCTCAGCCAAACACTTGCGCTAACCCATTCAAGCTCTGCCATTAAAGACCCATCATGCTCACATTCATCATCGATATCTTGCCCGGGATCATTCACTCACTGCATCAGCATAGACATCCCCATATCTAGAGGCAAAATAGTCCTCCACACTGCTCCTTCTCTCGACCCAGAAGCCTGATCATCTCATCCACTAAGGAACCTCAGCCTCCGCCTGTCCTTCAAAAGGATGTTAAGCAGAGAATCGAGTGGTATACAAAGGATCATTTACCCAATTAAATGATGCTTAATTTATATGTAGAGCATCTGTCGTATTTTCAACAGTTTGGTCACTGATGTAGTCCCGCTTTGCTTTCGAGACCCAAGGTTGCCTCTCGACAGTCGATTTGCTTCCGATTTGTTTCTTACAAGTCAAATAAGGGGTGCCAATTTATGAGCTCTGCATTACTCATGTAAGTTATCTACCCAGACACAAGGTAGAAAACGTAGCACAAAGCCTTCTGTTAACGCAGCACAAAAAAAAACGCAACACATCTGAAAACGCAGTCTTAGTGCAAAAACGCAGCAAATTTGAAAACACAGCATTCCTTCAGCACAACGCATCATTCAGCATTCTTCTCATCTTAACGCAGCTAAAAAAAGACGCAACATACCTTTAGAAAAACGCAGCATACCTTCAAAAAAACGCAGCAAAAATATATCTAAAACTGTGCAAAAACAGTCCGCATTAACGCGGACTGTTTTTGCACAGTTTTGTATGCCTCGTTTAATGCTAGTTGAAGCACGACATACTTTTTTGAACTCTACAAAGAGGGCGGACTTGTGTACCTTTGTGAGGAATCTCCACAAGTTGAAGGTTTGCGAGGCATGGCAGATTCTTTGTCTGTGTTTTTTGGTTTCTTATGTAATTGAGTAGCTTGAACTTCAGTTTAATCGTCAAGTTTTTAGGCAAAGCTTTTGTTAAGAGCTATTTCAAAAGTATTTTTAAAAATACTTGGTTTATTAAATTTGAAAAATCTTTATGAGGTCATCATGAGTTAGAATATAACAGATATTCAGAGATTTTTTAATTGAGTACACGAGTGACGATGATGATTTGGTCATCGAGCCCACACGGACAACGAAGTTTATTATACATATTTGTTTAATGTGACTGACAACGAAATATATTTTTGATTCTGAAACATACCTGAAAACGTCACATTTCATCATTTACCAGAAACGTCACATTTGCAATCATCATTTCTTGTGATTCCGAAACGTCACATTTAACTAAACATCATTTTCTCATTATTTTTTGGTAAAAAATTATAAATCAAAAGCTTTGAAGTATTTATAAACCATTTATTTAATCGTGCACTGGTATTCCTATGTTATTTCACTAGTAACTTCAGGTCTGCATTGGTATTTCTTGTCTATGATTCTTGCATTTTCTCGTCTGCTCTCACCTAACTATCTATGGCAAGACACCTAACTATCTATGGGCCCAAATTGGGAACTAAGTTGATTGTGTAGTCAGACAAGAGAGTGGTTGAAGTTGGTGTAGATGCTGTTAAGTTGCATTTTGAACTCCAAGGGATAGGGTTCTCTTTGAAGCCATTGACACTATTAGGTGCTCAAGTAAAGCTGGAGTCTGCTGATGATGGTAATGGGAACTTGACGTTTCATTTAGATCATGACCAGCATCAGTTCTGTAAGGTAGATGTCTCTTCAAGCTGTGCTATGACAAAAATGGAGGGGAGTAGGATTTCACCCATTGATGTTGACTTGGACGGTGAACAGGTTTCTCCAATTCACACAAGTGTCATATCTATTATTCAAAAAATGCCCCTACAAAGCAATCTTTATGTTGCACTCCAACAGGTCAAGGAGGTCATTAGTGTGCATGAGCTTTCTGTTTATTACGATGGCTATGTTGCATATGAATTGCCTCCTTCCAAAAAAGGTTCAGGGATGATTGGAATGGAGCAAAAGCACGATAGTCATGTGTGGACAGAGTATGTGACATGTAGCATTGATTTTTTTAATGGGGTTGTAAGATTTAGTAGATGTTGTGGACATCTCAGGTGTCTCAACAATGAATGTCCGTATTATTTGCGCTCCAATATGCAGAACGAGGTCTAATGGCGTGGACGTCTCATTCATTGTGGTACAAAAGGTTTGCTAGAAAAGGAGAATGGAAGATTGACATGCTTTCACTGTGGTCAAATGCCAGAATGTCTTGCTACTTGCCCTGCTGTTATTTACTATTGCTTGCCCAGAGATAAAGACAAAACTACTAGATGTGCCATTCATCTAGGAGAACATAGACATCCATGTGTAGAAGGAAGGAGTAGAGCAGTTGAATTACAAATAGATTGCATATTGGGAGAGAGTGCCAAGAAGGACCCCTTCACAACCGCCAAGTAGTTGGAGCGGATCACTACTCAAGATGTTATATTGGATAGGCTGGTTGGTGAGAGCGTTGATGATCTCAATGCTCTAGGGGATGGTGAATTTGCTGAGTTCTTAGACTCAATAACTCCATTATCTAACAAAAGAAGAGTTGAAAGATGTCTAGAAAAGGCAAAGCCGTCACAAGAAACATCAGTTCGAAAGGCTTGGAAGCAGTATTAGATCTCAAGACTAGATGTCGGTATCCATTTATTCAAAGTGTTTTGTACCCAGGTCAACTAAGAGACAGGCAACAAGCTCACGTATTCAAAATGTCCATTAAGGGACCAGGGAGTGGATTTGATTTGGTTAATAGGATGCGACCCTGTGGAAATTTGGAGCAGATGTGGGTACATTTTGATCACGTTCACCGAGTGCAGGGCTGGCCTACAATGTTTGCACACGTTTATGACCCATTTGTTCGAGAGCTATTGACCATTGCATCGTGTGAATTCACAGTTGAAAATAAATATGCACAGACAGAGTTTTGGAAAATGCTAAACAATGTGGTTCTTGAAGCAGGCTTTGAGAAACCTATTTTTAGAGGGTTCATGGCTGACGAGGCTAATGCCAATTGGTTAGCTGTACGCACAGTTTATTTTGGCGGACCTAAGAAGGCTGATCCCAAGAGGGAAAGATCTTGTGTTTTCCATTGGGAGCAGAGCATGGTACGACACACCATCAAGTGCATTCGTGCATCATCTCAGGAAGAGCATAAGATCTTGTGCCGCAAGTGGCGGAATGCCCCTAGTGATAATGTAGCCGAGATATGTAAGGGAGAGTTGAGAAGATTTTGGAAATCAAGACATGCAGTACAAGGGGAGGTTTCATCATTGGAGACATGGTTGTCATGGTGGGATATTAGGGTTCCTCATTGGGGTGGAAGATTTGTTTCTCAAGATGACTCTAGTGTATTTGTGCCCTCCACAAACCTATCTGAATCAAAGCATGCAAGCATGCGTGCATCATTCGGGTACAAAGACCACATTAGTCTTTATGAAACGGCTTGTGCAGACATGGCAATGGCAGTGCTGCAAAGCGTAAGGTACAATGCATATTTGAAGGGCATCCATAGTGCCCATGGGCCTGGAATCAAAGACATAGCTGACCGTTTTATAAGTGAATCATCATCTAAGGGAGCTAAAAAGAGATTAGTGGATCTTACCCACTCGTCAATGCGTGAGATTGGAATTTCTAGCCCAGAAATGATTAGAAGTGTGCAAGAGAAGAGTGTACGAAGAAAGAGGTCTATTTTAGTGGATGCAGATGTTTTACTCGATGAGGGATAGCCACAGGCCCGAGTATGTTACAGTCACGACACCCGTGGCTGGCTGGTAAGCAAAAACCAGATGGTGAAGCAAATGATGGTGGGATGTGTGATGAGACAAATGTTGCAAAGACAGTGTGGGAAATACGATGAACAGAGCTAGGGAGAAAGATGACTTGTTTTGGTTTGGTTGGAGATTAAGGGGACAGATGTGGACGGTCCATCAATGACAGTAATTTGGATGTCAAAAAGGGTGTTGTTGCTCCTTGCTTTTGGGGCCGAAGGAAATATCCCTCAAATGGATTGCAGCCAGGAGGTATTGTGGAAGGATTCATATGGTTTTGTAACAACACAAACACTCACACATGGAAGGTCCATGACATGGTGGTAGGGCCTCCTGGACCAGCTCCTAGCATTTGGGTGGTGGCGCAAGGTACTAATGTACAACCAAGTGAGGCAAAGCTCCTCCAAGAAAATGGATTTGTTCTCGGAGGGGGGAGTGGTGCAACAGATGTTCGTCGTTCAGTTCCTGGAGAGCATAGACTACCAAGTGCGTTCCATCCAAAATTCAGAGATGGGAAGGTTGTCAAGTGGCGTTCAAAGTTAACAAAGGAATTTATTAGCCGAATAGATTGTGGCAGATCAATGAATGCAGATCTACTTAAAGAGGTGATTGTAGTGTGCAATGAGACACATATCTTCTATATCAGCACAGAAGGGTCTCTTGCAAAAGGTGTGAACTACTCTGTGACAATGTCAGACTTCCCTAGATGCACATGTGAGGATTTTCAGAAAAGGGAAAGCAAGCATCTGACATACATGCCATGTAAGCATCTATAATATGTGTTCCTGCAAGTACTTGGCCTGGACTCTGAGGCTCACCAATTCATACATCAGGCTGCGTTGTCAAAGGTGGAGTTATTTCAGGCATTGGGAAGTGTGAGGATGACTATGAAACCATGATTGTTGAACAAATGAAATGTATAGTGTCATCCTAGAGTGTTTGAGATTAGAAAGTATTTTTGGAATAGCTACATAGTACCTTCGTAATATATCCGATGCTTATTTTGTTGCGATGCTAATCAATACTATTTTGTCTTGTTGGTGTTCTGTCCAATGTATATCAACATGTCGGCCATTGATATGTTGTATAGATTGCTTCATGGTTGTTTATTGGTAGGGAGTTTATTGGATTAAACTATGAATGTTTCCACAATTTTTCCCTTTGCGTCTTCTGGAGCTTGAAGAACAAAGTCATGTCTTTGATGAAAACTAGAAGTCTTAAATTAGTCCTTCAGACAGCGGTAGAAATATATCTATATATATATATATATATATATATATATATATATATATATATATATATATATATGTGTGTGTGTGTGTGTGTGTGTGTGTGTGTGTGTGTGTATACACACACACACACATATATATATAGGAGGATAGAGAGAGATAGAGAGAGAGCGAGGGACCGAGAGAGAGAGAGAGAGAGAGATGGCTATTGGTCCCACTCTCTCTCTCTCTCTCTCTCTCTCTCTCTCTCTCTCTCTCTCTCTCTCTCTCTCTCTCTAAAAATATAGGTTTAGTGTAACTCCACCTTCAAAATTTTATCGGCACCTGATCAAGTATAATTAACATCCATGATACCTACAATCTAAGACCTTTTTAGTGGATTTAATGCAAATACCTCTGAATTCTATCTACAAATCTCTACTCTTTTCCGCTTAAAGGTTTTTTACTTTTTTAAAAGCTGGAAACAAAAACACCACCTTGGGTCATGGAAGTGAAAAGTTAGGTTTGCAGTGGAATAGTTGTAATAACATGGAGTTGCAGCTATGACAGCAAGCGTGGACCCATTATTAGGAGAGCACACCAAGAAGCCGGAGGGTGGGAGGCTACAAAGACAACCACATGCCCCTCAAAATCCCTATGTTCTTATTATATAGAGTAGATGATTTTGGGGGGGGGCTACCTTGTTGTGTTCTCCATCCCGTCAATATCCTCGTCCACCTTGCCATATTATTCTGCGTCACACAATTAGAGTTTTTGTGTTTTGCTATAGTAATATGTAGTAGCTTTCGATAGAATTGACACTCATACTCACTCGACTATGGTGTTGCTCGAAAATATTTGCTCGGGTTTGGGGTATCCTCAGAAGAAAGAGTGTCTGTTGAGCCTAAATCTATTAGCTTGCAAGCATCGGGGCATCAGCCAATGACCCTAAAGCCTATTGCTAAGGAGCCAAAGATATCTGAGATGATTGTAGCAAATCTCACCAAGGCCATTCCATTCAAGAGAGTCTTAGAGACAATCCTACTTTGCAAAACAATCATATGTATCCAAGAAGGGAACAACAATAGTGCTCAGTATGCTATCGACCGCATAGTACCAGTGAATGCCCTACTTTCAAGTAAAATTCAATGGGAACTGCAATGCATGTGGGAGATATGGTCATCAAGCTAAGAATTGCATAGTATTTAAGCGCGTGATGGCCAATAGACAAACCTTAGCATGGACAGACACACCTCGAGTGCCTGCATTGATACCGGCCTCACCTCTTGAACAAACGTCACAACACATGGTCCCTAGGGCCCAAAATGTTGTTCAAACAACACCCTTACCACCTCCAGTGCTAGGACCACAACCACCACATCCGAGAATCACTTCTGTGAATCAAGTGGGTTGTGAGTCATCTATTTCTTGTTTGGAAGGCTACGAGGAAGATATAGATCCTAATATTGCCTACGGGATGGATGTGCTTGAAGAAAGTCCACAATACTACATGGAGGACTATTGGGGATAAGTCAAACATGTCTATCAAGTAGCTGCTCTTGCTGCAAGAGGCCAAAATATCAACTACACTACTAAGGGACCACCTCTTCAATGCTATGAGTGTGGAGGTCCACATCGTGTGGCCGAGTGTCCTATTACGCTACAAAATAACATCACACTAATGTAAACCAATCAAGCAAGCACGTCTACAATGCCGATACTCATGTGTGTGGCATAGATCATTTGATTGCCCAATGTCCAAAAATCCAAATGCACCAAAGATCATGCCATTAAACTTGATTGAGGTTATCGAGGAGCCATCACAAGGTATGCATGTGGTCCCAGTAAATGTACTCACACGACCGATGCTCCAAAAAAAATTTATATTCTTGAAGAAAGAGACGCGGCATCAATTTCCCAATCTCAGAAGAAGAAAAAAACTTGAAGGAAGAGATCGCAAAAAGCAGCGCAGTCAGACCCCAGTTCAAAGACCAACATAGGGACTGGTGATGACCCCGTATATATGAACGATGCTGAAGAAGATTCTGATTCAGGTGAAACCATGGAGACCAAAACGACCACTAACATAGAAACCAACAAGGAAGATCTTCATGAGCCACAATGGCCAGGATCCAAAAAGAAGATAGGAACTTACCCAAACCCTACAGAGGAGATTGAGTGAGTCAAGCAATTAAGGAGTTAGGTAGAAGATATCCAAAGGGATCTAGAACCAGCACCTAGGAAGATCCAGATTACAGACACCGTGTTCCCTACGCAACAACAACCTCACCAAGTCCATAGACCCTTGGACATACCTAGTGTCATCCAAGAAGAAAGTGACTTAAAGTCATGGGAAAGTGGGCGTACTCACTTCTTGATGGAAAGAATGTTTACAGAGGGACTACCTGATCCTATCGAAGAAATGGAGATCCCATCTTCCCCACGTCAAGGGACTCAAGGCCAAAAGGTGCCGTTAAACATTGCCAAATTGATGGATTTCATGTCTTCAGAAGTTAGAACCACCATCATGTCCAAACTATATAAAGACCCCGAGCTAGTCTCAGCTCTTCGAGCCTTCCTCAATGGAGAACTAAAGTTTGGGCTACCACAATTTGCACAGATGGATGGAGCTGGGGAGATGCCAATAGAGGAGGAACACTTAGATCCACAACCCAACCTAGATGAGAACCTTGTTATAGAAATACCTATTAACAAGTTGGGACAATACTTTGAGGGTGATGAATCCAATGCAACCATACCAATCACTACTAAGGGATTAACTGTGAAGGGAATCCTTGATGGTGGCACTGGGGTTAGCATTGTGACTAAAAATTGCTGGGAAACTATGGGAAGACCTCACCTTGCGACCACAACCATAGTAGTGAAGATGGCCAATGGGTCTATTGTTAAACCAATTGGGATGCTAGAAGATCTCAAGATCAACGTCTTTGGACATAAAATAAGAATTACCTTCATTGTCATGGACTTCTCCAAGCACACTATGGCATCGGAGATGATCTTAGGACATACTTTCATGAGGGAAGCAAAAATGGTGCATGACTGGTCTAAAAACCATGTCTACTTGCAGTTCCAAGATTCTATCATTCGACTGGATCTTGTAACTGGTCGAGCACATCCTCTAGGAAACAGGTTTATAATTGATCATAGATCTGACACCACAGTTCACTCGGCCCCATTGCAGTACTGTTACATGTGTAAAGCAGACATTGATGTTGGGGAAGATTCTCCTTATATGGATGTACTACCTGGGATGATTGAGTCGGACAATGTGGATTGGGTCCACCTAGCAGCAACCATAGACACTTGGGGAAATAGGGGGACGACCTAGGTAACACCTGAGGGGGATGAAATGCCCATACCCTTAAATATTCTACAAGCAATGCATATAGCTTCTGACAAGACTCATACTAATATAACGAAGAAAACGTACAAGTGGGTCCCTAAAGCTTCTTTAGCGACCATAGCTAGTGCTAAAAAACAGAAGCCTTGTAAGAAATGTCCCACTTGCTCCAAGAAATGTAAGGAAATGTGGTGTTGGATTCCTAAACGACTATTGGAAGCCCAAGGCTACTATCAAGGAAATGATCAAATCTGGGTGCCAAAATGTAGATTGTGTTCTTACCATTCAGCTAACCCATGTGCACCCAATCCCATCGCTCCAAAATGAATCAACAATCGCGGAAAGAAAAAAATCACAAAATGCTACACACCCACTCCAGAGCTAGTTTGGGTATCGAAGAAAGAACGATTTGTTCCACCTCGCTCAGAAAGGGGGGAGTCCCATGAAGCTTCTAGCTCCTCATGTAATGCATCCATAGAGGTAAAAGCTTCTCCACAGCCTCCACCTACAATAGTGGACCTCCATGAAGCTACAAAGGAATCCACACCTCCCAGTGTTCAAGAATCACTTGATGAACCACTTCAAGTTCGATCCCAAGAGAGTACCTTACCACCCTTGCAACTCAACCAGGCACCTAAGGTAATAGAATACAACTGGAAAAAATCCTCACCTAGTACCAACTAGAACAATTGGTTTGAAAGGGTGACGAGCACATTTCAAACGGTATGATCTACCCAAGGAAGGGGGAGAGTGTTTGCTGATAGTCATCATTCACTCACTCCCCTCTCAACCTTCCTCCTTGACCTCTCAATCTCCCAATCTTAGGGAATGTATATGTAAATCCTTATACTCACAAAAAACAAAAATAATAAAGAGCAAGAGCAATTAGCAAACGAGTATGCACAATAAAAGTCAAAACATTGACCCAGACATACACATTCACATCCGGTACACTTAAACAGAAACCTATGCCATAAAACACCTTTGACTCTCATCACTCGAGTGATGGAGGGTAGGTAGGATTAGTACAATAGGAGTGTTTCTGTTTTAGAGTTTAGTGAATAGCAAAGTTCTTTTTTCCCACTAATGTGCCTCCTAGAGGTATCCTTGTGTTTCATAGTGTGTATAGGAACGTGTTGTTGTTGTTAGGATTTGGACCTTCATAGGATCTTTCTCTCGTTCACTCTTCAAATCAAGCGTGATTATCAACACAAACAGGTGTTTCTTGTCCATTAGCAGTACCCCTTATCTTTTTTGCATCCAAGTTGTCTGCTTTAATTATGATTGGTAGCATAATATTCAACGCATTTGCTTAGTATCAAACATAAAATGCAATGTAATTTTTTGTTATAATCACTTGTCTAGGTTTAAAAATCAAGTAGTCCGACTAAGCTAGTTTGACCAAGCTAGGCGTTAGAGATCTTCTCTTAATACCATGGGGAATGCCTTCCTAAAATTCAATGATTACTTAGGTTTTTAATCCGATTTAGGCAGCATTGTGTGAAATGTACTAGGGCTTTCTAGTGGGCTTAGTCCTTATTGACCTTTAGCTTAAGTATTATAAAGAGAGTTTACTAATGTGATGAACCTGGGGAGGGTAATAGTGTTATATGATCCCCCAAAGTTACAAAATTAAAATGCTGGAAATGAACAAACAAACAAAAATCAAAGTGCCACAATGTAAAATCTAAAGCGAAAAGAGAAATCTCAACTTGATTCAGTACTTCACTCACATGTATCGCCTATGGTACTAGAGTCCTAGAGGTTCCCAGTGTGGGTGCTTTTCCTTGAAAAGAAAAAAACCCAAGGCATACAAAATAAGCACACACAAAATGGAATCACTGTGAAAAGACTTTCGGGGGTCAAAGAAAGGAAATAAGTGAGGCGATGATTTCATGAGCAATTCCTTTTATCGTAGCTTAACTACAAGGTCTTCTAGGTATAGCCTCTAGTCAGCCCTCGGACATGAAATACTTGGCTCTTGCGATTAAACAACTTAATTGACCAGAGAAAATTGAGAAGCTTGCCCATGGTATTAATAATCGATCTTTAGTGCCTTTCGATCGTTAAATTAGCGACCCCAGGCTTGTTTAATTTTTTATCTTTACAATTGTTTATGCGTCTAATTATATTGCAATTTAATATTTATTTTGCTGACAAATGGTTTAAAATTTTGTTACCAATCAAATTGTCTGCCTACAACTGCATATGCTTTTTAATTCTATATAAGAATGCAATTACTGTGCCAATTTTGTTTGATTTTGCAGTGACTGAAGAAGGCTAAGGACACTCATCTCAAAGGCTCTTCCACCTTGACAAACAAGCTTCAACTCAATAGCTTCCAAGGACGGAATCTACATCAGGAGGGGGGGCATGTTAACTCTCACGCACATTCCTATCACCTACGATAGACGTCGTATTACTTATTTGGTAGAGTCAGGTACCGGGCTTGTCGGTCCAATAGGAATGGCTAAGAGTGATCGCCGATGAGAGGCGCACTCTAAAACTGGAACCTATAATGTTTGGGTAGGATTGGCTAAGTATGGGCGCCCAAATGTGAACGGGCAAGCCCATATAAAATTCAATCTAAACCTAAAAAACCTCATTCTTTCATTTGTGCAATTGAAGAGTGCTCTTGCTCCATCTCCATCTTCTTCTTCTTCATCTCCTTGTGTGTGTGTGTATGCCTGAGAGAGAGAGAGAGAGAGAGAGAGAGAGAGAGAGAGAGAGAGAGAGAGAGAGAGAGAGAGAGAGAGAGAGAGTGATCGAGCATTGCGACGACGGTGAAGCAGTTGAGCACGGCACAGCGGCAGCTCCTTCTTCTTCGCAGCGAGGAATCCTCCACGAAGGTGAGTGTAGGGTAGTGAGTGACACACCCTTGCTCTCTTGAGCTTGCTAGATTAGTCTAGTTGTGTGCTTGGAGCCATTTGTGGCTCGCACACAGTGTATTGGCAAGTCCCTTGCATTGACACGTGTGACAGACGCGCACAAGAACTAGTAACGTCATGAAATGCAATTAGGGCAACCTTCCTTACCAATCAAAACAATGTCCAATATCAGTGCGCAACAGTTCAGCCCCTTTATATTCACATAACCAACCGAAGCAGTGGTAGGAAGTATACCAAATCAATTCCCAAGCAACAAAGGGAGCAACATCCGCCAGTGTGCAAGCAGATACTACAATGTATTACCCTTAACCCGACCATAAAGAGATGACCAGATACAGCAATAGCGTGCCTCCAGGCCCAACTATCCATAAAAACATTCAATACCAATGTGTAGAGGGTGGGAAAACACCACCCTTTTCAAGCTCCCATATCCATCCAAAACACAAGTCCTATCAAGAGTAAGATCAATAACCCATGAAAAAAAGCAATAGTATCAAGCCAACCTCCAAGCATATTAATAAGCACCAGTAATATGTTTGTTCATACCCGTTAGCCAGGCTAAGCGGCAGCAAACCAGTGAACAGTTTAACAGTAGCCATTAGGTAAGTTTCTTTATAAAAAACCAGAGTTAAAGCAGCAACGGCTAGTAAGGCATACCCCAAAACCACCTATACAAAAACCTCAACCTTTAGAACAAAAATTACGCGGAATCGATAGCAACCAGAATCCCAATAATGGGATTAAAGCTTTGCAAAAAACACCAATGGATCTTACTATACTGTGTGAAAACCACTCAAGGTGCCATGCCATCAAAGCAACACAGTAATATTGCCCTAGAAAAGTAGGTGCGAGATGAAAAAGTTATGAGTAAAAGTAGTCGACCTGTGTTACTTGTGTTGTGAGCTCCATACTTCGGTCCAGTAGAGAAACCGACATGTAGTCCTATTTTATGCAAGCAAAAAGGAGCACAAACAAAGCTAAGTGAGGGGCAGAGTTGCGCCCTCACCTTTAAAATAGAGGAGGGAGGAAGGTCGCCATTACTGCATAGGGCGTAGATCGCCATGACTGGAGAAATCCCCAACTGAGTGGTGAGGCCGCCTACAAAGTGTAATGAAGAAACTACGCTAGTGCCTTCATGGTTGGGTTAACCTCAGGCAGTACCATGACGTATCACTTATGCTTTAGAAGGGCCATGCCCCATGGTGGATACCATAGGAGGCATGTTTCAGTAGAATCCCAGGTGCCAAATATGCTAGGGATTCATTAATAGGTAGGTAATACAGTGTGTGTGTGTGTGTGTGTGTTTATGATTGAATATCTAACAATAGTTTGATTTCACAAACTATTGAACCATACAATGGGACTAGACACTGAATATAAAATACATACTTAAAGATAACTCAAATTTTACAAGAGCGTACAGCTAGCATAAAAAGGTCTGTACATATGGAAAGTTTAGAATATATAATTAAATAAAATTATACTACATAATTAAACAATTATCGAAGAAGAGTTTACAAAGATCACATATTACTCATAGAGAGATAGAACCGAGCAAATACATGAAAATGTACAGAAGAGTATATAATTATCCTAAGAGAGTTTACAAGGATTATATTTTAATCATAAAAAAGAAACCCGAGTAATGGAAGAAGATCTCCTGGTATTGATGTAGTTCCTGCTTAATCCCAAGGACGGAACCTCTTACATGCCACCATCCAAAAATGCAAATCCATCAGTATTGGCATTAATTGGGAAGACAGGTGTCAACGACCCCTCCCCCTTGTTATCGGTGTCAAAAATTACAACAAAAACTAATAGCATAGCATAGAATAAGTATTATGCTTCGAATTTTGAGTCACTATAATGTTTGTATTCCCAAAAAAAAATGGATAGCATCTCCTTTGTAATTTGGAGCAATTTTCAAAAACTCCAATCTAGTGCCATCTCATCCGAGACCCTCACATGAGGATTAAGGCTCTTTCAAAACATTGGAATGATATCAAAGTGAGATATTGACTCTTATTTCAAGAGCTTTGTATATATTTGCCAAAAAAGGATAGCATAAAAAAGTAGCTTATGGTTTTGCACCCACCAATGTATACTTACCTTGATTGGGGTTGTAAATCTGTTGTGTGAAGAAGTTAGCAATGCAAATCTATTTTATTTTTTAAACTTGATTCAAGAAAATTCCTCCTCAAACTGCCTTTAAATTTCAATTCCCACAAGAAAGTGCTATTTGCAGCTCAAAACCCATAAATTCTTGATTCGCAAGAATGTAAACATCTACATCAAAAATGATATGAGGTGTTCAACTTTAGAACTAAGAAAATCTCAGCTATAATTCCAAGGTGCCATTACTAGCTTAGAGGGAGTACAACATAGAGGGAATACAACATCAAAATTAGGAATACGCATCGGCATTCAAGGCCAAGTATCAATCAAAGCAAAATAAACCTCTTTGTCATACAATGGGTCGTCAAATCACACCTTTCATCTTTTTTTTAGTGTATGTCTCTCAAATTTCAAAACCAATTAAGTAGCATTTTGTTTGTATTCCGATAGAGTTAAATAAAAAAATATCATAGGCTGCCATCTCTTGCGAGACCCTCTTAGGAGGTTGACAGCACAAAATTCGAATAGCATCCAGTACCTCATTTATTCCAATCATGTTTTCAACTGGTTCACAGTTTTCTATCTCATAACAGATGCTCACACAAGGTCGAAGGCATGGAGACTTTATGGTCAGACCATCAATCTCGTATCTCAAAACAAGCATGTACTTGTTTTAAGAAATCCAAACAAGGTAGTAGACATCATGCTCACAAATGTTTCATTCACAAAAGCATTACCAAAGTTCGCAGCATATACCATTATCAGTACTTAAGGATCCCAAGCGTAGTCAAAATCCATGGGAAACACCTATCATTACAATCCAGAATATTTTCATCCATTTATTAAAGTATAATTAAAAAAGGCCAGATATACTCGCAATAGAATGCCAGGGATGGAAAGATCTCAATACCCTCTTATACTGATAAGGTAGAAATTGTAGGAGACCCATTCTTTAGCAAAACTACAAATTATAAAATTATTGAGTAGGTGAACAAACACCTACCTGTATGGTGATCCAGCTTTGCTCTTGAATTATCAACCTGGTGCAGCGATGATAATGCTATTCTTTTGAATGTTGGAAGGGGGCAAGGCGAAGAAATAAACCCAATGCGAAGATGCCAAAATTTGTCATCCGAATGGGGTCCAGCTTGCTCGTAGAGACTCACCCTTGTGATAGACCAAGAGCAAACCATATACTCATGCGTAGTGCCAAAAAATGTTTAGCTTTCAAGCTGCTAACATCTAAGAGCCTCTTTGCATTAGAGCGCATGCGTAGGAGTGTGTATTTGCAGCTTCATGTGAGCCTCGCATGACAGTCACGGGTATGCGAGTGGTGAAGAGATGGATATGCAGTGAGGCATGTTGAAAGTTGTGAGGGTAGAGCCTGCGAGGAGGGAAGATGTAGGTAGTGGGGCAAGATGATGGGTATGTAGGGTGATCTGAATCCCGCACAAGGGTAAGCATGACAATGCATACAAACCCGTTGTTAGGAGAGAGTGGTGAGATATGGGAGTAAGTGAGTAACCACTTCTAAATGTGGTTACTGGTAGATGCCACAACCTTTCTAGGTCCTGATTTGAAATTATGAGGTCTACCTATTGTCACATGGATCCTTCAATTCCCACAAGAGGTTCATCAATTTACACAACTGCCAACTTGTTTAATAATGTATGACTTCTTGGTGATATATAGTAGACATTCACTACCCAAGTTTTCATAAATGACTATGAGCTCGCAATTATGTGTGTGTAGACCGTTAGGTAAATACGAGCAGGCACGTGGGGACACGCCTAAAATCGTAAAGAGAGAGCATGATCATCGAACCATTGTGAGAGATAGTGGTTACTAAATTGTATGATAATCTGGCCACTATCTGTTATCTGGAACGTGTGTGTGTGTGTGTGTGTGTGTGTGTGTGTGTGTGTGTGTGTGTGTGTGTGTGTGTGTGTGTGTGTGTGTGTGTGTGTGTGTGTGTGTGTGTGTGTGTGTGTGTGTGTGTGTGTGTGTGTGTGTGTGTGTGTGTGTGAATATTAACCAAGGCAGTAAAGCACCACCCCTTTTTTTTACCAAAACATATCCCTTGTATATCAGAAGGGCGAGGTCCCATGGTGGAGACTCAATACAGTGAAGCTTAGGCAGTATGTGACCAATAAGTTAGGGGTTTTAAAGTAATACAATGTGTGTGTAGCTGTTTTACCTTAGATAATAAGACATAACTGAATTTTTACATTCAAAAGATAGTTGGCTTTAGAAAAACAAAGAAATAAGTACAGAAAGAACTCAGTATTAGAGTTATTTTTGTACAATGCTTGTAAGAATGAGGTCCCATTCCAGTATACGGATAGGAGAAGAACTTCTCAAATCATAAGTGAGTGTGCAATCCAATGTAGGTAAGCTTGCCAAAGTTTAAAAAAAACCCTCCAAGATAAGATA
The DNA here is from genome assembly GCF_014529385.1 of Adiantum capillus-veneris. NCBI lineage: Eukaryota > Viridiplantae > Streptophyta > Polypodiopsida > Polypodiales > Pteridaceae > Adiantum > Adiantum capillus-veneris. The sequence continues at coordinate 146,793,978 of NC_140949.1, read as the reverse complement.
GAGTCCTTACCTGCATCCATCCAAACAAGACAACAATTCAGTTAGCCTAGCACATCCAAGGCTAATAGCTTATCCTAGCCCAGTACCAGCTAAACCAAGTAGTATGTTGAAGCCCATTTAGGCCACCTTGGTATACTTAGTTACCCTCAACAAATATAGTCAGGTTTAGCACAGCGGAAGACAAGAGCTCTTATAAAAAAAAACCAGTGAAAAAACCTCATGCCATAAGCAATCAGTAAGTATGAATAATACCTTTTATTTTTTACAGTGCCCACGACTTGCCACGGTCATTATGACATAGCATGTTTAGCCATATATGCTACCCACCATGGAGTACCACAACAAGGTTTTAGACCAAGAGCAAAACACCCTTTACAGCACTTATTTCAAAGTAAAGAATGGTCCCCTTTTCTTTTTTTATTAAAAAAAAAACATGTAAGGAAATACACAAGGGCAAGTAGGCCGACCTGTGTGTCAATAGTAGTGAGCTCCATGCTTCAATGTCAAAACACAACGCAAAACTCTCCAGGCAAAGCAACAACCAAACAAAGCTAAGTGAGGGCCATAGAAGCGCCCTCACCTCTTTAAATAGAGGAGGGAGATGGCACGCCAGATCATAGTAATGAGCAGAATCGCCATGAGTGTACCGACTCCATTACGCGACACTGAGGCTGCCTATGGTTGCAGAGAGAAAAAAGTCCCTGCGCCTTCACGACAAGCTTTGGTAGTAGGGTAGTAAACTACTCAGGAAAACACCTACTTGCAAGTATTAGAGACGGGCCTAGTCCCATGGTGTGGAGGTAAAGTAAAAAAAATAAGCCAGGAACTTCATTTAACTACCACTGTGTGTGTGTGTGTGTGTGTGTGTGCACGCGCACGCGTGTGCACATGTGTGTGCACCACACCATACAATGGAAAAACTTTTGTTGTTGTTCAATTATGTTCACTTGCTACCCCAACCATCCACCACACACACCCAAAGCTTTGTGAAATGGTTACCAATGTACTGTGGCTGCCTGCTTTGCACAATGTCGTATGTGGATACACTTTGATGCCCTTTTCCAAGTCTATTGTGCTACTTGTAGATGCCAATTTCACTCCTCTCTTGCTTTATTTTCAAGCTTCCCATTACCTAGCCCAATTTCCTATAGATCTCCATCAAGCTTTCTAGCTCACAACTTCTCCCAATGCTCACCGTTGACCGTGAGCTACTTGATTTTCTTGGTGCTCATAGGATCTGCTCTTTGACTTGCCCCACTTACTATTTAAATTCCATTTCTCTGTAGATTGGTGTCAATACTCTGAGGATTTCCTTGCTTGATCTTCAAGCTAAAAGATCTTCTACATAGAGATCCCTCTCCCTACTGCTCGGTGCCCGATACTCTACAGATGCTCCAAGACACCCTATTTATGCAGAGATGCTAAGCTACCTCTCAAGATTCCTTTGAATCTCAAGTAGGCTTGCACATGCTAATGAGGAAGCCGAGTTTCAAGGTCCGTCGAATCTCCTCCAAATGCCGTGATCCGCTCTGATCCGGTTTCGCCAGGCACCGAGCTCCGAGCTCATCGGTCGCTATTGAGAGCTCACGAGAGAGGGGGGAGGGGGGTTGCAGACGCCATGATCACTGCAACGACTCTGATACCAGTCGTGGAGTGTGCTCGTGCATGGATGCGTGTGTGCACGGTGTGGTGCGGTGCATGTGGGGAAGGGGAGAAGCAAGACCGTGTTGTGTGGGTGGAGAAACCTCCCAGAAGTAAGAGGAGCCCCTTATTCTTTGTCATATAAAGAATCAAGTAAGTATGTACAGTGGGTGAACAGGAAACCACTCAGCCATGGGCAAAGACATAATGCCTTTACCCCAACATCAAGACCTTCAATGTCTTCATCTTCTAAGTGTACAATCTACTTCAAATGAGACATTAGTACCACATCACTCTTGCAAGGAGGCATTACTATCTATCAAAGAAGAGCATCATGCTACTTATTCCACAGTTTTCCACTACCTCAAATTTATCTTTGCATAAAGAAATACAACTTCTCCTATTCAACAAGCTTTGCTCCAATACAAGTCTGCCACAATGTATTTCCAAAACATAGCTCTCTTTTGAACGAAATCGTGAATGAGGCCATCAGCGAAGCCCCTTGTAACAAAACTTCCTTGCCACCACTAGATTTTTGTCAATGGCCTCAAATGTATTAACCTTATCAACAAACAGAGCCTCTATGACAATAATGGTGGCCTTGGCTATCTATTTAGATTGTAAATTTAGTTTGTTAGGACGTCCCTCAAGCTAGAGAAAAACTTAGTGGATAGTCTTTGATTCGATGGAGACTAAAAATAGCAAGTTGGAATGGCACAAGCTCTTCATTACAAAACATTATAATCCTATAAGCCAAAGCCAACTCCTCTAATTCTCCAAGGAACAAACTCATCTTGAGAGACAATACCACCCATTTCCTCTCTATAGAGGCAGTTCAAGAAGGTGACCACACTTACAAGGAGAGGGGTATTCTTTTTTGCCTTATTGAAATAGTTCTTTACATAGATGTGTCTATAGCTCTTCGATTGGTTGTATCCATATTCTCCCAAGTTATACTTAGTGTACACCTCTTCCCAATCAATTTGCTCCATAACCATACTCTGCAGAGTACGTATACTTTTTTAAGAAAAATTTTCTTATCAAGATAGCCTCATCTACAGTTATTGCTTCATTGTTTTGTAGCCCTAAAATGCACCTTAACAATGTTGACCCCAATGGTTTTTTTTAAAGAAAAATGGAATATATTAAAAGGGTGAAAGAAAATTACAACTTTGCCTCACAGGTAGGGAGGGAGGCATCCCATAAGAAAAATAAAAGGAAAAGTTGCAGAGCAAGACATGCATCGATCATAATAAGCCTTTCTCTAGAGTAGCACTTTAACATGAGCTCCCTTCGAGATTGCGATTTGTGAAAACTTTGAATCTCATACAGGGGAAAGGAAAGAGCTTCTTGAATCTGTTCAACGTAGCCAGCATCAATCATTTTCAATTGGAGAACAAAAATGACGATGTTATCCACAAGCTTTGAGTGAAAGATTGCTTCATTTCTTTGGGACCAGCATGACCACATATAGGAAAGCCTCCACAAGTTCAAGAGTGGGATGTCCATTCTGAGACAATCCCCAATAAGAAGTTCATGAGCTGAAAATTGGGATGTACCTCCTTGCAGCAAAGACTCGGGGCCAAAAGTTTATTGGAGTTGGCAAGGAAATTAATAAATATATGTTGGAGATCCTCTTGCTCATCACATCTGCTACACTTTCCATTACCTATGTTTGCTTTCAAGGCCCTTTGAGCTGACCAAACACCTTGGTGTAGAATAATCTAGCCCAAGAAGCTCTGCTTGACTGGAATGGAGAATCCCCATACACACTTGAATCTGTATATCCATTGTTTGGAGCTCCAGCTTAAACCCCACTTCTTATTGAGTTTGTTCCTAAGTTTTTCATCAAAATCTGGGATGCAAGACAAAAGCCTGTAAGACTTGGTAGCCAAGTAAGACATTGAACTTCTCTTGTTGTGACTCAGGATTGAGTTAGCTTGAAGGTCCTTCAAATCTGCTGACCTGCACACAACTTCAGACAGACAACCAGCTATTAAGTTAAACTAGTTAAATCTGTTCTGGAGAGATTCAAACATCATTAATTTGGAGATCACCAGGACCTCATTCGTGCTTTGAAGCACTTGTGAGCTTTGATAGAGAGAGCTCTCCCCTTCTTATTTGCAAACCATTCAATCCAGATGGAGTCCTAGAACAATTGTGAGCTATCAAGCATACAATTTTGAGATAGGGGAAGGCCCTCTTTAATCTTAAACCAGGAATTCCAAAAGATGGTGGTGAGTAAGGCGCCCATAGGTTTAACTTTCCACCTAGTGGTGATCAGGTCCCATAGTGAGAGGTTGGTCCAAACCTTATAATTTTGCAGCATAAACTTTGAATATGTCTTTTAACCAAGCAAGCCCAAAAGTCATTACTATTCAGGGATCTGACAATCCACTTAGTAGCCAGCTTAACAGCCATTCTTTCCATATCAAGTATGCCCAGCCCACCTCTGGTCTTATGCATGCAGCAAATCTTATAAGGCACTTTGGGAATTTTATTGCATCTGCATTTCCCCCCCAGAGAAATCTTCTGGCCAGGGAGATAGCCTGCATAAACTAAGTTTTAGAAGGCTTCCAACACGAGAGAAAGTAGATCAAGGTGTTAGAAAATAAGACTTAGCTAACTAGATTTTTGAGTAGATTACTTAATGGAGAGAGATAGATTTCACACACAAGAGATTATAGAGTAGAGAGAGAGAGAGAGTACACACGATATACGTGGTTCACCCAATGTGGGCTACGTCCACGGGAAAGCAGCCACTCAATGGCTTTAGCACTTCAAAATAAGAAGTAGTTTACAAAGGGATTAAACCCTTGATAGAGTTCCTGCCTTGCTTCACTCTCACCACCTCACACTCACCTTGTTGCATCAACTTCACACTATGAAATGTGTGTAGAAATGGCCTCCTTTTATAGGCCAAAAGGGCTGCCCTCTCTTATGAGAGACAGCCATGTGTAGCCGCCCTTGTGCGAATAAGTCCAAATCGGACCCTCCAATCCGCCCATGTGTGGCCGCCCTTGAGAAGACAAGTCCGCTTTTGAATTCGGCCACCGGCCATTAACTTCCGACCATCGGCCACCGGCCATTGACTTCCGACCACCGGCCATCGGCCATTGACTACCGGCCACCGGCCAACCGACCGATTGTTTTCCGACCGCCGTCCGGCCATAATATTTCGGCAAAAAAAAAAAGTATCGGGGGCCTCCGCCCCCGAGGCCTCTAAAGTTGCCCCTGATTCTTGTCCGTGAAAATTTTGGTTTCCGGTGAGTGATTTTCCTTCACGCATGATGGCTTCTCCTCATAATGGGGCCTTACAAATGTGCGCTTTTACCACAGAAAATTACAAGGGTAAATCAGGCTCCATACTTAACACAAGGATGGTAGCGGGTAATGATTGAAAACAAAAGTTGTGGAGGCCAATGAAGGCTGATAAGAATGTCATAGAAAGACCTTATTTTTTCATTTTTCCATGATCCAGTCCCATCTCTGAGCCATTGAGACTTTGAATCTCATAGGGATTCCCACAAGTCTGAATATTTGTCCATCAGGGATCACCATGCAGCCTGCATCCTCGACAAAAGTGGGAGTGACACCAGTTGATGCCTTGAACCCAGTTTTTTGATGGTTTATAACAAATCCACTGGCTAAACAAAAGGTATGTAGGCATTCCAAGAAAGTAGTTTTTGAGGCATCATCTACATTCATAAGTGCATTTGTATCATCTGCAAACATCTGAAGGCATAGTGAAGGTGCCAAGGGAAGCGTGTGCAACTGCAAGTGCGAGAGCAGAGAGAGAGAGACCTACTTTGGGTGGAGCGCACTGCAACGTTATCCTATTGCAGCTCCTTATTCTGTTGTATTAAAGAATAAGTGTATACATGGTTAAGTTACTAGATGGGTTAGTAGTAAGTGGGATGTCCGACCAGTTGGCCTGAATCCCAACAAACTCCCACTTGAGGGCCAACGCAGCCCAAGTGACCTGGTATGTACAACCGTGAAGCAATCTAGTGGCTTCAACCTATACCCATGAACTCACTGCAATGTGTAAACCGCTCCAAAGCTAAGCCTTTCGTCAAAGCATCTGTTGGGTTGTCGCAGTGTGTACCTTGACCAAATCAATGAGCTTTTTGGCCAAGAAATCTCTCACGAGATTGTTACCATATACATGTGGTAGTGATGTGTGTGAACACACTAGGACCATCGGGGCATTTTTTCCCTCTTTAGGAGGTTTTTTCCCACGTGCATTGTATAGACGCCCATCACTCTAGGGCTATCTATCTTTCCATTGCACACTAAGTAACACACTCTCTATTGTGTGCCTTGTGCTTCCTTCGTCTTCTCCAAGCTGTGTGTGTTTCTCTGCAACCCTAATTCCAACAATTGGTATCAGAGCAGGTCACGTCCTCCCAAGCTTAGTCGCCAGCTGCTCCAGCACACGCCTACTCACTTCCTCCGATTTCAGTGAGCTTTGGCGAGCGTTCGCAGGTCGACAAAAATTTTGGGCAAGCTCGATCTGCTCAGAATTTTGATTCGGGCTCATTTCGGCCTCCGTTTCCACTACATGCAGTACTGCACAAGCTATTTCGTCATTTTGTGCAGAATTACTGTCAGTGCTGTTTTCTGCATAACAGGTGCCTTATAGTCTTCTACGGTTTGTGCTATAGAGCACAGGTTGTTCCCGCTCCATTTCTCCTATTTTCGGGCAGTTTTCACATCAGGTGCAGCATTTACCATGGCTGACAACAACAACACAAATGTGTTCAAGATGTTTGCTGTTGAGGACAGGTTGGATGGGGACAACTACCCTATGTGGGCTTATATGATGCAACATGTTCTTGTGTCAAAGGGTATCTGGAACATTGTTCAGGGAATTCATGTACATCCTAGTTCTGAGGATGTAGGCGATGTTGAGGATGTTGCAGGTCTTGCTGTAAGGATTGCAGCTGTTAGAGTTTTTTTGCCTACGGCAGAACAAGCTCGTTGGGATGTTAAGGATGCGCAGGCTCATGCATTGATTGTGTTGTCTCTGAAGCGCACCATTGTTCCTCACATCCGTTTAGCAAAATCTACAAAACAGGCTTGGGATATTCTAGCAGGTCTTTATGCAAGCCGCAATGAGGCTAAATTTTCTTTGCTGCGTAAAGAGCTGGAGTTGAAGATTATGCATGAGGAAGATGATATGGAAACTTTCCTTGCTAGTGTCAAGGATATCAATGAGCAACTTATTTCTGCAGGTGAAGTTATTTCAGACAGTTCCCTTGTGCAGACTGTTCTTGACGCCTTACCAGATTCTTACCAGACTTTTGCTAGTAATTGGAGACTTATGACCCAAGGAAATCCAGAAGTTGTCAAGTTTGATGCATTATGCACATTGCTGTTGCAAGAGTCACTGTCCAGAAAAAACAGGACTAGACAGCGTGCAGTTGAACAGGATTTTATTGCTTCTCAAAGAAAGGGTGGTAACAGCAATACAGCCACTTCTTATGGTTCTGCTGCGAGTGGCAAAAATTATGTTCCTAATGCTTCTGCTGGCAGCAATTCGTCTGGAAATTCTGGTGATAAGGGCAAAAAGAAGATGCGTTGCCATTATTGTAAAGCCAATGATCACTTGATCAAGACGTGTCCTAAGTTGAAGGCCAAAGAGGCTAAGAAGAAAGAGGGTGGTTCCACTGCAAATGCTGGTTCCACTACAAATGCAGCCATTGTTGAGTCTTCTGTGAAAGGAGACTGTGTTGCTGATGTTGATGCAGAATGGGCTTTTAGCGCAGAGTGCACTTACAATCTTGTTGTCCATGATGCATGCTTGTCAGTGCTGCAGATTCACATGTGTGGTATTTCGACAGTGGTGCTACAAAGCACATTACCTCACATCGTGAATTGTTTACCTCTCTGGAGTCTGTCCCTCATGGGAATTCAGTCACTTGTGCCAACAACGCCTCTTATCCAGTTCAGGGAGTTGGAAAGATTGTGCTCACTGCTGCTAATGGCAGTTCCTTCACACTTGTTGATGCACTTTATGTACCTGGGATCAAGAAGAATCTCTTGTCTGTATCCGCACTTGCTAGACTTGGACTTGTAGTCAAATTTGTGGATGACAGATGTACAGTTCATGATCTCAGTTTTGGTGATGAAATTGTTGCATCTGTCCTTTTGTGCCGTGGGCTGTATAAGCTCACTTTGTATGACAAGTGTGGACAAAATTTTGCAAATGCTGTTGCAGATTCAAGGGCTATTTCAGAATCAAAACTTTGACATGCACGTTTTGGTCATGTGCATTTTGCCAGTTTGCTGCGTTTGTAGAAATCTGATATGGTTGCGTCTTTGCTGCCTCTTGAAGCACCTGTCAAACATGTTTGTGAAGGCTGTATTTTGGGTAAGATGCAGCGTTCTAAATTTCCAAAGGATGGTTCAGTTCGGGCCACATGCAGGTTGCAGCTTGTCCATAGTGATGTTTGTGGGCCCATGCAAACTCCGTCCTTGGGCAATTACCTGTACTTCGTGACTTTCATTGATGATTACTCCAGGCATGCATGGGTATTTCCGCTTAAAGCAAAGCCCGAAGTTTTTATGTGCTTCAAACAATTTCTGGCTATGGCTGAAAATGTCTCGAGATGTACTATGGGCACCCTCCATTCCGATCGAGGGGGGGAGTATATGTCTCATGAATTTAATGCATTTCTGGCTAGTCGTGGGATAAAACACCAATGTACAGTGCCTTATACACCTCCGCAAAATGGTGTTGCTGAGAGGAAAAACAGGTCACTGACAGAGATGGCACGATGTATGGTCAAAAGTCAAGCTTTGCCGCATTCTTTTTGGCTTGAGGCCATTATGTGTGCCACTTATGTACTTAATAGGTGTCCTACGAAAGCTTTGTAGTCTATTACTCCATATGAAGCATGGCATGATAGAAAACCTTCTATTGAGCACATGCGTGTTTTTGGCTGTTTGGCATATGCTTTGGTGCCACAAGTGCAGCGCAGAAAATTGGATGATAAGGCTGTCAAATGTATTTTTGTTGGTTATAGTGTTGAAAGCAAAGGTTACAGGTTGTATCATCCACAAACAAACCGTATTCTGGTTTCTCGGGATGTAGTGTTTGTGGAAGATTCTGTTCAGCCCTTGCTGTCATGTACCAGAGACAGTAATGTAAGCTCACAGGACATTTATGACACTTTGTTGCCTCTTTTCAGTGGTGGTGGAAATACGAATGTAAGTTCCAATGAGGCAAATATTCAGCCTATGGGGGTTTCTGAAAATGTTTTAGATCAACCTATTACTGATGCAGATGTACATGATGTACTTGATGAGGAAAGGGCTGAAAATGAGCAGGCTAGAGGTATGCCAAAATGGCTGGTGCACAATTTGCGTGACAGTAAATTGTATGCACCTTTGTCTAGTCGTACTTGTTCAGGCTCTCGCCGTGCATCTTATGCATCAGATTGTTATGCTTTGGCTATGTCTAGGTTACATGATGTTGAGGAGCCTCTGACTTTTGATGAAGCACAAAATTCAGAAAATTGTATGGCTGCCATGCAACCAGAATATGATGCACTTATAGAAAATGACACATGGACTTTATGTGATTTTCCTCCTGGCAAAAAGGCCATTGGTACGAAGTGGGTTTACAAGTTGAAACGTAAGCCGGATGGTGAGATCGATCGCCATAAGGCTCGACTTGTTGCAAAGGGTTATGCACAGCAACAAGGCATAGATTATGAAGAGACTTTTGCTCCCACTTGTCATATGACTACTGTGCGTTTTCTATGTGTATTGGCAGCTCATTTTTCTTGGGATGTACATCAATCAGACATTGTTACTGCTTTCTTGAATGGTGACATATTTGAGGAAGTTTATGTAACGCAGCCTCGCGGTTTTGTCATAAAAGGACAAGAGGACAAAGTGTGCAAATGTAACAAGGCTTTGTATGGGTTGAAGCAATATCCTCGTGCTTGGTATGAGAAAGCTGACACTCATTTGGTCAAACAAGGCTTTCGTAACAGTCCAACAGAAAGCACATTGTATGTAAAGCGTGAGGGTGATGTACTTCTCATTGTGGTTCTTTATGTTGATGATTTACTGATCACTGGACCAAATGAGAGACACATTGCTGAATTTAAGGCTGATTTGAATGCTACTTTCAAGATGAAAGATTTGGGGTTGTTGCATCATTACTTGGGTATACAGTTTAAGCAGTGTGATGGTGGTATTGCCTTGTGTCAAAAAAGTTACATAGAGACATTGCTATGTAAGTTTGGACTTGAGGATTGCAAACCTATTGCCACTCCCATGGAAACAGGTTTGAAGTTGAGTCTACATGATGCTGGCGATCCTGTTGATGTCACTCTTTACCAAACTGTTGTTGGCTGCCTCATTTATGTATGCAACACGAGGCCGGATATTCAATTTGCAGTCTCACAGGTCAGCAGATTTATGCATAGCCCAGGGTCTAAGCATTGGCAGGCTATCAAGAGGATTTTCCGCTACCTTAGTGGCACTTTACATCTTGGCTTGTTTTATCCCAAGGGGGGGTCATTGCCGCCAGGCTTACATGCTTTTTCGGACTCAGATTGGGCTGGTTGTTTTGACACGCGAGTGTCCACAAGTGGGTTTTGTTTCATGCTTGGCAGTTCATGTATATCATGGTTGAGCAAGAAGCAACCTATTGTGGCCACTTCGAGTTGTGAGGCTGAGTACAGGGCAGTCTTCACATACTAGCTCCTCACGAGATGCGTTCTCCTGAACAAACCCTTCAGGCTGCTCCATGTAAACATCCTCATCGAGATCCCCGTGAAGAAATACTGTCTTCACATCCATTTGGACAAGTTCCATGTCCTCAATTGCTACAAGACCAAGTACGGTTCTAAGTGTTGTCATCTTGACCACAGGCGAGAAGATTTCATCAAAATCAACTCCCTTTTGTTGTTTGAACCCTTTGGCTCCAAGTCTAGCCTTGTACTTTGGATTTGGATCACCTGAGGTAAATTTCTTCTTGTAAACCCATTTGCAAGGTAAAGCTTTCGCATCATTTGGCAGTTCTACCAAGTCCCAAGTGTCATTAGCCAGAATCGAGTTATACTCAGATTCCGTGGCCTTCTCCCACTTCACCACATCATCTGTCATCATGGCTTCTTGGTAGCAACTTGGCTCACCGCAATTGGTCAACATGATGTAATCAAGACCTGGCTCGAAACGCACAGGTGGACGAGAGACTCTAGTAGACCGTATCACTCCTTGACCATTGCTATCAGCTCCCTCTGGAGCATTGCTAGTGGAAGGTACGTCACTAGCCCGCTGAGTTGATTTCACTGTTTCCGAGGCAACATCTTCACAAGTGACTCTCCGAATCTCTATTTCCTTGATAGGTTATTTATGCATCTTCAACTCATTGAAGATCATATATGAGCTACGAATGACTCGACGAGATTCCGGGTGCAAGAAACGATATCCCATATCTCCATCTGCACCATATCCAATGAAAATACATTTGTGTGACTTTGGCTCTAACTTCTATCGAAGTTGTTTTGGCACATGAGCATAAGCTTCACAACCAAAAACACGTAGCTGGTCATAGTGGGGCTTACGTTTAGACCATAACTCTTGTGGAATCTCATAATTCAATGGCGTACTAGGCGAACGATTTATAATGTGCACTGCGGTCAAGACGGCTTCTACCCAAAAGCCTTGTGTGAGATTTGCTCTAGAAAGCATGGCTATGACTCTTTCCTACATTGTACGATTCATGCACTCAGCAACTCCATTCTGAGTTGGTGTGTATGGTGCAGTAAACTGCCTTTTAATCCCCCTTTTAGCACAGAATTTGTCAAACTCCTTGGAGACATACTCTCCACCATTGTCAGTCTGCAACCTCTTGAGTTTCTTGCTAGACTGATTCTCAACGAGTGCTGAAAATTTTTGGAACACAGAAAGAACTTGATACTTATGTTTCAAAGGATATGCCCACACCTTTCAAGTAGAGTCAATCTGTGAATGTCACAAAATAGATGCCCCCCCTAGAGATTTGGTTGACATAGAACCACAAACATCACTATGCACTAAATCTAGAGGTTCAGCTCGCTTTTGACCCAATGGTAAGTGCACAGACCTAGTCTGTTTGCCATAGATACAGTGCTCACAAACAGGAAAGTCAACATAAGACAAGACAGGTAAGTAGCCAAAATGAGTCAGAGTTCTCATTCCTCTTTGGCTAATATGACCTAGCCTGCAATGCCACAACTCAGTAGACAGCAGCTCGGCTATAGATATGTAATCATGACCAACATCTAACACATGCATGGAATACAAGGTACCATGCTTCTGACCTCTGAGTACAACAAGATTATCTTTGCGTACTATCCACGAACCCTTGCCAAATGTGTTGTAGCCCAAATCATCAAGCTAACCAACAGAAATCAAGCTTTTAGTCAACTTGGGCACATGTCTAACATTACATAAAGTAAAGTGCGTGCCATTCCTTAAATGCAATTTGACGTTTTCGACACCCTCAATGTCTAGTTCATAAGCATCACCAAGTCTCACTTTGCCACAAGAGTGAGAATAAGTAGAGAACCACTCTCTATGTGGTCTCACATGGAAACTCTCACCAGAATCTACAATCCAATTCTGTGCATACTGTGCATCTTCTGTAACAAGAGCGTCGACAGGTAGATCTGTTGTGAAGACCAATACGTCAAAGGTAAGTGGCATAACAACCGTTGGAAGAGTCTCTACAATAGGAGCATTTGAAGACTTTAGCACATTGATCTCCTCTAACTTTGCTTTTCCCTTGTTTGAATCATCAGACTTAGAAGTTTCACCGGATTGTTTATCCTTCTTGCTTTGCTGCCATTTTCTGCAATCCTTCTTCACATGCCCTTTTTTATGGTTGTGATAGCACTCAAAATTACACATAGAACCCCGAGACTTACTGTGTGAGCCCCCACGTTCCTTGCTTTTGGCGCAACTTTGAGTGCGACCCCTCTGTCTATCACTAGCAACATACACATCACCATCCTTCTTGCCTTCGAGAGATTTCCTGCGAATCTCCTCGGTAAAGAGCCTCCCAAGGACGTCATTGTACACTAGACCGGTACCAGGTGTTGAGTTGCTAATCGCAGTACAGAACGTATCCCAAGACGAGGGTAAATTGCATAGCAAGAAGATACATTTGATTTTCTCATCGAAGACCAAACCCTGAGTGATCAACTGAGTGAAAATGATATTGAACTCATTAATGTGAGTAGAAATAGTGCCCTCTTCCTTCATACGAAGGTCAAACAGCTTCTTCATCAAGAAAACCTTATTAGTGGCACTTTTGTCCTCATAACTGGAACACAACTTATCCCATACATCTCTAGCAGTTCTTTCTCCAACTATAGTAAAGTACAGAAATTTGGCCAAATGCAAACGGAGGGTAGATTTGGCCTTAGCATCAAGTTTCTCCCACTCAACATCTATATACTCGCCCTCTGGGCGCTCCGTGATAGGATCCAGCTAGCCTTTTTGTATAAGAACATCTTGAATCTTTCCCCAGAAAAACTGACAAAATCTCAATCCAAAAATGTCACAAGAGATCAGTAATGCATAAAAAGTAATGCTCTCAGAGCATAAGACAGGTGCATCAACCACTAACTGTGCATAAAAAGTCAAAAGCTGACCCAAGACTGCCAACACGGCCAAATGCACCTAGCCCTCTCTATACATGTCCTATGGCGAGGCCACAAAAAAGAGGTACTCCAGCAACCTGTATCACCGAAAGGATCACAAAATTTGAGAATCCCCCAGCTCAAGAAAACCTCACGCTATCGATCCTCACAAAAGGTTATCGAGACAAGAAACTAGCATAGTCTCAGAAAGGGCCTCCGAACCGAGTCTTAAAAACGGTCGGGACTGCTAGAAACAAGCCAAATCGGCTCTACAAAAGGTACATATGGCCGTTTCTGCAAGTCAACTTACATCCACTATCAACAATTTTGCAAGGTGCAGTATACGCGCTCAAACAGGTGCCAAACAAAATGTGCAAGTAGTAAACAAATCCCTGCGGGGAGTAAAACCGCTCTCAAAAGAGCTCAAGCACTATCAAAAGTGCCAAAACAATGCATATCCGCATCAAATACTCCCACGGAAATCTGTGTTGATGCTAAACACTGCAACTTGTAAGAAACCTAGATGTCCTGTATGTATGCAAGAACCTGTGAGGAGATGGATGCCTGAAAAACCCGAGACAATGTCGATGCCGAAAAGTGCTCCTAATCAGCCCATAAACACCATCTCAATAGCACATAATAGCCATAAAGCGGCTATATACCATCCCAAAATAGTGTCTGAACAACCTGCACATGTGTCCTGTACCTGTACCTGTATCTGTAGCAAAAGTGGAGTTAGAAAAAAAATACAACTCATGAAGCGTAGCTCTAATGACGCTTTCGATTGCACGAACAGCTTTGAAAGGGGGGTAAAACTCCAGGACACCTACTGGAAACGCTCTTGGAACGCTGAATTTGTCAATGCCAAAATCAGAAACCTATTTGCACTTTTGAAAGTGCACGCGTGGACGCGAAGACAGCAAGCACAAACCTTGCTCTGATACCAGTTGAAGGTGCCAAGGGAAGCATGTGCGAGTGCAAGTGCAAGAGCAGAGAGAGAGAGAGAGAGAGAGAGACCTACTTTGGGTGGAGCACACTGCAACGTTATCCTATTGCAGCTCCTTATTCTGTTGTATCAAAGAATAAGTGTATACATGGTTAAGCTAGTAGATGGATTAGTAGTAAGTGTATACATGGTTAAGTTAGTAGATGGGTTAGTAGTAAGTGGGATGTCCGGCCAATTGGCTTGAATCCCAACACATAGACCACTGACAAAACCAGTTAGTTTGATTCCTTTAAGACTCCCTTCTTGCATCTTTTTTTTTTACCAGCCAACCAAGTGCATCTGAAGCAATAGCAAACAGTAGAGGAGCAAGGGGATAGCCCTGTCTTATAGAGATAATATCAGTTAGTTCTCCATTCACAGAGATTCTGGCAAAAACATTTCCAAAAAGCACACGAACATACTTGATAAACCTCTTTCCTAGACCCATATCAAAAAGAGACTGAAGAAAAAAATTCCTGGCCATTTTCAGCTGCTTGTTCCATTCCCTCCCACAGAGATATAGCGTCCAAAATAAATCTACCCTTAATGGAACCTTTTTGCTCATACAAAATAAAGTTATTCATTAGGGGACTACCTTCTAGCTAAAGAAAGAGCAAACATCTTATGAGTAGAAGTCAGACATGTGATGGGTCTCCAATTGCTGAGATCCTCCCTGCCATCTTTCTTGTGAATAAGTTTGACCACTCCAGTGTTGACACATGCAGGAAGATCTCCTTTTCTAACAGCTTCTTGCCATACCATGAGAATGTAGGGGGCAATGAAGTCCTTATATTAGGTTTAGAATTCATTTGGGATACCATCCAAACTAGGTGATTTGCCATATTTTAAATTACAAATAGTTTCTTTGATCTCCCCTAGAGAGATAGGCTGGTCTAGGAGTTGAGCTATGTTTGGAGCCACAATCTTCCTTTTGACCCGGGCAATAGAGGCTCTTGCCTCTTGGATAGCCCTATCCCTTTTTGGGAGACCGGAGAAAATATTTGTAAAGAACTCATCCACAATTTGCATATTGTCCTTATGAGAAGTAACCAAACCCCCAACATTACCTTTCAAAAAAGGGATAAGATCTTTAGATTTTTTCTTTTTCACCAAATCATACATAGCTTTATTTGGTTTGTCATACCAACCCAAAATTCCCTGGTGTAAACAAGGGCATTGTTATCCTCAAGAAGCTCCTCCTGTTTTAAAGAATCTCTAAGAATTAAAAGTCTGGCGGAAGGGAGGGGATCACCTTTGGAGAGAGATTCTTCTAAATGAAGAATCTCCTCAGTAATCATCATCCTTCTTTTTTCTCTAATATCCTTATCAACTTTCTTATACTTGGTAAGAATTTTTTGGATTTATTTAACAGAGATCTTCCAAGCTTTAGTAGGAGAGGGGTAGAGAGCAAAAGACTCTTCTAAAGTAGCATGCACTTTATCTCTAATAAACTTTATGCCAAAAAGAGATTGATCTAGATGGGGCCATCCTGCCTTGAAAGAACTCTCAGCTCTCATAAACTCAAACAACACATGTTTATGATCAAATAACACAATGGAAGCATTAGACTTACATGATTAACCAGTGATCTTGCATCACATTAACTGACATATATATTATGTCCAACCTGGCGGCTCTGAAGCATTCCCCCAGTTGTTTATTGATCCATGTAAAACCAGTGTCTTTTGATACATCCAACAGATTCAAGGTTTCTAACATGTCAGACCATTGCACTTTTTCATTGCTAGAGATTACCTACCCTTGGGACTTGGATATATCTCTAATTTGTTCAATCATATTGAAGTCTCCTGCTACTACTATATTTGTAGGCAATTGAGTAGCTCCTACGCCAGCAGTGTGCCCTGTCATACAAAGAGTTAGGAGCATAGACACTTACTATAGTATAATTGATAGGGTCCAAGAAGGTGTTGAGCGGAGGACTACACCTATACATTTTTGCTCACACTCATATTTTTGTAAACACTTATTGTAATAAATGTCTTTCCGACATTTCATTTTTTGATGGAGTCGATTCATTGTAATTAGCGGGACTCAATTGAGTTTCCAGCTTGTATTCCCCAAGTAGTTTCACCTGCTTATGTAGTTAGATTAGACATGTGTTCACACCTCCAAGGCTGAGGTATAAGAGCCAATTATTGTAAACCTAAGGACAGTTTTTTGAATCATTAATCAAGATAAGTTTTGAAGCGCCGTGACTGTGTCTGAGAGAGAGAGAGAGGGAGAGTCTATCCTCTTGCTACGCGAGCTATGGAGCCGCCATTGGAGAAGCGACACCGCCATTGTGTTAGCAACGGCAAGAGCTACGCACCGATACCAAGTGTGCGCGCATTCGGCTTCTTCGCGAGGTGAGCTCCCACGAGCTTCTATGTGAGTTTTCTCCCTACCTGTGTGTCAGAATTGAGCATGCCATATATCTATAGAACCGCAGCGAGTAGAACTACACATTAGTACCATTGGAGTCGAAATTCGGTCACCTGAATTTTTCGGTCTGTCTTCATACGCGTTTACCGCATGGAGTGGTTACAGGTTGAGATTATATTGTAGATTCATAGGGTATTGTCCTTACCTAGTGTGGAGACCCCCCTTTGAGTTTGAGGCTAATTCGATGACTTTAGATCATGTTTCGGATAGCATTTCTTTGTAGTACGGATTTCAGTCATTTGCGTATTTGAGAACTTAGGTTTGATTTCCTTGGTAGTGATTGTCATTAGAAGGTCGAGTACGTGATTTGACACCCACCTATTTGTTTCCATACGCCTACGGGTCAAGCTCCGTCCTCGTCTGACATTCTTGTTTGTCGGTTGAGTTATCGCTATCATAGCCACCGCTAGCAGCGTAACCGCCCAACATTTGGCGCCGTTGTCGGGGACGAGAGCCCTAAGTAGGTGACCTTAGACTAATCCTACGAGGTGAATTGTTTCATTTACTTTGTATATTTTAGTTAGAAAGGTCTAGGAGTGGTGGACTCCGAGGATCTTTGAGAGGTACTAGGAAGCTTGTAGATTCCTAGGTCTTTCGTGTTTGACAGTTTTTTAGTGTAGATTAGATTGATTTTTGTTGGTGTTGAGAGGTTGTTGAGATTGAGGTATTTGCTAGTCCGTGTGTGGCAGTGAATCTCTTTATACTCACCATTGCAAAAACCCATTTTATGATTAGAAGTAGCTTAGGTAGGATTTGATTTGATCTTGATCTAGAGCTATAAATCAGTGATTTATTTGCTTGATGTGTTTGTTTGCATGTTAGATCACTAAACCGTTGATTTGGTAGTGAAACTTGCATAAACAAAGTGCAGAGAGATTTTCTGTGAAACTGGGTGTTGCTAAGCACTTAAGAGAGCTCTTGGAAGAGTTCTGTGCCAAAAAACTGGAATTCTGTAACATTAGACATCATGCGCGTATGATGTCTTAGCGGCTAAACAGAGACCAAAACAGAAAATTTGACATTACCAGAGTGTTCAAAAGGGGGGTTTTACCCTAAGATCAACATAAAACAAGGGCTTTAACACTTCTAGAAACTCAAAATACCAAGTCAGAGTGCAAAAAAACGCAAAGAATAGAGAAAATTGATTCAGAGCTCATTTTTGCATTCAAACTTGATAAAAACACTTGAAACTCAAAGATAAACACTTGGAGAAGCTTAAAATAGAAAATTGGGCAAATCTGTGAAAAAAGACATCATACGCATATAATGTCTTTTTGCACTTGCTGATGTGATTCTTGAATTTTGACTTGACAACATTGTTGCAAACATAGTGAATAGCTGAAGTATCAAGTTTGGACCAAAATTGGACAAAAAGACATCATACACGTATGAAGTCTCCAACCTAATTCTGGGCAAATTTTGACATTTTGCTATCACAGATCCTTTGTACTAGTTGTCTAGAGCTTGCATTTCAAGTTTCATATCATTTGGATCACATTTGACCCCAGGTAAGTCAAAAGTTGGAAAATTTCCCAGAAAAGCCTAATCTGGCCATAACTTGCACAACCAGAGTTCAAATTGAATTTTGTGAGTGGACAGAGCATAAGGGTGCTACTGGGAGTGAGCAAAGCAAAAATATCCAAAATCTGTGAAAAAAGACATCATACGCGTATAATGTCTTTTTGAGCAAATCTGATACAAAATTTTCACTTGAGATCACAGAAGTCTTCCAATTGACAAAACAAACCATTTGACCAAGTATCATTCAGTTTGGATCACTTTTGATCACAGAAACGGGAATAAAAAAAACTGCCGAGACTCAAAAGCTAGATTCCTCTAGGGGGATTGATGAATTTGAGATCCGGTAGATATCTACAAAATAACCAACCGAGAAAAGAGAACAAGCGAGTGTTATATCACCCGAGGAGAGTGTAAACCAAAGTGTAGTGCGATCATTAGAGCCGATCCTTGAAGGAAGTATTTCCGATACTTCTTCAGAGAGATCTTACAAGATTTTCACTGAACACTTAGGATACTTGAACTTAAACGAAAGAGAAAACATGGCAAACCCTTCGGACGCAATGAAGCTATTGTCCATCAAGTATCAATATGACAATAAGCAAGGTGCCAAGATCTACAAAGATGGTATGGACCGCTACTGTGTGAAAATAGAAGATAGACCAAGTGAGTTCAAGGACTTAGTGCCTGTGAGCTATAGCGGAGATAGGTACCTAGATGATGAAGGTATCATGTACTTGATAGTCCTAAATCCTAACATTGTGGACAAGTGGGGATTGATGGGCACGAAAGCCAAAGTAGATGAAGAACCCGAAGAGAAAGCACCAAGAATGAGCTTCCCTAATGCTAGATTAAGACGAGAAAACGAAACTTTGAGAGTCAACACAGACAACGTCTATGTGGGGTTATACAAGTATAATAATGGAGAGGAAGATCTCTATTATAGATGTGAGGAACCCTACGTCGATGAGTTGACAGAGCGGAAAAGACTTTATGTCTTTACCTACACAGAGGGATCAGAAATGAAGATTGTCGCATACGATAAGTATGGAAGACGATATGTAGCAATCGATAAAAAGGATTTGGAAGGATACACATACTTTGGGGGACCACTCCACCATTATTATGTCACTCCAAGCCCACTTAGACCAGCACGTACAAATGTCATGCCAAAACCGATGGCAACAGGTAGAGAGAGGACTCATGTACTTGAATCTTTCAGTCGACCTCATTACTCTATGCCAAGCCTAATGGGAAAATTACATTCTAGAGAGTCAATGGCTACGAATCGAGGTAGTGCAGTTCCATTCTCTACACATACTACGGTAGGTCCGATGTTTGCAGCAGCACCATCACATTTGCCTCCTAGTAGTAGATTCGTGGCAAGGGAGCCAACTAGAGCAGCCCATGAAGTCCATGACACAAGAGAAAGTTTTAGTCGGGATACAGGAGCAATGAGATTGGTGGAAGACAATAGACGCATGAGACCATCTCAAGTGGCCAAGTGTATGCCGAAGAAGTATAGTGGCTCAGGAGATCCATATGCACATGTCTCACTCTTTAAGCAAGTCTTAAGAGCTGACAGATTTCCGCACACAATACGAAGGATTTGGTCTTACTTTAGAAGGGACGGCATTGACATGGTTTCAACCACTGAATGGTGGAGGTTTCCATGACATTGACCACTTGCTGCGAGAGTTTGCCGAGGAATTTTCGAAAAGACGGATCAAACACAACACGGTATCCCAAATATATGCTTTCAAACAGAAGGAGCAAGAAAAGGTGAAAGAAGCTTTGCTTCGCTTCAAACAATACATAGAGAGATGTCCAATACGGGAACGACCACAAGATGACAGACTATCTGTCCTCTTTATAGAAGGGCTGAGAAATGACACTCTCAAGAAAGACTTGCACCTGAAAGCTTGTACAAGTTTTGAGCAAGTGACCAGAGAAGCATTGTACTTAGTGGATAACTGTGCTGTTTATGGAGAGGTGACAACGGATACGGATGTCGCATCCAATAGCTCATCATCCGTAGCTAGCAAGACCACCACTAAGAAGAATTTCCAAACAACAACAGTGCCAAACATGGAACAAATGATAGAAGATGCTATAAGGAGATTAGCACCATACCCTAAACCAATGCCAAAACAAAAGAAATGGTGTGCAATCGAACAAAAATGGACGAATCATTCAACAGAAGAGTGCTATTACAACAAGGGTTATGTGAAGGAACGTCAGTATGCACCTCCAGCTCAAATAGCACCACCTCAGGTACATCCAGTACCTAGATACCCAACGGGAAACGTATAGGACCTATGGGGATAGAAAGGCCACAGCCGATATTGGGGCAACAACCACCCTTACCAGGAGTGAGACCAGTGGGTATTAGATATGCACCCACCCTAGAGAATCAGGAAGAACGAGCTTTAGTGCCTGTTCAGACTTATTACGAAGATTATGGTGCACCCATGGCTCCTACTGTGTATTACCCACGTGAAGAACCAAAACAACCAGAACCTTGGAGCATGATAGGAAATGTTGGACCACCAACAACCGCACATGCCTCAGATGAAGAGAGGTATAACTTGGACGCAAGAACACCTATGTTCATAGCTCATGGGGGGTTGTCAGGACAAAGACCAGCCTACCCACAAAGAGCAAATCAAGGGACACCAAGACTTGCATTGGGACCCTGTTATAAGTGTGGAGGTGACCATTTGATGAATGTTTGTCCACACACATAGATCATTAGAATAAATGCATATTTCACAGAGTGTGGTGTCACTCACTTCATTGAGGATTGTTCAAAGAATCCCAACAAAGTGCAAAAGACGACATTGAACATGCTGAAGTCGATTCCTACTAGCAGTGGGTCTAAAAATGAAACCAAGATACCAACACAAGTTGTGACTAGAGCTCAAGCAAAGAAAACCACTAGAGAACCAAAGAATGGAAAGTCAGAGATGGAATTAACAAGTCAAGGACGATGTATCCATAGAAACACATGGAAAGCTGGGAAAGCACGCATGAAGCTGAAAAAAGAACAGCACGACGTGATTCTAGGTGAGGAATTAAAACAAACAAAAGACAGATTAGAGAAACTTGAGAGTCAAAACGGAATACAGGAAATGGACTCGGAAAAGTCGAAACTGAAGAGCGTCAAAGAGACAACGAGTGTGAGCTCAGGGGGATCAGTGTTAGTCGACAAAGTACACGAACCATTGGATGCACTGATAAGAGCTTACGAAGCGAGATTAAAGAGCAACCAAACACAAGAACAATGGTGGTTGACCTATCCAAATGCAAAATTGGAAAAGCAGAGACTAGAAATGTGTCAGAGAATGATCGAGACTGCACAAGCCTTGTTAGAACCACCTAGAGAACCAATGAATTGTGGAGCGGAAAACCCAATTCATCAAGAGACTATCCTCTCACAGGTAGTTGAAAAGCCTAAACAAATGCACGGGGATGAACGTATAGTGATGAACACCACATATCAAGAAATAGAGAGTTTTCATCCTGTGATACAGAGGTCTTACGGAAGAGATGAGGATTACAATGAGTTTTGAAAACAAGTGAGAGAGGCAAACTTTGCAAACGAGATGATTTGTCAAGCTAACCAGACTAATGGGGAAAAGGACGTCAGGAATCCTCCCATAGAGGAATTTGAGGCAGGATCTCAAGTGGACTTAGATCTACATGCTTACTGGGGAGATGGAGGCTCTGTTAGAACAGTAGAGAGTAAACCTTAGTCGCTGAAAACCTTACCTTCATACTTACAAGAATACGAAGCAAAATCTGAGATTAGAGCGCTTCCTTCACGAGGAATCTCTTCAGAAAAAGTTATAGACTCGCAAGGATTGATAGAGATTTTGTCAACACCAGTAACATGCACTATCACCCTAGTTGAGCTTTTGAGACTACGATCAAACATGTGTGCAACTGTAGGAAAATGCTAGGAGTAATTTGGGATAAAAGAGGGCATACGAGAGCTGACTACGCCACAAAAAAACACTAAGCCTGTACCTTTGAACAAGGTCAAAGAGTATTGCGAAGGCAAAGAGGGGAATACAACCTTACCATTTGAATTCCAGGGAGTTAACACGATGGCAATACTTGACAGCGGGGCTGGAGTAGCCATTGCTACAAAATAAATCTGGAAAAAATGGGGAAAACCGGTGGTCAGAAAAACGAGGTTGAAACTCCAACTAGCGGACGGACATATGGAGAGACCTTTGGGACTGCTAGAGAAAGTTGTAGTGACTTCTTGCGGAATTGAGTACGAGCATACTTTTGCTATTGTTGATTTTGGCAAGGAGAATAACTATGATATTATACTTGGAAGACCGTTCATGAGACAGTTGAAAATGGTCCAGGATTGGGGTTACGACCACATATACTTGAGACATATGGAAACCACTACTCGCGTGAACCTAAAAGACCATAGCTACAAGGATGTGAACCGAACACCAGTTGAAGAGTTTGATTCAGCTACTTTGGCAGGATCAGAGTTTCCAGCTTGGTTAGGCAAACCCAAAGAGTTATGGATGTGTGGAGCTTTGAACTGTGGAAGTCTGAAGCGCGAAGAATGTGTTTTAGAAAGGGCAATTGAAGACGAAAATTATATAGGTGAACCCTTTCCAGAGGATGCACTTGAACCATTAGAATGGACACACATTCTAGCAACCCTAGATGTTTGTGCAATTCAAGATGGTCCCACGACAAAGTTCTGTGATAAAGATGGATATGATGTGGTTCCGCACTTCATGATGAGAGCTCTACTCAAAAAGGAAACTGAAAATATTGATACACGAGACAAGAGAGAGGAAGAGGAGATGTTTCACGACATTCCCGATCATCCAGAATGGGGAAATGAAGCTGACAACGAGTCCACAGACAACTCAAGCGAGAACGAGGAAACCATAAAGGATGTCAGATTCTACGACTTCCCAAATCAGACTGAAAAACGCCAGAAACGCTACAGAGAAAAGAGAAAAACGAAAGGGGTTAGAAACACTCCGATGCCTAGGATAAGAGGGAAAAACCAATTCCTAATGCTAGTAAAGGTGGAAGATTGTGTCAAGGATAAAATTTCCAGAAGAATGAGAGGAAATGTGGAAACAAGCTCACGGAAAGACAAACGAAGCTCAAAAAATTGAGTTCAACCCAGTGGAACGAAAACCGAAACAGATAGCGGAAAAGAACATTAGAAACAAGGAAAACAAAGAGTCCAAATTAGAACGCCGAAACAAGTACAGAGAGTCAAAGGAAACTCTGAAAGAAGTTTGGACAACTAAAATTGAGAGTGGTGAGGACGAAAATGCCAATGTCAAGGAAAACATGGATGTTCCCTCTCACTACAGGAAATTTACGATAGAGGATAGGAAGGTGATATTAACCAAGCCTATCAGAGAAAGAAAGGAGAATGAATCCTATGATGGACCGGAGGACGCTAAAAAGGTTGATTTAGCAGCTCCAGGAGAGGAACCGAGGCCGGTATACATAGCTACAGATTTGTCTCCGGAAGAAGAAGAGAGACTTTTGAGTCTTCTCAGAGAATACAGGGATGTGTTTGCATGGTCGTACAAGGACTTGAAAGGAGTCGATCCATCAATATACCAATACAATTCCTTTGAAACAAGACGTTAAGTCTAGCAGACACATACCGTACACGTATAATGACACGTTTGCTAAGCTAATCAAAGAGGAAATAGACAAGCTAATGGAAGCTGAATTCATATATGAGATTGAACACACGGACTAGGTATCTCCGATTGTGGTAGTGCCTAAGAAAAATGGGAAACTCCGAGTGTGTGTCAATTTAAAGAAAGTAAATGCTGCGATAATCAGGGACAATTATCCCTTGCCGATAACTGATCATGTTCTAGAACGTGTATCGGGGAAAAGAACATATTCCTTTCTAGATGGATTTTCAGGATATAATCAGATTGCCATTGCGCCAGAGGATCAACACAAAACAGCTTTTGCAACGGAGTGGGGAATTTATGCGTATCGAGTTATGCCGTTTGGTTTAACTAATGCTCTTGCAACATTCCAAAGGCTGATGACTCATGCTTTCAAAGAGTACTTGAGGTTGTTTCTAGAAATATACATGGATGATTTGTGTGTACACTCTCTTCTCAGAGATGAGCATCTAAACACCTAAGAAAGGTATTCGAGAAATGTAGGACATATCGCATTTGTCTCAATCCTGAGAAGTGTGTGTTTATGGTCCGACAAGGCAGAATTCTGGGACATATTGTCTCACATAATGGAATATCCACGGATATGGAAAAGATAAAAGTAATAGTGGATATGCCTAGACCAGCCAACACGAAACAAGTGCAGAGCTTTATGGGACATTGTGGATATTATAGATGATTTATTTACATGTACGCTATAATAGGCCAACCACTTTACAGACTAATAGTGAATTACGAATGGACAGAGGAGTGTGAGGAATCCTTCAAGAAACTGAAAGAGGCACTCATCACTGCTCTAGTCTTGAAATCACCCGATTGGGAGAAGATATTCCATGTGCATATAGATGCTTCGGCATATGCAATAGGATGCATCCTGGCTCAGCCAGAAGAAGGAAACATGGATTTTCCAATCTGCTATGCTAGTCGACAGCTCAACAATGCTAAAAAGAATTACACAACAACGAAGCGATAAGGATTAGGAATGATTTATGCTGTGAAGAAATTTCGGCATTATCTTCTAGCCAATAAGTTTGTTTTTTTCACAGATCATCAAGCCTTGCTCTACCTAGTGAACAAACCATGCAATATGGGACGGATAGTAAGATGGTTCATCATCTTATTAGAATTCAACTTCACGGTAGTAGTAAAGAAAGGAAAGACACATCTCAGAGCTAATCACCTTCAAGATTGACGAATGGAGAAGACCCTATAGGTGTAGATGACGACATGCCGGATACGTACTTATTCAACATAGAAATGATACCAAAGTGGTCTCAGGATGTTGTTAATCTATTAACCTATGGAGGAGAGTTTGATAGAAAAGGATACAACCAGAAACAAGTTATTATTCAGCAATCCAAAAATCTGCAGTTGATTGTAGGAAGGTTGTATCACTTAGGAACCGATAACATTTTAAGGTTATACATCAATCCTGAAGAATATAACATATATCTGCGAGAAGCACATGCTCACAAATGTGCATCTCATTGTTCAAGAAAGAACACGTACAGGAATCTGTTACAACTGGGATTCTACTGGCGAGGAATGAAAGAGAGTACATGAATATGTCACGGTATGTATTACATGTTCGTCAAAACCGCCAACTGAGTATTCAACATTGTATCAGATAATGATCGCTCCTGAATGGAGTCATTATATTGTTGAATATCTCACAAATAGAACTTTTCCAGAGGGAACCTCAAAAGCGCATCAAAGAGCTGTACAGACAGAGCTAATAGGAAATCAACTCTATAAGAGAGGAAAGGACAACCAGCTTAGGATATGCGCATCAGAGTCAGAGTATGTGATAATCCTAGAGCAGGCTCATGGAGGAGTAGGTGGAGGCCATTTCTCAGGTGATAAGACAGCAAAAATTGTCTTAGCTACAGGAATATGGTGGCCGACATTACACATGGACGCTGAGGAATACGTAAAACGATGTGCTGATTGTCAACGAACAAAAGTACCACTGAAAAGAGATGATATGCCGCTTAGACCAATGATGGGGGCAAGAGCCTTTACAAAATGGGGGATTGATTATGTTGGACCTATCTCACCTTCATCATATAGGACTCATGCACAATACATCATTGTGGCGACGGACTATCTAACAAAGTGGGTTGAGGCAAAAGCAACTCAAAAAGTCGATGCCAGGACCACGACACAATTTCTGTATGAATGTGTCTTTGTACGATATGGATTACCAATAGAAATTGTGAGTGATCGAGGCACACACTTCATAAATGAAGTGATAGAGATCCTTCTAGACGAATTCATGGTAATACATCGCAAATCAGCTCCATATCATCCACAAGCCAATGGACAAGCTGAAGCGACGAACAAAACCATATGCACGGTCCTTACAAAGATTGTATCTGAGTCGAGAACTGATTGGGACCAGAGATTGCATTCGACATTATGGGCGTATAGAGTAGCATATAAAACATCAATAGGAACGACCCCGTACAACATGGTTTTTGGTTTGAATGCTATTTTACCAATAGAATTTTTAATTCCAACGCTGAGAGTAGCTAAGGAATTAGAGTGGACAGGACATGAGCTTTCAGATAGAATAAACGACCTTGAAAAGCTAGATGAGCTTCGCTTAAAAGCCGTGGCTTCAATCTACGCTCAGAAAAGGCGACAAAAAGAGTTCTTTGATAAGCATGTACGAACTAAAGAGTTTAAGATTGGGGACTTTGTCCTACTATACACTCTAAAACAGCATGCAAAAAAACTTAAAAAGCGAGGGATGGGACCACTTGTGATTAAAGATCTATCACCAAGCGGGGCCGTCAAGCTTGCTAGATTAGATGGAGAAGAAATGCCAAACTGGATTAGTGGATGCAGATTGAAGAAGTATCATTTGCCACTAACTCAGGACATGCTTCTCAAAATACATCAAGATAAACTGCGACTTCAGAAAAAGAAAAAGATTGTTGAAGAAGCGCAAGCGGAAGCAAAAGAAAGAATGGAGAAAACAAGACTATTGTGTCAGCGACAACGCAATGAAGGAGCCTTACGAATAAACACAGTCAGTGTATCAGAAATGGGTGAAAACAAAGTAGAGCCCATCATCGAGGTCAACCTGGGGCCATACTAGATTAAAGCCAGAGCACTATTGGATTCAGGAGCACAAGCTAACCTGCTTTCAGTCAGTTTGTACAAACAATTGAAACATGACACTGAGTTTCAAACTGCCAAATAGGAGTTGAAGAGTTATTCAGCACACTCAATTAAGGCAATCGGATGCACAGTACTGCACGTACAGATAAATCAATATGTGTATCCACATATGTTTTATGTGGTCGAAGACAAAGCTACGCAATATGCGTTGTTACTAGGACAACCATGGCAAAAGCAGTACAATGCGATGATTATTGGAGCTCAAACTCAGTTAACATCAAATATGAGGAGGAAAGTCAATCAATTCCGTTCTCCAAAGCAACCGTAGAGGTGCTTGCCGAAGAATCCAATGACAAGGGTAAACGACCTAAAGAGGTGAAGAAGGAGTGATGGCAACCAAAAGCCACTTCTACACAACCGGAATGCTCCTCCAAGAAGAAATCTCAGACATGGGTAGAGAAGACAGAAAATACACGCACGGCTCAACCTTGGATAAAGACAGACTCAAAGTTGGTATGGAAGCCAAAGAAGGTTGTGCCAGAGAGAACAAAGGTGGAAAACAAAGTCTTCAACACCAGACAACAGAGTGATTTCAGACAACCAAATTCAGTGAAACTGATCTGGATTCCAAAGAAGTTGATGACAGCACAAAGCCATAGCAAGGAAATTTGGATTCCAAAGATTTGTAAACAGGAACTCCCTTTAGTACAATCAACAGAGCATCCTCAGCATTCAAGGACAGAGACATCACAACCTAAAATCAAGAAAATTTGGGTAGCAAAGAGTTTGTGGCAAGCACAGGAAAATCGGAAGCAGATTTGGATTATCAAAAAGGACACAAATGTAAACAAGAACCCAGGTATTGATTCTACAACACCAGTGCTACAGACAACCCAAATATTGCCCAAAAGCCTAACAATCAAACAAAGAGCGGCCTTATTGCAAATATTGCTATTTCATCGCTCTACAATTGAATTCACCAGGCATGACCACAACAACTACAATGCTTCACCCTCATACCTTCATAGTCGTCCAAGAGGACTCAGACTAGGAGGGGGGGAGGTATACAGGTATACAGGAACTACAAGCTATAAGGACAAAGAAAATGATATTACGAGGGCAGTGTCTTACATGATTTTGAATTTTTATGTTTGATTGCGGATATTGATAATATTTATGCCCTTATATACTTTGTTTTGCAATAATAAGAGATCAAATGATGAATTTGAGTCTCTAAGTTTGTAAATACGACTAAATATGCGTGTTTTTGGAGCCAAAAAGTGGAAAAAAGTGGTAATCCAAGCCGAGAAACCACAAATAAGTGTATGTACATATACACGGGTTTCCTAGCTAATTATGGTGTATTTTTTGATTTTTTTGGTTTCAATTTGCTATTTTCCTTTATTTTTTAGGATTTTCTTAATAAAAATAAAAAAACAGGTGAAACGAGATCAGAAAAAAGAAAATAATAGATGGTGATTATCCTAATGACAAGAGAAACCCATGGTAAAAATTGGGCACAATTCGGGAAAAGTTGCGGAAAGCCCGAAATGGCAGAATTTTGGCAAAGTGGACAAATTTCTCAGAAACTGGTCAAGCGGAGTCCAAATTGAGAAATTTCAAATCCTAAAGTGCATTTCATGACGAGATAGGAGCACATGTCAAATTTGGTAACAAGTGAGCCGGGAAGTCCAAAGTTAAGTATTTTTTACTTCACTTACAAGCTTATTTGCACTATTAGAGCAAAGAGCACACAGGAGCATCCGACCTTCTACAGCCTTCTACGACCGCTACAAGAACTCAGAGGACTCCATATATGAGAGGTAGACTCGTTGCCATAAGCTTTTGATGCTTATCACTAACTTTTGTCGCAAAAACTAACCAAAACAAAGAAACAAGACCAGACGGGGAAATGGGTAGAATGCTAGGTAGAGGCACAACCGCCTAACCAAACCATGCAAGAACCAATAGGTGGCTTACCCTAGTGTAGAAGATGAGTTCCTAACTCTCAAAGTACGAGAAAGACCAACTGAAAAAACCGTAGGTCAATAGAGCCTGCAAGCGGCAAACGGGAAAAAGTTGTCGAAACGACACCAAACTTCACAAGAAGCTTGACAACATTGAGGACAATGTAGCCATGGAGTATCTCCAGGTTTGGACCACCAAAAGTGGGTCAAAACAACCGATTCGGCGACAGACACACAAAGTGTCAATTTGGCATAACTACCAAAATTGACGACCGACTGCCATGAAACTTCACAAGCAACTTCAAATAGTCATCAATGACACATGTGTACAAGGAAAACCCAAAAGAAAGCCGTTTCACTTGCCAATGGTGAAAAAGACGCTTTCGGGCAATCAAATGGCTAAAGGTGGAAAAGAAGGAACCAAAGTCGAGTCCAACCACATAGACGACTTCCCAACACCTCAAATGAGCTCGAGATGCAATTCTTGAGGAGAAAGATCGAGGAAAATCAACTCCAACACCAAAAGACGACTTCGGAGACTGAACTGCCTACAAAGAGGACTTTTAACTAAATTGATGATTTTTAAGGTTGAAAACTAGTTAGCAGGGCTTAGGGCACTAGCACAAACCATGCTTTGCACAAAAAACACTTTTTCTTAAGAATAGACATCATACGCGTATGATGTCTCACACATGATTTTCACGTCATCTTGAACACATGAATGCATAGCCTCTTTCTATATGCTAACAACATCAAATGTATAAAGTATCATGAGATTTGGAGTTGAAAAACCAATTGAAAACTAAAAAGACGCAAAGTAGGGCAAAAAACTGACTTATGGCTCTAAATTTGCCAAAATAGCTCCAAACTCAATGAAACTTTGTAGGGATGTTGTTCAACACATGCACAAGCTATCTGGAACCAAAAAGTATCATTTTGGCCAAAAAGACATCATACGCGTATGATGTCACTTTGCACATACATAGCCAAAACTGATCATTTTTCATCATATATCCACTATATATATCAAATACATGCCACATATGGAGTTTGGTACCATTTGGTCAAGGGGATCACTCTATTAGACCAATCAGCGGAAAATCCTCTGTTTAAAGCCTGATCTTGCCAAAATTCATCATACTCAACTTCAAGTCCAGATTTGAGTACACACAGTCCTTTACTATCATATGAGGAGCCCACATAACCAATCTCATGCAAAATTGACACAAAAGACATCATACGCGTATGATGTCTCCAGAGCCAACTTTAGTCCAAACTATACCCACATTTGATAAAATCATTGTCTAAGCATATATAAAGCCAAATCCAAGCTTACAATGCAAAATGGTTCAATTTTACCCAAAAAGACATCATATGCGTATGATGTCTCCCTACTTGATTTTTGCATTTCAGGGTTGCAACCACCACACAGAAGTGATCTACATGCCATTTGAGAGCCAACCACCAAGTTTCATCCAATTTGGATCACAAAATGTAATTCCCTCTCAATATCTTGCAAAGAGCCTGACCAGGACTAAAATGACCATAACTTGACCAAATGGAACCCAAATTCAAATCCAGGCATATAGAATGGATGTATGCACTATCAGCTACAAGCACAACCAATACCAAGCCATTTTGACACAAAAGACATCATACACGTATGATGTCTCCAGCATGATTTTACACCCAAATGTCATATTTTTCCATATGCATTGCATCCTTAGGCCCTGAATAGCTTATGTTTCAATTTTTAAGTCATTTGGATAGTTAAAAGCTTAGTTTTGGCTTTCAGTACTGAAAAAGACGCTAACTTCTGAAATTGGAGTTACAGGATCCATGGATTCGGGAAAGTCATCAGCAAAGAGAAAGAGACCGACACTCAGGGAAGCAATAGCAAAAGCCGAGCCATTTTCTATTCTCCCAGAGACTCTCAAGCCCACAAAGACTTGGATAGAAGAAGCGGTGTTAGAAGAACAGGGGATAAAGATATACCAAGGTACTTTCAGAGACCCACGGGGACAAACAGTGGATATCCCAATGATTCCCCAAGAACTGGTGGACTACATCAGAACAGAGGAGATAAGCAGATACCTGGAAAGGGCAGATCTCCATAGTTTTTTTACTTCCAGACCATCAGGAGTAGACGCTCAAAGAGTGTATGAGTTGGTAACCACCATACAGAAAGACGGAATGGATACACTCACAGCCTGGGATGGGAAAAAAGTTGAAGTGATTATCATTCCTCAGCTCATTGCAGATGCTCTGAAGCTGCACAACAACGGAAGCTCAGTCAGAGAAAGACAAGAAGCTATAGAAGTGTATGGGCCAAAGAAGCAAAATGTCACCTATGAACATGGAATATCCGAGAGCGTCAAAGCTTTGCCGGCTTTACAACCAATTCTTACACATATGCAGCAAAAGGCCACAAAAGTATGCCACACCACCACATGCCATTGCCACAACCATCACTTGGGCAATAAAGAGAAACATCCTGAAGGAAGTCAATTATGCTCAGCACATTCATGAGCAAGTAATTGCTTTGCAGAACGAGAAGCCAAAGTACATTGGGGGAGCCAAAGTGTTGACTAAGATAGCTTATGAAGCTATCGGAGCAAGGGACCAATTGCCAAAGGTTCCCTCGCAAAACCAATGGCTAAAAGAGATAGATGAAGATGAAGACCATCCAGAGGTCACCAAGAGAGTGTCAACAAGGGCAAGGCGGAAGCTAGGGATTGTTTCCGAGCCAGAAGAAGAAGCAAACGAGCCCCTCAAGAAGAAGACCAAGAAGAAACCCGCTCCCAAGCAAACTAAGAGCCAGAAAGCCGCTAGAATGGAGAGGCTGATTGAATAGTTTAGAGCCGAGCGAGCTTTAAAAGGAGATTTTGAGAAAAAGTGGGTACCAGACCCAACTAAAGTCGGAGCCAGCTCAACCAGACCCCATATTGATCAGTACGATCATTATATCAAGGCTTATGAAGAATCAGAAGCTATATTGGAGCAGCAACCAGTAGAGCCATACACTGAAGTAGAAGTTCAGCACATTAAAGCTGAATTAAAAGGAGGTGACAAGGGCAAGGACAAGGTAGAAGAGTCTATAGTCCTGAAGGAGAGGAAAAGATAGTGGAGGAAACGACTACTGAAGTGGAGGTGGATGTGCCAGAAAAGCCCGAAATACAGCAAGAGGAGAAGGCAACGGATCCAATTCAAACGAAGAAAAAGCAATATGATGTTCTAATAGACACTGGATATACTCAAGAAGAGGCCCTCAAAGTTGTGAATGGCATTGTCTTAACACAGGAAGAACAGAGAGGAAAGGAGAGGAGGACCAAGAATCGATTCGACAAAGAGCGAAGGTTGGTACCTGAGAAGGCAGTGGATGAGCTTGAAGAGGAGGATGAGCTTGAAGATGAGGATGAAAGAGATATCTAGAAAGTGCATCAACTGTTGCAGCAGATCAAAGCCTGATCAAAGACAATGAGGGACATCAAAGAAGAAGCAAAAAAGAGAGAAGATGAAATGGAAACAAAATATGAGAGTGCACTAGAAGAAGCAGAGTACCTCAAGGCATCTCTCTTGGAAGCAGAAAATGAAAGAGACGGACTAATCCTCCAACTTGTTGATGCTTCAAGAGAGGTGGCCAGTGCACAAGAAGCCAAAGAAAGAATTAACGAGGAATTGGAAGCTGCAAAGGACGAGCTCATTGAGCTACGAGAAAGGATGGAGCTGAGGATAGAACAATCCTAAGGCTTAGATCCACACCAAGAGCAAGCAGAGCAGGAGTAGAGCCAGAGGGAGCAATAATCCCCGGTCTGGAAGGTCAAATCTGGAGTTTGCAAAGAGAATTGCGGCTAGAGCAAGTGTAGAGATTGCACATTGCAGAGGGCTCATTGGCTGCAGAAGAATGACTGACATCAAAGACCCAAGCACTGAGAGCGGAGAATGAGGCCCTCCAAAAGCAGTTCCAAGATCTGCAAGACAAAGTGATAAAAGATACAGAGGATCAGCAAGAAGAAACAGGCGGGGCAGCCGTGGAACTTCTAGAGACTGGGGAAGCCACAACAAGTGAAGATCCAGCCCCTGCACAAGACGAGACCGCAACATCAAGACTTACCGAGGATGAGGAAAAAAGATTGCACGA
Source organism: Adiantum capillus-veneris (assembly GCF_014529385.1). Taxonomy (NCBI): domain Eukaryota; kingdom Viridiplantae; phylum Streptophyta; class Polypodiopsida; order Polypodiales; family Pteridaceae; genus Adiantum; species Adiantum capillus-veneris. The sequence continues at coordinate 146,760,805 of NC_140949.1, read as the reverse complement.
GCAGATAGAGAAGGCAACAGAGGAGAGTGCAAAGGCGGCCATGGAGTGGGAAAGAAGACTCTTGTTCTCCATTGGACTTCAAGGGGTGCATACTAAGGTGCTGCAAGAACAGTGGATGCAACCTACATTGCCCCTTCCTCTACTAAAGTTTGAAGTGTTGAAAACAAAGAAAAGGATAGAAGAAGAGCAGTATGTCACACTATACGAAGGCGACATCACAAAAGAGGAGGAATCAAAGAAGATAGTAGACTCCCAGCCGAGATGGAGGAAAGGGTGGTTGACAAAGTATCCAACCTACCTAATCTATTTGGTGGAGGCACCCAAGGAAGTTAGAGAAGATGCAACATTCTGTCCAGTGCCACGAGTCAGGAGTTGGCAGGAACATGACAGCATCACAGCAAAGAAGCCATATTGGCTTAATTACCCCAGGATGCCAGGACCAAAGGTGGGAGAGAGAATAAGTAAGGCCTACATGGTGAAAACCCTAACGGGCACCATTAAGCTCTTTACTGGCTCTCATGACCTTTCATGTTAAATGCTTAAAAAGATTTGCAGAACATTATTGGCTTGCATTGAAGTGTTCGTGCCGGATAAAGCTACCAGCTCAACATTGTTGTCAACGGCCGACACAATCACAGATATGATGTATGATCTAACCTTGCAGCCATCTCCAAAAGTATTACACCTCTTTTATCAGAGAATCATGTTTATGCCGAGTTTCCACATGCAGGCCTTTGAGGAGGCATTCTATACTGGTTTCTTTACTCATGAAAGTAAGATATTCGGCCCTACACTGACCATTGGAAACCTGAGATACGAGTCACATCTTCAGATGTTGAAATCGACGGGACTCCACTAAAGACAAAGCAAGGATGTCATGTCAGGGACGACATGAACGCGGAGGGGGGGAGTGTTGAGCGGAGACTACACCTATACATTTTTGCTCACACTCATATTTTTGTAAACACTTATTGTAATAAATGTCTTTCCGACATTTCATTTTTTGATGGAGTCGATTCACTGTAATTAGTGGGACTCAATTGAGTTTCCAGCTTGTATTCCCCAAGTAGTTTCACCTGCTTATGTAGTTAGATTAGAGATGTGTTCACACCTCCAAGGCTGAGGTATAAGAGCCAATTATTGTAAACCTAAGGACAGTTTTTTGAATCATTAATCAAGATAAGTTTTGAAGCGCCGTGACTGTGTTTGAGAGAGAGAGAGAGGGAGAGTCTATCCTCTTGCTACGCGAGCTATGGAGCTGCCATTGGAGAAGCGACACCACCATTGTGTTAGCAACGGCGAGAGCTACGCACTGATACCAAGTGTGCGCGCATTCGGCTTCTTCGCGAGGTGAGCTCCCACGAGCTTCTATGTGAGTTTTCTCCCTACCTGTGTGTCGGAATTGAGCGTGCCATATATCTATAGAACCGCAACAAGTAGAGCTACACATTAGTACCATTAGAGTCGGAATTCGGTCACCTGAATTTTTCAGCCTGTCTTCATACGCGTTTACCCCATGGAGTGGTTACAGGTTGAGATTATATTGTAGATTCATAGGGTATTGTCCTTACCTAGTGTGGAGACCCCCCTTTGAGTTTGAGGCTGATTCGATGACTTTAGATCATGTTTCGGATAGCATTTGTTTGTAGTACGGATTTCAGTCATTTGCATATTTGAGAACTTAGGTTTGATTTCCTTGGTAGTGATTGTCATTAGAAGGTCGAGTAGGTGATTTGACACCCACCTATTTGTTTCCATGCGCCTGCGGGTCAAGCTCCGTCCTCGTCTGACATTCTTGTTTGTCGGTTGCGTTCTCGCTATCATAGCCACCGCTAGCAGTGTAACCGCCCAACAGAAGGTGACAGCAGCTACCCAATGTCCCTTGTCTGAGTAATGCACCTTGGAGATCAATTTAGTCCATTTGCAAGAGATACCAACGGTAGAACCACCTCTTCCTGCAGCATGATTAGTGAAATACCATTGGTAGCCTGATCCTAATCTCTGAAGGTTATTCATAAGATCATTACCTTTTGCCTTGAGTTCCTGTAGACACAAGAAATCAGGATGCAGGGATAGATCCTACGTCCATTTTTTAATTATCATAGGTCTAGCAAAGTCTGTAGAACCCTTGCAGTTTAGTGAAAAACCTGAGATTTTAGGACACTTCATTTCTTACTGTTCTTTTGAGGTTTTGCCATGGACAATGAAGCTCTATTAGGATCTGAGGATTTCTCAACATTTCTTTTGGCTTTAGAGACCTGCATGTTGGGCAATGATTCCTCCTCTGCTTGGGTCATTAGGATATCCATTGAAGGAGCAAGAGAAGAGGCCAAGGGTTCTTTAGAAAGCTTACTTCCTTAGCTACATCCTGCATGTTCAACTAAGTACTAGGTATATGTTCTTCGTCACTGTCAGAGTCAGAGAGACCTGTGGCTTGTATATTAGGACTTTCAAGAGGGAACTGTGATCCTTGTTCAGCAACTTTAGTCTCCTCTTGCAGTGCATTCATGCTATCAGAGGCACTTGCAGTAGTGTTTTCCAGATTAAGAGGGTCAAATACATCTTCTAACAACACATCAAAATAATTAACATTAGGATTAGCACCATTTCTCCTTCTGTGGAGTTTCTTCCATTGACAAATTGGAATGATCTTTGATTAGCATTGTTAGCTCCTTTATTAACAGGGTCATCTGTTTTGGACTGTTGCAGAATTGGACAATCTTTATCCAGATGGCCTTGTTGAAAGCAATGAAAGCAGGAATTGGGAAGGTTCCTATACATGATTTTTTGCTCATGTAACATGCTACCAGAGAAGTCTTTGATAGGAACAAGGCTTTTAGGGGTTTTGGTGAGGTCCACTTCAATAAGAAGCTGAGGATACCACTTGGGGTTAATTCCTCCTCTAGCTTTTTGTCCAAGAACCTTTTCAGCAGCACCCCCAATGTTTCTGATCCATGGGTAGTATTCAACAAGTATATCTGGGAAGCCGACCTAGATGGGCACCTTGGAAGGATTTTCTCCCCTAGGGTTGAAACCCTTAAACCATTTAAAAAATGAAATTAGGTTATTTTTATTAACCCTTGTCCCTCAGTGATGACCTGCAGAGCACTGTTAGTCTTCAAAGAAAACCAAGTAGTAGTTATTAGGCAGGTATTGTATTTGTTGAGGGAACAAGTTTATGTTTTTCCAATTTAAAGCCACCCAGTTTTTAAGACATTCCAAAGATCGTATGGGGCCATGACACAGTACCGTTGACCCCAATGTTACTATTATAGGTGTCTGTTGAATTTTACCACCCTTTAGAGTCAAGATTTTAAAGCTTTTTTCGGGACTATCTGGCTAAGTTTCTCCCTTTGTGTTTGGTAACTAGCTACGTGCATAAATCATCATTATTATAATCCAATTTTTCCACACTTTCTCTTCACATAAAGTAAATGCATGTCGTTCCATAAAATTTTCTTTGTAATGTGTGCTTAAGGGTTGCAATAAACTCTTGCAAGCATGCCACAAGTTTACCATTATTCCCATTGTTTCAATCACTATTACCAATGGATATGTTGCACCACCCAATGAAGCTCAAACTTAAGTCCGAACTTAAGTCACTTGCTTTTGTAACGTGTGCTCAGTGGTCTCAGTAAAATCCTACAAGCATGCCACAAGTTTATCATTATTCCCATTGTTCAATCACTATTACCAATGGATATGTTGCACTTAAGAGTGAATGCTAGTGCAATATTTGAATTCAAAAACAAAAATTCAATGAGGGTCAAATTCAAAGTCAAGTTGCATGTAACAAAAATCCATTCGGAAAACTACATGCTCTTGAGACCTTTTCACTTCATCCAAAAATAAAATTGTCATACTATTACATGCTTCCAATTTCTTCATGGCCTCTTTAGAGATTCCATGCCTCCACTTTTTCTTCCTCGAGCTGCCACCACCTTCTTCACAATCGCCAGCCAGAGGTTGTGGATTTACCATTGAATTCTCTATCCTAAATCCACTATGATGCAGTGCTGCAAGAACCTCTGTGGAGATATCTGTCCCTCTTGCTACTGGCCAAACATTCAGAGCAAGAGGTAAATCTTTGACTTGTCTTTTGATTGATCGAGTATGCAAAACATCATGATTACAAAACCATAACCATTGCTCAATTGTTTTATCCTTGAACATTCTTTCGGACCATATACATGGAGCAACAAGACCAACTGAGCAACTGTGCAAGATATTGTCACAATTTTTTCTCCCTACTATTCCAAAACATTTTCTTTGACTTTGAATGGGCATTCTCCTGAGGGCCCACTGAGTGTGTGGCACATCACTGTCAAACACATTGTTTCTTTGAGATGACAAAGGTGTGGTTGTTTCTTTTTGAGATCCAATATCATCATCCCTGTCACTAATTTGCAGCAGAATGTTAGAAATACCTGGTCCTTGGGTATCAAACCTGATTTTTTTGGGTCGACCGTGATGGTTTTGTTGCTTAGATTCCATTACATATTCCGGCCGATGGGAGCTACTTGTTCCTGTTCTGGCTTTCTTTTTGCGTTGTATTGTTTCTTTGTCTCCATGAAAAATTGGTTGCACATACATTGGAGTCCCTGCAACAACAGCCTCGTGTAATAGATGGGCCACGTTGGTTGGAGTTGGAGTTTTTTGAGATTCAACTCGAGAAAGCAAGGTCTCCATTGTGGGACCCGTTCCTATATAACGCCCAGTAGTATATCCCAAACGCTTTGCACATTGAATATACGAGTTTATAACATCTGTTACACAGGCATCATACAAGGATATTTTTCTCTTTCCACCTTCACCCGCTAACCAACTGACATGCACACTTTCTGATAAATTAACATTGGAAATTTGTGCCCACTCCCACGGACTTAGACCAGCCTATGAAATTCAAAAAAACATGAATTAAAATTTATAAATTTCATGTATGCAAAGTTTATAAATTTTGCTAAAAATATAAATTGTCATAAAGGTACTTACATCTGTTCCAGTTCCTCCCTAGTGTGAAATTCGTTGCTCCCACCATTTAAACCATCTGCTCACTCTTGTGATGCTCTCTATAGATAGATGTTGTCTCCACCATTTTTGAATTGAAAGTGCCTTTTGAGATGCAAGCACAATGGTCTTACATGCTCTCCATTCTTCACAAAAATCAATGTGTTGACTTGTTAGATGTTGAGGTATCCACTTTTTAGCATATTTGTGGAGACTCTGCTCCCAATGAAATAGGCATGACTGTTCACGTCCCTCCATGATATTATCTGGCCCGCCATTGAAGACTGTTTGAATAGCATTCCAATTTGCACGAGCTTCATCAGACATAAAACCTGCAAAGTCAGCTGCACCATGTCCATACTTTTCCATTGTTGAATCAAGGTTCTCCTAAAAAATAACTTGGGTCTTTGTATCCTCCTCTTTAGTTTCACATATAGCAATTATTTGTAGTGATCGTATGTTGCAAGATATTCAACATAAACATTTTCACACATCTTCTTTTATTTAATGATTAAAAAATACGAGATATTTAAATATTTAAAGATTACCTTGGATCATAAACTGAGCATGACATTGTTGCCCATCCATCTATTCTATGGGTAAAATCAAAATGTACCCACGCATTTCTTAAGTCAACAGTTTCAGTTCTTTTCATCCGATTTACTAGATCAATCCCAGAACTTGGTCCCTTAGTGGACATTTTAAATAGGAAGCACTTGTCATCCTCTTCACCCTGTCCAAGAAATCTACTCCCATGGAAAAAAGGAAACATGCACTTTTTTTGAAGCAATAAAATATTATCATATCCATCCCCAATAACAACACCTTGACTCTTCCTCTCCTTTGAAACAATTGAAGAAAACCTACATGAAGCATCACAAGAAAGTTAAATCCATAATAGTTTAAAAATTAACAAATTCAGAACAAAATTGAGTTTCTCTTACCCTTTTCTTTGAACAAGTGGCATCATTTCTTCCAAAAAATCATTGAATTGTACATCTGATGTAACTTCAACTTCCCACCAATCAAGGAGTTGAGCACAAGTTGTTGAGCCACCAACATTTGAATTTTTCTTGGGCCACCCTTTTCAATTTTTAGTACTGCACCTACCAGTTTCCACACTCTTGAAATAGCAGCCCTAGAGGTTCCTGCCTTAACATTATGACAGTGTTTACCAACATGTAGTGCCAGTCGAGACATTGTACCATCTTTAGGCAAAACATAATAGATTTTGCAGGGACAAGCAGCAACACAAGTAACAACCTTCTGACATTACAAGGTAGTCCTTCTTGACTTGTCTGTCCAAATATCATGAAAATCTATACTATTAAATTCTTGTTCTTTAATATAATGAGGACATGTTGAATAATTGCACTGCATGCATCCCAAATAGTGGCTTAGACGAATTGTGCATGCTATTGCCATGGTTGTAACAGTTGGGCGAGTCCACAAGTGACCATCAAAGCATTGTTCCATCCCTGACATTCTTTTGTTTTATCCTGAGTTGCAAGCAACTCAAAGCACAAATTTCCATCATAATGTTGTGGAAGTTCAGCAACTTGCAAAGGAGCTCCACATAATGTTAACAAATCACTTAACTTTTTTGGCCCTGGATTTTGTTGAATCCAAATGACGATTGACTGAGTTTTGAGTTGTCATATATCGTCACCGCTACTTTCAAGATGCACAATGCTTAAAACATCTTCAGATATCTCTTTATCATTTTCTTTCTCACTATCAGATACCTGTATAAATGTGTTTGAATGAAGCAGCTCAAACAAGCTCGACAAAGATCCATCTATTAAGAAATACTGACGACCTTCAATATCCCACTGTGGTTGTAATAAGATGGTTGTTAGGCCACAATCACTTTCAATAAGAGTAGATAGTGATTGACAATGGCAAGATGGAGGCAGTAAACTCTGCAAATAGTACGCACTAAGCAACAATGAGTTTCCCTTCAACTGAATCTCGTGGTTGACTATCTGACCACCAACCTTCCAAGTTATTGTCACTTCCATGTTGGACATATTCTCTCAAGCAAAAGATTACAGGGTAAGGATGCGAGAAAACTGCGGTGGATTAAGTGAAGGTGGTGAAGGTTAATGAAAGTTAAAGATGAAGTGAAGGTTAATGAAAGTGAAAGATTGGTAGGTAGACAAAAAGACAGTTGCATAAGATCTTGTAACGGCTCAAAGAATAATGAAAATCATAATTGAAGAAGTGCATTTAAACTAGCTAGTACGCCATTTAATATATGGCATTCAAACTATACGTAGCAGTGGAATATGTCATCAAATTTGAGGGACCATTTAATTTCTAAATGGTGGATCAAGGACTGCATTTAATGCAGTCTAATATATATGATTGTGTGTGTGTGTGTGTGTGTGTGTGTGTGTGTGTGTGTGTGTGTATATACATATATATATATATATATATATGATTGACCTCCATCTTTTGTGTGTGTGTGTGTGTGTGTGTGTGTGTGTGTGTGTGTGTGTGTGTGTGTGTGTGTGTGTGTGTGTGTGTGTGTATGATTGACCTCCATCTTTTGTGTGTGTGTGTGTAGCAGTTCTAAATCTATAAAATTATACGCAAACGAACACTAATTGTTCACAGACCACAATTCTAGAAAAGTACAGTGGCTTTGCACAGTAATTTATTTGTAGTTGAAAATAAATTATGTACAAGGTAATGAAGATAACAAAATACAGCTCAAGTATCCTTAAACCCAAAGTCTGGGAAATCTTGTATCACACTACAAGATCCACCATTTGTTAAGAACTGGACGTTTTAATCAAGGAAGGTAGCCCTCACCTGTACCCATAGCCACAAGAAAACAGTTCGTTAGCACGTGACTGTACGCAAGTGATGCTGGGCATCCCAGTTGTTATCCATGTCACCATAAAAAAAACATAGTCCTTAACTTGAATATTTGATTTAAAAGAAAATGGTAAGAACGAAGATCCTTGGCTTCTCAGCCAATCTGATACAGACGGTACCCAACCCCATAGAGCAGCCATAAATTCTGTTTTATTTTTCCTCTAATCTTTAAAAAAAAATTAAGTAGCAAAACAAATTTCCAGAACTTCATCCTTAACTAGATTATTCTATTTGAAAAAATACCCACTACCTTGTCTATCAACAACATTTGTAATATAGCCTCTTATTCGGGACTTATTTTATAATCGGGCTGAGATATCCCCCAAAATACTTTTAGTTTTTACCACTTATTACCTAGCAGAGATACCCCTTCTTTAGAGAAAAATCATAACCATTATTTCAAAATTTCCTTACTTTCATGTTATGTCATTCCTACTGCTGCCATATGCCAGCTAACAAAATGTATACTACAATATATTGGACCACTTAGTCATACTGAGCCAACTTAGACTCGGTCCAGGAAAAAACAAAAATTACCAATCTCAGGTTATGCCCAGATAGAGGGAACTGTATGCCATGCTCAACACCATATCATGCATTCCTTCCTATCAACTATCAGAAGTTAGGGTAGTAACACTGAAGTAATCTGTAAATTCAGAGTATCATTTTAGTTAAATCCGAAAAAAACTTTTGCTATAAAAAACATCAGATTTAACTAGTCAGGATCCACTTAAGGTCACTATATGTTTTACCTTGTGGTATCGAGATCAAACTTACTAGTAAGATGTTAGGTAAGGCCAAGTGCCTATATACTTTAAATGAGAAAAAGAAGCCAGCAGAAGAAGTTAAAAAGGAATTGAGAAGCCAAGGTTCGACCGAACTTCTGCCATCAGAAATTTGTCACCTCTTTGAACTAAGTGATAGGTTAATCAGAACCTACCTCTATTCTTATAGTATATGACAATGCTGAAAACTTGCATTTTATTTAACCTTTAGTCCGGTATGTGAAGTTAGCATCAAGGGCACCATACCCGAAGCCAGTACACATAATAACCTTTTTAGCCGCTTCAGTACAATAGGCTACCGGTAAAAAAGATCAATCTTACTTGTAAAAAAGTTGAGTTAAAAAAACCTCATTTAATCTTATAATCGGGTATGCGAAACCTATCATACCCTACTGTAAAATAATATGCCTGGCCACTATTTCCAAAAAAAACTTTTGAATGACCTCTGAATCCTCTCAAGTAGTTTTTACTAAAATAGGCACCAGATTTTAGTAACAGATTCAACTCCGGGTAAGTCCTTTTTCCGAAATTACCTCAGCAAAGTCACCAAACTTATCCAACTACTTACAAATATCGCATTATTTTAGTGTAAGACAGGTTATTCTCAGATCTGCAGTACACCGTTCATGAGTACATTACCCATTTGAGAAAAAATATTACCAGAGTCAACATTATATACCCTTCATGTCCTTTATCCTCATTTTTATGCAGTCAAAGGATAAGACATACACTTGGCAATCTGCTTTTTTCCACACACAAAAATTATATAGGACACACAAAAAAAAACAGTTAGACAGTCTCCCCCCCTTTTTTTTAATTTCATTTCCATCAAACATTACTCGGTAGATACTGGTTTATTTTAACGCTTTGTTCATGCCAAGAAGAGTTATGTTTCGGAGCCAGTCTCCCAGTACTTTACATAGCAAAAACACATCTTTAATCGAAGCAAAACCCCATTCCATATACTTTTCTCTCTATGAATTTTTTAAGAACAGTCATCGGAGCAAGAAAAAACCATCTACTTACCTGGTTTTTTTTAGGCAAAATATCGGAATAAAAAAAATCTTGTTAACCTGAAGATTAGGAGGTAATTCTAAGTTTAACTTGAGCCATCCACGCTTCTTCCCTTACCAGTAAGAGTCAGATTCCAGAGCCAGGTTATATATATGTATTTTTTTGTTTATTTTATGAAAACAAACACCATCAGTCAAACGGATAACACTTGCCAGTCTCTAGAGTAAGAGATAATTTCATTTTGACACAAGAAAAAGGTCAGTATCCAATAGTAAATCAGAAAACATCCTTTAATTTATTCAAAGTTTCTTCATTCCAAAATTCGATACCTGTAATCTGAGTCTATTCAGTCTGAGGTCAGCTCATGTAAATAAATGTACTCCGACTCCTTAGTTTTTACAGCAGACATAAATTTTTGACATTATAAGCACACTATTTTTAGCTTATTATTTTTTAGATCTTTGTGAATTTTTTGCTCTATGTAAAGACCAGCGAGACATACATCAACTAGTTGATCAAACCCAGCTTAACTTTACTTTTTCCAATGCAGTCCGCTCTATAAACATGCCATTATACATGCTCAAGTCATTTTATTCCATATCCGACAGTGTCAGACTAATCCCCTCAGAAAACGATATAAAAAACCAGATTTTTCTTTCCCCATCCACTAATTTCACGGACCCATACCACATTAGTTAAAGCAAAACCATAACTTGCATTGATGACAAAGCAAGCCAATCTTATATCTCCTCATACACCATTCACATGACAGCTCAGTATCCGGAGATTATTTAACAAGTTTTTTTAAAAAAAATTCCCAAAAAACAGTCTCAGCAAAGCTACATAGTGTATAAAGAAATTCCTTAGAGCAAGACACATAATTTCTGTTAACCTGAAGATTAGGAGACGATGACGCATCCACACTGGCTTTCTCCAATTTTTTCGGCATGTTTGAGCCACAGCCACCAGTAGATGGAATACACAAAGTTTTTGAACTAACACACGCAAGAAAATGATAACAGAGACGCAGCTATGTGAGTATGATAACTCACCTTAGAAGTCAAGTTTAAATAGTTGATGCTCCTCTGCAGCAGACGCGACAGTTGAGTTGGACCGGTTAAGCCCCCAATCGAGGACGTCATTCCAGGCACGTATGCCAGTATCCCCCCATAGCCTAAGACCCGGAGGCAAAATCGAGAGGTTTAGCAGGTAAGATTCCACAATATCAGCACCTAATGCTCAAGAAAAAATGACGGGGAAGTCTGTCATCGCCGGCCTTTCCACAAAAACCTAAGCAATGGCGTGGAGAGGATGCAAGAAGGACCATAAGCCACGCTTACAGAAATTTAAGGATTTGTACTGAGACTAAATAATGTGAAGCCAAGTCGGACAGTCACCTCCACAATGGTATAGCATATATTCCCATAAAAAGCCCGGTTTTATTCACTAGACGCGATTAAATACGGTGTCGGGTATATACAGCCCAGTAGGTATTTTTAATCTGCTAGCATGACCTTAGGGTTTAGCATTTCCTTAGTGTAAAACACCTTTCTATACTGTGAGTATATGATATTTTTTTGGGAAAACTCTCCAAACCATAATAAGTCTCAGGAGTTAATAACCTGTTTTAATTGTAAATGGTTGGTTAAACAAACAAATCTTGAGTATCATTTCCAGAGTAAGTGGTTTTCACCAATTTATTTGTAAAGCCCGGTCAGACAGACTACATCACCCCAAGGTAAAATTTAAATAGCAATGATTCCCATATTCATACCCAGGTCTCTAGACCCATATCTAGTATGCTATATCAGGTCTCGGGTATACAGTAGATATTTATACATGCTATCCATGCCCTCTGCAAGGTTTCCACCCGCACAATAATGTGAAAAAAACCTTTTAAAATGTGAGAGACAACACCATATTAGGCACACTTTCCTAAAAAAAGTTTTTTTTGGAGATGGTTGGTCAAATATAAAGCCCCAAGTATAGAGTATCATTCCAGAGTTTGGCATTCTTCATCTATTTTGCATCCTTGGTGTATTATGGCCTACTGTCATGACCAGGTTCTTTTCATAGCAACTGCACATCTCTTTATGTCAAATGAGTCTATGCGTCGAGCAACATTACTCCGTTATGAACAGCATCTATTCCCGCAGCTAGGAACCTCTGTTTCTCAAACAAAGTGGTGGACATATCAGGATCGAGTGACCAGAGTGACACTTTGGGGTCGTGAACATTTCAAAAATAATATCCGATTGGCGATGCTTACTGAAGCAGTGGGTCTAGGGCCTAAGTATTATTATATCGAGCATTCCATAAAGCCTGGTTTTTCAGATCGGCTATATCTGCTAGCCCAGTTTCTACCTCCTCATAAGATTTTCCTATACCGTAGTTATGGTTATCAGCTACGAGGATATTTTAATTGTACTCACCACACTCGGGAGTATGGGGTAGCCTTGGCGACTCGTATCGTGCCTTTGGTGATAGTTGTTTGTGTGATCATGTGATGGGCGGCATAATAGAGATGTAGATGTAGAGCTCATTAGCTAAACTTTTTTTTGTCCCGTGACATCTTTTGTGTGTGTGTGTGTGTGTGTGTGTGTGTGTGTGTGTGTGTGTGTGTGTGCCCACCCATTCCCAGGAACCTTATCCTATGAGGTAGTAGACCCCATAGAATAGGGGCCTACCACCTCAAGAAGTGTTTGTATTAATTCACAACCAGCTATGCTGAGGTTAGATTTATTCTGATTTAAGCAGACTTATCATATTATGTAAGTCAAACTTGAGGTAGGTCTAGTTGTGTTTTTCTAAGGAGTTGCAGATGCATGCAACAAGGTCTTTTTTTGTAAACCCGTTTTTAATGAACTTGGCAATCAAAGCTTCAATCTCTTCATATGCTTTAAAACAGTCGTAAGAGGCATACACTATAAGAAAAAGCATTCCAAGACAAGTGTGTAGAGAATTTTTGTATGGTCTATTGCTTTTTTTCTTCGTAAACTCAGAGGACACAATTTTAAGATTATCTCTTTTCCAAAAAAAATTAGTATAAAAATTTCCCAAAAAAGGGGGAGTCAAGGTAAACTCCATATTCAAGAAGTGTGTTCTAGAAACGATCCATTTATCCTGCCATAGTACTCTCTCGGAGAATGTCGGTTCAATATTTAAGCAAGGTGGATAAATATCTTTAAGAGTAATCTCAAATATGGGGTTGTTGATGCTACATAGGTCATCCATAAACCTGAATGAATGTGCAAAATGTGTGAGTAATGAATTACTTGCGGGGTTATTTAATATTTTCCGGAGCCATTGATATTCGAAGTAACAGAGATAAAGATTACACATAACCGGAGAGCATGCAAACCCCATCGGGATTCCTAGAGTTTGCTTGTAGCAGGTATTTCCTAATTGGATACAGCTGTTATTCAGTAGCCAAAGGATATACTTATAAAGATCTTCTTCTTTAAAGCTGAATGGTGCAGATTTGTTTGATTTTTTTACCCATCCTTTATTCGCTTTTTGTGAGATGCATGTATACCCAAGTTCCTTTCTGTGGGCAAAGGCAATCTTTATAAGACACGATAAGGTATAAATAAGTCCTAATGGCCCATTTATCGGGATATTTTCATAGCATTGAGTTATGTCTTCCGTGAAGATAGAGTAAATGCTTTCTGGGAGGTTGATAAACACCTCAGCCGCGTTTTTTATGACCCAAAAAGGGCAATAGTCTATATTTCTGAATCTCTTTATATCTTTGTGTTTGATGGCACATATATTTTTTATTTCTAGTAGGACCAAATTTAAGCAGTGGGTGATATCATTTGTAACACAAGAGAACAGGCAATTTGAAGCGTCAGAAATCCATCTAAATTTATGCTTATGATTTTTATATGTTGGGAAGAGTACCGGAATTTTTAGAGATTCAGGACTATAGCCGAGTCCTGATAATTCCTTGTCCAATGTTGTAGCTACATATAGCGGAGAGTTATCAAGTTTACTAAAGTCATTACTATTAAGTCTTGAACTGGCCGCCTTAAAGGCCAATTTTTTACATATAACAGATGCAGTGTTTGACGCTTTATCTCTGCCAATAATGAGCCATTTCTTTTTAATATCAAAGATAGAGGTCTTCATTTTTTATGTAAGCCAAGTAGTATCAGTGCTTAGCCATACTTGTGGCAAAAGACTGATCTTTTTCCAAAAAATTCTTTTGAGAGTTGATGTAAGTTGGAAGTGAACTTCCTCCTCCAGTTGGAGTTTTAAGGCCAAGTCGGCTAGGCATTCAAGTAGTGCAGATAAGGCACTTTGAGGATTTAGCGGAAAGGGAGGAATATGATTTAAGCCATTACTCAATAGACTCCTTACTTGAGGATCCGAAACGATTTCTAAGTTAGATGTACAAACATATAAACCAAATTCAGTGAAGTTTTTACAAAAAAATTTAAAAAGATGACAAGAGCAGATAGGTATCTCATTATTATGGAGAAACGTAATGGAATAAAAAAGATTCTTAATAGGCGGCGAGTATTTCCAACCAATCATCACATCCTTTAGTAATACATTTGACCCAAAAATATGTCCAAAACATTCTGCAAAGATAGCTTGGGGAGTAAAGAAATCCAAAATTTTGCTTGTAAACAAGCAATGTGTGAAAATCTTACTACACACTTCTTCCTTTGGAGGTAGTATCGTCTTCCGCAAGCAATCCATCGATCCTGCATATTACATATCCAAAAGGTTTCTGAGTGGTAGGTTTCTACCCCTACCTCTCACAAAACTTATACCTTTCCCTCTTCCAAACACAGAATCACTCGAAGAGGGGGTTAGGAAAGAGGTGTAAGATGCCGCCAGAGAGACAAGAGTATTAGGACGTTTGGAAACTTGAGATTCATCTTCTTCAATATTCGGTTTAATTTGGCTAACTATACTTTTGATACCTTTAAAGCCTCCATAAGTGGTAAGCAAAGTCCCACATCCATCAGATCCAAGCTTTTCAAGGGTGTCACGCATAATTGCTCTATACTGAATAAAGGCAATTTGAGATAAGACCAGATCTTTCGCTTGACCACCAAGCCAAGAACAAAAGAGGGAAAGGTGAAATTCTTCTGCTTTATCCGCAAAGATACTAGGTAGATTATTGAGGGCATACCAAATAGCATGGTCAAACCAAATAATGCTTGACTCGCAAGAGGCTTTGGGGTCCAAGAATCTGCAAGCACACTTAAGGTAAGGCCTGAACACATTCCACACTGTCTCGGTGTAGTAATCAGCATTTCTTTTGCTAAAGGTCAATACTCCTTTAGTCCTTGCATATAGCCCTGTATTCGAACTACATTTTTTGTCATCAAGGAAACTCATATTGAAAGGAGCTTTAATCAGATCCCCTTTGTCCAAGAGCTGGATCCCTTTTAGAACTTTAAGTTTGCATTCCTCAATAGTAGCAGGGGCCAAGTTGGCAAGGAAGACCCAGGTTTCCATGGATATGGGTGCAAGAAATCCTTTATTTGGAAACAACCACAACATATGCTCGACTCCCAAGGATTCTACCTCAACTTGTCGGGATGGTAAAAAAGGAAAGGCCCTCGAGACTTTCGGTACCATGTCCAAAAGCGAGGCTTCACTGAGTGAACAAAGGTCTTTTTGAAATTCCTTTACAGCTTCTAAAGCAGCTGCATCTCTACAGAAGAGACTATTCGGAGGAGGGACAATAGGCGTAGAGGGAGCAGTAACAAAGATAGGACTAAGCCCACAAAATTCTCTAAGAAGATTCGACAGTTCTGAACCTTTGGAAGAAAAAGACGCTAAGTCTTGAATGTGTGCTTTGGAAAGTCCAGCCAAATTTGAAGTAAATTCCATCAAAAGGTTGATACCATCCGATTTATTTTTTACAAGAGCTAGTACTTTAACCCATAGGTCAAATGAAATCAGTTGGACGAGAGATAGACTAGGCTCCTTCGAAGCATCATAAATTAGGGTAGAAGCTTCTCTATCTTGTATACATTTTAGTACAAGAAGCGAGGCTAGGGAAAGGGGTTCCACAGGAAGAGCAAGTCCTTGGGAAAGGGGAACAATCTGCAAAATTATCATTAGTTAGAATTCCATAGTCTAGGAGCATAGACTCGAAGATCTAATACACAGTGTTACAATTTTTGAATTTTATAGCCCTATGAAGATAAGGCCTAGTCCTATGAGAGATACAAGGGAAGGTCTTTTCTACTTCTTTAGCTAGACGTAATTTCTCTGAAATCAGAGCTCTTTTTTCAGGGTCAGAGCATACTTTCATTCTTGCAGTGAGCTTTCCCACGACCTGGTCAACAGAAGTAATAGATTATGTAAATGATAGTATTTTAAAGTAAAGTAAGAAGCATGAATATAAAGTGGAATGGTAGTGCTATCAACCTTTTCACCAGACAGGTAAAGAAAACCACAGAGACTGTGTCATAGCACCCCTGCCTATTCGATTATAAACTTTATACTATAATAGGCAAAAGTTTCTAGAGTCATTGTCTGAGAGAGAAAAACTGTTAAGTCAATCTCTCTTTTGCGTTTATTGTGTGTGTAGCAGTTCTAAATCTATAAAATTATACGCAAACGAACACTAATTGTTCACAGACCACAATTCTAGAAAATTACAGTGGCTTTGCACAGTAATTTATTTGTAGTTGAAAATAAATTATGTACAAGGTAATGAAGATAACAAAATACAGCTCAAGTATTCTTAAACCCAAAGTCTGGGAAATCTTGTATCACACTACAAGATCCACCATTTGTTAAGAACTGGACGTTTTAATCAAGGAAGGTAGCCCTCACCTGCACCCATAGCCACAAGAAAACAGTTCGTTAGCACGTGACTGTACGCAAGTGATGTTGGGCATCCCAGTTGTTATCCATGTCACCATAAAAAAAACATAGTCCTTAACTTGAATATTTGATTTAAAAGAAAATGGTAAGAACGAAGATCCTTGGCTTCTCAGCCAATCTGATACAGACGGTACCCAACCCCATAGAGCAGCCATAAATTCTGTTTTATTTTTCCTCTAATCTTTAAAAAAAAATTAAGTAGCAAAACAAATTTCCAGAACTTCATCCTTAACTAGATTATTCTATTTGAAAAAATACCCACTACCTTGTCTATCAACAACATTTGTAATATAGCCTCTTATTCGGGACTTATTTTATAATCGGGCTGAGATATCCCCCAAAATACTTTTAGTTTTTACCACTTATTACCTAGCGGAGATACCCCTTCTTTAGAGAAAATCATAACCATTATTTCAAAAGTTCCTTACTTTCATGTTATGTCATTCCTACTGCTGCCATATGCCAGCTAACAAAATGTATACTACAATATATTGGACCACTTAGTCATACTGAGCCAACTTAGACTCGGTCCGGGAAAAAACAAAAATTACCAATCTCAGGTTATGCCCAGATAGACGGAACTGTATGCCATGCTCAACACCATATCATGCATTCCTTCCTATCAACTATCAGAAGTTAGGGTAGTAACACTGAAGTAATCTGTAAATTCAGAATATCATTTGATTTAAATCCGAAAAAAACTTTTGCTATAAAAAACATCAGATTTAACTAGTCACGATCCACTTAAGGTCACTATATGTTTTACCTTGTGGTATCGAGATCAAACTTACTAGTAAGATGTTAGGTAAGGTCAAGTGCCTATATACTTTAAATGAGAAAAAGAAGCCAGCAGAAGAAGTTAAAAAGGAATTGAGAAGCCAAGGTTCGACCGAACTTCTGCCATCAAAAATCTATCACCTCTTTGAACTAAGTGATAGGTTAATCAGAACCTACCTCTATTCTTATAGTATATGACAATGCTGAAAACTTGCATTTTATTTAACCTTTAGTCCGGTATGTGAAGTCAGCATCAAGGGCACCATACCCGAAGCCAGTACACAGAATAACCTTTTTAGCTGCTTCAGTACAATAGGCTACCGATAAAAAAGATCAATCTTACTTGTAAAAAAGTTGAGTTAAAAAAACCTCATTTAATCTTATAATCGGGTATGCGAAACCTATCATACCCTACTGTAAAATAATATGCCTGGCCACTATTTCCAAAAAAACGTTTTGAATGACCTCTAGATCCTCTCAAGTAGTTTTTACTAAAATAGGCACCAGATTTTAGTAACAGATTCAACTCCGGGTAAGTCCTTTTTCCGAAATTACCTCAGCAAAGTCACCAAACTTATCCAACTACTTACAAATATCTCATTCTTTTAGTGTAAGACAGGTTATTCTCAGATCTGCAGTACACCGTTCATGAGTACATTACCCATTTGAGAAAAAATATTACGAGAGTCAACATTATATACCCTTCATGTCCTTTATCCTCATTTTTATGCAATCAAAGGATAAGACATACACTTGGCAATCTACTTTTTTCCACACACAAAAATTATATAGGACACACACAAAAAAAACCAGTTAGACAGTCTCCCCCCCTTTTTTTTAATTTCATTTCCATCAAACATTACTTAGTAGATACTGGTTCATTTTAACGCTTTCTTCATGCCAAGAAGAGTTATGTTTCGGAGCCAGTCTCCCAGTACTTTACATAGAAAAAACACATCTTTAGTCGAAGCAAAACCCCATTCCATATACTTTTCTCTCTATGAATTTTTTAAGAACAGTCATCGGAGCAAGAAAAAACCATCTACTTACCTGGTTTTTTTTAGGCAAAATATAGGAATTAAAAAAATCTTGTTAACCTGAAGATTAGGAGGTAATTCTAAGTTTAACTTGAGCCATCCACGCTTCTTCCCTTACCAGTAAGAGTCAGATTCCAGAGCCAGATTATATATATGTATTTTTTTGTTTATTTTATGAAAACAAACACCATCAGTCAAACGGATAACACTTGCCAGTCTCTAGAGTAAGAGATAATTTCATTTTGACACAAGAAAAAGGTCAGAATCCAATAGTAAATCAGAAAACATCCTTTAATTTATTCAAAGTTTCTTCATTCCAAAATTCGATACCTGTAATCTGAGTCTATTCAGTCTGAGGTCAGCTCATGTAAATAACTGTACTCCGACTCCTTAGTTTTTACAGCAGACATAAGTTTCTGACATTATAAGCACACTATTTTTAGCTTATTATTTTTAGATCTTTGTGAATTTCTGGCTCTATGTAAAGACCAGCAAAACATACATCAACTAGTTGATCAAACCCAGCTTAACTTTACTTTTTTCAATGCAGTCCGCTCTATAAACATGCCATTATACATGCTCAAGTCATTTTATTCCATATCCGACAGTGTCAGACTAATCCCTTCAGAAAACGATATAAAAAACCAGATTTTTCTTTCCCCATCCACTGATTTCACGGACCCATACCACATTAGTTAAAGCAAAACCATAACTTGCATTGATGACAAAGCAAGCCAATCTTATGAACAAGGTCGGAGAATATTATGAAGGGGAAGAAGGAAACACTACCCTCCCAGTGAAATATAATGACATTGAAACCATGGCAATACTGGATAGTGGAGCTGGCATAGCCACACCCACTAAAGCAGTATGGGAATCCTGGGGACAGCCAGCCATTAGACAAACGTGAATGAAATTGCAGTTGGCTGACGGACACATTGAAAGACCACTAGGGCTACTAGAAAAAGTGATAGTCAACTCCTGTGGAATTGAATATCAACACACTTTTGCCATAGTATAATTTGGGAAAAAACTCAACTATGAAATAATATTGGGAAGACCTTTCATGCCTCAAGTAAGGCTTATCCAAGATTGGGGAAACGACTATCTGTACTTGAAGCAAGTGGGATCTATAACAAGGGTCAATCTAAAAGATCACACCTATAGAGACGTGTTGAAAACACCCATCCAAGAGTTTGATTCACTCTCTTTGGCTGAAACTAAACTCCCATCTTGGTTAAACAAAGACACTCCTATTTGGATGTGTGGAGCTTCAAAAAATGGAAGCTTCAGACGAGAGGAATGTATCCTAGAAAGGGACTGTACAGACGAAGCCTACATACCTGAACCCTTTTCAGAACATTTATTCGAACCATTTGAGTGGACTCAAATCTTAGCGACAATGGATGTATGTGTGAATACGTCTATGACTACTCAATTTTGCAATGAGGATGGCTACGACATAATTCCCATCCAAATGATGTCAGTCCTTAAAATTGAAACAAAGATGAGGAAACAAAGGACTTGCTGAAAGCTCAACAAATCTTTTCTGAACTCTATTATGACGCAACTGATGAGTTAGATGAGCACTCAGCAACCTCAAAAGATTCGAGATCAGAAAAAGAACATACGAGGGCTCAGCTACTCTTAAAGGGAGGGGAGGAAAAGTTTTTTGACTTTCCAAACCAGAAATCAAGAAGACGAAAATGGTATAGGAGAAAGAGAGACACTAAAATTGTGAAAGCACGACCTATGCCATCAGTCTCCAGTAAAACACATTTCCTGATGCAGATAGATGCTAATGATTGTGTCAAGGACAAAATAACGGACAGATATCCTTCAAACAGAAACTTAGAAATGCCTCAGACATCGAGAAAAGCAAGGAAGGGTACTCATGAAAACCATCAGGATAAAAAACCACTCATGACCAGAGTCGAGCGAAAAAAGAAATATCAAGAGTTGAAAAAATCTCTAAAAGAGATATACACAACCGAAATGGAAACCACGGAAGAGGATGGTAAGGATGTAATGCATGTTTCATCCCATTACAAAAAGTATACTCTCCAAGATCGGAAAATCATAATTGAACAACCTATTAGGGAACTACGAAAACAAGGTGAGTCTTACGAAGGACCTGAAAACGCTAAAAGGGTAGACTTGGCTAAACCAGGAGAAGAGCCGGCTTACAGAAGAAGAAGAAAAGCTTTTGCTAAGCTTGTTAAAGGAATATTGGGATATCTTCGCTTGGTCTTACAAGGATCTCAAGGGTGTCGATCCAGAAATCTGTCAACATACTATACCCATGAGAGAAGATGTGAAACCAAGTAGATAGAGACCATACGCTTATAACGAAACATTTGCGAGAAAGATCAAAGAAGAGATTGAAAAACTGAAGGAAGCCGAATTCATTTACGAAATTGAACACACTGATTGGGTGTCTCCAATTGTGGTAGTACCTAAGAAGAATGGGAAATTACTCTTGATGTCTGCATGAATGAGGTGACCCCGACTAAATTTTGCAATGAAGATGGATATGATATAACCCCAGGGCAGTCACTTATCAAAAGACCCCTATATCACGTGCATTCCAGAGGTAATTAATAATACCCCAATATATATACTATACTTACATTGTGAGCCTATTTAAAACCCCCACCCCCCTCTGTATGTATACATTTTTATACATTTTGGTCTTTTAATAATCCTCTCCGGTTAACTCACGTGATATCATACACATTCTAAAAAGTGACCGCCCGGGGATATAACTCCCTTATTTACAATAAAGGTGTTTAAGGAAGCTAACGAGGTTTATGAGTGTGAAAGCAGAAGTTGTGAGACAGATAGCTACATTATGGAGCATGATGCCAAAGTGCAAATGAAGAAAGCAGAGCAACCACGAGAATATGTCCTCATTGACATACCTGAAAACTCGACAAAAGCTATTTCAAAGAAATCGACTACAGAAAAAGCACAAATGAAATTTGATGAAGGAAAAAAGTTTCCAAATTCAACGTTCAAAAAATGCAAGATCAAAAGAAGAACAAGGACAAGGAAGAAGATCAATTGTCTCCTACAATGATCAAATTTAGCATATGCGGACAAACAGACTCAAAATCACATGTTCAGTTGTGATAGATCCAAAAGCAACAAAGAATATAATGACTTATGGAACCTGGATCATGATGGGAAAGACACCAAAGATTGAGCTAGAGGACATCGTGTACACAAGTTCAAAGATGCTGATTCCTAGCTTCGGAGTGGTAGAAGCTATACTCAAGTTGAGTACTGGGGAGTACAAGGATACTTTCCACATAATTGACTCCCATCATATCAAAGAGAGTCTGATCCTAACAGAAAGCTGGAGGAACATCTTCTTTCAACCACAAGGAAAAGCTTCAGCAATGACACCATCAAAAATCCCAAAAGCACCTCAAGTCAATGCCAAAAAGGAGCAACCAACCATCACGGAAAAAGGTAAAGCAAAGGTAAACATTGAAGTATATCAACCTCGCAAGACGACTTTACCTTCAACGAGCTTCCATCAAACTTCCCGCGAAGCCTCTACATCAAGAGCCAAACCATCAACAATGCAATGAAAACCGAGACAAAAAGTCTATCAACCAAAGTTTCCATCACATCAAAGCATTAGGAAAAAGCCAAATAATTTCAACCAAGTGTTGGTATCCAAAGAGCACATCAAAGTCAAAGACCCAGTTTGGATACATGAAGCACAAGTTCAACATCAACAAAAGGTGATAGGGTGGGTAGCATCAAATGAGTCAATCACTGCTCAGGGCTACTTCCAAGGAAACAATAATGTTTGGGCCAAAAAGCCTAAAGTAATTGCCTGGACCTAACCACCTCAACCAACATGTTCTACAAAGAACAAGATGCGCTATAAACGCAAGACAAACAACTCAAATAGGAGAAAGAAAAACCACAAAATGCAGAAGAAAAGACCTTCCAAGCAAGAAATGCGACAAGTTTGGGTATGAAAGTCAGACGCTAGTCAAAGTACCCAAGAAAGACAGGTGAGACAGCGGATGATTCCAGTTAAGCTACTCGAAGCACAAGGATTTTATGAAGGTAACACACAATATGGTTACCACAAACTGTAGCTCAATCTGGAACAACGAAGAGAAATCAGGCAGCACAAGCTTCTACCTTAAAGCAAGCAATGACAACCAAAAGCCAACAGAAGCCAATTGCAACCAAGGCTACGACAACCTATAGATGGATACCTCGTCATCAACTAGAGGATCGGGGCTTCTACAACAAAAGCAATCAGGTTTTGGACATCGAAGCCTAGTGTCCATCAAATTATAGAAGAAGATAAAATGCCAAAGACTGTCACACAAGGACCAAAAACAAGATGGGCTCCAAAATTGCTAGTGGAAACTCAATCACAGAGAACCCACACATCTCGACAATCGCTTCTCATGGAAATTAACGCAAAGGCTACATCAAGCCCTATCAGAGCTGGAGGACTTTTTTTACAAAGAAGTATCAACATACAACAAGCAAGTCAAGAGGAGCCAAAATATGCCAACCTACTCGACAAAATGGTGGCATCCAAAGACCAACACAATGGAAGAGGCCTAAATTTCAAGAACTTATGGAATTGGGTTTCTGGCCTTCAACAGGTAAGTCCAAGTCGCCATTAAAAATACATGGCATAAAAGTCAAAGTCAGGCAGCTAAGCCACTAAATGAGCGAGGCATTAGTCCCAAACCTTCATGTAATATTCTCTGTGGTCTAAGCGTCTTAGTTATTCTAGGTATTGCTCAAGCTGGAAGAGTTGAGTATAATTACGTTGTGTCGCTCACACTGGTATAGGTGAGCATAAGAGTCAAAGTCATTGTAGTATAGTGGTAAGTGAAGGAGGAAGTTCAAAAGACAATCACACACTCAACACAGTGAGGAATGAGTGGAGAAGCTTCTACATCGAAAACCCTTCTTGGAAACGTGGAAGCTATTGAGACATCCTTTGATGTCACAAGTGCTACATTTTTTCCTCGAAGCACCCATCAACTCCATCTCTTACACTGCATGCTTTTGTTAGACAAATCTCTCGTGTGCATATAGAGTATCCCATAATTGGCACTTGCATTAGACACTCTTCCTTTGTTTCTCCAACGCACTCACCTTGCATGACAGGTACTTCAAGTCCAAATGCTCAACTACAATAAGAGAGTATACCAAAGGCACTTTTTCCCCACTGGGTTTTTCTCTTTGGTCATCCAGGTTTTAAGACCCTAATCTAGAAACCCTCACATCATCTTCTTGTATATATTCCTTCTACATCAGCAACAAGGAAATGTCTACCCAAATCAATTGACAACAACTTGGAGCAAAAACAGCAGGTCTCCATATGCTTATCAAGAGCATCTTTTATCTTCAAGGGCAACAACAAAGCTCCATCCAACAATGGAAAGTCAAAGAATGGCCTACAACATCAAGCAATGACATGTTCAGCAAGCGAGCTATCCACAACAACCATACGTAGCTCACACAGTGCTTCAACATTGGTGACCTATTGCATACAACTCAAATTGCAATGGACACGGAAAACAAACCCAACATAAAGTCCACGCCACAAAGGAATCAGTTCTACAAGCTTAAACACATCGACATCCATCTTCACGACGGCGAAGACTGGCAACAAAGAGGAGAAGGCGGAACAAGAAGATAAGTTGCCTGAACAATCAAGCTCAAATCACATATCAACAACACGGAAGATATGAATCACTCAAGGAAGGGGGGAGTGTCATCAATGCCAAAGCTCTTCCAAAGCTAAAGAACAACCTTGAAGACAAAGATTCAACGATCAATGGAAAGATGAAGAATGTCATACAAAGACGTTATCATGCAAACAATGATAACTTCAGCACAAAAGTTCCCAAAAACAAAACATAAGGAGTTCCATAGTGCTAAAGCTAGTGAAGTATTGCAAGTCAATGACAAAGACAAAAACATCAAAAGAACTATTCATGGCAGATATGAATCACTCAAGGAAGGGGGGAGCATCATAAACAACAAAGCACTTCCCAAGCTGAAGTCCAACCTTGAAGACAAAGCTGAAGACAACCCTATGACAAGATTGCACAAGGTCGTTTCAAGGGACGACACGAATTAGGAAGGGAGGAATGTTTGAGGATGGATCAAACGGGCGTGCAATTGGTCGGACACATAGCTGGACACCACATTTGTACTCTATTAGTTTTTCGAGCTAGTGTAGTGATACTCTGTGTAAATCCTAATTCCAGAGTAGCATGTCAATTCCATGAGTTGTAATAATGTCATGACAATTGTAAAGGTCCATGTGAACCGGCCACTGGCCATTTAGAATGCCCTAGGTATAAAGTTCAATAATTTTAATGTGAAAAGAGGCTTATCTTTAGAGGAAGAAGGGAGCTCAAAAAACGTACGCTCAAGCTACGAGCTGCTCCAACCTTGTTATCATCGCAGTTAATGATTGGGTAATCTGTTTTCAAATCCGAAACTTGCATTGTGTTCCTCTCTCTTTGCTCTTTAAATTAAGTGTAAGCATTGTCAGTTTTATTGTGGTTTGCGACTACGTGTCTGTGAGTTGTAAATGCAGATTTGAGTGCTTCAATCACTGTTTTTAGTTGTTTTGACCATAGGAGAGTGTTCCTAGACCATAGGATGACATTTCTGGCATGTTCTGTTGCAGTTTTCATGACCTTTTTCATGATGGATCGTGATTTTGGTACCTTATTGGATTGCGACCAGACTTGCTAGGATAGTGTCCCTAGGTGTCCTAAACCTCCTCCTAAAGTTTCATTGCATTCGAGTCCGTTCGAGTGGCGAAATGGCGTGATGACCTAGAGCTGTGAGAAAGAACATAGGCAGATTTCCCTGATCATTGAGTGTTGGATTGCTTGTAGAGTTGTTGTGTTTGCTTGTTAAGGTTCACTTCGTGAGATTGACGATCTCATACAGTCTCCGTGCCCCATTCGAGTCACTTTCCCTGAGTATTAACATTATGTTAGTGCCAGAAAGCTATGCTGCAGACGTCCATCACGGCGACCCGCTAACACCACCTCACATCAATTTCACAATGCTTCACAATTCATATTTGTGTGTAGAAGAGGCCTCCTTTTATAGGCCAAAAGGGTTGCCCTCTCTCATGAGAGGTAGTCGTGTGTAGCCGTCCTTATGGTGACAAGTCCAAATTGGACCCTCCAATCTGCCCATGTGTAGCCGCCCTTGACAAGACGAGTCCCGCCTTTGAAATCGACCACCGGCAAAATGATCGGCCGTTTTCCAACCACTTTTTGACCGCCGTTTGGCCATAATATTTCGGCAAAAAGGAATATTCCGATGTTTTGGTTTTTGGCGATGGCTTCTTCTCATAAGCAGGCCTTACAAATGTGCGTTTTTAATACAAAAAATTACAAGGGGTAAATCGAGCTCCATACTTAACAATCTCCCACTTGGATATTGATCTCCACACCAATCCTATGAGTGCTTTTCATCATGGCTTTTTATCCTTGAATGCCGATAAAAGATGAGAAAAAGCTCAACTTCTCCTTGTTGACCACCTTTGTAAACATGTATGCAGGATTTTCACTTGTGTGCACCTTTCCTAGCTTTAGTTGTCCCTCTTCCAAAAGAGTGCATATGAAGTGATATCCCACCTCAATGTGCTTTGTTTTTGAATGAAAGGTTGAATTCTTTGCAAGATGGATAGCGCTTTGGCTATGACTGTACAAGACAAAATTGTCTTATTTGAATCCAAGCTCTTCTAAGAATCTGTGAAGCCACTAAATTTCTTTGCTTGCCTCTGTCATTGCTACATACTCTGCTTCCGTGGTAGAAAGTGTAACCACTTTCTGCAACTTTGAAGACCAGCTTACTGTTGTGCCTCCAACCGTGAAGACATAGCCAGTAGTGCTCCTTCAAGTATCTTTGTCACCTGCCATATCTGCATCAGCATACCCTTCCAAAAAAATATCATTTCCTCCAAAATACAAAGCATTTTTGTTGTCTCTTTCAGATACCTAAGTATCCACTTCACAGCTTTCCAATGCTCTTTACCCGAGTTGTCCATGAACCTACTTACAACTTGTCATAATAATCAATATCTAATGCTCCTAAATGATTTTCTCATATTAAACTAATCATTTAATGTGGGGAAGGCCAGGGGAGAAAAAGCTAGAATATTGGTTAAGCTAGCAGACTGGCCACAGTAGGGATCCAAAGGAGGGAAAATGGGGATCCAAAGGGGGGGCATAGAGGGATTCAGTCTACCTTAAAGGGAATTGAAACATATTTCTATTGGCCTACCATGAAAGTGAACATACAAGAGTATGTTTCCAAATGTGTGGTATGTCAAAATACAAAATTTGATAGAGGGAAGCAACCTGGATTGCTTCAACCCTTGCCAATCCCTAATTCACCATGGGAGAGCATATCCATGGATTTTATCTTTGGATTGCCTAAGTCTATCCATGGGAATATGGGAATATGGACGATAGTAGACAGGTTCAGTAAACAAGCTCATTTTATACCTGTCAAAAAGACTATCAAAGCCCATCAAATGGCAACCCTCTTCATTTCACAAATTTTCAAATACCATCGCTTGCCAATGTCCATAGTGTCGGATAGAGATCCTAGAATGACCAGTAATTTCTGGAAGGGTCTCTTTGAGAATTTAGGGACAAGGCTAAATTTCTCTTTGGCCTATCATCCACAAACGGATGGCCAAAGTGAAAAAGTTAACCTAACAATTCTCGATCTACTAAAAGCCTATGTAACGGAAGTAGATCAAAGATCCCAATGGGAGAAGTACTTACCCTTAGTGGAGTATGCTTACAATAACACTGTACATACTTCCACAGGAAAAGCACCTTTCGAGGTAATTGAGGGAAGATCAAAAAGTCCCTTGCTACTTAAGGTACATGGGAAGATTTTCGTTGCAGATGAGTATAGCCGAGACCTACAAGAATATTTCCAAAAGATTAAGGATGCTATCTCTATCTCACAGCAAAGGCAAAAGGCTGCTGCTGACAAGCACAGAAGAGCTCAAGCCTTTAAAGAAAACGATTGGGTCTTGTTAAAGTTTCCCAAGGCTCGATTAAGGCACACAACGGGCAAGGATCCTACGGGTCACCAAAAGTACTATGCTAAACTAGCAAAAAGGTACTATGGTCCCTTTCAGATTCTTAGGCCAATCAATGAGATGGCCTATCAACTCAAGTTGCCCAATCATTGGCTCATACACAATGCTTTTCATGTGAGCCTATTAAAGCCTTACAAAGGAGAGCCACCTCAAGAACCAACTATTGAAGACCCACCGGAGATCGAGGACCAAGAAGAGGTGCTGCAGCCCGAATCCATTCTCCGACATGAAGACAAGGTACTAAGAGGCGGTAAGACTATCCGACGATATCTTATTAAGTTTAAGAATTATCCTTTTGAAGATGCTAGATAGATGCAAGGCATACAATTAAAGGATAACCTAAACCTTGTCAATGCTTACAATGCTTCCCAAGAGTAAGCAAATGTACAAAATGTTAAAAATGAACAAAGTTTTTGTCTTATAAGACTCTCTTTTTCTTTATTTGTGCACAAAAATGAAGTAGTATGCATGCTTAGATCAAGTTTGCGGAGACGACGTCTCCCAAACACCAAGTAGAGCTTGTCACTCTACTATGGAAGATTGATAGGACTAATGTGCAAACATGCTTGCGGCAGCCTCAGGCTCTCAAGCGCCAAATGGACTAGTCATCCATTGTGGAATGATGTCGTAGGGTAACATAGGGATCCTCTAACCGCTAAGAAAAGGACTCATGAACATGCTTTATCTTCTCTACACCATAGTCGAGGACGACTATGATTTCAAGAGAGAGGTAATGTCATAATAATCAATATCTAATTCTCCTAAATGATTTTCTCATATTAAACTGATCATTTAATGTGGGGAAGGCCAGGGGAGAAAAAGCTAGAATATTGGTTAAGCTAGCAGACTGGCCACAGTAGGGATCCAAAGGAGGGAAAATAGGGATCCAAAGGGGGGGCCATCTGCAAAAGATCCATGTTCAACAATGGGCTAAAAAGACCCTAAGGTTCAGCCCATTAAGACTTCCAAAATGCTAAGGTTCCAAAATTCAAAGGTTGTGTCCAAAGGTCAACCCTAGGGAAAATTGGATGCTTTGTGTGTGCCCTAAAAGTCTTTGCACATCCCTACATGGGAGGGGGCGAGCCCTAAAGGTAGGGGATGAGAGAGAAAGCCACACACACACACACAGGCTCCCTTTACACAAAGGGAATGAGGGACACATGTCAGCTCCCTAGGACAGATGCCCACAAGGTGTGCACAATTTCTATTGGATGACCCTTGAAGTGGACCAATGAAAATTAAGCTAGAGTAAATCTAGTTTAATTAATTTAAAAACATTTAATAAAAGAAACCAATGAGAATTAAGTCTCCTAGAAGACTATTGGGCAGTCTCCCAAGGGGTCCAATGAGCATTCAGGAGCCCCATGGCTTGCCTGATTCCTATTGGCCAGGAGGCAAAGGGGTCCAATGAGAGTTTAGTTTAATTATTTAATTACCTAAAGCTCTCACAAAAGGGGAAAGGGGGACACATGTCAGAAGGCTATCACTTATGTTGTTTAATTGTAATTGGCTTGACTTGGGGAGGGCCAATGAGGCTTCAGGAAGAGCATTTAGCAAGAGGGCTCGCCCGAGAGAGAGGGGGGGCTGATTTTTGCAAGGCATTATCACACACACACTCACACAAGCTCATGTGTGAAGAAAGAGAAGACTATCTCTTCCCAAGCTTTAATGGAGAACTCATCACCTACTCCAAGCTTGTGAGATAGAAGCCTACATCAACACTCTCTTGGCATGTGGATGCAAATCCAACCAAGAACCAAGCTTCAATGGATGCTCATCTCCTCTACCAAGCTAATTACTAAGCTAAGCTATGCTACATATGAGTGATTATGTGAGGAGATGTACATCTTTCTCGTAAGATACTCCTTCTTCCTCTCAATCTACTCTCATACCCTGCTAGCTCTCACCATCTTCGAAGGTGTGTGAGGTCTTGGGTCTGACAACGGGGATAATTCAAGTTGTGTTTGTTAAGTGTTTTGCTTAGTGCATGAAGTTTCCATCTTCATTGCACTAGCTATTCTTGAAGGAACACAAAGAATTGTATTGTACAATGTCTCTCTTGATGGGAGAAACCATAATACAAAGCCTTTTGGAGGGGGGACCGGCTCCATGAAAATCCGGTCCTCAACTGTTGTCAATAGCTTAATTGCTCTCTCTTTTGAAAGTATTGTCGATGCTATCTAACTAGGTGTTATGCTTTTTGTTGCTCTCTCCACCCAAGCACTCTTGTAATTCTCATTAGGAATCTACTCTAATGAAATGCCCACTATGTTCATGCTAATTTCCGCTACACATAAGTTATTAGGCCATTAAATGTTACACAACTCCCACTGCATGTGCAATGTCTGGCCTTGTCCAGACCATAGCATACATAAGAGAACCTATCACTACAGCATATTGAACTTTAGACATATAAGTTATCTCCTCTTGTGTCTTTGGACACATATTGTTGGCTAGTTTAAAGTGACCAGCCAAAGGTGTAGAAACCGTTTTTGCATTTTGCATTGCAAACCTTTCTAGTGCCTTCTTGATGTAATCCTCTTGAGATAGATTTATTGTCTTCTTCGTCCTATCCCTTGATATCTTCATACCATGTATCCTTTTGAAGCACCTAAATATTTCATTGAAAAAGATTTAGACAGCTCCTCTTTTAGGTCTTTGATGTCTTGCATGTTAGCACTTGCAATCAGAATGTCATCAATATACAACATTAGGATGATGAGCTTCCCATCTCCCAAATTCTTCGTGTAAACGCAATGATATGAGTTGCATCTTCTGAATCCATGATCCAACATCCATCGATTAAACTTCAAGTACCATTGTCTTGATGCTTTCTTCAAACCATACAAGCTTTTCTTTAATCTGTAGACCAATTTCTCTTTACCCCTTACTTCATACCCCTTTGGTTGAAGCATGTAAACTTCCTCCTCTAAGTCACCATGAGGGAATGCTGTATTTACATCCATTTGCTCGAGATTTAAATCATGAGCAGCCACAAGGCTTAAGAGAAGCCTAATTGAATTCATTTTTACAACAGGAGAAAATATTACATTGAAGTCAATACCTTTGTTTTGAGAAAACCCTTTTATCACAAGCATAGACTTGTACATTTTCTTCCCACCTTCTTCTTCCTTCAACTTGTACACCCATTTGTTCTGAAGTGCCCGCTTACCTTTAGGCAATTCAACCAACTCCCATATTTGGTTGCGATGTAATGAGTCCATCTCCACTTGCATGCTCTTTATCCATTCTTCTTTGGATTCGTGTTGCATAGCTTCCTCGTATGATTCCAACTCTCCAGAATCTGAGATCAAGAGATGATTGAAGGAAGGAATAAACCTTTCTGGAGGTCTATTTGCTCTTGTAGATCTTTGGAGAATAGGTTGAGGCTCCTCATTTGGTCGACCTTGTTGTATGTTGTCACCGTTTGCACTCCTTGAGTCTTCACCGTCCTCAAGCTCCATGTACTCATCACCTGTTTGTTTTGTTTGTTTTCTTTCCAAGTAATCTTTGTACATATTTTGTTCATTGAAAATTACATCCCTACTTCTAAAGATTTTATCATCTTCAAGATTCCATAGGCAATATCCAAGGTCACCTTCTCCATAGCCAATGAAGAAACACTTTTTGGACTTTGCATCTGGCTTTGATCTTAGGCTTCTATATATGTGCATGAAAGCCCCACACCCAAACACTTTGAGAAATGAATAATTCACCGGTTCACATGTCCATGCCTCCTCTAGAACTCCCCCATCCAATGTCGTTGAGGGTGATTGGTTGATCAAATACACAGACGTACTTACTGCTTCCGCCCAAAGCTCAAGCAATAGGCCTGCATGTAGCCGCATGCTTCATGCTTGATCCATGATTGTCCTATTCATCCTTTCCAAAATACGATTTTGTTGAGGTGTCCTTGGGGTTGTCTTTTGCCTTCGAATGCCATTGCTAGCACAAAATCTTGGCTACAATATTCGCCTCCATTGTTGGATCTGAGGCATTTAACCTTGGTACCTATTTCATTCTCCACAAAGACTTTCCACTTTTGAAATATGGAAAACACATCGCATTTGTGCTTCATTACATAAACCCATGTTTTCCTAGTCGCATTGTCTATGAATGTTACATAGTACAATGGACCACCAAGTGATGGTGTACTTGCAAGATCCCAAACATGAGAATGAACCAACCCAAGTTTTTCTTTTTTTCTTTCATTTCCTGCTTTGAGGAATTTTACCCTCTTTTGTTTACCATAAACAAAATCTTCACAAAACTCTAAGTCCACTTCTTTCAAACCTGGTAGAAGCTTCTTTGATTGAAGGATTTGCATTCCTTTGGCACTCATATGCCCAAGCCGATAGTGACACACTGCATTGTTGACTTCTGTAGCTATTGCACAAGTTGAAGATTGCATGCTGATAGTACACTAGTAAAGTGTACCAACCTTTTCTCCTTTGACAACCACCAAAGATCCCTTTGAGATCTTCCACTGTTTGTTTCTGAATGCAATGTCGTGACCTTCATCGTCTAATTGTCATGTAGAGATGAAATTCTTGCAAAGAGAGGGAACATGCCTAACATCTTTAAGCTTCCATTCTTTTCGTTAGCAATTTTGACACAAATTGTAAAATTACCGACAATTTCACAAGATTCATCATCTCCCAAGTATACATACCCAAAATTACCTTTGGTGTAATCTTGGAAATGTTGCTTGTCTGGCATCACATGGAATAAAGCCGCAAAATCTACTATCCAGGAATTAGACACATTCTCTAATGAGAGAATTAGAGCATTTTGCTCTACTTTACCTGCCGCATTGGCCTCCGATGTTGGCTTGTTGTCGTGAGACTCCAACTCCTTCTTCTTCTTGGACCAGCAATCCTTCTTGACGTGGCCCTTCTTCTCCACAGTTCCAACATTCAAGAACTGACTTCGTGCGTCATTTGCTCCGTCTTGAGCAATCATGACCCTTTTAGTTTTTGAACCTCTCTATAGGCCTTCCTCTTGTTTCCACTAGTAGTGTAGCACTTGATGATTCTCATGTGCTTTTCCTTCGCATTTCCTCGCTTAGGAGAACACACACAACATCATCAAACTTAAGAGTATTTGTGCCAGAGATAGAATTACTTACAACCATCACAAGGCTGTCCCAACTATCCAGTAGAGATGATAGTATAAGGAGAGCTTGCACTTTGTCATCAAAATTGATTTTCACCGATCGAAGTTGACTTATGTTGGTGTTAAAGTCATTTAGGTGTTCTGCAACTCTCAACCATTCTCTTCCATCTTTAGATTGAACAAGCACCTCATGAGAAATACCTTATTGGATGCCGATGGTTTCTCGTAGAGCGGCGCCGTCAAGTGACTTCATCAAGTCCTCCGTGGTCTTCATCTCCAAAACATTAAAGGCCACCGTTGACGCCAAGCTTAACCGGATTGTTCCCAGTGCCTTTCGTTCAAGGACAATCCATGCTTCATTTTCCATCGTTGTGGGCTTCTTTGCAAGACCACCTAGTGGCAAATAAAGGTCTTTCTGGTAGAGATAGTCTTCAATCTGCATCTTCCAATGTTGATAGTTTGTACCGTTGAACTTCTCGATCTTGAGCTTTCCTTCCTCCACCACTACTCCCAATTCAAGTAATCCTTTCCTTGAGATACTTTAGCTACGAGCAAACCTTGCTCTGATACCAGTTGTTAGGAAATATGACACAGCTAAGTAGATAATTGAGTAGCTTACTTAATGGAGAGAGATAATTTTCACACATGAAAGATTATAGTGTGGAGAAAGAGAGAGCACACATGATATATGTGGTTCACCCAATGTGAGCTACATCCACGAGAAAGCAGCCACTCAATGGCTTTAGTACTTTAAAACAAGAAGTAGATTACGAAGGGATTACACCCTTTTGAAGATCCCACCTTGCGTCACTTTCACCACCTCACATCAACTTCTTAATGCTTCTAAATTTGTTTTTATATGTAGAAGAGGCCTCCTTTTTTAGGCCAAAAGGGTTGCCCTCTCTCATGAGAGGTAGCCTTGTGTAGCCGCGCTTGTGGTGACAAGTCCAAATTGGACCCTCCAATCCGCCCATGTGTGGCTTCCCTTGAGAAGACAAGTCCGCCCTCCTTTTATAGGCCAAAAGGGCTACCCTCTCTCATGAGAGGTAGCCTTGTGTAGCCGCCCTTGTGGTGACAAGTCCAAATTGGACCCTCCAATCTGCCCATGTGTGGCTGCCCTTGAGAAGACAAGTCCTCGTTTGAAATCGACCACCGACCATTGAATTCGAACACTGGCCACCAGCCATTGACTTTCGACCACCGACCATCGACCATTGACTACCGCCACCGACCACCGGCCATTGACTTTCGACCACCGACCATCGGCCATTGACTACCGCCACCGACCACTGACCATTGACTACTAGCCACCAGCCGACCGCCGGCCAAACGACCAGTCATTTTCCAACCACTTCCGGACTGCCGGTCGGCCATAATACTTCAGTAAAAAGGAATATTCTGACGAGTGCTTTTTCTTCACGCACGATAGCTTCTCCTCATAATAACGGGGACCTTACAAATGTGCGTTTTTAATACAAAAATTACAAGGGATAAATCAGGCTCCGTACTTAACAATCATGGCATGCACCAAATTACCGATAGAAGATTCATAATAAGGAGTCTTAGTTTCATATTTTGAATATGGTTTATGTATGTTTTGTAGGATGCCATACTCCCGACTGTAGCAGAGATGGGCAAGACTACATGCGTATTTTGAAATATATATATACAAAGGTAGCCATCATAACGCACGCACAGAGAGGGGAGGTGGAGTTGAGAGAGAGAGAGAGAGAGAGAGAGAGAGAGAGAGTGGCATGTGCACCTCCTAGACCACACTGCTATGCACCTGTTAACCCTCATGGACACCCTATCACCTTCGAAGGACGTATATTATTTATTTGATTGAGTCATGGATCGGGCTTGTCGATCCAATAGGTGTGTAGGTGATCATCGATGAGAGGCGCACCACTTATCTTATTTTTACAACAATTTTGCAATGACCAGCCATTGTGGGCGTCCATGTGTGAACGGGGCAAACTCTTATAAAATGTCTATTTGACCTAAAAATCCTCGTTCTCTGATGTGTAAGCTAAGAAGTGCTCTTGCTCTATCTTTGTCTCCTACTCCTTCGTGTATGTGTGTGTATATGTTAGAGAGAGAGAGAGTGAGATCGAGCATTGCGACAACATCGGCGGCGACGAGGCGGTAGAGCGCGGCATCAGCGGCAGCTCCTTCTTCTTCACAACACCACAGGATCCTTCACGAGGGATGCATTGAGAGGTGAGTGACACATCATTGTTCTTTGAGCTTGCTAGGACTCTCTAGTTGTGTGTTTGCAGCCTTTCGAGGCTTGCACACAGTGCACAGGCAAGTTCCAAGCCTTCGACACGTACGACAAAGCGTACATTTTTGGCACCATTGCCAGGGACAGCCTTGCATTAAGCTTGAGAAGCACTCAGTGCTACCTATGGAAGCCTTTCTTCCATCTGTTTTTCTGCTTTTTGTTCAGTTCTGTGAGAACTATTAAGTGGCTACAATGGGCAAACGAGCAGGTTCTATTAACTACTGTTAAGTGATTGTAATGTGCAGTTTAAGCAGGTCTTTGTCAAATTTTGTTAGTGGGTTGTAAGCTCTATTAGTGCAGCATTGTACTTGTTTTTGTAAGTTTTGCAAGATCTCTATTGTGCAAGTGTTAGTAGAGCTATTACTGAGTGTAGACATTGAGAAGTAGAGTAGACAATGAGCAGCAGAGATGACTGTGTGTGAGTGTGCAATTTTGTGTTAGACAGTTAATTAGCTACTAATTAGCTGCAAGAAGGTTAGACAGAGCTCCTAGGAGCTGCTGTGTGGGCGTGGGAGATCGGCGTCCACACGGCCACATTATCCTCAGGAAAAACTTTTTTTGGAAAAAAATAATTATTTTTGAAAAAAAAATGCTCAAGAATATTGAGACCAAAAAGAATTTCAAAAATTAAATTTAAAAAACCTTATCCTAAAAGGAAGGGATCGGGATCATTCCCTCGAGCCCGAGCCCATGCCTCAGTCCTCAGTCTTATGATATACTACTCACACTACCTTATATATAAAGACTAGGATCTCAAGCGAAGGGAGGGCATGTGGGACAAGTTCTTCAAGTCCTCCACCATCCCCTTCACACTCACCCTTTGGACTTACTAATTCTAACCCTCTCCCCACCTAGAAAAAGACTAGTTTTAGGATTCTAAGGGTTGTACGTAACCAAATAGGGTGCTGTAAATCACGGACCATCCCTCTATTCAATATACTCATTTTGAGCTATCATACGTCATATTCCGTGGCTCGCTTAAAAAAAGGAACCAAAAATACAACAAAAATTGGGTTGTAAACACCTAAAAAACTAGGTGAACAGCCTTCACGGGCACTCACCACCACCTCTAGAGTGTTGAAGTCACATGCACCTACACTCTGGTCTTGTGCTAAAGGACGAGCACATAGAGAGTGTCTCCGTTTACGCGGGCACTCGTTATTCCTCTACCTTAGGCTCTAGTCCCTCAGCGAGAACCCAAGGTAGTACCACTCAGGACCCACATATTGCATATACTGACTCTTTCTCTGAGTACGACATCATGGAGGGTTACCCAATGCCTAATCCCGATAGCTCAAGCCAAGGCATGCATGCCATGGGCCCACGGTCCGGGCCGAACGTGCTTAGCCGCTTGAAGGAAACCTTTAGTAGAGCCACTCACTCCAAACATGGAGCTAACGATGTAAATGAGGGGGGTGGGAAAGTCAATTCGCCATTCGTGACCAACGTAGACCCCATGCTCTTGGAGAGTGTGCACATGAATACTCCATTCACTGCACCTCTTGACTCTTCAGAGCTATTCCCCTCCGAGGTTATATTACCTGATAGTAGAAGCCTTGTCAAAGTGCAAGAGGTTGAGCGGTATATCATTGCAGCTAGGGAAAAGAAAATTGAGAGCGTACGCAAGGCAGAGCAACAAAGAGAGTTAAAAGCGAAAGCCCCTATGTCAATATCCTTGTTAGGAGAGCAATCGAGTGCTCTTGAATTAGCGACCACTAAGAGTTAACCCATAGAGAGCCACAATGCATCTAGTTCAAAGGACACCCCTAGCACTTCAATCCTAGATGGAGTGTTCCTAAATGAGAACTGGGAGTACGAACTACAAACGAAAACTCTAACCGACCTATACAAAGGTCACACCTATCACGTGGGTTAGAATTCCTACAATCCACAACGGGTGCTACTAGTGTAGAGGATCAACAACAAAGAGTTTGTGAGGTCATCCATAGGGTTATTGAGCTAGAGAGAGAGAACAAGGGGATCCACATGCCTTTAACGGGTCTCATGAGATTCTTGGATACAGGGAAGGCTAAACAACCAACCTTATCACAAATGCAGACTCCCTTGATAAGTCCGCCTATGGATCCTCCATATGTTGTTTCACGAGGGGTCTCAGTGCAATCTGAGCCCACAACTGATAGCTTTACCTTTCCAAGTCTAGCTCATCTTTCCCTTGATGACACCAAGGCTACCATGCCTACCCCAATGATGGGCATGCCAAGAAACACGCCATGGACCTCATTTGTTAGTAAAGCACCACTACATGGTAGCTCAATGCCTGCAATAGTACCTACAAGTGTGTACCAATCGTATACATCTATGGGTCATCGTACTCATGTAGCTCCTACCCCTTCCGTTGTTTCAACAACCTATGCTCCACAACCACAACACCCAAGCTCTTATTTCAATGGGACCATACCGGCTAGCATCTTCCCAAGGCACTTCCAACAACAACAACAACAATCGGTCCAAGGAGAAGGGAGTTTACAAAGGCAAAAACAAACTCTCTCCGGAAGAGCTTGAAGCTTTTCTCAAGGACCATAAGGGTTTCAAGTGTGGGGAGCAAGGACATGGCTATCGTTCTTGCCCCAAAAAGAATGCTCACAATGAGACTCCTAGGGCTTCCACCATCGAAAGAGGATGTTCATTGCAAAGAATCATCACTTTCCTATGCTTGGGG
The DNA here is from genome assembly GCF_014529385.1 of Adiantum capillus-veneris. Classification (NCBI taxonomy): domain Eukaryota; kingdom Viridiplantae; phylum Streptophyta; class Polypodiopsida; order Polypodiales; family Pteridaceae; genus Adiantum; species Adiantum capillus-veneris. The sequence continues at coordinate 146,723,220 of NC_140949.1, read as the reverse complement.
AAAGGTAAGAGACCATGATGCCTTCATCTTGTTTGACCTTGGCTCTACCCACAACTTCATATCAAAAGAGTTGCCTAGGACCACACTTATGAACTTTGGACCGCCACATGGCACAACACCGTACCAAACTTGGAACCCAAGGGCTTCCTATGCGCCAAGCCCAATGCCAACACCTACTCCACATGTAGACTCTGGAGCGCCTTCACCCACGGTGTCTGCTCACTTAGGTGACTTGGCAACATTTGCTCAAGCTATCGGTCGATCTATTGCTGAGAATATGTGTAACACGCCTGATAGAGAGCTTAGAAGTAAGGCAATACAAATAGCCAAGCTCACACAAAAATTTAGTGGAGACGGAGATGTGAGAAAGCATATCGAAGTGTTTGCACAAATATGTGATTCTCTGGGAGAACACAATGACCTGCATAAGAGAAATGCTTTAAGCCTAACCTTAAGTGGGAAGGCTGGGGATTGGTATAGAACCCTAAGGGTGGAAGAAAAAACGATTTACCCTACCCTTAGGAGATTGTTCTTGAAGGAATACATACAAGAGGGAGTGCTTTGGGGTGTAGCCTCTCAGCTCCAGAAAGTCGAACGAGAGGAAGGAGAGTTGGTGACAGACTTGATTAGTCGCTTGAAGCATTTGAATTCTCGTTGTAATCCAAATGAGCGCTTCAATAATAACCAATTTCTTGGTAGATTCATTAGAGGATTACGACATAAGGATATCTACAATGGCCTAGTCATTAGAGATATCACCACTTGGGAAGAAGTCACCACCAATGCGATCCAATTGGAGGATAATTTAATGATTCAAGGAGAAAGAGTGTCTGTTGAGCCTAAATCTACTAGCTCGCAAGCATCGGGGCATCAGCTAATGACTCTAAAGCCTATAGCTAAGGAGCCAAAGAATTCTGAGATGACTTTAGTAGATCTCACCAAGGCCATTCAAGAGAGTCTTATAGATAATCGTACTCTGTAAAAGAATCATATGTATCCAAGAAGGGAGCAACAATGGTGCTCAGTATGCTATGGTCCGCATAGTACTAGTGAATGCCCTACTTTTAGAGTAAAACTCAATGGGAATTGCAATGCATGTGGGAGGTATGGTCGTCAAGTTAAGGACTGCATAGTATTTAAGCGCGCGATGGCTAATAGACCAACCTTAGCATGGACAGACACACCTCGAGTGCCTGCATTGATGTTGGCCCCACCTCTTGAACAAACGTCACAACACACGGTCCCTAGGGCCCAAAATGTTGTTCAAACAACACCCTTACCACTTCCAGTGCTAGGATCGAAACCACCACTTTCAAGAATCACTTCTGTGAATCAAGTGGGTTGTGAGTCATCTATTGCTTGTTTGGAAGGCTGTGAGTAAGATATAGACCCTAATATTGCCTATGGGATTGATGCGCTTGAAGAAAGTCACAATACTGCATGGAGGACTATTGGGGACAAGTCAAACCTGTCTATCAAGTAGTTTCTCTTGCTGCAAGAGGCCAAAATATCAATTACAATGCCAAGCGACCACCTCTTCAATGCTATAAGTGTGGAGGTCCACATCGTGTAGCCAAGTGTCCTATTAGGCTACAAAAGAATGCTACACTAATGCAAACCAATCAAGCGAGCACCTCTACAATGCCGATAATCATGTGTAACCAATGTGGCATAGATCATTTGATTGCCCAGTTTTCGAATAATCCAAATGCACCGAAGATCATGCCATTAAACTTGATTGAGGTTACCGAGGAGCCATCACAAGGTACACTTGTGGTACCAGTAAATGTACTCACACGATCGATTCTCCAAAAACAAAATTTATTATTGAGGAAAGAGACAAGGCATCAATTGCCCAATCTTAGAAGAAGAAGAAAATACGAAGGAAGAGATTACAAAAAGCAACAAAGTCATACCCCAATTCAAAGACCAACATAGGGACTGGTGATGACCCCGTATATATGAACGACGCTGAAGAGGATTCTGATTCAGGTGAAACCATGGAGACCAAAACGGCCACTAGGAAACAAACCAACAAGGAAGATCGTCATGAGCCACAATGGTCAGGACCCAAGAAGAAGATAGTAACTTACCCAACCCTACAGAGGAGATCGAGCGAGTCAAGCAATTAAGGAGTTTGGTAGAAGATACCCAAAGGGATCTAGAGCTAGCACCTAGGCAAATCCAGATTACAGACACAATGTTCCCTACGTAACAGCAACCTCACAAAGTCCATAGACCCCTAGCCATACCTAGTGTCATCCAAGAAGAAAGTGACTTAAAGTTGTGGGAAAGTGGGCGTACTCACTTCTTGTTGGAAAGAATGTTTACAAAGGGACTACCTGACCCTATCGAAGAAATGGAGATCCCATCTTCCCCAACATCAAGGGACTGAAGCCCAAAAGGTTCCGTTAAATATTGCCAAATTGATGGATTTTATGGCTCACCATCATGTCCAAACTATATGGAGACCCCGAGCTATTCTTAGCTCTTTGATCTTTCCTCAATGGAGAACTAAAAGTCAGGCTACCACAATTTGCACAAATGGATGGAGCTAGGGAGATGCCAATAGAGGAGGAACACTTAGATCCACAACCCAATCTAGATGAGAACTCTGTTGTAGAAATACATGTTAACAGGTTGGGACAATACTTTGAGGGAGATGAATCCAATGCGACCATACCAATCACTACCCAGGGATTAACTGTGAAGGGAATCCTTGATGGTGGCGTTGGGGTTAGCATTGTGACTAAAAATTACTAGGCAACTATGGGAAGACCTCACCTTGGGACCACAACCATAGTAGTAAACATGGCCAATGGGTCTATTGTTAAACCTATTGGGATTCTAGAAGATCACAAGATCAAGGTCTTTGGACACAAAGTAAGAAATACCTTCATTATTATGGATTTCTCCAAGCACACTATGACATCTGAGGTGATCTTAGGACGTCCTTTCATGAGGGAAGCAAAAATGGTGCATGACTAGTCTAAAAACCATTTCTACTTGCAGTTCCAAGATTCAGTCATTTGAATGGATCTTGTAACTGTTTGAGCACATCCTCTAGGAAACAGATTTATAATTGATCATTGATTTCATACCACATTTCACTCGTCCCCATTGCAGTATTGTTACACGTGTAAAGTGGACACTGATGTTGGGGAAGATTCTCCTTATATGGATGTTCTACCTGGGATGACTGAGTGTGACAATGTGGATTGGGTCCACCTAGCAGCAACCATAGACACTTGGGGAAATAGAGGCACGACCTGGGTAACACCTGAGGGGGATGAAATGCCACCACTCGTGCCTTTAAATATGATAGAAGCAATGTATATAGCTTCTGTTGACCTACAAGATGAAGGATTGACTGACATTGGAATCAGTAGCATCTCACAAGACTATAGCCCACACGATTCGGGGTCCGAATCATCAATTGAAATTGACTATGAGGACAAAAAATCTGAGTTAGATCTTGGTGCAAATGTGGGGACAAACCACTCAGGGCTCAGTGGTACCCTAGATGACAATCTATCTACTAGCAGAGGAGAAGACACGAGTAGAAATTCATCTAGTGACTCTTCACTAATGATCGACCATAATCAAAATTTAGACAAGAAGAGTAAGAGATATAAGAGGCGACATTATCGAACAAATGTGCGTGCTAGAGTAAATGAAAATAAATCTACCGCATAATGGCTTACTTATATATTTGCATGTGATGCTCATCGGAAGTTGGTAAATAACTGGGGTGAATACCTTCAAAGCGTTATGTGGTGTAGTCCACAACCCATTGACATTGCACAACTAGTGGCTACAGAGAAGCCAAATTTGAGCCATATCGTAAGGAGACGAAAAAATCGAGAGCTAGCTCAACGACAAAAGGAAGCAGAAGTGAAATCACAGTCCACAGAACAAACAGACACCACAGACTTACAGTCTGCACATGATCATTTCAAATCCTACACCATGGAGGAGCGTAAGGTTGTGTATACAAAGGCTCAACGAAAACCTATCGATGAAAGCAATGGAGTCTATGACAGTCCAGCGATAGTTAAGGAAATAGAGTTAGCATACCCAAGAGAAGAGTCCAAACCTGTTTTTATTGCCCAAGATCTGATAGAGACTGAGGAGTATGTACTTAAAGAACTTCTCAAGGAATTCAAGGATTTATTTGCTTGGACATATCATGATATGAAAGGTGCTCCACCTTCCGTGGTGCAACACACAGTCCCCATGAATAGCATGGCTAAACCAGTCCAGCAATGATCCTACCCAATGAATTCTAAGTATGCAAAGATTGTTCAAGAAGAGATTGAAAAGCTTGTCCAAAAGTGATTGTGACGAAAAATAATGGGAAACTGAGAGTGTGCGTGGATCTCAAGAAGGTCAATGCCGCCACTAGGAGAGACCATTACCCCTTGCCATATTCAGAACATGTGCTTGAAGGAGTTGCAAGAAAGGAAGCTTATAGCTTTTTAGATGGGTACTCTGGATACAATCAAATCACAATTGCACAAGAGGACCAAGCTAAATTGGCTTTTATAACCGAATTCAGAGTGTTTTCTTTTTGTGTTATGGCTTTTGGCTTAACCAATGCTCCTGCTACCTTCCAAAGATTAATAAACACCGCTTATAGAGAATATTTTAGGGAGTTTTGCGAAGCTTTCTTAGATGACCTTTGTGTTTATTCTTCTTGGAAAGAACATCGATCATGTTTACGAAAAGTGTTTGAGAAGTGCAAATTGTATTGCATCTCCTTAAACCCTTTCAAATGCCAAATTTGGGTTAAACATGGAGTCATTTTATGGCATATAGTATCCAAAAATGGGATTTCCACATATGAGAGCAAAATCAAAGCCTTTGCTGATTTGCCACCACCTACAAACTATAAAGGAGTTCAAAGGTTCATGGGCCATGTTGGTTATTACCGACGATTTATTTTAAACTTTGTCGAGATAGCTCGTCCTTTGTACAAGCTTCTTATTGAGTTCCATTGGACCGCGGAGTGTGACCATGCTTATGAGTCATTGAAAAAGATCTTGACAAGCGCTCCCATTCTACGAGTTGCCCGATTGGAATGTAGTTTCCATGTGCATATTGATGCATCGAACTTTGCTATTGGGTGTGTTCTGGCTCAACCAGGAGAACATAAATTGGACTACCCCATTAGCTTTGCAAGTCCTCAATTGAATGATGCCGAGAAAAACTACACCACTACAGAGTGGGAAGGTTTAGCTATGATTTATGCATAAGAAATTTTGCTACTACTTCTTGCCAACAAGTTTGTTTTCTATGTGGATCATCAAGCCTTGTTGTATTTAGTAAATAAACCTTGTTCCACGGGAAGAATTACACGATGGTTGTTAATTCTCCTTGAGTTTGATTTTACCGTTGTGGTGAGACCTGGTAAAAGACATGTCATGGCGGATCATTTGTCTCGCATACCCAATGGTGAAGCCCCTACTGGAGTCGATGATGAATTGCCCGATACTTCCTTATTTCTAGTCGAAACCATGCATGAATGGAGTGAGAAGATTGTGAACTTTCTAGTTAATGGTTTTTCACCCAAAGAGCTTCGTAAGGAAACAACTCAAAAACTGTTAAAAGAATGTGAACCTTATTCTCTCATTACAGGAACTCTCTACAAGCTAGAAAAGGACGATATTCTTGGATGTTATGCTCGTGAGGATGAGTATTTATACATACTGCAAGAAGCCCACATGGGTATAGCCGAAGGACATTTCTCAGGGGAACTAACTGCTAGAAAGGTGTTGTAATCAGGCTATTGGTGGCCTACCTTATTCAAGGATGCATCACTTTTTGCAAAAGGATGTGATGAATGCCAACACTACAAGATCACACAACGAAACGATAAGATGACCTTACATCCTATTAAAGTGACTCAACCATTTGAAAAATGGGATTTAGACTTTGTAGGCCCAATTATTCCGGTAGACACTCAAACTCGATATATTATTGTTGCCACTGACTATGTGACAAAGTAGGCGGAAGTCAAGGCGACAAGTAAGGTTGATACAAGGTCAACTGCAAAGTTTCTCTATGAGAACATTATTACAAGATTTGGTTGTCCCTTTGAGATTGTGAGTGACAATGGCACTCATTTTATAAATGGAGTGATAAAAGAACTCACTACCAACTACCTTATTATCCACAAGCAAATGGTGAAGCTAAGAGTACCAACAAGACCTTAATTTCTATCTTGACCAAAACGGTGGAAGCTCATTGCACAAATTGGGATTTGAAGCTGACTTCAGCACTATGGGCTTATCGTACTTTTTACAAAGTGATTATTAATTGTACACCATTCAAAATGGTATATGGCCAAGAAGCAGTTATGCCATGGGAGTTTGTAATTCCTAGTCTACACATAGCTTCACAAGAAGGTTGGGACGGTAACCCTTTAGTTGAGCGTTTATATATCCTTGAGAGGTTAAATGAAGAAAGACAATTGGTTGTGCAAAATGCACTTGTGGAGAAAGATAGGAGGAAGAAATGGTTTGATCGTCATCTAAACGACAAAGATATCAACGTTGGTGATAAAGTCCTTATGTATGGAGTGAGTAACGAGAAGAAAAAGTTGAAATATGCGGGAAAAGGACCTTATAGAGTATGCGAAATCACCCCACAAGGTACCATTCTGGTCGAAACTCTTGATGGAGTAGAAACCATTGGATTCCTCAATGGGAGTAAATGTAAAAATATATTATGATCTTTTAAGCCAAAAGGAGCGACGCGCCATCCATAAAAAAAGGCAGCCAAGGCACAAGCTGAGTTGAAGAAGATACAAGCTCAAGCTGAGGCTAAGGAGTGACAACATCGTATAAGACGCCAACAAGAGGCCAACCTGGGAGTTACACGTGCATTCCATGTTGAAACAGAGGATGATTGGTTGGACTCTCACACATCTCTAAGATACCCTGTTGAACTAAATAGCACCATGGGAAAGTGCTATATAACACCTTGTTAGACACGGGTACTAAATATAATCTGTTATCATATGGGGTGTGGTGTTAGTTAGGAAAGCCATCTCTATCTGAGATATTATCCAAGTCAAAGTTGTCAACAAGAAAAAAACCATGGTTTTTGAAATTTGGCACACTTTTGTCAGTTATGACAACGGGTTGTAGCTCAAGACTTTTTGGTCATTCCTGTTGGAACTATGGAGGGTAATATAAACTTAGGACGCACGTGGATGATAGCCACCAAATGCACTATTGATTGGGGGACTGGGGGTGTCACAACACAGAAACCAACTCTTAGCCCTTCCACTCAAGCCATAATCCCTAAGATATTGCCTCGTAAGAAAATAAAACCCAAAACATTGCATGTACAAGAGGTTGAACCATATGTCCCCATAGACCAACTCTCTAAAGCTTCAACTTCTGTAGTTGAAATAAATCTTGAGACACACAAGACCCATCCTAATATAACAAAGAAAACATACAAGTGGGTCCCCAAAGCTTCTTTAGCGACCATTTATAGTGCTAAAAAATAGGAGCCTGGTAAGAGACGTCCCACTCGTCCCAAGAATTGTAAAGAAACGTTGCGTTGGATTCCTAAAAAACTATTGGAAGCCCAAGGCTACTTTGAAGAAAATGATCAAATCTGGGTGCCAACAAGTAAATTGTGCCCTTACCTATCACCTGACCCATGTGAGCCCAATCCTATAGCTCCAAAACAAATTGAAGATTGTGGAAAGGAAAAAATCACAGAATGCTACACACTCGCTCGAGAGGTAGTTTGGGTACCGAAGAAAGAACGATTTGTTCCACCTAGCTCAAGAACAAAGAAGTCAAATGAAGCTTCTTGCTCTTCATGTAGTTCCTGTACGAAAAAAAAGCTTCGACACAACCTCTACCTACCATTATACATATCCATACAAACAAGAAAGAGTTTGCACCTCCCATTGTAAGTTCACCACCTACAACAACGTTGCAAATAAAATCATGGGAGAGTACCTTACCACCCTTGCAACTAGATGAAATGCATAGGGCATTAAAAAACTATTGGTTAAAGCCTTCACTCATAACAACTTAGAACAACTGGTTTCAAAAGGTGATGACATCATTCCAAGATATGATCTACCCAAGGAAGGGGGGAGTGTTTGTTGATAGTCATCATTCACTCACTCCCCTCTCAACCTTCCACCCTGACCTCTCAATCTCCCAATCTTAGGGAATGTAAATTTAAAGTTTTATACTCACAAAAAACAAAAAGAAAAAAGTAAAAGAGCAAGAGTCACCAAACAAAAATCTGGAAACCTACAAATTCTATACATAACACAAAATCATAAAAACACATTATGCACAAAGACACGACCTTTTGACACGACCCGTATAATATTTGTACTCTAACCATCATCTATCTGTGTGTACAGATATGGCTAGTACGATAGAGTCATCCACCTCTACCTTGGGTGAGAGGTACCCTCTTTACTTGGCACATGTCTTTCACATAGTCTACTCGGTGCTTGCATGTGAATGGGATTTGGTAGATATGCTAGCATGAGAGAAATTTTGACAAGTTAGAATGGCTGATATGTCTCTTGACCACAACTGATCCATACTTAGTAGAGGACGTCTCTCCGATTGCACAAACTTACCCTCTTGACCAAGATAACTATAGACGTCTAGTGATGTTCTTAGTGAACAGTTGTGCCTCTAATGATGAGGAAGAGTTACATGATTACACGGATGGCACATATGGTCTCACAGATGATGACTTTGTTTTTCTCAACGATGTCAAGGATAGGGTTTAGCCTTAGGGTTTCTTCCCAATCTCTACGATATCCTATTCCCTTGACTCTCTCGGGGGAGTGCAAATAATTAGGTTTGGGTTCCGTATGTTGTTTGATTGTGTTCAATAAGAGTTGGTGCCTCTTCACACTGATGTACCTCCTAGAGGTATTCTTTGTGTTTCCTAGTGCGTACAACAACGTGTTGCTATTGTTAGGATTTGGACCTTCATGGAATCTTTCTCTCATTCACTCTTCAAATCAAGCACGATCATCAACACAAACAGGTGTTTCTTGACCATTAGCATTGCCCCTTGTCTTTGTTTTTGCATCCATGATTGTCTGCTTAATTGTGATTGGTAGCACAATATTTCGCACATTTTTTTAGATTAAACATTAGATTCTATCTAATTTTCTGTCATAATCCCTTGTCTAGGTTTCAAAATTAAGCAGTTTGTCTGACTAAGCTAGTTTGACCAAGTTAGGTGGTAGAGATCTTCTATTAATACCATGGGGAATCCTTCCTAATAATCAATGGTTACTTTAGGTTCGTAATCCAATTTAGGCAGAATTGTGTGCAATGTACTAGAGCTTTCTAATGGGCTTAGACCCTATTGACCTTTAGCTTACGTATTATAAAGGGAGTTTACTAGTGTGATGAGCCTGGGGAGGGTAACAGTGGTATATGACCCCCCAAAGTTACAAAATTAAAATGCTCAAAACGAACAAAAAATAAAATAAAATCAAAAGTGCCACAATGTAAAATCTTTAGCTGGAAGAGAAATCCCAGCTTGATTTGGTACTTCACTCACATGTATCGCCTATGGTACTAGAGCCCTAAAGGTTCCCAGTGTGGGCGCTTTTCCTTGAAAAGCAAAAAACCCAAGGGATACAAAATAAGCACATACATCAAAATTGAATCAATGTGAAAAGATTTTGGGGGGTCAAAGAAAAGGAAATAAGTCAGGCGATGATTTCATGAGCAATTCCTTTTATCATACCTTAACTACAAGGTCTTCTATGTATACCCTCTAGTCAACCCTCGGACATGAAATACTTGGCTCTCGCGATTAAACAGCTTAATTCACCAGAGCAAATTGAGAAGCTTGCCATGGTATTTGTAACATTTAATGGCCTAAAAACTTGTGTGTAGCGGAAATTAGCATGAACGTAGTGGGCATTTCATTAGAATAGATTCCTAATGAGAATTACAAGAGTGCTTGGGTGGAGAGAGCAACAAAAAGCATAACACCTAGTTAGATAGCATGAACAATACTTTCAAAAGAGAGAGAAATTAAGCTATTGACAACAGTTGAGGACCGGATTTACATGGAGCCGGTCCCCCCTCCAAAAGGCTTTGTATTATGGTTTCTCCCATCAAGAGAGACATTGTACAATACAATTCTTTGTGTTCCTTCAAGACTAGCTAGTGCAATGAAGATGAAATCTTCATGCACCAAGCAAAACACTTATCAACCACAACATCAATTGTCTCCGGTCTCAGACCCAAGACCTCACACACCTTCGAAGATGGTGAGAGCTAGCGGGGTATGAGAGTAGATTGAGAGGAAGAAGGAGTATTCTTACGAGAAAGATATACATCTCCTCACATAATCACTCATATTAGCATAGCTTAGCTTAGTAATTAGCATGGTAGAGGAGATGAGCATGCATTGAAGCTTGGCTCTTGGTTGGATTTGCATCACAAAGCCAAGAGTTGTTGGTGTAGGCCTCCCTTCTCACAAGCTTGGAGTAGGTGATAAGCTTTCCATTAAAGCTTCAGAAGTAGAGAGAGTCTTCTTTACTTCACACATGAGATTGTGTGAGTGTGTGTGTGATAATGCCTTGCAAAAATCAGCCCCCTCTCTCTCTTGGTGGACCCCTCTTGCTATTTGCTCATGCTACCCTCTCATTGGACCTCCCTAGGGCTAGCCAATGACAATCAAGCAGCATAAGTGATAGCCTTCTGACATGTGTCCCCCTTTCCCCTTTTGTGAGAGCTTTAGGTAATTTAATAATTCAATCAAACTCTCATTGGACCCCTTTGCCTCCTGGCCAATAGGAATCAGGCAAGCCATTGGGCTGCTGAATGCTCATTGGACCCCTTGGGAGACTGTCCAATAGTCTTATAGAGGACTTAATTCTCATTGGTTATTTTATTAAGTGTTTTTAAATTAATTAAACTAGATTTACTTTAGCCTAATTCTCATTGGTCCACCTCCAAGGCCATCCAATAGGAATTGGGTACACCTTGTAGGCATCTGGGCTAGGGAGCTGACATGTGTCCCTCATTCCCTTTGTGTAAAGGGACCTTGTGTGTCTGTGTGTGACTTTCTCTCTCATCCCCTACAAGCAAGGCTCGCCCCCTCCTATGTAGGGATTTGTAAAGACTTTTGGGACACACACAAAGCATCCAATTCCCCCCATGGTTGACCTTTGGACACAACCTTTGAATTTTGGAACCTTAGCATTTTGGAAGTCTTAATGGGCTGAACCTTAGGGTCTTTTGAGCCCATTGTTGCACATGGATCTTTTGCAGATGGCCCCCCCTTTGGATCCCTACTGTGGCCGGCGGTCTGCTAGCTTAACCAATATTCTAGCTTTTTCTCCCCTGGCACTTCCCCATATTAAATGATCAGTTTAACATGAGAAAATCATTTAGGAGAATTATATATTGATTATTATGACATTACCTCTCTCTTGAAATCATAGTCGTCCTCGACTATGGGGTAGAGAAGATAAAGCATATTCATTAGTCCTTTTCTTAGCGGGTAGAGGATCCCTATGTTACCCTACGACATCATTCCACAATGGATGACTAGTCCATCTGGCGCTTGAGAGCCTGAGGCTGCCGCAAGCATGTCTACACATTAGTCCTATCAATCTTCCATAGTAGAGTGACAAGCTCTACTTGGTGTTTGGGAGACGTCGTCCCCGCAAACTTGATCTAAGCATGAATACTACTTCATTTTTGTGCACAATAAAGAAAAAGAGAGTCTTATAAGACAAAAACTTTGTTCATTTTTAACATTTTGTACATTTGCTTACTCTTGGGAAGCATTGTAAGCATTGACAAGGTTTAGGTTATCCTTTAACTGTATGCCTTGCATCCATCTAGCATCTTCAAAAGGATAATTTTGAAACTTAATAAGATATCATCGGATAGTCTTACCGCCTCTTAGTACCTTGTCTTCATGTCGAAGAATGGACTCGGGCTGCAGCACCTCTTCTTGATCCTCGATCTCCGATGGGTCTTCAGTAGTTGGTTCTTGAGGTGGCTCTCCTTTGTAAGGCTTTAATAGGCTCACATGAAAAGCATTGTGTATGAGCCAATGATTGGGCAACTTGAGTCGATAGGCCATCTCATTGATTGGGCTAAGAATATGGAAGGGACCATAGTACCTTTTTGCTAGTTTAGCATAGTACTTTTGGTGTCCCGTAGGATTCTTTCCCGTTGTGTGCCTTAATCGAGCCTTGGGAAACTTTAATAAGACCCAATCATTTTCTTTAAAGGCTTGGGCTCTTCTGTGCTTGTCAGCAGCAGCCTTTTGCCTTTGCTGTGAGATAGTGATAGCATCCTTACTCTTTTGAAAAGATTCTTGTAGGTCCCGGCTATACTCATCTGCAGCGAAGATCTTCCCATGTACCTTAAGTAGCAAGGGACTTTTTTATCTTCCCTCAATTACCTCGAAAGGTGCTTTTCCCGTGGAAGTATGTACAGTGTTATTGTAAGCATACTCCACTAAGGGTAAGTACTTCTCCCATTGGGATCTTTGATCTACTTCCGTTACATAGGCTTTTAGTAGATCGAGAATTGTTAGGTTAGCTATTTCACTTTGGCCATCCGTTTGTGGATGATAGGCCGAAGAGAAGTTTAGCCTTGTCCCTAAATTCTCAAAGAGACCCTTCCATAAATTACTGGTCATTCTAGGATCTCTATCCGACACTATGGACATTGGCAAGCCATGGTACTTGAAAATTTGTGAAATGAAGAGGGTTTCCATTTGATGGGCTTTGATAGTCTTTTTGACAGGTATAAAATGAGCTTGTTTACTGAACCTGTCTACTATCGTCCATATTCCCATATTCCCATGGATAGACTTAGGCAATCCAAAGATAAAATCCATGGATATGCTCTCCCATGGTGAATTAGGGATTGGCAAGGGTTGAAGCAATCGAGGTTGCTTCCCTCTATCAAATTTTGTCTTTTGGCATACCACGCATTTAGAAACATACTCTTGTACGTTCACTTTCATGGTAGGCCAATAGATATGTTTCAATTCCCTTTAAGGTAGATTGAATCCCTCTATGCCCCACATAAGGAGGAGCATGAGATTCATACATTACTTTCTTACGTAGTGAGTTAGTAACGCATAGTCTATTGCTATAGAGAAGATAACCATCTTGTAAAGTAAATGGTTCTTGTTTCTTCCCTAATGCAAGGGCTGAATCACATCTCTAAAATCGAGATCAATAGCATACTCATCTATCATTGAAGATAGATCATTGTGAGTTGCTATGGAAACCGCATTCACTCTCGGCCGTCTTGAGAGTGCATCAGCTACTTGATTATGCTTTCCAGCAATGTGAGCAATATGAAAATGAAATTGCGAAAGGAAATTTGCCCACCTCATTTGTTTGTCGGAGAGCTTGGTCTGCGTCATGAAGTACTTAAGACTTTGGTGGTCCGTTCGCAGAATGAAAGGAGTCCCCAATAAATAGTGCTTCCATGAGTCTAAGGCATGTAGAACTGCAAGGAGTTCCTTTTCATATATTCCTAGAGCTTGCTCAACAGGGTCGAGCCTTTGACTTTCATAGCCTATGGCGTGCCCTTCTTGAAGCAAAACAGCTCCAAGGCAATCACCACAAGCATCACATTGGACCTCAAATGGTTTTGAGAGATCCGGTAGTGTAAGCATAGGTTGAGAGATAAGGTCTTCTTTAAGCTTTTCGAAAGCATTGTTCTCCTTATCAGACCATGTATACCTAACGCTTTTCTTTGTTAGGTCATGTAATGGTCCCGCAATTTGTGAGAACTTTTCTATGAAGCGTCTATAGTATGCACACATACCTATAAAGCTTCTTAGTTCATGAAGATTCTTTGGTTTAGGCCATCCTTTTATTACCTCTAACTTTGATGGATCCATTTGGATGCCATCTTGACAGATAATGTGACGTAAATACTGAATCTCTTGCAAGAAAAATTCACTTTTCTTTCGATTAACATAAAGTTTATTCTCTCTTAAAACTTGAAATATTACCTGGAGGTGTTGCTTGTGTTCATCTAATGAATTAGAGTAGATGATAATATCATCAAAGAAAACTCCACTGAAGGTTCGATGAGGCCTGAACAGCTTCTCCATCAAGCGGTTGAATGTGGCTGGTGCATTGGTCAAGCCAAAAGGCATGACAATGTATTCGTAAAGACCAAATGTGGTGCGAAATGCGGTCTTTACAATGTCTTGATCAACTATCCTTATTTGGTGATAGCCACTTTTTAGGTCAATCCTACTGAAGTAGGTCGATCCTTGTAGCTTATCAAATAGGTCTTCTACCCGTGGAACGGGAAACCTATTCTTGATAGTGATCCTATTTAGTGCTCTATATTCGACACGCATACGATATGTGCCGTCTTTCTTTTGCACTAATAGCATAGGTGAGCAAAATGGAGATGAGCTAGGCCTAACCATGCCCTTCTCAACTAACTCATGCACTTGCCGCATAATCTCCTCTTGGTGAGCTTGAGAAACTCTATAAGGAGGTTTGTTAAGCGGTGAACTTCCTAGAAGAAATTGAATTGCATGGTCATCATTACCTCATTTAGGAGGTAGCTCACAAGGGATGTCGTCAATAAAGACATCTTGAAACCCCTTGAGAAAATTGGATAACTCTAATTCCTTTTGGTTGATTTTATTTTATTTTGCTAAAGCATTAGGTTCATTTTGAGAATCTTTAACAAAAATCATGTACAAGGAAATAGAGCTCCTTATTGACTTGTTGAAAGCTGGTGTATGTACAATGGGGATAGTGTTACCCATTTCTTTAGCATCTATATACATGTCTTTTTCCCTGAACTTAAAGGAGATTCTCCTTTCAGGGAATTTAACATTGGCAGCCAGGTGATGAAACCATGGTGCCTCTATGATTACATCTTCATGCTTGAGAGGAGACATAAAGAAGTCCTCTTTGTCCACATAGCTTTGGACATGAAGCTTCAATTTCCCGATTAAGGGAGTTACTGAAGCTTCTTGCCCCTTGAAAACATTGTCTGCGTGTAGAACATCTCCCATCTCATAGGCTTGTATGCCTAGCTTGGTGGCCAACTCTATAGATATAAAATTGTGAGTAGAACCAGGGTCAAAGAGAATAAAAGCATCATCTTCTCTTACCTTTCCCCAAGCATGGCATAGAGGAGATCCTTTGTGGTGAGTTTGGTGAGTCTCCTCCTCTTGGATTTCAACCAAGGTAGCTCTAGGAGGATCTTGACGGTTGTTCTTTTGGGGACAAGCGCGGTACGCATACCCTTGGTCGTCGCACTTGAAACACCGGTTATCTTTGCGATAACACTCAAGCTCTTCAGGAGAGAGTTTGTTTTTACCTTTGTAAACTCCCTTCTCTTTAGCTTTGTTGGATTTGCCCTTAGAAGACTTTTGGACATTGTCCTTCCCCTTAGGCTCGTTGGAACCCTTGTTTTCCGTGGGCTTATTATTTCTCTTAGCCCCCGTTTGGAAATTGATTCGAGAGGCCACCATAGTATGGTGTATTACCACCGATATGGTACGTGGCCTTTGGGAGTTGACATACTCCGCCATTTCTTCGGTTAAGCCCGCACAAAATTGTTGCTTTTGCTCTCCAAAATCCAACTTTTTGAAGACAATACTGGTGTTGGGGTATAGGCGCCTGTGCCTTGCCCGGCCGCCCAGAGTCTGGGCGTCCACTGACTTGTATACCTTATACATAGCATAAGTGTATAGGGGGCTGCTCACTCTTGGAGTCTCCCCACCCACATCGTGTGTGTCTCTCCTTCTCTCTCTCTCACTCTCCGTCTGTGGTGCTCCCCGATCCCCTTCAATTGGTATCAGAGCTATGGTGACCGCGGAGAGCACGACGGCTTTGAGAGCTTCGAGACTATAGCTCGCGCAATAGCTCGCTCGCTCTCGACGGTGGAGTTCGATCGTGGAGTTTCACGGAGAGCGATTTTAGCTTGAGGAGCATTGTCTTTGGAGCTTAGGAGCTTGGTGTGGTCAAGCTTGGTCGAGGAGGCGATTGCGGCTTCCTTGGTGAGAGGAGCTTTTGAGCTCAGTGGAGCTCGTTAGAGAAGTGCTCGGCGGAGGAGAGCTTGACATTAGAGTGCTTGGATGCTGTTGTGGCAGAGCTCTTGCGTTGGAGCTTGCATTGAGAGGACATTGCATCACGCAGAGTGGAGCAGGAGCAGGTTCAAGACTGTGTGCAGCTTGTTTTTGCCATTTTCGGGCTCTAAAACGCAGTTTTTTGCGTAGCTTCATCATACAGAGTCAGATCTACATGATCCAGGAGTCTAGGTCAGGGTTTTGGCACGCTCCGGACGCGATGGTGATGTCTATTTGCTGAAATTAGGCTTTGAATTACAGCAGGTACAGCAGCAGGTTTATTTGTGCACTTTCGGGTCCCAAAAACACTGTTTTTGGTATATCTCACACACACGGAGTATTTTCTGCAGAAACCAGCAAATTCATAGGTGTACACAGGTTTTTGGATATGCATTTGTCCAGAGAGCCACTCATGCGAGAGTGAGCTATGTTGCCATGGTCTTGGCGGTTTATGTATGCCATATATGGATTTGTGTATTTGTTTGTAGCTGAGATTATTTGAGATTTGGCTCAATTTATAGAAGAAATATGTTGGATTTTATCCAGGTTCTCGCCATAGCTTCTACGTATCCGTAGGTTGCTCTTTGAGAGTTTAGTGGTTGAGTTTACTCCCACTTTGACAGGTGATTTTTAGTCATCATTTGGTTGGAGTTTGGAGTCACTTGTGTATGCCCTTGTGTGCCGTATTTCGTATTGCGCATAGCGACAGATCTTGCAAGGTTTTGCGAAATGTTGCTATAGTTATCTGGCAGACATTTGCTCATCGATTGAAAGGTATTTTGGCAGCAATCATCACTCACATGTATGTCATTTGAGGTGCCGTTGAGTGGTACTCCGGCAAGAGCGGGTATGCTCATATGTATGACTTTGTGAGGTGATTCCGGTCGAGTTTATTCCCGGATTGGCCATTGTGGCATATATTATTGTCTCTTTGAGGTTTACTGTTGAGATTTTTCTCCAGTTACAAAGGAGACTCCGCCAAAATTTTGTCAGATATTTATGCGCAATTGAGTCATATTGACTTGTGATTTTGTGCAAGGTTTTGCACGGTTATTGGTGCAACTTTGCATCAGGTTTTGAGCCATATTTGCAGACTTTTGTTGATGCGATTCGAGCCAGTTTAGGGCTGATTTGGTTGACATTTGCTACTCATTGTTGGTTGCTCTTTTGCGAGCATTATGGCTGATTTTTCATTTGACTTCCAGCGTTATGGTCTGACGCAGTTTGATGGTGCAGATTTTGTTGCTTGGAAGGAGCATATGCTTGTTGCATTGGCGGATTTGGGGCAGGATAAACCCTTGCGTGGTTTATCGGCGAAGCCCAATTCTATGCGTGATGATGATTGGCAGGATCTTGATGAGTTAGCCATGTCTACGATTTGTTTGCATCTGGTTGAGTCTGTTTACTGGCAGGTCTTGAGAGAGACTACAACTCATGCTTTATGGCAGAGTTTACATGCTATGTACGCAACATCCGTGTCTACTGGGGAGTCTAGTCCCACTTCTATGTCCATGGGAGAGATTGGTCCCACACGCAAGTCTCGACGGCATAGAGACTTGACATGTTGGCATTGTGGACATAGAGGGCACATTAGGCGTCGATGTTTCAGGCGTTTGAGACAACGGAGGCGACAGATGCGTGATGCAGATTTGGGCATGACAGATGCTAGTGAGATCAGTACGGTGGTTACTGAGTATGCTTGGGACGGCGATGTCACATTTACATCTAGCTTATCTTCAGACAATCTTATGTCTACGGATTGCATATCGGATTGCACATTGTCTTCACATTGGTTACTAGATTCAGATGCTACTTTCCATGTCACGTCACATCGTGAGTGGTTTAGCACGTTTTCTAGTGGGAGACTTGGTTGTGTGCACATGGCTGATGGTGTTGTGTATGACATTGAGGGTGCAGGAGACGTATGTTTGTCCTTGCCCAGTGGTATGAGATTTACCCTGCGTAATGTGCGTTATGTGCCAGATCTGAGACAGGATTTGATCTCAGTCAGACAGTTACGAGATTGTGGATGTCAGATTTCGCTACGAGAGCGAGATTTTGTGATACATTTGGGTTCGCTAGTGATTGCGAGAGGTGCCAGGAGTGGTACAGGTTACCCATTGCATGTGGATCATGCGAGAGACGGTGTTGTCTCTGTGATCATGCAGCCAGGTAGAGAGCGAGAGAGCAGGCGAGTCTCTTTTGCTCATGGGTTGCAGGATGCTTTGCATGGAGTGCAGAGTAGTGAGCTCGTTGTGCACACAATTGGGGCACGACTTGAGCAGTCACACAGAGAGGTGACAGAGTCAGACATGCATGCTTTGCTAGTGACTGAGCAAAGCAGAGAGTCAGTTGTGCGAGATACTTCTATGCAGGATAGACAGGTAGAGCGGTCTTGCTCTAGTGAGTCACGACAGGAGGATGTTGTGCAAGAGTCTATGCATACGAGTTAGAGCATGAGAGCTCTAGTGAGTCACAGCAGATTGAGTGGTCATGTTTGCAGTGGATGATTGCAGAGGAGCCTGAGATGTCAGCGATTATGCAGTCATTCCTTTCTATGCTCAACAGTGAGCATGGGGATATAGTTGTGCAGGATATGTCTTCCAACAGACATCTAGAGCAGCTGGTTTGCTCTGAGGTTGCACGACAGGTTGATGCGTCTTTTGCGGACAGTCAGGAGATGCATGTGGCTGACACGCCTTGTCAGTCAGAGATGCCTATTGCCAGGGATATATATGTTGATGCATGCTCCGTAGAGCTAGCAGGGCCCGCTAGCATTGCATCGGCATTCGGTGGTCTCATGTATGAGATGTTGATCTTGAGACCAGATATCGCAGCTGCAGTGGGAGCATTTGCAGTTGGGGTTGTCAGTCATTTGTCGACTGATGATGGCATAGTGCACGAGGGAGATATGCAGGTATTGTGTACATACTTGCAGTACGTGTGCGGTACGTCTGGTGGTGTATGGACTTACACGGAAGCAGGACAGCCGGATGCACACGATCATAGCCAACCAGTGGGCATCGGTTGAGAGAGGTTTTCTCTCGCCTTTTGTAGTCTTTAGACTAGGTTCTCTTGCTTAAAGGCACAATCGCCTTTAAGTGGGAGGTTGTTGGGGTATAGGCGCCTGTGCCTTGCCCGACCGCCCAGAGTCTGGGCGCCCACTGACTTGTATACCTTATACATAGCATAAGTGTATAGGGGGCTGCTCACTCTTGGAGTCTCCCCACCCACATCGTGTGTGTCTCTCCTTCTCTCTCTCTCACTCTCCGTCTGTGGTGCTCCCCGATCCCCTTCAACTGGCTTTGAGTTGTAGGTCCCAAAACTTGTCTACATATTTGTGGATGGATTCATAGGGAGAGAGCTTTAAGCTTCGCCATTCGGTGAGTAGTTTGTCTTTGGCATCGGTGGCCAAAAACTGCTTCATAATGGAAGCTCTTAAAGCTTTCCATGTTCGCAGAGCTTCACCGTTGGCTCGTAGGCTAGACCATCATTGTCTGGCGGACTTTTGAAATTGCATAGCTACATGGGTATCTTAGAGGACTCCGTGAAGCCCTCATCTCCGAACGCCGCATCAAATTGTTAGATAAAGGCCAAGACTTTGTCCGTAGCACCAAAAGTGCCATCATAGGTAAGAAAAGAGATGCTCTTCCCTCCCTCTTTGAACTTCTTGAGCTTGGACGACCTCTTCCACGCGGCATAGGATTTCCTATGGCCTCTTCTTTTTGATGGTTCAAAGGTTGCACCATCACTTTCTTCAGAAGGTGAAGAATTTGAAGAAGGTGGAGAAGAGGGTGACCTCTTTCTCGCCTTTTTCTTGTCTTGATCTTCGTCGTCTTCACCATCACTTTCATAAGAGGAAGAGGATGAAGAAGATGGAGAAGAGGGTGTCCTCTTTCTCGCCTTTTTCTTCTCTTGATTTTTATCATCCCTCTTTGAATTATGGTGTGGAGAAGGGTGCGATGGTCTTCTCCGCTTTGGTGGTGATGGAGAGCGTTTAGCCCGCCGTCTTCGTGGAGCCATCTCCGCCGAGGTGGCGGGAGACTTACTTCTTTCTCGTTCCTTCGGTGTAGGCTCTTGAGTTCTCCTGAGATGCATCATCAAGAAGTAAATTCTTGAGCCCTTCATATGGATTCTCTTCTTCTTCCCGAACCGGAGAGAGACCTCTTTTGGAAGTCTCACAAGGAGGCTTCCTAGGTGTTCTCTCGTCATGGTGATGAGCTTGGAGAATCCCATGAGCACGGAGCTGCCGTTGCACTTCACTTTGGAGAGATGGATTGCCCATGGCTTGTTGAAGCCTAGAAACAAGATAGTTAACAAGCATCGGAACATCATTAGTAGCTTGCTCATTAACAAAATCAAAGTTATCAACATTAATTTCACTCTCTTTACTATTGTTAGCCATTCTAACAACTTTTAGGTGTAAACTTTTCAGGTGTACTTTGGCACTTCAAGCCCTAGTTGCTACTCCTCTTTATCCCTTTAGAAAAAGCACTCAAGCTACTGTACCCGTGGCTCGCATACCATTAATTGCAAGGAATAGAAGAGAGGGCCGTTCAACACCAAAACAGCACCGGCTCCTATCAAGCTTCTAATAGCTCAATAGTGGTTAAGCCGTAGGCAAGCCCCATAGGACTCCACTATTAAGACAATAGCTCTCGACGGTGATGCCTCGTTAACTGCACAAAGGCAGGCGCACTGCAAGGCCAAAAAACCCCTATTCTACTTACTCACAGGCAATTAATAATACCAACCATTTATAGCTAGCTTGAGGACCTCCCTTCTTGAGCAAGAAAAGAGAAACCTTGTGCTCTGATACCAATGTAACATTTAATGGCCTCAAAACTTGTGTGTAGCGGAAATTAGCATGAACATAGTGGGCATTTCATTAGAATAGATTCCTAATGAGAATTACAAGAGTGCTTGGGTGGAGAGAGCAACAAAAAGCATAACACCTAGTTAGATAGCATGAACAATACTTTCAAAAGAGAGAGAAATTAAGCTATTGACAACAGTTGAGGACCGGATTTACATGGAGCCGGTCCCCCCTCCAAAAGGCTTTGTATTATGATTTCTCCCATCAAGAGAGACATTGTACAATACAATTCTTTGTGTTCCTTCAAGACTAGCTAGTGCAATGAAGATGAAAGCTTCATGCAACAAGCAAAACACTTATCAACCACAACATCAATTGTCTCCGGTCTCAGACCCAAGACCTCACACACCTTCGAAGATGGTGAGAGCTAGCGGGGTATGAGAGTAGATTGAGAGGAAGAAGGAGTATTCTTACGAGAAAGATATACATCTCCTCACATAATCACTCATATTAGCATAGCTTAGCTTAGTAATTAGCATGGTAGAGGAGATGAGCATGCATTGAAGCTTGACTCTTGGTTGGATTTGCATCACAAAGCCAAGAGTTGTTGGTGTAGGCCTCCCTTCTCACAAGCTTGGAGTAGGTGATAAGCTTTCCATTAAAGCTTCAGAAGTAGAGAGAGTCTTCTTTACTTCACACATGAGATTGTGTGAGTGTGTGTGTGATAATGCCTTGCAAAAATCAGCCCCCTCTCTCTCTTGGTGGACCCCTCTTGCTATTTGCTCATGCTACCCTCTCATTGGACCTCCCTAGGGCTAGCCAATGACAATCAAGCAGCATAAGTGATAGCCTTCTGACATGTGTCCCCCTTTCCCCTTTTGTGAGAGCTTTAGGTAATTTAATAATTCAACTAAACTCTCATTGGACCCCTTTGCCTCCTGGCCAATAGGAATCAGGCAAGCCATTGGGTTGCTGAATGCTCGTTGGACCCCTTGGGAGACTGTCCAATAGTCTTATAGAGGACTTAATTCTCATTGGTTCTTTTATTAAGTGTTTTTAAATTAATTAAACTAGATTTACTTTAGCCTAATTCTCATTGGTCCACCTCCAAGGCCATCCAATAGGAATTGGGTACACCTTGTGGGCATCTGGGCTAGGGAGCTGACATGTGTCCCTCATTCCCTTTGTGTAAAGGGAGCTTGTGTGTGTGTGTGACTTTCTCTCTCATCCCCTACAAGCAAGGCTCGCCCCCTCCTATGTAGGGATTTGTAAAGACTTTTGGGACACACACAAAGCATCCAATTCCCCCCATGGTTGACCTTTGGACACAACCTTTGAATTTTGGAACCTTAGCATTTTGGAAGTCTTAATGGGTTGAACCTTAGGGTCTTTTTAGCCCATTGTTGAACATGGATCTTTTGCAGATGCCCCCCCCCCTTTGGATCCCTATTTTCCCTTCTTTGGATCCCTACTGTGGCCGGTCTGCTAGCTTAACCAATATTCTAGCTTTTTCTCCCCTAGCACTTCCCCATATTAAATGATCAGTTTAACATGAGAAAATGATTTAGGAGAATTAGATATTGATTATTATGACAGTATTAATAGTTGACCTCTAATTCCTTTCGATCGTTAAATTAGCAACCCCATACTTGTTTAGTTTTTTACTTTTATAATTGTTATGCGTTTGATTATATTACAGTTGAATGTTTATTGCTGATAAATTGTTTGATTATATTACAGTTGAATGTTTATTGCTGATAAATTGTTTAATATTTTGTTACCAATCAATTTGTTTGTTGTATATGAGAATGCAGTTACTGTGCCAATTTTGGTTGATTTTGTAGTGATTGGAGAAGGCTAAGGACATTCAATCTTGGATGCTCTTCCACCTCGATGAACGTACATCATCTCAATAGCTTCCGAGGACAGAATCTATATCAGGAAGGGGGGACATGTTAACCCTCACGGACACCCTATCACCTTCGACGGACGCATATTATTTATTTGATTGAGTCATGGACCGGGCTTGTCGTTCCAATAGGTGTGTAGGTGATCACCAATGAGATGCGCACCACTTATCTTATCTTTACAGTAGTTTTGCAATGATCGGCCACTGTGGGCGCCCATGTGTGAATGGGCCAAAGTCTTATAAAAGGTCCATTTGACCTAGAAATCCTCATTCTCTGAGTTGTAAGTAAAGAAGTGCTCTTGCTCCATCTCTGTCTCCTTCTCCTTCGTGTATGCTAGAGAGAGAGAGAGAGAGAGAGAGAGAGAGAGAGAGAGAGAGAGAGTGATCAAGCATTGTGGCAACATCAACGGCAGCGAGGCAGTATAGTGCAGCATCGGCGGCAGCTCCTTCTTCTGCGTAGCATAGGATCCTTCACGATGGAAGCATTGAGAGGTGAGTGACACACCATTGTTCTTTGAGCTAATTGCTAGGACTCTCTAGCTATGTGTTTGCAACCTTTCAAGGCTCACAGTGCACAAGCAAGTTCCCAGTCTTCGACACGTACAGCAAAGCGTACAACACCATGAGAGACAAGAAGAATACATACGGCACTGGTTGCAATCCCCCCCCCCCCATTTTCCTCTTGTACGTATTTATTTATAGATTTCTTCAATGCTCAAAAATGATTACAAATATTCGCTCGCACATAAAATGAACATAATTCATAAAGAGCTCTCCATTAATAAAATATTCATAAACTCCTTATCCTTTGCATAGTCCATAAACCAAGCGTGCTTTGCCACCTATCAGCTGTAATAAATAATTGTTAATCAAATCCCATTATATACCTCTTTGTTAGGAAGCAAATGTCCACAATTGCTATGTTATTAGTCTATAAATCATGCTTGTCAAAATTAATGGTTAAAATTATGTGTCAGAAGTACCCAAAAAAAGCTCACAAACTTAAACGTACTAAATTGCTTATGCCTTTCGTCGTCCACAAATTGCATATTCTAGTGTCTCATAAGTAGTATATGGTATATCCTAACATATTAGTATATCATTGATCACCGTCATCATTCAATAGCCAAGTTTGATCAAGTTCCAAGTACAAATCCATAAACTCTGTCAACATCAGATCATCATAAACCAAATCCTTAGAATCCAATTCCTTTCCATTATATACGTATGTAACAAAATCATACTAGGAGTAGCAATGGCCAGCCACTGTAGTATGATTTTGTTATTGATATTGCTTAAACCAACAAATCAACACCAAGTGGATGTGTTGCTTAAATTGGCAAGTCTATACTTGTGTTGCCTAAACGGACAGATATGCACATTTATTACTTCAAGTGGTGAATTTACTATTTATGATCGTGTTGCCTAAATTGATGAATTTACACTAGTGTTGCTTAAATTGATGAATTTGTGCTATTAGCTGGTGTTGCCCAAACGACGAATCTACACTAGGATAAACATTTGCGCACTGCCAAAAGTGGCAAGGTGTACATGCAATCAATGGACTAGGAAAGGCATAGAGTATAATACATTTACCACTTGTTTGACATAGATTTTGAGTAGGTTTGAGTACTACTGACTATTCCAAATCACATGAGCTCATGTGATTTCTTTATAGCTTAATGGAAAATTGTATCAATAGTAATTCCATTCAAGTCAAGTGCAAGCAAAGTCTTAAAAGATGGTTCTTGTCGTAGCTCATAAAATGATGTAGATAGTGGAAAGGTACAAAATGAATGTCTTATTAGAGACACATACCTAGAGGATCTCTTCTTTCAAAAATTGTCCAAGGGCATTCTCCCTTGTCTCAAATTGTGTTAGCCCATGTACTTAGCTTTATCTGGGAAAAAAAATACACAAAAGTAGAAAACGATGAGAGTTATCAAACTACTAGATTCCAATACAAGTTGACATTGTAAGAGATGGTTCACGACGATGATTATAAGACAAAGAAAAAGAGATAAAATAAATGCTTGGGCTAATACAAATAGAAAAATGACTCATCAACAAAATTCAAAATGCTCTTCTGAGATGTAGAGTAAGATTCATCGATAAATGGCAAACTTTGAGGTTTCTTCTAATATGTGAAATTTACTTGTTTTATTTAGCATGAAAGTGGGATGCAATTTGTTTGATGTGTGTGTGTGTGTATCAGAGAGCAATGGAGGTCCCTACAGTATCATAGTAGGCGGTGGCATCAATAAGAACAAGGACCCTAAAACTATAGTATTCACTACTTCTTTTTCATTCCAATTTTTAGATTACATTGAAAGATCAGATTGTGTGTCTGAAGCACTAATTGTGATTTGGTGCAATTGGAAGAAAGGGAGCACATTGGACTATCTAATCATTGCGAGAGGCTTCGAGACTAAAAGGGGGCAGTTTGTAAGCGATTGTGGTCCAAACACAGACATTGTGATGAGGTGTTATAAAGGGCAGCCCTATGGAGGTAAGGTGGGGGATGGTGCGCTACAGGTTTGAAGGGATGATGATGGCAGGGAGCAATTGAGAGCCATTACATTGATTAATGGGAAAATTGACCTGTGAGATGCTAGAGAACATTGGATGCCAACGATCAGCAACATGATTGTGAGTGCATGCACTCCATGTTTTTGTCACTCGGTGTTGTAGCTTTGTGTGAGTCCCTGATTAGTAGACTAAAAACTGAGAGGTTGGGACTCATTGAGAGCCTCAGAGCTTTCATTGCTTGATGGCTTTGGATAGTTGAAGCTACAAGGAGGTATGACTCTACTGATGGGATAAGGTGAGCCATCTTGCAGACATGCGTCAAGGCTCCACCAACTACCCAACTACTTTGTAACCCCTCATTTGTGCACGTCCTTCCGCATTGTGAGGTGAACTATTGTTCAAATTGTGTAAAAGCATACGCCAAGTTTAGAGAGAGAGAGAGAGAGAGAGAGAGAGAGAGAGAGAGAGAGAGAGAGAGAGAGAGAGAGAGAGAGAGAGAGATATCAAAGACATAAAGAGGGAGTATAGGTATAGTAGATGAGGGGAGCCACCTTGGTGGCTAGAGTTGGTGTGCTACATGGGTGGTTGTGCATGCAAAGCGTTCATGGACCTTTTGTGGATGCATGCCAATGGGTAATAAGAGCCCCGTCCTACCTAGTGCATGGAGGGGCTCAAAGTGCTGCAAAGCCTTGCAAATGTGGTATCACCGAGCACTTCGAGTGCATAGAGCGATTGTTGGAGATGCACTACAATTGTTGTAAAAAGGTGGCCAAAGCCAAATTTTGGCAACACATCACCTTGTAATATACTTAAATAGAGCCGCCACAACATGTGCCACATTTTTGCACTAGCCAACATGCATTTGTATGATTCCAACAGCTACAAAGAAGTATATTTGTAACCACACCACTGTTATAGCTTAGAGGTACAAGACATGCATAAACTATATACAAAAGATGAAAGTATGCACATGTACCTTAAAATCTACAGACACAAACGGTAGCCATCATCACACACGAGTAGAGAGAGAGAGAGAGAGAGAGAGAGAGAGAGAGAGAGAGAGAGATGGAATTGGGCAAGAGAGAGAGCAGCATGCATACCTCCTATACTAGGGTGCTATGCATACCGCAAGAGAGAAGAGAAGAGAAGAGAAGAAGAATACATGCGACAGTGGGTGCAATCTTGCCCATGCAAGAGCGAGCATTTTCCCCTTGCACGTATTTATTTATAGATTTCTTCAATGCTCAATTGTTTCGTGCTTTGCCACTTGTCAACTATAATAAATAATTATTAATGGAGTCCCATTAAAGTCTCAACATTTTCCTCATTACATTAATTTGGACTAACTCCATGTCCTCGTTCACAATTAAAGCAGGCACTATTTGCAACCTACTCATTTTAAAAACTAGTGAAAAAACCTCACCAAAATCTATTCTTGGCTTTTGCTTGAAACTCTAAGCAACTAATCAAGCCGTATACTTAGGCTACCTATCACAAAATCCGTTATATCACGTGCAATCGGAGCCTAATAACAAACCCCCTTCACACATTTTGTGGATTGGAATAAAACTACCCCTCTTTCTTCATAAATTTGTAACTTTTTTAAAAAGTTGAAAAAAGTTCCCCTCATGTACCTATAAATATGTAATAATATGAATTATAATATACCCTCGTGTAGGAGCGCATGTGATACACCTACATATCTACAAGGTGCACCCTCAGGCTATCATTGTTGTGATCTTCAACTTGTAGACCCATTTACAAGGCAAGACTTCTTTCCTTTAGACAAATGTAAGGGCCAATTATGTTTTTTGTGCAAAAAGTTCATCTCTGACTACATGCCATCTGCCATTTAAGCAATAAAATATTTGGGGCACTCTATCATACCTTCTCAACAATGGCTAACACTAGAATGGTAACCTAACAGGACATAAAAGTGTCCTTTCAGGGTTTTGGAAAAAAATTCCAAAACCATAGTAGATCCACTCATTTTGAAAAATCCTTTCATGAGCTTATAGTTCAATAACTACTACATATGGAAAAAATGATAAACTTGTAATTTTTCTCATCCCTTGGTCACTACAAGCCTCCAAAGTTGATGGACCAGTGCATTTTGCCCAAAACAGCAATTTCTTACGGTTGATTGCACATAAATAAGAGTGGAGATTTTTGTAGGACATGAGATAAAATGCCCCGTTAACTTCAATGGGTTGGTGACCAAAACATATGGTTGCTTTTACCTCACTAATTTTTTTTTGGGCAAAAAAAATAGGTTCAAAAAAGTTGCATTTTTGCCATTCTGCGGACCTATCATCAAAGTTTCTATAGTCACGCTCAATACAGATACTATATACATGTTTTCTTAGTTCCCTTTGGGCCTCTTGATTCAAAAGGATACATGGAGCATGTCAAAAGAATAATGGATCTCTTACAATTGGAACCTTGGGGGCTATGATAAAGTGCTAAATACAGCAAACATGAAAAAACTGGGTTTAGCATTATGACCTCTAGAAACCCATAGAAACTACTTAATATATAGCCAAGTTTGTAGTCTATGGTTAGATATGGTCACTACCTACAAAATACACACAATTGGCCTAAGAAACTAGCAATATTGAGAAAGTTATACTTGCTACTCTAAAATGTATCATATTCTTCAGCAATCAAAAAACTCAACCACATCATATACTATGCTATATAGCATATTAGGTCCCCCAAAACTCAAGGAAGATTAGCTTTATGTTATACATTACATTTACACAATCAAAATTGAATTTGGACATTACGAAAGCCACCAAAAAAATCATAAAAGTGCTAATTTTGGCCAAAAAACAGGATTATGCAATTCTTGTAAATTGGTCATAACTTTCAATTTTAACACTTAGCTCTCCCTACAAGCATCAAAACATGTTGAGAACTACGAAGGCCTAACCTCTAGCCATCTAAACCTCACAAACATGAAGTTTAGAGCGGTATAGTTTCCAAAAATTGAAAAAAAGCCAAAAACAGGACCCGTTTTTTCACACAGTTTAGGTTCCAAAATGTTGTGCAAGAGTAAGGTTAATGGTGAGATCGATACTCAAAAAAAAATGCTAAGTTTTTTTCAGCTCATAAGGCAACTTTGTGGATATATAGCACCTAGAAATTCATTTTCATACTCTTCAAATAATTCAAGCAAAATGGTCACTTAACAGGACACAAAAGTGTCCAAGGACATAAAAGTGTCCTGTTTCCATTCTAGTGCTAAATAATATCATTGTGCGGCTCCATCTATCACTTTCTACAATGGGAGAAATTCAAGATGCACATTATATGCTTGTTGCCCAACATTAGAGGGGCATTTTGCACTCTGTCATGAACAATGCCTTCTTCTTGAATCACAAATTGTGCATCTCAACAATAGGAACAAGCTTCTTATTTACCTTCCTCATTCAAGTGAACATCATTATGTCGTCACCTTGGAATTTAATGTTTGTACACTCCTTACAAAAAGGTATTTCACCCAACCAATGCTCTTAAGTTCTTAACTTTGTCTAGTCAAGTTTCATTACAAGGGACAAGCTTCTCCATGGGTAGCTTACCGAATTGCCTCCATCATGTGGGTTTAATAACCCAATAATGGACTAAATTCAGATGGTGGCATACAGAGATGCCTCCTACATGTGAGAATTTAATAAGGGATGAAGACTCACAGGATCACACACAATCCACTTTTGACGAGAACCTTGTTACTTACTTCCATTTTTTAAAATAGTTGCTACATAAAATCTACCCAATGATCTAGGTACTATCAATTTTGAGTTCCTCAATGGGTACTCAAAGCATAGCTTTCATCTTCAATAATAAAAATAGAATCGAGGTATTATCAACTTTGAGTTTCTTAATGGGTACTAAAACCATAGTTTTCCTCTTTAATAATAAAGATAGATTGAGAGGCACACTTGGAAATGATCCTTACAAAGACTACGTGGGCCTTCGTCTTGTTATTCCAATCACATAATTTTCTTAAATTTAAATTTTGTTTAAATATCTTCGTAAACCTATTGGCAAGTACTACTGAGGAAACCTCGTCCTCATAGACGCACACCCTTTAAGATTTATTATCCTTGCCATAAGGCCTTGTCACTCTTTGCTACCTCACCCAATTAGTTAAGCACCTAAGAAACCCATGCCCATTAGGCCTTGTTGCTTTCTTAGGTTGAGCTACATGGCTCCACCCAAGGAACAAGTCTTCACAAGAGAGTATCCGCAACCCAATAGCTTTGAGTTACCATGGGTCCTATATGGACAATAGCAAGGTCATGAATCTTTTATTAGATAGATGAGCTACTTGCATACAAGTATGCACGTTAACCATAAATAGAACCACTTGCACTAATTAAGTTATGAGTAAGTAAGTAACGCAAGACTTTTTAATGCAAATTTCATGGTTTGCATATAATAGTCTCATGGCTATTATTCACACCACAAGGCCTTCTTGCTTTCCGATTCTCAACCTACTTGACTCCTAAGTGGCTTAAGATCCTTGAGATTCCATCTTGGCCCTTCAATGGAAGCCAACAAGCTACTAGGTCCTTCCTCATGATCATGCATTTGCATAAGCATATGTGCTTGATCACTCTGCCTAGATCCTAGTTTCTCAGAGTTTCAAATCTCTTTTGGACTAGTTCTACATTTCGCCCATGAGTGATTACGCTAGCATGTTCAATAGGCTCCTTGAAAGACAATTCTTCTCTCACCCCCTCACATGCTCTTTTGAAATCCATTTCGTTTATGATTTTGATTGCTTTAAAAAAAAATTGATGTGAAGAAAGAAAAAACACTCAAACTAAAAACTATATGCGAAGAGAAAGGTGAAAAACTCTAACTTTATACACCATAGCTAATGCATGCATCAAATGCACATTCTTGCCCAAGCAACCACTAAAATATCCTCACAATGTAAAGAAGGCCTAGATGGTGTGTTTTGGCATGCATAACACCCGTCTTGGTCCTGATGGTCCAACACTTTTGGTGATCACAATGTGTGCTAGCAAGATCAAGCGGCATATCTTGGACTTTCACCATGTTGTAAGGCAAGTTTGCAATGTTAAGAGTTCATGATTTTGATATCAATGTCTTCAATATAGTTAGCACCATAGTCAATTTGTGATCTTGATATCAATCTCTTCAATATGGTTAGCTCCATATTGAGTTCTCCATTGCAACATGCATTTCTACATTGCTTTGGTCTTTTTAGTGTCAAATTTGTGTGCCCGAATGGCTCCAAGCACAAAAGAAGACTAAACTAGTAAGCTCAAAGATGACGTTGGTGTGTCACTCACCGCTCTACGCTTCCTGTAGTGGAGGATTCCTTGCCGCGAAGAAGAGGGAGACGCCGCTACGCCGCGCTCAACCGCTTCGCCGTCGTCGTGCCTTCGTAATGCTCGATCGCACACACACTCCCTCTTTCTCCCTCTCTCTCTCACGCATACACACACACACAAGGAGATGAAGAAGAAGAAGATGGAGATGGAGCAAGAGCACTCTTCAATTGCACAAAATGAGAGAATGAGTGAATTTTAGGTTTAGTTGATTTTTATATGAGCTCACTCCATTCACACTTGGGCGCCCATGCTTAGCCAACTAATCCCTTGAATGTTCCAGTTAGAGTGCGCCTCTCATCGGCGATCACTCTTACCCTTTTCCTATTGGACCGACAAGCCCGGTACGTGACTCTACCAAGTAAATAATACAACATCCGTCGTAGGTGACATGGTGTCCGTGAGCCATGAGGGTTAACATGCCCCGCTTCCTGATGTAGATTCTGTCCTCGGAAGCTATTGAGTTGAAGCTTGTTCGTCGAGGTGGAAGAGCATCTGAGATGAATGTCCTTAGCTCCTTCATTCACTGCAAAATCAAACAACATTGGCACAGTAATTGCATTCTCATAAGCAATTAAAAAGCATATGCAGTTGTAGGCAGACAATTTGATTGGTAACAGAATTTTAAACCTTTTGTCAGCAATAAACATTAAATTGCAATATAATCAAACGCATAAACAGTTGTAAAGGTAAAAAAATTAAACAAGTCTGGGGTCACTAATTTAACAGTCGAAAGGTACTAGAGATCGACTATTAATACCATGGGTAAAGCTTCTTAATTTTCTCTGGTCAATTAAGTTGTTTAATCGCGAGAGCC
Source organism: Adiantum capillus-veneris (assembly GCF_014529385.1). NCBI lineage: Eukaryota > Viridiplantae > Streptophyta > Polypodiopsida > Polypodiales > Pteridaceae > Adiantum > Adiantum capillus-veneris. Next base: position 146,691,679 of record NC_140949.1, on the reverse strand, counting down.
AAGTATTTCATGTTCGAGGGCTGACTAGAGGCTATACCTAGAAGACCTTGTAGTTAAGCTACAATAAAAGGGATTTCTCATAAAATCATCGCCTGACTGATTACCTTTTCTTTGACCCCCCGAAGTCTTTTCACAGTGATTCAATTTTGATGTGTGTGCTTATTTTGTATACCTTGGGTTTTTTGCTTTTCGAGGAAAAGCGCCCACACTTGGAACCTCTAGGGCTCTAGTACCATAGGCGATACATGTGAGTGAAGTACCAAATTAAGCTGAGATTTCTCTTCCAGCTTAAGATTTTACATTGTGGCACTTTGAATTTTTGTTTGTTCATTTTCAGCATTTTAATTTTGTAACTTTGGGGGGTCATATAACACTGTTACACCTCCCCAGGCTCATCACACTAGTAAACTCCCTTTATAATACTTAAGCTAAAGGTCAATAGGGTCAAGCCCACTAGAAAGCCCTAGTACATTTCACACAATGCTGCCTAAATCGGATTAAAACCTAAGTAACCATTGATTATTAGGAAGGCATTCCCCATGGTAGTAAGAGAAGATCTCTAACTCCTAGCTTGGTCAAACTAGCTTAGTCGGACTGCTTAATTTTTAAACCTAGACAAGTGATTATGACAAAAAATTACATTGAATTAAATGTTTGATACTGAGAAAATGCGATGAATATTATGCTACCAATCACAATTAAAGCAGACAAACATGGATGCGAAAAAGATAAGGGGCAATGCTAATGGACAAGAAACCTGTTTGTGTTGATGGTCGCGCTTGATCTGAAGTGTGACCGAGAGAAAGATTCCATGAAGGTCCAAATCCTAACCACAACAACACGTTCCTGTACACATTAAGAAACACAAAGAATACCTCTAGGAGGCACATCAGTGGGAAAAAGGAACTTTGCTAATCACTCAACTCTAAAACAGAAACACTCCTATCGTACTAATTCTACCTACCCTCCATCACTCGAGTGATGAGGATCAAAGGTGTTTATGACATAGGTTTCTGTTTCAGTGTACCGGATGTGAATGTGTCGGTCTGGTCAATGTTTTGACTTTTATTGTGCATACTCGTTTGCTAATTGCTCTTGCTCTTTATTATTTTTGTTTTTTGTGAGTATAAGCCTTTATATATACATTCCCTAAGATTGGGAGATTGAGAGGTCACGGAGGAAGGTTGAGAGGGGAATGAGTGAATGATGACTGTCAGCAAACACTCCCCCCTTCCTTGGGTAGATCATACCGTTTGAAATGTGCTCGTCACACTTTGAAACCAATTGTTCCAGTTGGTAATAGGTGAGGATTTTTTCCAGTAGTTTTCTATTACCTTAGGTGCCTCATCGAGTTACAAGGGTGGTAAGGTACTCTCCCAAGATCGAACTTGAAGTGGTTCATCAGGCGATTTTTGAACACTGGGAGGTGTGGATTCCTTTGTAGCTTTATGGAGGTCCACTATTGTAGGTGGAGTTTGTGGAGAAGCTTTTACGTCTATGGATGCATTACATGAGGAGCTAGAAGCTTCATGGGACTCCCCCCTTCCTAAGCTAGGTGGAACAAATCGTTCTTTCTATTCTGTGAATTTTTTCTTTCCATGATCGTTGATTCGTTTTGGAGCTACGGGATTGGGCTCACATAGGTCAGGTGACAGGTAAGAACACAATCTACGTTTTGGCACCCAGATTTGATCATTTCCTTGATAGTAGCCTTGGGCTTCCAATAGTCGTTTAGGAATCCAACGCCACATTTTCATACTTTTCTTGGAGCGAGTGGTACATTTCTTACAAGGCTTCTATTTTTTAGTACTAGCCATGGTCGCTAAAGAACCTTTAGGGACCCACTTGTATGTTTTCTTCTTTATATTAGGATGAGTCTTCTCGGAAGCTATATACATTGCTTCTAGCATATTTACGGGTACGAGTGGTGGCATTTCATCCCCCTCAGGTGTTACCCAGGTTGTCCCCCTGTTTCCCCAAGTGTCTATGGTTGCTGCTAGGTGGACCCAATCCACATTGTCCGACTCAGTCATTCTAGGTAGTACATCCATATAAGGAGAATCTTCCCCAACATCAGTGTCTGCTTTACATGTGTAACAATACTGCAATGGGGCCGAGTGAACTGTGGTGTCAGATCTATGATCAATTATAAACATGTTTCCTAGAGGATGTGCCCGACTAGTTACTAGATCCATTCGAATGACAGAATCTTGGAACTGCAAGTAGACATGGTTTTTAGACCAGTCATGCACCATTTTTGCTTCCCTCATGAAAGGACGTCCTAAGATCATCTCCGATGCCATAGTGTGTTCGGAGAAATCCATAACAATGAAGGTAATCCTTATTTTATGTCCAAAGACCTTGATCTTGAGATCTTCTAGCATCCCAATAGGTTTAACAATAGACCCATTGGCCATCTTCACTACTATGGTTGTGGTCGCAAGGTGAGGTCTTCCCATAGTTTCCCATCAATTTTTAGTCACAATGCTAACCCTAGCGCCACCATCAAGGATTCCCTTCACAGTTAATCCCTTAGTAGTGATTGGTATGGTCGCATTGGATTCATCACCCTCAAAGTATTGTCCCAACTTGTTAACAGGTATTTCTACCATAAGGTTCTCATCTAGGTTGGGTTGTGGATCTAATTGTTCCTCCTCTATTGGCATCTCCCCAGCTCCATCCATCTGTGCAAATTGTGGTAGCCCAAACTTCAGTTCTCCATTGAGGAAGGCTCGAAGACCTGAGACTAGCTCAGGGTTTTTATATGGTTTGGACATGATGGTGGTTCTAACTTTTGAAGACATGAAATCCATCAATTTGGCAATGTTTAACGGCACCTTTTGGACTTCAGTCCCTTGATGTGGGGAAGATGGGATCTCCATTTTTTCGATAGGATCAAGTAGTCCCTCTGTAAACATTCTTTCCATCAAGAAGTGAGTACGCCCACTTTCCCATGACTTTAAGTCACTTTCTTCTTGGATGACACTAGGTATGGCTAAGGGTCTATGGACTTGGTGAGGTTGATGTTGCGTAGGGAACACGGTGTCTGTAATTTGGAGCTGCCTAGTTGCTGGTTCTAGATCCCTTTGGGTATCTTCTACCAAACTCCTTAATTGCTTGACTTGCTCAATCTCCTCTGTAGGGTTTGGGTAAGTTCCTATCTTCTTATTGGATCCTGGCCATTGTGGCTCATGAAGATCTTCCTTGTTGGTTTCTATCTTAGTGGTCATTTTGGTCTCCACGGTTTCTCCTGAATCAGAATCCTCTTTAGGGTCATTCATATATACGGGGTCGTCACCAGTCCCTATGTTGGTCTTTGAACTGGGGTCTGACTTCGCTGCTTTTTGCGATCTCTTCCTTCGTGTTTTTTTTTTTTTTTTTGAGATTGGGCAATTGATGCCGTGTCTCTTTCCTCAAGAATATAGTTTTGTTTTTGGAGCATCATCGTGTGAGTACGTTTACTGGTACCACATGTGTACTTTGTGATGGCTCCTCGGTAACTTCAATCAAGTTTAATGGCGTGATCTTCGGTGCATTTGGATTATTTGGACATTGGGGAAACAAATGATCTATGCCACATCGATTACACATGAGTATTGGCATTGTAGACGTGCTCGCTTGATTGGTTTGCATAAGTGTGGCGTTCTTTTGTAGCCTAATAGGACACTCGGCTACACGATGTGGACCTCCACACTCATAGCATTGAAGAGGTGGTCTCTTAGCAGTGTAATTGATATTTTGGCCTCTTGCCGCAAGAGTAGCTACTTGATATACAGATTTGGCTTGTCCCCAATAGTCCTACATGTAGTATTGTGGACTTTCTTCAAGTACATCCATCCCATATGCAATATTAGGATCTATATCTTCCTCACAGCCTTCCAAACAAGAAATAGATGACTCACAATCCACTTGATTCACAGAAGTGATTCTCGGATGTGGCCGCAAGAGCAGCTACTTGATATACAGATTTGGCTTGTCCCCAATAGTCCTACATGTAGTATTGTGGACTTTCTTCAAGTACATCCATCCCATATGCAATATTAGGATCTATATCTTCCTCACAGCCTTCCAAACAAGAAATAGATGACTCACAATCCACTTGATTCACAGAAGTGATTCTCGGATGTGGTGTTTGTGGTCCTAGCACTGGAGGTGGTAAGGGTGTTATTTGGACAACATTATGGGCCTTAGGGACCATGTGTTGTGTTGTTTGTTCAAGAGGTGGGGCCGGCATCAATGCAGGCACTCAAGGTGTGTCTGTCCATGCTAAGGTTGGTCTATTGGCCATCGCGCGCTTAAATACTATGCAATCCTTAGCTTGATGACCATACCTTCCACATGCATTGCAATTCCCATTGAATTTTACTCTAAAAGTAGGGCATTCACTGGTACTATGCGGTCCATAGCATACTGAGCACCATTGTTGCTCCCTTCTTGGATACATATGATTGTTTTGCGGAGCACGATTGTCTCTAAGACTCTCTTGAATAGCCTTGGTGAGATCTGCTAAAGTCATCTCAGATATCTTTGGCTCCTTAGCAATAGGCTTTAGGGTCATTGGCTGATGCCCCGATGCTTGTGAGCTAATAGATTTAGGCTCAACAGACACTCTTTCTCCTTGTATCATTAAATTATCCTCCAATTGGATCGCATTGGTGGTGACTGCTTCCCAAGTGGTGATACCTCTAATGACTAGGCCATTGTAGATATCCTCATGTCGTAATCCCCTAATGAATCTATCAAGCATTTGGTTATTGTTGAAGTGCTCATTTGGATTACAACGAGAATTCAAATGCTTCAAGCGACTTATAAAGTCTCTCATCGACTCTCCTTCCTCTCGTTGGGCTCTCTGGAGCTAAGAGGCTACACTCCAAAGTACTCCCTCTCGTATGTATTCTTTTAAGAACAGTCTCCTAAGAGTAGGGTAAATCGTTTTTTCTTCCATCCTTAGGGTTCTATACCAATCCCCTGCCTTCCCACTTAAGGTTAGGCTTAAAGCATTTCTCTTATGTAGGTCATTGTGTTCTCCTAGAGAATCGCATATCTGTTCAAACACTTCGATATGCTTTCTCACATCCCCGTCTCCACTAAATTTTTGTGTGAGCTTGGCTATTTGTACTGCCTTACTTCTAGGCTCTCTATTAGGCGTGTTACGCATATTCTCAGCAATAGATCGATTGATAGCTTGAGCAAACGTTGCCAAGTTAGCTAAGTGAGCAGGCATCGTGGGTGGAGGCGCTCCAGAGACTACATGTGGAGTAGGTATTGGCATTGGGCTTGGCACATAGAAAGCCCTTGGGTTCCACGTTGGGTACGATGTTGTGCCATGTGGTGGTCCAAAGTTCATATGTGTGGCCCTAGGCATAGCAGATGTCGGATGTGACATGCTAATGCTAGCCGGTATAGTCCCATGGAAATAAGAACTTGGGTGTTGTGGTTGTGGAGCATAGGTAGTTGAAACAATGGGAGGAGTAGTACGAGGACCCATGGGTGTATACGATTGGTACACACTTGTTGTGAGACCGCGGGGGACTGGACCATGCAACTCTCCACCCAACCGTGCCATATATAGACTCCTAGCCCCTAAATATAGCGCCCCTTGACCGCATGTCCGTCCTGGCCCTTGGCCCTACCCTTGGCCTGACATTACTTCCCCCTTGGAGAAGCGTTTTCGTCCTCGAAAACACAAGTGGTAGTATCTTCGTAAGAACACTGATGTTTTCCTTATTGGCATCCTCTACACGGGCCAATTGTCCATATGACCGATACCTGGTGCAGTGAGGAGGTTCAATGAAACCAAGAGAAACATCTTGATTTTCAACATTGTTGTCCTTTTGCAACCACCCGTATCTAAATGGTAACTCATGATAACTCATGTGAGTATCTTGAAAAGTTCATAGCTACTGAAAGATATAGTAGGGAGTGTCCTCATGTCAGACTTCTGAACATTTTAGAACACACAGAACCACATGTTCACCCCTAACAAAGGTTACATGCCAACATACTCTGTCAGCACACCTACTAAGTCCTTGACTTATGAAACTATTGGTATCCAACCCCACCACAACAGGTGTTCAAAGTTGAAAACCTAACCTAAGCAAATTCTAGAATAAGGAGAGAATCACCTATTCAGAATGCATTGTGCTAACGTATGCTCTTAGCAGATCCTTTAGCACGATTTACTAACGTATGCGCTTAGCATATCCTTTAGTACTAAATAGAATACTTGTCAGCTACCTATCCAACGTGGGATGAATAACAGCAGTAAGAGTGAGGTACTTTCCCCAACCACTTACAGACAGTCTTCCACGACTGACGACAAAATATGACTCAATCATTGAGTATCCAGCCATATACTCGATATGGAATGGAGACAACCAACTAGGTTGAAGGTAGATTGGAGGTTCCAGCAACCAATCACTAACATCCATACTCAGCCATCACCTTGTATGGCAGGGTGTAAACTCATACGAAATCTGCAAGAGAGATTGCACTAGCAATGCAAAAGGGTGCAGAAAGAATAAAGCCCGTGGATTTGCATGCCGCTCCAAATAAATTTGTGTTAAACACTAGGGCCCATAACACCTGGTGTGCATGCATTTAACACAAACATATCCAAGCCGCAATTCCATGACGAGACTCTCCACGATACTTACGTGAAAATCTTGCAACAAAGTTGGACCATAATAGAAAATTGAAAATATTTTGACCTTTTGGGTGCCCTATTTTGGGCACCCATCTCTTTTAAGGGCTTGAACCCATGGCAAACTGGATTCCGTCTGCGTAACTGGCATCCGAGGCATAGCCATGCACATGGTGCTCTTGCTGAGGAACACCGAGTCTATGCCCATGGTGGTCTTGCCTCAAGGGGGCACTATAGACGGCTCAAGGAGCCATTGACAAACCTCGAAAGACTCCGTTGCTTATAGAAAGACCTCAAAAGCCTATGCTGATTAGGCAAGTTTTTCGGACATAGTCATAGACTGCTCAAGGAGCCATGCAAATTTCGATATTCCGTTTACGGAAATATCCCCATTTTCGCATTTTCGTCGGTTACCAACGTGGTTTTCGACAGGGACAGCTTGGCAGAGATGATTATGCGGCATGCAAGCTCTTGCTCGCAAGGGAATCACAGAGATGAGGATATGCTTGCCACGTCCACGGATGAACGCCATGCTCATCAGGTTTGCTTTTTCGTCATTCCACGGATTTTCTTAATCCCTATGTGATGTTACTTTGTAGACTCATACAGAACGAATTTCCAAGCTTGATCTTTGATGCACCGGCAAGGCCGATGGCTACTTCGGCTCATGCGTGCACAGTTGTTTTGCATGGTAGTTTGGGCTTGCAGCGAAGCAAGGCTTTCATACATATACATCGTTCAGCCACACCATGTGGTGATTATCACGAACCATGGCACTCAAACCTAGCAGGTAAGAGCATGGAAGTTCTCACACAATTCCACCTTGGTTGCAAATTGGGCAAGGCCCTTGTCAGCATGCAGTAGAGTAGTTATTGAGCATGTGCTTGATAACTCTGGTATGCATGGGACTGAATGATCACGGCTATCATTCATAAAGTCACACAGGTACGAGATGCATCATTTGCACGTATGATACTGCTTGTTCACTAGTTTTGTCATTCGACAAGGTCGACTTTCTTTGATATGACAAATTGTTGCACTTTTCTTATTTGATTCATTCTCAGTGTACAGCTGCTAATTGTATGCTCGAGCACGGCTCACTTGGTCTTTAACATTTTGTTCTAATCATTGAGCAAGGCTCATTAAGTGCATACACCACTGTGGTGTTGAGTAAACCACTCCAGAGTTAACCCTTGCGACTTGTTATCATGCATGGCATGTATCTCCTTACAAGGGCAATGTACGAAGCAAAGCTTTCATTTTTGTCCTACTAACATTTGGAGTATGCTAGGAGCATATTCATTGGGGAAATTTTTACAATTGTATGGTATGACCATTTCATGGGGGTACATAGGACAATTGGACAAGGTCCATTATCTGTGCATGATCGACACAGTTGACTCTATTCGCTATGACATCTATCGTCAATAGCATTTATTGGCAATGAGGCCAGACATAGTTATGTGAAACATGGCTTCTCTTGAGTACCTTGATAGCGCACGCTCGTCACAGATTACATTTTCTTTCAAAGGCAAGGCCAAGGGCCAATTTTTCAGTATCTCAAGGAGATCGACATGGTCTATTACTGGACTTGTTGAAGGCAGCAAGTTGCTCGCCACATCAGTTGGCTATTAGCACTACCAGATTTAGGTGAAGCAAGGCTTCTATTTATGCATCTTGCATAGTGACTCACCACGTTTGGCATATGCTATGAGCATACAAACTTGGGAAAGTTTTGTGCAAACCGAATCCATGCCTGTCCTCAAGGAAGAAACCGTTCCCGCGTCCTCTGTCGACTTCTACTCCCAACACAGGGGTTGCTCCCCACGGCTTGCTTGTCCGAGCGGCAGCAAATTCTTTAACCATGCATGCATGCTTGCATGCAATTCTTCCAATCTTCTTCTTCTTTGATTCGGTTTTTCTCCGTTCTGATTCAGGCTTGCCATGAAAGAGAGTCCATCCTTCACTAGAGAGATCGAGAGAGAGAGAGAGAGAGAGAGAGAGAGAGAGAGAGAGAGAGAGAGAGAGAGAGAGAGAGAGACGAAAGGGAGAAAAGCCATGCGAGCCACAACCTTCATCCATAGCTCGCTCTTCACCCTCCCCTCCACCTTGCTCTGATACCAGTGTGAGACCGCGGGGGACTGGACCATGCAACTCTCCACCCAACCGTGCCATATATAGACTCCTAGCCCCTAAATATAGCACCCCTTGACCGCATGTCCGTCCTAGCCCTTGGCCTGACACTTGTAGGTACTGTTGTTGCAGGCATTGAGCTACCATGTATCAGTGCTTTACTAACAAATGAGGTCCATGCCATGTTTCTTGGCATGCCCATCATTGGGGTAGGCATGGTAGCCGTGGTGTCATCAAGGGAAAGATGAGCTAGACTTGGAAAGGTGAAGCTATCACTTGTGGGCTCAGATTGCACTGAGACCCCTGGCGAAACAACATATGGAGGATCCATCGGACTTACCGAGGGAGTCTCCATTTGCGATAAGGTCGGTTGTTTAGCCTTCCCTGTATCCAAGAATCTCATGATACCCGTTGAAGGCATGTTGATCCCCTTGTTCTATCTCTCTAACTCAATCACCCTATGGATGACCTCACAAACTCTTTGTTGTTGATCCTCCACACTAGTAGCACCCATTGTGGATTGTAGGACATCTAACCAACCCACGTGATAGGTGTGACCTGTGTATAGGTCGGTCAGAGTTTCCGTTTGAAGTTCGTACTCTTAGTTCTCATTTAAGAACACTCCATCTAGGATTGAGGGGCTAGGGGTGTCCTTTGAGCTAGATGCAATGTTGCTTTTTAGGGATTGGCCCTTAGTGGTTGCTAAGTCAGGAGCACTCGATTGCTCTCTTAGCAAAGATATTGACATAGGGGCTTTCGCTTTTAACTCTCTTCGTTGCTCCGCCTTGCGTAAAATCTCAACTTCCTTTTCCCTCGCTGCAAGGATATATCGCTCAACCTCTTGCACTTCGGCAAGGCTTCTACCATCGGGTAATATGACCTCAGAGGGAAATAACTCTGAAGAGTCAGGAGGTGCAGTGAATGAAGTATTCACGTGCACATTCTCTAACGGTATAGGATCTACGTTGGTCACGAATGGAGAAATTACTTCCCCACCCCCCTCATTTACATCATTAGCTCCATGTTCGGAGCGAGTGGCTCTACTAAAGGTTTCCTTCAGGCAGCTAAGCACGCTCGGCCCGGACCGCGGGCCCATGGCATGCATGTCTTGGCTTGAGCTATCAGGATTAGGCATTGAGAAACCCTCCATGACGTCGTAGTCAGAGGAAGAGTCACTAGCCGCTATGTTCGGGTCTTGGTTTGTACTACCTTGGGTCCCCGCCGAGGGCCCAAAACCTAAAGTAGGTGGATATTGAGAACTCGCGTAAGTCAAAATTCTCTCTAGTTGCTCCGTCTCTAGCACACGACCAGAGCGCAGATGCATGTGCCTTTTGCACCCTACAAGCGTCGACGAATAACCTCGAAGGTTAAACGCTTACCTTTTTTAAGCGTCTGTTTTCACTCATATTTTTTACGTTTTTAACGTTTTTTTAATGTTTTTTAATGTTTGAATTTTGTTTATTAAAGTGTGTGATAGCTCGAAACGAGCGTATCACTTAGAGGGTCGCTGTGTGCTTTACAACATAATTTTCGGGCATCTGAAGTTCCGTTGGTCCTCAAAAAATCGGTTTTTAGCTACATGTGAAGCTAAAATTCGTAATTTTAAAAGGCGACTGAGGCCTAGGCCTGAGCGTGAGCTTGGGCTTGGGTTTGGGAGATATTCCCGATCCCGGTCCTACCTTTATTATTATTATTTTTAATTTAATTTAATTTTTCTTTTTTATTTTTTATAAAGGATAAGGTCGCCGCGGCCTGCGTGAGAGCACACACACACACACTCTATCTACCTACTTCTAACTAATACACCTACTGCTACACAGTAACACACTCTATTAACTCTCACATATCTACTTCCTACTTACTGTACACAGAAAACTAACAACCTTAGTACACAGAGAATAAACATAGTACCTTTGAAAACTCCATTAACAAAGAAAACTAACAACCTTAATACACAGAGAATAAACACAGTACCTTTGAAAACTCCATTAACAAAAAACACACACAGTATAACACTAAATCCCTCTTCTCAACACACACCCTCCTTCCTTACCTTTCCTACAATTGAAATTACACCACAAAAGAAGCACATAGTGTCATTCAAGCTTAGTGTATGGCATTCCCCGGCAGCGATGCCAAAAATGTGCGCGTATGTCGCACGTGTCAATGCAAGGAACTTGCCGATACACCGCATGCGAGTCGCATATGGGTCCAAGCACACAACAAGCCTAAACTAGTAAGCTCAAAGATGGCGTTGGTGTGTCACTCACCGCTCTACGCTTCCTGTCGTGGAGGATTCCTCGCCACGAAGAAGAGGGAGACGCCGCTACGCCGTGCTCAACAGCTTCGCCGCCGTCGTGCCTTCGTAATGCTCGATCACACACACACTCCGTCTCTCTCCCTCTCTCTCTCTCACGCATACACACACACACACACACACACAAGGAGATGAAGAAGAAGAAGATGGAGATGGAGCAAGAGCACTCTTCAATTGCACAAATGAGAGAATGAGTGAATTTTAGGTTTAGTTGACTTTTATATGAGCTCACCCCATTCACACTTGGGCGCCCATGCTTAGCCAGCTAATCCCTTGAATGTTCCAGTTAGAGTGCGCCTCTCATCGGCGATCACTCTTACCCTTTTCCTATTGGACCGACAAGCCCGGTACCTGACTCTACCAAGTAAATAATACAACATCCGTCGTAGGTGACATGGTGTCCATGAGCCGTGAGGGTTAACACAAAAATGCAGGATTTCTCGGATCTAATGGAAGCCTTCTTGATGTTAGTGTAGACTAATGATTCTTTGCAAACACTTTTCTTTTTAAACATTCCTTTCTTCCTCTTCACATCTCTAACCTCTGCAACCTTTTCTAGTATACCAAAAACTAGTCTATTCAAAACTTCATCGTTGCTTGTTGGTGCATGCATAAGTGCCTATAATGTAGCAATTTTCTTTGCATGTGCTTCAACATCAACATTGGTAGCCTGTTTTGATAGCTTGTCTATGATATGAAGCACAACATTTGTTTTTGTTACTCCTCCACTTGTGTTAAGATCAACAAGTGCATCCCAGTTAGGAGTAAAAGTCCCACCACCTAGTGTTACACCTTGACTTCCACTATCGGAGAGGATGCAAGCAAGATAATGATAGACATAATGCAAAATTAGTTTGTCTTCAACAGACCATTGTTGTAGCATCAATAAAAAAGGGGTTAGAGGTGCATCCACATAAATGTAAATAGCCAAGACGATGAGATTTTCTGATCGGTTGCAATTGCCAACTCATGCAAGCTTCTTGCAAGCTGGGAAAAAGAAATTGGCTACTTTTTCTTTGCCAGTGGGCCAAGGCTTGTTTTGATAGGGATAATTAGGTGTGCGGACCATAATGACTCTACAACAGAACCACTTGCATGGAGCGATCTAAGTTCTTGAGAGGATTTTGTAGGATCTGGAGTTTCTTTACCAAGGGTGAGCGGGCAGAGATGCCGGACCCGATGTTATTAGATCCATAAGGGTAGTGCTAGCTCACCATCTCCCACTAGTAATGAAGCTACTTTAGCCATTATGGACAAGTTCCAAATCCTACATGGTCATGAACCACCAATAGGTGCCAAAAAATCAGAGTTTAAGCCAAAATCAATATCTCTTATGCCTCTATGAGCTTTTAGCTGATCAAGTATGAGCTCACTTGTCTTGCAATGATGATATGACTTGAGAGGTCAAAGTGCTCCCATATGGGCTTACTAGGGGCATTATTTGGGGGTCCTCCATAATGGAAAGGGAGAAGGCTCCAAATAGATCAAAGGTCCTTCAAAATTTCATTGAACCCCCAGTGATTCAAATGCTCCATTCTCCTACGATTGGAGGTAAAGAAACAAAAAGTCCACACCTACTTTACCTTTTCATTGCATTTGTGTGCATAGAGCTTGCTCCCTTGAGCAAATGTGCAACCTAAGGGTGGATTCATGCTGCAGTTCAAGGGTCCATTCCCCTTGCTTTGTGTGTGTGTGTGTTGCTTCAAACACACACACCATATGCCCTTTAAGAGTAGGCCATCGTGAGTCATCACCTTGTTTTGTATGTCCATAGGCTATGAATGTTGGGGTGGAAGACTTTGAGTGAGTTATATGAACCCTTTAAAAGGGTTAGGTTAATCCTTTGCTAGTCTATTTTTACTTTGGTAAGCCTAAGATGGTTTTGGTGAATAAAGGCCTAGGAAGTGGCTACTTGGCATGATATAGGCCATTGCACTTAGCCAAATTGCATGGCCAAGAGTGCTTACATTCTTTTGATATTATCATTGGGCGACGATGAGTTGAAAGCTTATAGAGTACCCGTCCCTCGTTTTGAAGGTCTGCACTTTGCTGCTTTCTAAAGCCAACATCGACTGCTCTCACAAAGTCACCCAAAAGAGTGAGAAGTAGGAAATGTTTGCCAAAAGCCTCAAAAAAATAATAGTGTTGAGCTTCCCAAGTACTTCGTCTAAAAGAGAAAGTTTGATATATGAGAAACACAAAAGTAAGCATTCAAATTCAACCTTCCTTGGCCTTTCTATCCATGATACAAAAGTTAAACGTTTGCCAAAGTTTCATATAGGAGAAACACAAAAGTAAGCATTCAGATTCAACCTTCCCCAACCTTTGTGTGATCCCCAACGATAGAGGGAGAATCAAAGATGTGCAAAAGGAGCTTGAGCATGAGGTTAAGTTGAAAGAAAAATGGTAGTTGCTCGGCATGATCTAGGCCATTGGTTTTGACCAAAAATGGATGGTGGCATGCTTTTAATTTATCATGCAACAATGGTATAAACAATGATGGTAATAAACGACACCTACTTTTTGTTGATTGCCTGCACCGCAGCTTGTTGAGCCCAGTTTGCTAATCGAACATCTAATCAAGGTTGTGACAAAGAGTGCAAGACGACAAGTAATGAACATCTCTCTCTCTCTCTCTCAAACTATGTCATCTCTATTTTTTTCTTATATCGACAGGAAACAATTATTCTTCTAACGATATTGTTACCTCTTTCAAAGATATCTATAAGCCTATTGCTGCAACAATAGGACATTGTATGTCAACGCCTCCTCAAAAACATCAAGAAGCATCCAGAGCCGCCCATTGAACCGTATTTCCAATATTGACATGAATTTGACTCTTCAAATATAGGTGGAGTACTATTGAATGTGGTGTGGTGACCTAGATATTATTGATGATTGGTACAACTTATGGTGATTTACTTGTTATCGTAGTGCAATGAGAGCATGACCTAGTCCTTGAATGTCAACGATAAATGATGTTCATATTCATCTGAACTTTTGAGGGCTCACAAAATATGTTTTGCTGAGCTCCTGTGGTTCATACAACCTAGCCTTGATAGGTCAATCTTCCATACCGCGAGCAATAGGATGGTCGCTTGTGTGTGTGTGTGTGTGTGTGTGATAGTTGGGCTTTTGAACTAACACTAATAAGATATTGATTACATCTCACAATTCTCCACCCATCCATGCCATATATAGGCCCTTGGCCCGCTAAATACAGGCCCCCCATACCCCATGTATGTTCTGGCCCTTAGCACCCCCAGTCCTATCTTAGACCTGAAATTACTCCCCCCTTGGAGAAGTTTTTTCGTCCTAAAAAACAAAAGTGGTTATATTTTTGCAAGAACACTAATGTTTCCCCTTCATTTGCTGCATTAGAGCTTAGAATGGATAAGAAGTGATTCTCATAAGTGGAATTTAGCTTGAACAAGTGGTAAAGACTAAATATAAAATACCCTTGGTAGAAGAGAGCTTCCTTGTTGACATTGAAAACTAACATAATTATTCAATTAGAGCATATGTTAGACATATGGTGGCCTTAGAGACCAAAACCTTGATGATATTGGATAGAGATTTAAGTATTTTATTTTACTTGACTTTTAGTAATCATTAGAGACATGGCTTGAAAAAGGTGACCTTACATGGATCCTAATTTCAAGAGGTGTGATCGACCTTCATTCTCAATGGCGACTTAGAGCGGGAGGTATATGTGGAGAAAGCTATCACGGGGAGGGACACTACGTGCCAGCAGAAAAGAACAAACTGAACAACTTTAAGCACTTCAAATAACAACCGAACTGAAAGAGATGCACGACACGAGACGGGAGTGGTGGAGTTCCACCCCAAGAGAGCATTGGCCCCAAACGCTAGTGCCCCTTTCGATATTTCATTATCTTGCTTGAACTCGGTACAACTCCCATGGCTCTGCTCTGCATCCCCCGTGGGTAGACTGCCAGAGTAAGAGCCCATGGGTCATATTTAAAGGCCCTTTGCCTCCAAAACTATGTCCATCTGAAAGACCGGCCACCCAAAAAAGGCAAAAAGGGCAAAAACTACCCGAATGGTCGTCATTCTTGCAGTCGGTGCAAAGGTTTCGTCATAGTCCACACCTTATCTTTGAGCAAAGCCATTGGCAATGAGGCGTGCCTTGTGCTTGTCCAAAGAACCATCAGATTTGTACTTGGTCTTGTAGACCCATTTGACACAAATCACTTTTCACTTGGCAAGTTGCATTACCAACTCCCAAGTACTGTTCTTCTTGATGGAATCAAGTTCAAACAAACATTGCTTGAAATGTAGCATTATTTTCTTGCCCTTTTAATTCTATCATGAATTATATTTGCTAAGTTGTTCCCTACTCGCAAAAAATCAATACTTTCAGACTTGCCATTGTGCTCTTCCATACGCCAACAATCCCTCACCCACCTTGTTGGACTTGACAATGACATTCTCTCCATTGTAAAATGGATCATTCATTGAGAATGAAGTCATCATCTGTAAGAGTCTTTTTCTATATAAAACTTGGAAATTCGCTCAACTATGCAAATCAAGAGATAAGAAAATCAAGGGCTTTAAATGGAGATCTCTACATAGTTCAAAAGAGCCTAGACATGCTCGACTTAATCCAATATTCCACAACTATAGCCAGCTAAAAAAAACAGTTAACTATGGATTTTTTTTAGCATTGTTTCTCACATTTTCTCAAAAACCATTCAAAAGAAGCAATGTAAATAGAACTCTCATGTACCTACTATTCTTAGAGTTTAAGTGAAAAGCAACCACTTCTATTTTTGGGTGCATGCATGAACAAAGAAAGAGAATTCCAAAATCGTGTCTTCGTGCACGAAGACGTGATTTTGAGGAACACTAGGTCAACCGATCAAATGATCTTGGGGCACTCGTCTTCCTAATGAAGAGTCAAGAAGCTGATTCTCACTGAAAAGTGCGATGCGCTCGAAGGCACGATTTTGGGATTCTCTTCTCTCTTCATACATGCTCTCTTCATGCATGCATCAAAAATAGAAGTGATTGCTTTTTACTCAAACTCCAAGAGTAGTAGGTAAAGGAGAGTTCTATTTACATTGCTTCTTTTGAATGGTTATTTAGAATAAAATATAAGAAAATTTGAGAAATGTCCAAAAGTAGGAATAATGATAGCATATTCGGATTCATATTCTCGTATTGAGAATACAGTCCTCCTCATTATTATTCTACATGTTTTGTATTTGGTTTTAACTCTTGCGATGTGTGCCACAAGAAGCATATATATTCACAACAATGAATGTCTTGAATAAATAAACACATTTCCACCTCAATGAAATTGCAAGTCTCGTAATCTGCATCTAAACCTCCATGTGTATGCGTTTGCTTGGACAACACATAAAGACTATGGAGCAAGGCACGGCTTTCGCTCCTTATAATTTTTGGAAAGACACAGTATTGACTCTCACACCATCCTTTTGTATTGCACTTTTGCATGACGTGCACTATATGTTTTTCATTTTTGGTTTATGTCTCATTGCATGATAAAATGTTTACCTATTCACATTGTTTTCACATAGCTTAGCACAAACAACGTCCTTTGCCTTGGACACTGGGACAACCCCCATACATGATTACCATGTCAATAGTGCACTTCAATTTTTAGAATTTATCAGTGCTTTTTGTATTATCAATTTGATAAAGTTTCTTCTAGTAAAATTTAGCTACATGTTTTCCTCACTAGTAGATGCTCAATGTCAATCATCGTATATGCTTAATAAAGACACATGTACTACTTTTTTTTACAGTTCAACAATGCATCTTATATGTTGCATTAGCCACATGCTTACTTGTTTACTTTAGTACTAGATGCTTGATGTCAATTTACGTATTGTCCCATTATATCATACAATGTCTCATGTAAATGAATGACTTTTCATAAATAGTTGTTATAATGTCTTCATTTTTATGTCCATTAAATCATATCTCATTTTTTTTAAAATTGTCAAACTCTCTACACTATAGTCCATTACAAGTAAACATAACGTTCCCTAACAAACTTCTATTGCAAAGCGAACTAAGCAAGACTACTTATGTGAAAGGGAGGATGGACCCATGCCTCTGATTGACATCGAAATTCCACTAGGGATAAATGACGTGGAGATAATTTTGAAAGACTCCCTATTCTTTCAAAAGATAGGCAGTGGGAAGTAGTGCCCTTCCCTATGGAAGGGCATAATTTCATTTTGCCCTTTTAATGACTAAAAAAAATTAAAAATACAAGTCAGTGTTTGTAATTAAGCAACGTATTTGGTGAGGAATGTTGATATAATTTCTATTTGCAAGTTTTTCTGCACGTCAAAACATTTTCCACTACACTTTTGAAAATACATAAAGGTTAGAAGACATTTTTATTTTACATACTATTTTCTCGTTTTCACTATCATAGCACGTGTGTTCTCTAAATTGGATGGTTAACTTAACGTATTCCCTTTCCATTGACAAATAGTGTATTTTATGCCTTTTCCGTACAGAAGGAGATTTTTTAAACAAGCCTTTTTAATGACAAATTCATGAAAAATTTTGACCTTCATACGACATAAAAAATGCTTTAAAAAGAGCAGATGGGCATCAAATCCTATCGGAGTCGAGGAGGGGTTTTCCTACCTTTAATTTATGGGAAAATTACCAAAATACTCCTCTAATCTGTGGAAATTCCCAAAATACCCCTCAAATTTCAAAAGTTTCCAAAAATCTATTTTGGTTGGATTAATCAAGATTTTCTAATATTTATTCCTTTTTGATAATTGAGATCTTTTTTTAAGTGCTTTGCATGTAATTTCTCACAAATTACCTCGCAAAAAAAGGCAATTATGTCTTAAAATGATGAAGCAATTCATCTCCAAAGGTACATAATCAACTAAAATTCTAGTCATAGCTTCTTGTATCGATAGATAATCAGTCTTCTTGTGAAAAGCTACAAATCCTTTTATCTTTGGAGAAATTAATCTCACAACCAGGGGCATTTTGGGAATTTATGACAAAATATTGGCGGTATTTTGGGTTTTTTTCTGAAATTTGAGGGGTATTTTGGGAATTTCCTTTCGCTTAATTTAACAATCTGCTTACATCCTAAATTCTTTTCCTCCCTTCTTTTCAGCGGCCAGCCCCTTCGCAACCTAAAGTTTTGGAGGCAAACCTGACGTCGAAGTTTCATCGCCATGAGCAAGTCAGGACAACCTCCGGATCTCAAGAAGTAGGTCTTTTTGTTCACGCTGATGTATGTGCGTGCTGAAAGAGAAGAGTTTCCAGTCGCTCTAATTTGAGTGCTCTTTTGTTTTGTTTTCGCAGATATATGGACAAGAAGTTAAACAGTAAGTAGCTAAGATCATGGTGGTCATGCTTGTGCTACACGTGTTACATCAGCACAACAGGCTGCTCCTTTCTTTTGTTCTGACTCTCAGTTTTGCTTCACAGTTAAGTTGAATGCAAATCGAGTGGTTGTTGGCACATTGCGTGGCTATGACCAGTTCATGAATCTGGTACTTGATGGAACAGTGGAAATGAATGGCAATGACCGAAATGAGATAGGCATGGTGGTAAGCTCCTGCAATTCTTTCTCTGAGATTTCTCTGCTTTTATGCATGTAAGAATGTTTTTGAGTGGGATGTGAAGAATGATGTCGTCAATCTCATGTGTTCTGATGCAAATTAGCAATGGATTACGTCCATTTGATCCATATTTATCACATGAAAGGGTTAGGTTATGGGTGTTTCTCATGTGTCACATGGTGGGTGACGGGGGCATCGAAAAGAGAATATTCCATAGTCAGGAGGAAATTCTGAATTGTGTTAGAATTGTTCACAAAGATGAGCAAGCACTTGAATGAAGATGGGTTCAAAGGAAACTTTGAGAAAAAATAGATACTTTCTAAGTAGGTTTATGTTTGCATTACATCTCGGCATGTGGTTGCATTCAGGGACGCATGGGAAATGTTGCGTAAGCATTCGTTTTTAACTCATAAGGTGTTAAAGGTGTTATGGAGTTTTGAACAGGTATAGACCATTTTTTTAAAACAAAAGAGGTTGGCCGTCCACTTAATAAGTGGGCAGCCACAGTATAAGTAAAACAACAGAAAATTTGGGCGTCCCCCTTTGGCAAAAAATAACCAGCGATCTCTCTCTCCTCTCTCTAGAACTGGCCGCATGCTCTCTCCCCTCTGTCTGCTTTTCTAGTGCCCCCTATTGCCTGCTATTGTTGGAGGAAGTCATTCAACTATTCTTGTTGGTCCCAGGGGCTTATAAAAGCCATCCCAACACCTCTCTTCCCCCCCAGATGTGCCAACGCTAAGGGACAATCTTTGCCACTCCGGAAACAAGAGAAAAAGCCACCTCTAGTAGCAAGGAGTTGTTACAGAATTTCAGCCGCGAAGAAAACATCGCCGGGGATTCCCATGGCTGCCCCAAGTGTTCCAGACGTCGCTTGGATCAAGTAGGTGGTTTCCATCGCGAAGAAGTGCCTAGGGAGAGAGATTCCATCGTGACAAGCTGCTGTTTTTCTCTCATAAACGTCGTAGACGGGGCTGATTTGCGAGAAGTAACTCGAGAATTCACCTCTTTTGTGTGTAGGATTGGAGCAGAAGGTTCTATGCGAAGAGATCACTTCTGGGAAGTTGCTTTCAGATAAGCTCAAGAGTAGATCCACGTATCCACCCTAAGTTTGGGAGTAAATCCACGGATTTGAGAGTGGTAGACTCTCGAGTTGGGATCCGAAAGTTGAGATTTGCAAGGAAAGATTGTCTAGGAAAGCAATTATTGCTAGGATTTCAACGGAAGAGGACTTCGGGAATAGAGTCGGGAATGACTTAAAGGGATGCAATGCCATGAGTCCGGAAGTTAAGATCCATAGGCAAGAACCTTGGTCCTCGAGGATTCATAATAAGGAACGGAAGCTCCTTGGAGTAGGATTTATGCCCTATCAATAGGAATATGAGGCTTCTAGTACCATCGAGTCTAATTCTAGAACGAACGTGGTAATACGTTCGGTTCAAGTCTTTGTATAGACTTCTCTCTAGTAATAAGGATTCTTTATGGGGGGGGGGGGGGGAGACCAACCCATCTTATGGTCACTAGTTCTGTGTCGATCTTCTCACTCTCTCTCTATATTAAGTGACTTCAGTATCAAGTGATAAAGTCTATTTATTCGAGTACATATTTTATATTGTTATGCGCTCTCGTTTGTGACAGTCGAGATGGAGTTGACATGGGCTCCTCTGTCAAAGAAGATGAGGGCTTCTCGATCTTGTACTTTGCTCCACGCTCCGTACTTTCATCCATTTGTGTCGGGTCGGTCCCCACAAAATCCGATACCAGTCTTGCTTTTCTTTGCTCGCTCCTCCGCTACTCCATAACTTTCTGGCTTGTCCTCTTTTTGATCGTTAGATGCTTTATTGGGACACTTGGCAAGCACATATGCTTGTTCTTCGTCTCCGTAACACTTGTCCTCTTTGTAGTACTTGGTCCATTGCTCTGCTGACAACCGAGGGCCCGAAGGTTTTTTTTTTTGTTGCTTATCCTACTTCTTATTACTCTAGTCTTTAGCATCGTTGAGACTGGCCATCATGGATGCCACATGAGATTGGACTTTCAGGGTGAGGTTTCACGTGACTAGAGGCTGACTGTCCATTGACAGCCTACTAGAGTGGTTGGCTTGTAAGGTGCAGCGGAATGAATGTTGTATTTTCTCAAGATTAGTGATCTTTATTGCTTAAGGTTCCTTTTAGTTCTTAGGGAAGGAGAGAGCCTTCCGTCTTGTAGAGTGCTGTGATCATGAACAAAGTGAGTGGATATTGTGCTTGCAAGTGAATTGAGACTGAGAGAAGGAGAGAGAAGAGATACGACACCGAGAGGTTGTAAAACCCTCCTCCGAAGGCCTCACTCTCGTCGGCGAGAGTGGCCTACTTTGATTGCACAAAGGTGTTCAATGCGAAGTGCAATGGACTGATGCAATTTGGACTATGCCGGTGACGACGATGGCGATAACTCTAGGGCTGATCTGGATCTTCTCGTATTTGCTGTCCACAAAGGGGCAAGGCTGAGAACCGGTGCCACTTCGGGGGCTGAATTGACTGCTTTTCCTCGTGACTTGTGGCTAAAATTGACTGTCCCTGTAGGGCTGGAATAATGAGGGAAAAACGCTAAAGTGCATGGGGTACTGCTGCGTTTTTAAAGGAACTGCTGCCGGCTGAAAACGCCGAGTGTGTGCTGCGTTTTTAATGGCTGAACGCTGATGATAAAACGCTGGTCTTCCTGCAGGTTGAAGGCTGAATTCCTTGCTGCATTTTGGTGCTTGGGATCGCTACTGATGCAAGGGTAATGCTAGCGTTAGAGGGTTCTGGGGGCTGCTGCTAGTGGAGGGAGAAAACGCCAGGCTTGAGAGGTTTAAGGGATGGCGATGGCTGGTCTTTGAAACGCCAAGGGAAGGGATCACGATGGCGATGAGGAAAACGCCGAGGGATGGGAGTGGCCTCTCCAAGGGATTGGAGAGGGTCTTGCTGAGAGAGGGTGGGACACCTGTTGCTTGGGGAAGCCTGCTGTGTCTTTGCTCATCTGCCATTTTGTGCTAACTTGGGTTTGCTTGTATATTAAGTTTTAACTTACCCAATTTGCCCTACTGAGTACCCAACAAAAGTCACTTAATAAATAAGTGAAAAATAGAGAAAAATGGGATAAAGTCATCTGAAAAATCCCCAAACTGACTCTGATGGAATCTGATGGAAATGCTTATGCTTTTGCAGTGTGCAACCAGAGGATATGCATCTACACTAGGTGACTGGGCATGCACGGTCTACGAATAGACTCACAAAAGTGCTAGATCACTTCTAATCTAACTTGATTGGACTTGACGGAAACCTTGCTATGATGTAGCTTGTCCACGGACACATAGGGTTGGGATGTGTCACGTGACATCTCCTCCTTTTTAAAGTGAGGTACTGATACCGAGCTGCATGGCTTCCTTGTAGTCTGCCAACAACTCTGGATAATCCTTGAAGAACTTTTCGTCTACCCACACCGCTTCATGGGTTCCTCGATCTTTGAACTTCAAAAAATAATGTCGCGCTTGTTTCTTCGAACCATGGCGAAACTGATGCAACAAGACTTGCTTTGGCTCCATGACTTCTGCTTCATCGATGATCTCCGGTTCTTCTTCCGAAACGTCCTTTGGAGGTGTTCCTGAAACACTTTCAACCAAGAAACATGGAAAACGTTTTGCATCGACCATGAGTTAGGCAACTTCAATTTCATTGAAACCTCATTAATCTTTTTGATGACTGGAAATGGACCATACATATGGAAAGATAACTTACATTTCTTTCCAACTTGCTTAAGACGCTGTTTCATGATTCGTAGATACACCCAATCTCCTTCCTTGATCGAGACCTCCTGACGATGCTTGTTAGCCTGTCGAGAATAAGATTCTTGAGCCTTGCTTAGCCGAAGCTTCACACTCTCAAAAATCTCATCCAATGACTGACTCTCAGCATTAGCATCATGCATTTGACTGACCGATCGAGTCAACAGTGACTGGAATCGGCGGCCAAAAGCTGCCTCATACGGAGTTCGACCAATAGCAGAAGAGAAGGAATCATTGAGAATAGCCTATACCAATGGGAGATAGAGATCCCATTGAGACTGCTGATCATGAACATAAGACTTAAACACATCAAAAGCCAACTGATTATAAATTTCCGTTTGACCATCTGACTGTGGGTGAAAAGCGGATGAAAAATTCAACTTTGTGCCAAAATTTTCAAAGAGTGCACGTTAAAAGTTGGACAATGGACTTTTGGCAAACCACAGAGGGGTAACCAATGCTTTATGAACAATCGTGCAACATCTTGTGCAGTAACTGTGGCCTTACAAAGAATCAACATGCAAAATTTGTTGAAACGATCAACAATAGTTAACCATTGAGTGTTTCTTGAATGCTGACTTGGTGGTAAGTTAGTCACAAAATCCATAGAGATATCCTGAAAAGGTCCCTCGAGAATAGGCAGCGGAAGCAAGAGGCCTTGCTGCTTACCTCGAGGAGCTTTTACTTTTTGACATATAGTGCAATGTGTGACATAACTAAACACATCTTTTCACATTTTAGGCCAATAGAAAAATCGTTCAATCTTTTCCAATGTGGTGTTCATACCCCTGTGCCCACCCGTGAGAGAGTCGTGTGCATCATGCAATATGGTTGGCCTGAGAGAGGGCAACACACATAGACGTTGACGAAAAAATAACAATCCATCACGAATGAGATAGTTGCTGGGCCCTTGGGAAGCAAGAGCCTGCAACCAATACTTACCAAACTCCGAATCTGCATACTGATTCTTCATGCTATCAAAAGACTCACCCTGTATAGAAAAAGTGGTTCTTGATTGAAGAGCCAAAATCTGTCCTTTGCGACTCGACGCATCTGCAACATGGTTAGCTTTTCCAGGCACATACTCAATCAAACTGCCAAATTGCTCAAAAAATTGTGACCACCGCGCTTGGCGATCACTCCAATGTGTACTAGGCATAGACTATAGCCACTTGAGGGCTTGATGATCTGTGCGCACTGTAAACTCTCTACCATACAAAAAATGCTTCCAATGCTTAAGAGAGTGAATGACAGACAAGTTCTTTATCATAAAACTGAATAATTCTTTTCCGCACTATTGAGCTTCCGGCTAAGGAAAGCTACTGGGCGACCATGCTGCTGGAGCACAACGCCTATGGCGACGTTGCTCGCATCCGTCCATACCTCAAAGGGGTCATTCCAAGAGGCTAGGATAAGACACGGTGCTTCTGTCACCGCAACCTTGAGAGCTGCGAAAGCCTCAATGGCTGCCTCGGGCAAGTCTACGCGTTGACGACGAGTCTTTACCTCTTTCAAAACATCAGTCATAGGTGAAGCAATGCGTGCAAAATTCTCTATGTGCGAACTATATGCTTGACATAAACCAAGAAAAGAACGCACATCATATGCAGTTTTGGGCAAATCCCAATTACGAACCTGTTCCATCTTCGCGGAATTTAGCTTGATGCCTTCTGTAGAAATGATATAACCCAAATAAGTGACTTCAATAAGAAAAAATTCCGACTTCTTAGCTGCAATATATAACTGACACTCATCCAAACGAGTTAGTACCCTTTCAACATCTAATTCATGTTGCTCCCACGATGCAGAAAAAATGAGAATATCATCTAAGAAGATGAACATACATACGCCTACCATATCGCCGAAACGACCTACCATGAGACGATTGAAGGTACCCACGGCTCCTGTCAATCCAAAAGGCATAACAATATACTCGCATTGCCCTCGCTCGGTGCGAAAGGCGGTCTTGAAAATGTCGCCTTTGAATACCCGTACTTGATGGTATCCACTTTTGAGATCGACCTTGCTGAAAACCTTTGCCCCATTGAGCCTATCCAAGAACTACTCAATGCAGAGCATCGGAAACTTGTTCTTGACGGTCATCTTGTTTAATGCCCTGTAATCAACACACAAACGAGACGAACCATCCTTCTTGCGAACGAACAAAATAGGGGCAACAAAAGGACTTACACTAGGACGTATGAATCCTCTAGCCACCAACTCCGTGAGTTGTCGCTCTAACTCTTCCTCCTGTGACTTGTTCAAACGGTAGGGAGCCTTACTGACAGGCTGCGCGCCCTCCATAAGCTCGATGCGATGGTCCTCCGACCGCTCCGGTGGGAGACGAGGTGGAAGATCATCCTGCAAATAGAGATGTTTAAATTTCGTAAACAACTCTGAATACTTACTTGGAGCTTGAATGCTCTGGGAAACTGGGGCAGCATAGATGAATGCCGCTTGTGCTCCTCGTCGTAATTCACGCTTTATGTGCACATGTGAGATGAGAGGCAAAGAATGCAAGCCCTCCTCAGCACGAATGATGAGGGGGGAATCTGTTTTGGCATGTAAATTGAGAGTGAGAGCCTCCCAATCAACGAGAGGGTTCAGTTCACGAAACCATTTCATGCCTAAAATCATATCACATCCTGAGAGAGGAAACACAAGAAATTTCCTACGAAAAGAAGCTTGCTGAACGGTAAACATCACATCAAGGCACTCCTTCGTGATGAGAGAGTCCATACCAGGAGTGAAGCCAGAAACCTTGATAGGAAATTTCTGACTAACCTCTAGGCGGGCTCTCTCAACAAGAGGGGGACTAATCACATCATGCATACTGCCTGGATCAAACAATATGATAAAACGCTGTCCTTTTACATGGCCATAACACTTCATGAGAGATTCATCAATGTGTGTGTCAGAGTCATGAGAAGATGCAGGTTGTGTTGTGACAGAGTTTGTGGTAGTTGTGGGTGCCTTTGGTTCTTTAGGTGGGACTGTCTTAGGATAGGCCTTCTTAATGTGACCCTTGACATGACATTGAAAACATCTACCTTCTTTAGCATAAATCACTTGTTCCTCAGCCGTGATGTATCCTCCTCTAATTCCTTGTGAAGCTTTTTCATCAGGGGTTAGCTTAGGTTTTGCAAGTGTCTTAGCTTTACCCTTAGATTCATTGTTAGAGTTCTTTTTCGAGGAATTAGAGGAAGAAGGGCTAGAAGAATTACCATTCTTACCATTCTTTCCGTTCTTACCATTCTGTGTGTTCTGAGAATTCTGTGGGGTTCCTTGAGAAGTCTTGTTTTCCTTAGGCTTTCCTTTGTTGTGCTTCATCTCGTGGGTGGAAGCAATTGCTACCGCTTTGTTGAGATCGATTGGATCGAGTACCTCGACATCATACTTGATATACTCGTCCAATCCGTAAAGAAATGCCTCCTTGCGCTTCGCATCCGATTTGCGTAATCGAGTGCCGAGCTGCAAAACACGATTAGAGAAAGACATAACTGGCATACCGTTTTGCTTGAGAGCTCGCTAATCGTCCTTCAATGGTGCAAGGTACTGAGGTGGCATAGACCGCGCCTTGAGCTTGTCTTGGAAATCAGCCCAACTAAAAGAGAGGGGTGTGAAATCATCGGCTGCCTCTAGGTGTGCGGCTCGCTGTGCCTCTTGCCATGCCTGGTACCAATTTATGGCATCACCGGCAAGGTACATAGCTGCCGTCAAAACTTTGCTATTGCCTGTTTTCTTAGTTGTCGCAAAATAAGCATTAAATTGATGCAACCAAGAATAAATAACAGTAGCATTCATCTTACCGTCATACTTATTGAAAGTCAACTTCTCTGTGACTGGATTGTGTGAATCCGCATCGTGGCTTGCGTCACTTGACGAACTCCCACGATCTTTGGGTGGTTCGGTCTTCGAGGCTAGGATTTGGGCAATAAATTCTTGATTGCGAAGCTCCCTTTGAGCTTCACGCTCGGCCTTCTTTTCTGCTTTTCGTTCATTTCATTCAACGCGCTTGCGCTCGAGAGCAAGTCGATTTTCTTCTTGTTGGGCGGCAAATCTTGCGTTTCTTTCTTCGCGCTCGCGGTCCTTGGCTGCTTGATCTGCGGCCATTCTTGCAATTCTGTTGTCGCGCTCACGGTCCTGAGCAAGGCTATTTTCTTCTTGTTTTGCGGCAAGAGCAATGTGCTCACGCTCCTGAGCAAGGCGCTCACGTTCTAAAGCAAGGCGCTTGTCTTCCTGTCTATCCATCATGGCCATCGTCTGCTTGACCATTGCCTCCATAGGGTCTGGCGTAGATGGCGAAGGGGGAGGGTTGGAAAAATCTCCTGGTGGGGAGAATCCTTCGTCGCCTCTCTCATGCTCATCACTTGAATGCGAAGTATCCATGCCGCTTCAGGTGACGACCATGCACTATGATCTTGGGGTCTTAAGCTCGCGAGGAACTTGGGTTCTTGAGGTTTTCTTTCGCTTGCAAATCGCGTTGGAGAAGGATCTTCTCTTCACCCGAGTTCTACCCTTTTCTGTGGGCGCATCCCTTGGCGGCCTTGCGCTCACACCAAGGTTGCTTTTTCCCACCTCACGTCGATTAGCTGGCCGCTAAGTGCACGGTCCGCTCTCAATGAGTGAAAAGAGACACAAGGGGAGGCTGGACAAGCCCTTCTTTCTTGGGATTCCTGCCACTCTTCAACAAAACACGATTAGGAATCGACACGCCCAAGCGAACTTGGGTTCGTATAACCGGCCTATACAACATAGAGGGCGGTACTATTTCAATTACCTGTTAACTTTACACAGAGCATTGAGAAGGGAAGAGAACACAGTTGCGTCCAGCGACTAGAATGTCACTGCGCACACGAGACCGACACCCTGTAGGCCCCAAAGACTGGCGCCCCTTTCGGTATTTCTTTATTCAAATTAAGGTAGACGATGCGACCACTTAGCACAAGCTTTCACAAAGCTGTCCAAACCTGGCGAGGGCTGAAAACGCAGGTTTTCGATCGGATTTTGACAGCATAACGGCGCAAAAACCCCTGTAGGTCAAAAACACCCGTCTAGGACGGATTCCCTCGATATCTGGAAGCTTTCTGGTGAGCTGTCACAGAAATTCAGCGGGCTGTAATTCTCTGTTTTTCACTGCCGGGAGCCCAAAAGCCTGTACACGCATCCCAAGGCTCTCACGAGGCTCCCCCGATGTTCCCTTGCAGTTTAGGTGCGAAACCCTAAACCTGCAGAAAAACACAGCAGGCTTTAATTCCCTGTTTCGGATCGTTTTTAGCAGAGCAAACACGCCTACGCGTGTCCCAAGGGCTCCCGCACGTAATGGGACAGTTCCCCTGTGAATTGGACGAGTTTTCACTCGAGAAAACTCTCCAAACTCGCAATCTTTCGTGATGGAACTGTGCGTACCTGTGGGGGATTAGGAATTAGCTAATCCGGTTCCTGTTCAGAAGGCTCTTGCCTTGGCAAACGCGCATAAACCCCCAGAACTGTACATAGGTCAAATGAGAAGCCCACTAGTGGGGCATAACATACTGTACGTAGGGGAGAAAGAGAGCAGTATGTAGCGTGCGGGGCATCACTCTCGTCACCATACTGTGCATAGAGGGCATTGTAAGCATTCCATAGCTTCTGTACTTGCTACAATCCACCTGAGGCTGAAAATGGCACCCCCTTTGTTGATATGCAGCTCGTTTTTGCCTCCCAGAGTGGCAGAATCGCTCACAGGCTGACACGTCGCTTAGTTTCTGAGTTTGGGCTTTCCCTGCTAAAAATATCTCAACTAATATCTCAACTGGTGCGTCAGTTGACTTGGCAGCAGAGCAATAAAATGTTCCCCTTGTCATTCTAGAGCTAATGACGCAAACACATTTTC
Organism: Adiantum capillus-veneris; assembly: GCF_014529385.1. Taxonomy (NCBI): domain Eukaryota; kingdom Viridiplantae; phylum Streptophyta; class Polypodiopsida; order Polypodiales; family Pteridaceae; genus Adiantum; species Adiantum capillus-veneris. The sequence goes on along the minus strand of NC_140949.1, from coordinate 146,663,314 downwards.
CGGTCAAAAATAGCAGTTCCCTATATTTTAGGAGATGCTTCCATGGCGTCCCTATCGGTCTCCTGACCATCATTGAAGACTACCATTTGACCAACATCTACAATGTGGGTTAATTTACTAGCCCCTTACAACTTATAAAGTTGCAGTGACTTGACGAGTGGCCCAAATTCTAGTTTGGCGCACACGAGCTTCCATACTCATCAGAATTTAGTGCTAACTGGCCCGGGCAGTCCCTGTCTGACCGACCTAGATCCCCGATGTGAGAAACCCATTTGGTTGCAGCCGTTTCACACTGGCCATGCATTGTCCACTTGCACCTTTTCAAGGGTTTTGGGACAGACAAGTAAAAATAAAATAAATATATCTAATACTTATTTACGGAAGGCAACAGGAAAAATACACCTCTTGGTGACACACCCCACCCTTGAAATACTGCAAGCGACCTCGCTTGCATGCCAATAATACATGCAGATATCTCCTGATATCACATATATTCTATGATGGGAATCCAAGATATACATGCTTCCGGAAATGCAGCGTTGGACGATTAAACAATCCCACCAATCTGGCTACGACACATATATCAAGCATAGAAGTCTTCTAGTGTACTCTTGAGCACAAACTTCTCTAGCTAAATTCTGTATGGAAAGAGTAGATACAATTGCTTAACTACTCTCTTGAGCATCATGAACCATGCTCTTGCCTTGCTCCAAAAAGGCTGCATCAAGTCACTGTGGGTTCCATTGGAAAGGCTTCAAGATACAATTGCAATAGTTGAGGTGAATCAAGCAATTCAGACTCTTCCATCCATTTGGCATCTAATGATGGATAGTTCTTGAACTTCACCAAATAGCGTCTTGCAACCTTTCCTCTAACCTTTCTTTCTTTATGTGCCAATATCTGTTCAGGAACAAGGATTTCATCCAATTCTTCGACTTCGGGTTGTTCCTCATCAAGCATATTCTCTGGCACATCACCAACAAAGGGCCTTAGAAGGCTGACATGAAAAGCATTATGTATTTTCCAGCCTTCTGGTAGCTTTAACCTGTAAGCTACATCGTTGATCTTTTCTGAAATCTGAAAAGGACGATAATATCGCATACTGAGCTTAGGAAACAAGCGTTCCTTGCCTTTCCTTTTCCTTAACCTGGCCTTTTCAAAGCGCAAAAGTACCCAATCACCAAGTGAAAATACAAGTTCACGACGGTGACGATCAGCAGCTTTCTTTTGCTTAGCCTAAGTCTTCTCAAGAGCAATCTTTATCTTCCTGTATGTTTCATCCATATCTTTCACATACTTGTCTGCCTCAAATATCTTGTCCTTAGTCTGCAAAATGGGTGGGACTTTCTTTCCTCCTTCCACTATCTCAAATGGTGCCTTACCTGTTGATGTATGCACAGTGTTATTGTAAGCATATTCAACCAATGGGAGATGGTGTTCCCAAGTTGCCTTGTGCTCTGAGACATAACATTTGAGCAGGTCCAAGACAATAGAATTTGCCTCTTTTGATTGTCTATCAATTTGCAGATGAAACGAAGAAGAGAACTTGAGCGTAGTGCCAATGTTCTCAAACAATGCCTTTCAGAAAAGACTCGTCATACGTGGATCCCTGTCACTGACAATTGACTGAGGCATCCCATGATATTTAAAGATATTGCTCATGAATATCTTGACCATGTGTTCTGGCTTTATCTTCTTCCTAACAGGAATGAAATGGGCCTGCTTATTGAACCTACAAATGATAGTCCAAATCCCATCATTTCCTGTTGCGTCCTTGGAAGATCAAAGATAAAGTCCATTGCTATGCTTTCCCATGGCCTATCTGGGATCGGCAATGGCTGCAACAATCCCGGTTGCTTTTGTCTGTCAAATTTGACTTTTTGGCATACTAAGCATGATCTTACAAATGTGTCAACATGATGACGCAAAGCTGGCCAATAGAAGAATGCCTCAACCCCTTTCACTGTCGCATCAATTCCACGATGCCCAGCATAAGGTGGAGCATGACTTTCCATCAAAATCTTTGGCCGTAACTGTTTAGTAACGCATAACTTTCCATGCATCATGAGAAAGTCATTCTTAAGTATATAGTGCTCATGATGTTGCCCATCAACAAGCTGGTCATAGATCCTTGCAAAATCTGAATCTTTAGCATATTGTGTCTTCATTTCGTCTAGTTCACAATGGTACGGAATCGACACTGCTGAAATTTGGGGCTTTCGTGACAACGCATCAGCCACCACGTTCTTTTTCCCTTGCACATGCACAATCTGAAAATGGAACATTGACAAGATGTTTGCCCATCGCATGTGCTTCTCAGACAACTTCGTCTGTGTAAGAAAATATCGCAAGGTTTGATGATCCGTTTGGACAACAAAATCAGCCCCTAGCAAATAGTGTTTCCAACTAGTGAGAGCATGAATTACTGCCAGCAATTCTTTCTCATAGACTTGCAAGTTCCTTTCAGTCTTCAAAAGAATTCTGCTCTCATATGCAACTACTCGGCCATTCTGCATTAAAACTGCACCAAGAGTATGGCCACACGCATCACATTGAACCACAAAAGGTTTAGAAAGATCTGGCAAAATAATTACCGGATCTGAAGTCAGCTTCTCTTTCAAGTGTTTGAACGCTAAAATTTCCTTGGCTGTCCACTTGAAAGTAACTCCTTTTCCTTGCAGTGCATGGATTGGAGAAGCAATCTCAACAAAATTTCGGATGAACCTCCTGTAATAGGAACATAAGCCTAGAAAGCTTCGAATGTCATGTACGGACTTCAAGTCTAGCCATGACCTAATTGCTTCCACTTTAGCGGGATCCATGCGTACCCCATCCTTTGAAACAATGTGCCCAAGGAAGTGAATTTCTTGCAAAAAGAACTCACTTTTCTTCGCATTGATGAGTAGTCTATTCTTGCGTAGCTCATTGAAAACTGCGGTCAAGTGATCCCTATGCTCCTCTTCAGACTTTGAGTAGACAATCATGTCATCAAAGAAGGTACCTATGAAGTTTCTATGTGGTCTAAAAATTCTGTCCATCATCCTATTAAATGTGGCAGGAGCATTTGTGAGACCAAATGGCATGACAAGAAACTCATAGAGACCAAATGTTGTCCTGAACGCAGTCTTATGGACATCTTCTGGTCTAATGCATATCTGATGATACCCGCTCTTTAGGTCTATTCTTGTAAACAATGACGCTCCCTCGAGCCGATCAAGAATGTCATCTATCCTCGGTATGGAGAACCTGTTCTTGATGGTATTCTTATTCAAGGCGCGATAGTCAATGCACATGAGCCATGAACCATCCTTCTTATGCACTAAGAGTACAGGCGAACAAAAAGGGGATGAACTGGGCTGAATCAGCCCCTTCTCTAAAAGCTCGTTGACCTGACCCATAATCTCTTTCTGCTGGGCTGCACTAACCCTGTATGGTGGTCTATTAAATGGACTAGAACCTGGCACAAGATCTATAGTATGATCCTCAGGTCTCTCAGGAGGTAACTCCCCTGGCAAAGAGTCCAAAAAACAATCACTGAAACCGCTCAAAAAAGTTGACCTGTCTTTATCTAAGGTAGACAAATTAGATACAACTTGAGGTACTTCTTTTGCAAAGATCAAGTACGCAGAAAGATGATTCTTTATTACAGATGAAATAGCAGAAGCAGAAACAACTGGAACAGACTCGCCTTTAAGCTTTACATCAAGGACATGAGTCTTTCCTCTATGTACAAGGGTAATCTTTTTGTTGTAAGTATCCACCATAGCATGCAACCTGTAACACCATGGGATACCCAATAACACATCACAGCCCTCAAGCGGCATAATATGAAATTCTTTCGCATCCACATAGCTCTGAATGTGCAGACGAAGCTTTCCCAGAATGGGAGTAACAGGCTCTAAACGTCCTAGGCATGCCAAACCTGCTTCGCTTGTCATACCCATCTCCTCTGCACGAATGCCCAACTTTGATGCCAATTCTGGTGATATGAAATTTGCACGGGCTCCTGGATCAAAGAAAACCAGCACTGTCTGGTCTCTAACTTTGCCCCAAGCTGTGCACAGCTCCGTGGCATCTGTGTTTGGCTGATCTCCAACCAAATCTGGAACAAGTCCTGCACTCGGCTTTGGCTTCTTCCCTTTATGGTCTGATTTGTCATCCTTATCGTGTGACTTCTTCTGTGGGCACTCATTTGCAAAGTGTCCTTCCTGTTCACAAATGTAGCATTTCTTGGCCTCCCTAAGAGCTTTCCTTTCTTGAAAAGTTTTGCCAGAAAAATGCCTTTTTTGTCCTTGTCCTCGTTCCGAAGAAGATTTAGATTGCTTCTTGGACGTATCAGCTTCTTCAGTGGAGGGCTTCTTTGCAGGAGACTCAGAAGGCTTTGCTGCAACATTGCCCTTGGCTGAAAACTGTTTGCCTTGGGCCCCTTTCTTGTGGCTATTAAATCCATCGGAATCTCCCTTCGACAGATTGTTGGCCACTCTTGCATTCTCTATCAATTGAAACATATTCATGACAGTAGTCTTTGTGCAGTAGTCCCTGATTTTCTTGGGCAATCCGCAACAATACTTCTCAATTTGTTCTGACAAAGGCACAAACCTGTAAGAGGTGATTGGCAACAGTGCGGCCCAAAACCGTTTATTGTACTCTTCCAGATCCGCACACTGTTTAGCATTCAACTCGTGCCATTCCGTCATTACATCCACTTCAAAAGTGTTTGTCAACCATGCAGGCGCAAAAAGTTGTTGGGGCTTGACCCTGGTTCAACAATGCGGTCCACCATTGGAGCACATTCCCTTTCAAGAAAGTGGCAGCCTTGCGTATCTTTGAAGATTCCGTGAAGTTTCCTCCAGCATAAGCTGCATCGAACTGTTGTATGAAGGTCAAAGCCTTTAATTGGTCCTCAGTTCCTTTGAAAGTTTCAAACTTCACTCCCTGCCCACCTTCCTTGTAATCCTTAGGCTAACTCAAAGGAGCCACATTATCATAAACAGGTGCCTGTAACAGTGGTGCTCCATGAGTGTTCATTCCAGCACTCGCATCAACTGTTTTCACTGTCATATCTGCATTTTGTACGCATGGCTGCGAAAAACCAGCCATACCAAATTGTGTTCCAGGCACTCGAAACTGGCCATAGGCACCCTGAAAACCTGGTTGGACACCCATGTTCGCGTACATAGGGTTACCCATGCCTGTTTGCATTGTCCCGAACACATTTCCTGGCATATAACCTGTGGAAGGTCCAGCCATAGCTTGAAACATTGAACCACCTCCAAAATAACCAGGATAAGTATTAGGTAATGGAAGGGTCTGACGCATAGCCTGTTCATTGCTCCCTTGACCATTCACAAACGGTTCCTATCCAGCTAAAGCAAGTTGCTTTGGATCATTGGACACCGCTAGTTGCTCAACCACATGGGCTTTCCCTCGAGCATCATGAGTCCTCTGCGCATTGGAAATCTCCTTTTCCTGCAACGGCTCAGTCATGCCCTGTGTAGGAGGCTGAAAACCCTGTGTCGGAGCCTGTAAGAATTCCTGCATCCTTGGGTTGTTAGCCAACTGCTGAAACATGTCCATGCAACAACGCAGTTGAGTTCTAAACAACCTGTCCTCTTCTTGAAGAGTTGAAGGAATTTTCTCTGTGCCATGTGAGGAAGATCCCTCTTCAGGTACTTCGTCTGTCTCTCTTCTTTGCCATATCGACAAGCTCTGTGTTGCTTTCACCCACAACAATCCACGCTGCACTTTTTGAAGAAAAAGTGACTATCCCGTCGATGGAACCATATAACCGGCCTATACAACGTAGAGGGTGGTACTATTTCAATTACCTGTTAACTTTACACAGAGCACTGAGAAGGGAAGAGAACACAGTTGCGTCCAGCGACTAGAATGTCACTGCGCACACGAGACCGACACCGTGTAGGCCCCAAAGATTGGCGCCCCTTTCGGTATTTCTTTATTCAAATTAAGGTAGACGATCCGACCACTTAGCACAAGCTTTCACAAAGCTGTCCAAACCTGGCGAGGGCTGAAAACGCAGGATTTCGACCGGATTTCGACAACATAACGACGCAAAAACCCCTGTAGGTCAAAAACACCTGTCTAGGACGGATTCCCTCGATATCTGGAAGCTTTGTGGTGAGCTGTCACAGAAATTCAGCGGACTGTAATTCTCTGTTTTTCACTGCCGGCAGCCCAAAAGCCTGAACACGCATCCCAAGGCTCTCACGAGGCTCCCCCGATGTTCCCTTGCAGTTTAGGTGCGAAACCCTAAACCTGCAGAAAAACACAGCAGGCTTTAATTCCCTGTTTCGGATCGTTTTTAGCGGAGCGAACACGCCTACGCGTGTCCCAAGGGCTCCCGCACGTAATGGGACAGTTCCCCTGTGAATTGGACGAGTTTTCACGCGAGAAAACTCTCCAAACTCGCAATCTTTCGTGATGGAACTGTGCGTACCTGTGGGGGATTAGCAATTAGCTAATCCGGTTCCTGTTCAGAAGGCTCTTGCCTTGGCAAACGTGCATAAACCCCCAGAACTGTACATAGGTCAAATGAGAAGCCCACTAGTGGGGCATAACATACTGTACGTAGGGGAGAAAGAGAGCAGTATGTAGCGTGCGGGGCATCACTCCCGTCACCATACTGTGCATAGAGGGCAAGGTAAGCATTCCATAGCTTCTGTACCTGCTACAATCCACCTGAGGCTGAAAATGGCACCCCCTTTGTTGATATGCAGCTCGTTTTTGCCTCCCAGAGTGGCAGAATCGCTCACAGGCTGACACGTCGCTTAGTTTTCGAGTTTGGGCTTTCCCTGCTAAAAATATCTCAACTGGTGCGTCAGTTGACTTGGCAGCAGAGCAATAAAATGTTCCCCTTGTCATTCTAGAGCTAATGACGCGAACACATTTTCCGGTCAAAAATAGCAGTTCCCTATATTTTAGGAGATGCTTCCATGGCGTCCCTATCGGTCTCCTGACCATCATTGAAGACTACCATTTGACCAACATCTACAATGTGGGTTAATTTACTGGCCCCTTTCAACTTATAAAGTTGCAGTGACTTGACGAGTGGCCCAAATTCCAGTTTGGTGCACACGAGCTTCCATACTCATCAGAATTCAGTGCTAACTGGCCCGGGCAGTCCCTGTCTGACCGACCTAGATCCCCGATGTGAGAAACCCATTTGGCTGCAGCTGTTTCACACTGGCCATGCAATGTCCACTTGCACCTTTTCAAGGGTTTTGGGACAAACAAGTAAAAATAAAATAAATATATCTAATACTTATTTACAGAAGGCAACAAGAAAAATACACCTCCTGGTGACAGTTCGTGCGACCGCAACAAGCAAAAAAGATTCTTGTGGTTCTTGGTTCTTCCCTTGAGTAATGCAGAACACTTCCAAAGCTCTGATACCAATGTAAGGTGCAAAGGAATGAATGTTGTATTTTCTCAAGATTAGTGATCTTTATTGCTCAAGGTTCCTTTTAGTTCTTAGGGAAGGAGAGAGCCTTCCGTCTTGTAGAGTGCTGTGATCACGAACAAAGTGAGTGGATATTGTGCGTGCAAGTGAATGAGACTGAGAGAAGGAGAGAGAAGAGATACGACACCGAGAGGTTGTAAAACCCTCCTCCGAAGGCCCCACTCTCGTCGGCGAGATTTGTCTACTTTGATTGCACAAAGGTGTTCAATGCGAATGCAATGGACTGATGCAATTTGGACTATGCCGGTGACGACGATGGCAATAACTCTAGGGCTGATCTGGATCTTCTCGTATTTGTTGTCCACAAAGGGGCAAGGCTGAGAACCGGTGCCACTTTGGGGGCTGAATTGACTGATTTTCCTCGTGACTTGTGGCTAAAATTGACTGTCCCTGTAGGGCTGGAATAATGAGGGAAAAACGCTAAAGTGCATGGGGTACTGCTGCGTTTTTAAAGGAACTGCTGCCGGCTGAAAACGCTGAGTGTCTGCTGCGTTTTTAATGGCTGAACGCTGATGATAAAACGCTGGTCTTCCTGCAGGTTGAAGGCTGAATTCCTTGCTGCGTTTTGGTGCTTGGGATCGCTACTGATGCAAGGGTAATGCTAGCGTTAGTGGGTTCTGGGGGCTGTTGCTAGTGGAGGGAGAAAACGCCAGGCTTGAGAGGTTTAAGGGATGGCGATGGCTGGTCTTTGAAACGCCAAGGGAAGGGATCACGATGGCGATGAGGAAAACGCTGAGGGAAGGGAGTGGCCTCTCCAAGGGATTTGAGAGGGTCTTGCTAAGAGAGGGTGGGACACCTGTTGCTTGGGGAAGCCTGCTGTGTCTTTGCTCATCTGCCATTTTGTGCTAACTTGGGTTTGCTTATATATTAAGTTTTAACTTACCCAATTTGCCCTACTGAGTACCCAACAAAAGTCACTTAATAAATAAGTGAAAAATGTTAAAAATAGAGAAAAATGGGATAAAGTCATTTGAAAAATCCCCAAATTGACTCTGATGGAATTTGATGGAAATGCTTATGCTTATGCAGTGTGCAACCAGAGGATATGCATCTACACTAAGTGACTATATGCATCTACACTTAGTGACTGGGCATGCACGGTCTACGAATAGACTCACAAAAGTGCTAGATCACTTCTAATCTAACTTGACTGGACTTGACGGAAACCCTCCTATGGTGTAGCTTGTCCACGGACACATAGGGTTGGGATTTGTCACGTGACATGGCTCTTTCCAGAGGAGAACGTGTCAACCCTGTTTTCACTGTGGAGGAGGCTCCACTTTGGAGACTATGGATTTGGCAAGGCATCTCCTTGCTCAATTGGACTGGGATCCTGGAGAGTGGCACTAGCCTTCGTTGAGCGATGATGATGTCCCTCTATCCTTTTTTGAGTACACAATCTCCCTTGGAAGGAGGCTTCTTTTGCGAACCCGACAACCACCTGGTCAGAGGTGTGGTAGGATCAGCGCATCCTCCCAGCTTTCCAGCGATAGTTTTGGTTCTGCATCTTGACCCTTTGGATCAACCACATGATTTTTTTTTTCATGTGGATGATAGCGCGTGCTTGATTGCTTGTAGGCTCTTGGTCAACACTCACTGGTCATGATTCGACTTGTCAGCGATGTACTTTGGAGCCCGAGTGTTTGAGGCACTGTTTTTGGGTTTGTCTATATGCGCAGCCAGTGTGGATGGCAGTTTGTTGTTTTTGATTAGAGTGGGCATCCATGATGGGTTTGTGACGTGGGGGGCAGTTGCATGGCTTTTGCAATTTTTGGGGTCACACCTTTTTTTAGGGCTTGCCGACAGATTTCGTCTTCCTGCTTACTCCCTTAAGATATAGACCAGGTACTCTACAGATGATACGAAATGCAGGTCATGAGTTGGATTTCTACCACCAAGACATAGTTTTCACCACGATGTGTAGCATCATGCTTTGGACCATGTGGAAAGCTCGCTATGCCCCCATTTTGGGCTTTAAGTCCCCCCTGTCCACCGTTTTGATAGCTATTTGGAAAGAGTTGTTGCATACTCTTCGCAATCAGTGCCAAGTGGGATTTTTCAGCCAACTCCTCCAGGGCAGCGGAGCAACGTCAATGCGTCTTTCTTCACAGATGGGCGAGATCGTCAGCTCTTTTTCGTGAAGACCATGGCTACATCACATGGCATTATGCACCCCTACCGTGGTTCCTTTTACATTCATCATATAGGTCACCTTGATGTATGTATGTTCACACCTTGCTAGCCCACTTTGGTAATTTCTTTGTGTGATAGGTCATTGTGCATCTTCAAAGGTCTCTTATGTACATAGAATACAACCCCTTTTCTTGCCACACATAGAGAGAGAGAGAGAGAGAGAGAGAGAGAGAGAGAGAGAGAGAGAGAGAGAGAGAGAGAGAGAGAGAGAGAGAGAGAGAGAGAGTTGCTAAATTGGCTTTATCAAACAGGAAAATAGTTCAAAATGAATTATTGGATTTATAAGTGAGAAGGGTTTTCTCACTTGGAACACCAAGAAAAATAATTCTAAATGAATTATTGAAATTTTAAGTGAGGGTTTTTCTCACTAGAGACATCCGAGTACAGAGTATTCCTAGTGCGTCATTCAAAGTAATGACGGGAGCACTGTGAACGAGAATATCTGTAAGGCCACCAGGAACGGGTACTTTTGATGCGTCACATCGGATGGGTGACAGGGAGCATCGGGAAGAAGTATCCGACCATTCGGGAACGGACATCTCTGATGCGTCATAGGATGGGTGACATAGAGCATCGTGAAGGGGATTGTATCGTAAGTTCGGTAAGAAAGGACTAGGTGATGGGTATTCCTGATGCGTCACAAGGTGGGTGACGGGTGCATCGGAAAGGGGATAACCATAGTCGAGAGGAAATCTGAACTGGAAAGAGGAATACGCGTAAAGACGCAAGCACAAGAATAAAGATGGGTTCTGAGAAGCTTTTCTTAAAAAGCAGAAAATTTGAACGAGTTTTTCGGGAAGAGCAAACGCTTTCCTGCGAGGAATCTATGTCTGCATTGCATTTGTGCATGTGGTCCTTGCATCCAAGGATGCCTGGGAAGTGCTGTGAAAGCATTGTTTTTAACTTATGAGGTTTTATTGAGTTTTTGGGCAGATTCAGACTATTTTTAAAATACGCAGACCGCCCATTTAATAAGTGGGTAGCCATCTGATAAATAAGGCAACAGATCAGCCAACGTTTCTCTTTCTCTTTTTTTGGCAGAACAAAAAAAAAAAAAAAAAAAAAAAACCGGCCGCGATCTCTACGCGAGCAACTATTCATGCCGTGGCGAAGAAGCTATAAAACCACCACATGCCCTCACTGAAAAGGAGGTTACCAACGTCAGCAAGAGAAGACTCTGTCGCCAGATAACGCAAGAGATCGTGAGGCTACGAAGCACGGAAGTCGCTTTTCCCGCGAAAGAGCGACAGGTATCTATTGTGGATTCGCCATACGAATTGTTGTCGCGTGTTTGCGTGTGTGTTTGCAGGTACTTCATCGTGAAGGAGAAGCGAGAAGGCTTCGGCCTACGCTTGGGAGTTCCGAGAACGGAATTCGGAAATTGTTTGTGGAGTCTCGACTCCGAGTACAGACGGAAAAAGGATTGAGAGCTCGTCTCTCGGATTTCCCTTGCGGGAAGGAACGACCATCGAGTCAGAGATTTAGAACGGAGGGGTTTTCTTCGGTTCTTGTGCTTGTAAAAAGATTCTCCCTACTAAAGGATTCTCTTTAAGGGGAGGGACCAGCCCATCTTTTGGTCCCCAGTACCGTGTCGATCTTCTCACTCTCTCTCTCTCTCTCTATTAATTTCTCTCTATGTCCTTTGGTTTCAATATTAAGTGATAAATTCTATTTATCAGAGTATATTTTATATTGTTATGCGCTTCCGTTTGAGAGAGAGAGAGAGAGAGAGAGAGAGAGAGAGAGAGAGAGAGAGAGAGAGAGAGAGAGAGAGAGAGAGAGAGAGAGAGAGAGAGAGAGAGAGACCAATCAACCTTGGCAATGAATTAGATAGATGATTTACAATGGGGACAGTGAATTCCTTATATAGTCACTGAGGCAAATTGCCTACGTAAAGCCCAAAAAATATTGAGATCACATTAGGCTATTCAGAGATACTACAATCTTTAATAAACCGTAGCCTGGGCCATAAGTTCTTGCATTGTTGATACTTGTTCAAAAAGACAATACTCTTGTAACGATGATGGTAGTCTAATTGGATATCACTTGCATTGGTCCTCCAAGGGAATCAACTTGAAGAAAGACATCGGAAGGTAGACTTTTAGAAACCTTTGGTTGTAGTCTTCCAACTGCGTGCAAAAATAGTCTTGAAAGCTTGCCAAGTCTGTCACAAGTGATGACATGGCATACCCAACTGGAAGATAAATGGCCAATTGGAGAAGAGAAATTGAAGAACTGAACCTAAACAAACTTCAGAGCACTGGCCGTGGGCCAAAAACCCTAAATATCAAAAGCTTGGCCTTTGGAAGTGATTTCTGTAAATTGCGCTGGCATGTTGATGTGGTAGGTTGTATAGAATTGTTGATGTGGTAGATTGTACAGTATTTGGTTAAATGCACTGTTGATGCAGATGTGGCAGACTGTATGGATTTCCACGTTTTGTGGGTCGCATGGATTTTTTTAAATTTTTTTTTGGGTGGGTCGCATGGCATTGTTACGAGATGCTTTTGAGAGCAATTGCTTTTGGATGAAGTGCTTTTGAACCTAATGCTTATCGGGCTTTGCTTTTGGGCATCCCTTGTAAGTTTAAAAGAGCACTTGGGCCTCTCACTCTGCAGAGCATTTGGACGCAGAGTCTGCGAGCAGAGGACCTTCGGGAGTTGTACTTTTGTTGTGAGCAATAATAAAGAAGGCGCTTGTCTTTGTGTCACGAGGACGTGGCAGTTATTAACCATGTCACAGAGATGTGGCAACTGCTAACCTTGGTTGTTGGTTTCTTTCCAATGGGGTTTATTTTATTTGTTTAAGACCCTCTTTTTGAAGTAGCAAACGGTCAAACATTGTATGGCCAATGTGAACGGTAGATTCACCCGCAGACGGGAAGTGGTCGGCACTGGAATTCGTATGGTAAGAGGATGTCTAGGCTCAGAGCAAGATCATATAGGTCCCCCCGTCGCACTTAGCAAGTTGGTGGATACTAGGAAGTGAACTCAATTAAGGCGTAAAGTCCAAGGTGGGACTACCAACAAAAAGTATCCGACAGTTGGGCCACATTGCACTTTTGGATGCGGTCCCAATGAGGATAGATGGTCAGAAGACCAGTGGGAGCCCAACGGAAGCATCTCCTAAAATTTAGGGAACTGCTATTTTGGGCCGTGAAATGTGTTCGCGTCATTACCTCCGGTATGACTAGGGGAACATTTTATAACTCTGCCGTGAAGTCAACTGGGCAACCGGTCAGGATATTTTTAAGCGGCGAACCCGAAACGGGCAAATGCTTGTAAATGCGCCAAGTGTCGAATTTTCATGCACTTTCCTCTTGCAGAAGAAGTGGCGCTGAATTTTATGCTGGGAGAGGCCTCATTTCAGCTTTTGTCACAGGTTAAGAGCTATGGAGTGCTTCCTTTCCCTCTCATGTACAGTGTGGTGCTAGGAGTGATGCCCTGCACACTACACACTGCTCTCTCTCCCCCCTACGTGCAGTTATGTGATGCCCCACAAGAGGGCTAATCATTTGACTGATGTACAGTTGTGTGGGTTCATGCTTTTGTGCTGAGGCAAGAGCCTCCTTGAGCAGGAACAGGGGTAGCTAGCTGCTGCTCCAAAGCAGGCACTGGTGAGGGTCATAACCTCACCATACAGGTGCAAAATCAGCGCTATGTATGTGCTGTATATTTACTGTTTTTCAGCCATACGGACGCCAGGATCATTGGGAATCGTGCCCCACTGGCAGAGGACAGTTAGGGGACTGTTTGGGGCTGAAAACAGGGCAAAAACCAATAAATACAGCTTGCTGAATTTACTGTTTTTGGACAGGAATCAGAGGGTATACGACAGTGCAAGCGAGTTCCAGCAGGGGAATTGGTTTCGCGCAAGTTTTGGGGTTGTTATGCTACCGAAATTTGGCCAAATCAAATGGTATCTAGGTGGATACACGTGAAGGATTCCCAGGACCTTACCTTGTAATTTACCCTCATAAAGAATAAAGAAATACCGAAAGGGGCGCCAATTTTGGGGCTTACAGGTTGTCGGCGTCTGCTCGGAGCATTCTAGCTTCTGAGCCGTGTGTGTGATTAAGTGTTAATTCTCGTTACAGGTCTCCTTTGCAAAGTGCTCTGTGTGTGTGCTTAAAGTAAAGAATTTCGGGTAAAAGCCAACGCCTACCGCCCTACGGGCCGGTTTCATGGTTCCATTGCCGGGATATCAATCACTTTTTCCTCAAAGAGTGAGCCTGGATTGTTCAGGGTAAAGACACACAGTGCAAGAACGCGGGGATTACGCTATGGCCGACAAGGGGAAGGGAATTATGGAAGAGGGTTCCTCTCCAAAGGACAGGCAGGAGATTCCTATGGTTTTTGAGATTGGCGAGAGCTCACGGCCACGTCAGTCTGTACCTCCTGTCAACGTGAATGTCCCTCCAGTAGTACAGGGCTTCATGACAGGGCAACTTGAGGATGATGCGTTTAAGACTCAGTTAGTTGCCGCGGTGAATGTCTTTTCGCAGTTGGTGCAGAATCCGAGGTTTATGGAATTCTTGCAAGCGCCACCAGTGCAACATCAAAATAGGCAACCTACGTCGCGTACGGAGCTTGTTGAAGCTCAAGCCCAGGTACTTCACGAGGCGCAGGAGGAAAGGGAACACTCGCATGTTGCGGAGTCGGGGGCTCCAAAGCAGGTTCCTCCCGTGCTTGAACAGGTGGCTAGAACGCCTATTCCACAGGTTATGCTAGTTCAGCCCGCCACCTTTCAGAGCCAGCATGCTGTCTTGAATGGACAGGGAGCTGGATACCAGGCTATGCACTCAGTTTTTCCACCACCCACGGTACATCCTGGGTATTTCGGGGGTGGATCAATGTTCCAAAGTATGGCTGGTTATGCGTCTGGAAGTCAGCCGTACATGCCAGGAACAGTGTTTGGGGGTATGCAAGGCATCATGCCAAACCCCATGTATGGTACTATCGGCATGCGGCAAGGTTTCCACGGCAACCAGGGCCAGTTTGGGGTGCCACAGGGTCATTTTGGCATGGCTGGTTTTTCTGGACAGCAGCCAGATATCGCACCTCTTACGCAAAATGTGAATGGCCAAGGCGTGCCGATCATGCCTAGTACAATGCCCATGTTGCAAACCATTCCGTATGACAACTTGGGGGTACTAGAGAAGCCGAAGGCTTACAAAGAAGGTGGTGCAGCAGTAAAGTTCAGTACCTTCAGTGGTTTCGAGGACAAGACAAAGGCCCTCACTTTCCTCCAGCAGTTTGATACAGCTTATGCGGGAGGGAATTTTACAGAGGCCTCGAAGGTCAAGAAAGCTGCCACTTTCTTAAAGGACAATGCGCTCACATGGTGGACGACATTGTTAATGCAAGGACAGGCACCCGCCACTTGGGTTTACTTCAAGCAAATGTTTGCATCTGCTTGGCTATCAAATGAATTTGAAGCCGATGTCCTGACAGATTGGCACGAGCTTACTTCAGCTTCGTGCAAGAGCTTGCTGAAGTACAATAGGAGGTTTTGTAAAGCGTTACTCTTAGTGACCTCCTACATATTTGTGCCACTGACAGAGCAGATAGAGAAGTATTGTTGTGGGCTGCCTAAAGGGCTTCGTGATTACTGTACAAAGAACAGAGTGGCTACCCTTACTCAGCTCATGGAAGTTGCGAACACTGGTCTTGCCCTGTTGAAAGGAGAGGACAGTGGATTTCCGAGCAGTGATAAAGGAGGGCAGCAAAAGAAAAATTCAGCGAAGAAGCCCTTTGTGAAGACGGCTCCTGATGCGTCACAGGGGTCAGAAAAGGCCACCAAAGACAAGGATTCAGCCGGGACTTCTGGAGCGCAGGCAAAGAAACAGAAAAGGAAGCCTTTTGTGCGCAAGTTGCTCGAGGAAAAGAAGGTCCTAATGGCTGAGAACAAATGCTTTATATGTGAGCAGCCTGGTCATATTTCTATCAATTGTCCACAAAGGAAAAGGCCAGTTGACTTAGAGGATAAAGAAGACCAGAAAGGCAAGAAGCCTAAACCCACGGTAGGTTTAGTGCCAGACATGGTGGGTGACAGGCCCAGCACAGATGCCAGTGAGTTATGCAGGGCATGGGGTAAAGTTAGGGATCAGACGGCACTCATCTTCTTTGATCCAGGTGCCAAAGCCAACTTTATCTCACCAGAGTTAGCTATGAAGCTGGGCATCAGAGCTGAAGAGATGGGGTACACCAAAGAGGCAGGGTTGGCATGTCCTGGCACTCAGAGTGTGTTACTCCCATCATTGGAAAACTGCGTCTGCATATTCAGTCGTATGTGGACACTGAAGAGTTTTACATCATGCCGCTGGAAGGTTGTGACGCCTTGTTGGGGATCCCGTGGATGTTCCGAGTGCATGGAGTCTTGGATGCCTACAACAAAAAGATCACTGTACAGCATAGGGGCAAAACTCACATCTTGGATGTAAAGCTTAAAGGAGAGTCAGTCCCTATTGTATCTGCTTCTGCTATCACTTCTGTAATAAAGAATCATCTTTCTGTGTACTTGATTTTTGCACGTGATGTCTCAGATAGGGATCAGTCAAATTTATCTGTGTTAGATAAAGAAAGGTCAGCATTTTTGCAAAAGTTTAGTGACTGTTTTTCTGATTCATTACCGTCGCAATTGCCGCCAGAGAGACCTGAGGACCATCGGATAGATTTGGTGCCAGGTTGTAGCCCACCAAATAACCCTCCCTACAGGGTTAGTGCGGCGCAACAGAAAGAGATTATGGGCCAAATTGAGGAGTTATTAGAGAAGGGGCTTATCCAGCCTAGTTCTTCACCTTTTTGCTCCCCAGTGCTCCTAGTGCAGAAGAAGGATGGCTCATGGCGCATGTGTATTGATTACTGTGCGTTGAATAAGAATACCATCAAGAATAGGTTTCCTATTCCTCGCATTGATGATATTCTCGATCGTTTAGAGGGTGCTGCAATTTTCAGCAGGATAGACCTTAAGAGTGGGTACCATCAGATTCGTATAAGCCCAGAGGATGTACACAAGACTGCGTTTAGAACGACATTTGGTCTTTATGAGTTTCTAGTGATGCCGTTTGGGCTAACAAATGCTCCTGCCACGTTCAACAGAATGATGGACCGGATTTTTCGCTTGCATCAACAGTTTGTTGGAACATTCTTCGATGACATGATTGTGTATTCGAAGAATGAAGAGGAGCATAGGCGTCACTTGACCATTGTGTTCGAAGAGCTGCGCAGTCACAGGTTACTTGTCAATCCTAAGAAAAGTGAATTCTTCCTTGAAGAGATCCACTTTCTGGGCCACATAGTCCCAAAGGATGGTGTTAGAATGGATCCCGCAAAGGTCGAAGCTATCAAGACATGGCCAGACTTGAAGACTGTGCACGATGTCAGAAGCTTCTTGGGATTGTGTTCCTACTATAGAAGGTTTATCAGAAATTTTGCAGAGATAGCATGGCCTCTTCACGCATTGCAAAAGAAAGAGGTCACTTTCAGATGGACCCAAAAAGAGATTTCAGCTTTTAGTCTCTTAAAGGAAAAGTTGACTTCAAATCCAGTTATTGTTTTGCCAGATCTCAGGAAGTCATTTGTGGTCCAGTGTGACGCGTGTGGCAGTAGCATCGGAGCAATGCTAATGCAAGATGGACGGGTAGTAGCCTATGAAAGCCGAATTTTGCAAGGGCTAGAGAGGACTATGCAAGTCTATGAGAAAGAGCTCTTGGCCGTGATTCATGCGCTTTCTAGTTGGAAGCACTACCTCTTAGGTGCTGATTTTGTTGTCCAAATAGATCATCAGACCTTGCGATACTTCTTGACACAATCAAAGTTATCCGAAAAGCATATGCGATGGGCAAACATTCTTTCCATGTTCCACTTCCAGATTATGCATGTGGAAGGCAAGAAGAATGTTGTGGCTGATCAAGAAAGCCACAAATTTCAGCTGTGTCAATTCCTTATCATCATGAGTTAGATGACATGAAGGAACAGTATACTGCTGATGAAGATTTTGCAAGGATCTTTGAACAGTTACAAGAGGGGCAACATCACGAGCACTACCTCCTTAGAGATGGTTTTATGATGATGCACGGCAGACTTTGTGTCACTAGGCCACTGCGACATAAGGTCATGGAAGAGAGTCATGTCCCATTGTATACAGGGCATCGTGGCATTGATGCAACAGTTAAAGCGGTAGAGACGTTCTTCTATTGGCCTACCTTGAGGAGAGATGTGGATGCCTTTGTGCGAGCATGCATAGTTTGCCAAAAGGTCAAGTTTGACAGGCAAAAGGCACCAGGGTTGTTACAACCACTGCCGATTCCGGATAAGCCATGGGAAAGCATTGCTATGGACTTTATCTTTGATCTTCCAAGGACACCAACAGGGAATGATGGTATATGGACCATTATCTGCAGGTTCAGCAAGCAGGCCCATTTTATCCCTGTCAGGAAGAAGATAAAATCTGATCAGATGGCACGCTTATTCATGTACAATGTGTTTAAGTACCATGGTATGCCACAATCGATTATCAGTGATCGTGATCCTCGCATGACCAGTTTGTTCTGGAGAGGATTGTTTGAGAACATGGGTACTACGCTGAAGTTCTCGTCTTCGTTTCATCCACAAACTGATGGACAGTCAGAAGAGGCCAATTCTACTGTCTTAGATCTGCTGAAATGCTATGTGTCAGATAATAAGGGCAAGTGGGAACAGTATTTGCCTATGCTTGAGTATGCGTACAATAATACGGTGCATTCGTCTACTGGCAAAGCACCTTTTGAAATTGTTGAAGGCGGCAAAAAGGTTCCTCCCATTTTGCACACAAAGGACAAGATCTTTGAGGCAGATCGATATGTTGAGAACATGGATGAGATGTATAAGAAGATTAAAGTTGCCTTGGAGAAGACTTAGGCAAAACAAAAAAAGGCTGTTGATCGTCACCGTCGTGAATTGCTACTATCACCTGGTGATTGGGTTCTCTTAAGGTTCGAAAACGCAAGGTTAAAGAAGATGAAGGGCAAGGAACGGTTGTTTCCTAAGCTCAGCATGCGTTACTATGGGCCTTTTCAAGTGCTTGACAAGATCAACGATGTGGCTTACAGGCTGAAATTGCCTGATGCGTGGAAGATTCATAATGCGTTTCACGTGAGTCTTCTAAGACCCTTCGTGGGTGATGTGCCAGAAGATATGCCAGTTGAGGATCAGCCAGAAGTTGAGGAACTTGATGAGATCCTGGTACCTGAGCAAGTTTTGGCACATAAGGACAGAAAAGTTAAAGGACAAGTTGCAAGACGCTATTTGGTGAAGTTCAAGAACTATCCGCCTATGGATGCAAAGTGGATGGAAGAGCATGGATTGTCAGAGTCACCAAATGTATTGCAGCTTTACCTTGAAGCCTTTGGGTTACAGCCTACTTATGCCCCAACCCAACGTGTGCAAAGGAGGGGTAATGATAGAGCTAGTACATCAAATGTACATATGAATTCAGTGCCATAGATAGAAATGGCAAAAGTATGAAGGCCTCATTAAGTCATTTGTATCTATGTATGTTACGACCTTTCTTGCGGATACATGCGATGATAAAAGAGTGTTGATAGCACAAGATCATCAGTGGCGTGTATTTATGGAATGCAATCGAGGACGTTTGCGATTTCAAGAGGGGGGTATGTCACGAAGACGTGGCAGTTATTAACCATGTCACAGAGATGTGGCAACTGCTAACCTTGGTTGTTGGTTTCTTTCCAATGGGGTTTATTTTATTTGTTTAAGACCCTCTTTTTGAAGTAGCAAACGGTCGGACATTGTATGGCCAATGTGAACGGTAGATTCACCCGCAGACGGGAAGTGGTCGGCACTGGAATTCGTATGGTAAGAGGATGTTTAGGCTCAGAGCAAGATCATATAGGTCCCCCCGTCGCACTTAGCAAGTTGGTGGATACTAGGAAGTGAACTCAATTAAGGCGTAAAGTCAAGGTGGGACTACCAACAAAAAGTATCCGACAGTTGGGCCACATTGCACTTTTGGATGCGGTCCCAATGAGGATAGATGGTCAGAAGACCAGTGGGAGCCCAACGGAAGCATCTCCTAAAATTTAGGGAACTGCTATTTTGGGCCGTGAAATGTGTTCGCGTCATTACCTCCGGTATGACTAGGGGAACATTTTATAACTCTGCCGTGAAGTCAACTGGGCAACCGGTCAGGATATTTTTAAGCGGCGAACCCGAAACGGGCAAATGCTTGTAAATGCGCCAAGTGTCGAATTTTCATGCACTTTCCTCTTGCAGAAGAAGTGGCGCTGAATTTTATGCTGGGAGAGGCCTCATTTCAGCTTTTGTCACAGGTTAAGAGCTATGGAGTGCTTCCTTTCCCTCTCATGTACAGTGTGGTGCTAGGAGTGATGCCCTGCACACTACACACTGCTCTCTCTCTCCCCTACGTGTAGTTATGTGATGCCCCACAAGAGGGCTAATCATTTGACTGATGTACAGTTGTGTGGGTTCATGCTTTTGTGCTGAGGCAAGAGCCTCCTTGAGCAGGAACAGGGGTAGCTAGCTGCTGCTCCAAAGCAGGCACTGGTGAGGGTCATAACCTCACCGTACAGGTGCAAAATCAGCTCTGTGTATGCGCTGTATATTTACTGTTTTTCAGCCATACGGACGCCAGGATCATTGGGAATCATGCCCCACTGGCAGAGGACAGTTAGGGGACTGTTTGGGGCTGAAAACAGGGCAAAAACCAGTAAATACAGCGTGCTGAATTTACTGTTTTTGGACAGGAATTAGAGGGTATACGACAGTGCAAGCGAGTTCCAGCAGGGGAATTGGTTTCGCGCAAGTTTTGGGGTTGTTATGTTGCCGAAATTTGGCCAAATCAAATGGTATCTAGGTGGATACACGTGAAGGATTCCCATGACCTTACCTTGTAATTTACCCTCATAAAGAATAAAGAAATACCGAAAGGGGCGCCAATTTTGGGGCCTACAGGTTGTTGGCGTCTGCTCGGAGCATTCTAGCTTCCGAGCCGTGTGTGTGATTAAGTGTTAATTCTCGTTACAGGTCTCCTTTGCAAAGTGCTCTGTGTGTGTGCTTAAAGTAAAGAATTTCGGGTGAAAGCCAACGCCTACCGCCCTACGGGTCGGTTTCACTTTGGGGCTAGTGCTTCTGGGTGTTGAACTCCGCCATGCTGTACAACTTGCCATGTCAGCATCAGTAACGCATTATACGAAAATCCTTACAGCCTACCTCGTCTGCAATTCCGTACAGCCTACCACGTCAGCATGCCACTTCCAAAGGTCAAGCCTTCGATATTTAGGTTTTTTGGCCCACGACCAGTGCTCTGAAGTTTGTTTAGGTTTAGTTCCTCCTTTTTTCTTGTCCACTTGGCCATTTCTCTTTCAGTTGGGCATCGTTAGTAGTGATGGTCTTAGTGACATAAAAACGCGTTTCGGCCCTCCAAAACCCCAAAACGGCCAAAACTTTTCGGCGAAACGGGCAAAATGAGTTCTTTTTTAAGCCCCCTTTTGACTAGTTGACCTCAAACCACCCGTTTGGGGATTTTTTAAGCCATTTACAAAGGCTGCCTCAAAAAATCGATATATTTTTTGACCCGCACGCACATCTAGATTATGTATATTCAATGTCTTGACAGATAAATTTGTATGTATATTCAATGTATAATTATAGGTACATGTAAACGAAACGTGTGTTTCTCTTTCTTTGAGCTCCGAAACGAAGTTTAAAATGAGGCGGACATTTGTATCACAAATATCTGATCGGATGAAAGTTCTGAATTTGTCATATACAATGAATCTTGCTTCACACTCACCGTGAAATGGTAGTTCTGAGCAAGCCAGCAATGTCTGCCTTTTCTCAAGACTTGCAGGGTGTCATTCATTAAGATTTGAAATCATATGCAAATGTTATTTCTTGTCCATTCCTCTGCCTAAATATTAAATGTCATGCATATGGTGTGTGTTTGTGTTTTGGGGGCGGTGTGGTATCATACAAATTTTAGTATGTGCATGAATTTACGTCTCTATTCGTGTTTATGTCTTAATGCAGGTGATTAGGGGCAACAGTGTTGTGATGATTGAAGCTTTGGAACCTGTGAATAGACCAGGAGCTTAATTTAGAAGTTTTCAAGTTTTGGAAACTATGCTGATGACATGTAACAGGAGATGCCATAGGCAGTGAGTGCATGCATGCACTCTTTTAAGTTTCGAAAGCTTAGAACAGGTTCTCTTTGGACACAAAAATTTAAATTTCCTGTTCGATGCAGTGTGGAATTAGTCTGCTGGTATCTTCTGATTATTGCTAAAAACAATAGTCGCGACTTTTAATTGTTGTAATGATAAATCCTAACAAGAAGCTTTTGTACTGGTAATACTTACTTACATCTGGTATAAAGTGAGTTGTACTAAAAAATGCACTGCTATTAAACAAAAATAAGGTTTTTACATTCCTGCTCTCGATTCACAATTGCGATGGCAACGAATTTGTGTTCTTAGTGAATTGTTTCTCACTTTCACTCATTCCACATATTATGGGCTGCAATCTGTGTAAAAAGGCTTCAAATGGTGGCATTCTTAGTCGGACACATGCTGAAATATTGCTGTCCATGGTTATGAGATTCTGTTTACCTTTTGCCCTTAACATGTCAGAAACTACCCATGCGGTCCAGGCCCCTTGAATCCGACTCTTGGGCCTGAATTTTGACTAAGCGTGATTTTTTTGGCCTTATCTATAAATATTGACCGAGTGCTTCTAAAAGGGATTAAGTTCAATCAATTTTCTTTTGTCTCATTGTTTCATTCTAAGGTCGAATCATATTTTTGCTCTTATAGCATTTGTATTTATCGTATATTAGCTCATTTTTAGCACAAGTCTTGTGGACAAGAATTGCTTGGGCTCCTACAGTGGCAGATGCCAGGATTGTATTAAATTTTTGTCGCAATTAGATCGTTAAGAGGCTTATTTGAGCATGGGTTAAATTGTAGAAAATTTTGAGGGCCATTTTTGCATCAAAAAATAAACAATTCTCTTCTAGAAATAGCAAGTGTGTATCATATGATTGAGTAAGATGTGTGTGAACCTCCTCAAATCTAGAGAGTATAAGCATCATGTGAGTGTATTTTTGAGCCATTTGGGAAGCATGGAGAGTGCGTGTCTATGCCTACATTTATAATCTCATTTCACAATGCATAATCAGTTCCATTAGAGTAAGTCTACATCGTCTCTCTCTCTCTCTCTCTCTCTCTCTCAAGTGTGCGCACGTGCATACACACACACACACACACTGTAGTCAACGACAAATAAACTATAGTACGACCATATTTTGCTATGATCTTTGAACGTGGACATATACGCACACAGCATAGTCAGACAAAATTTAATGTTTATGGAGCTTTCTAACAAATAGGAAGGATACTACCTCTCTTAGGAGTTTTACTTAAAATGAAACTCAGATAAAAACCCGATTTAAAAAAAGAACAAACACACACTTCTTTTTATTACAAAGGAAAGTCCTCATAGGATATAAAGCCTCGCCATAAACTACAAATCTAGAGTTCGCAACTTCGTACCAGTTTTTAACAAACATTCTAAGTTCTTTTTCTTGAAATTACCAAAAGGAAATTTTTGATAAAGCACTAATTTGGGGGCGAAATTTCTCCCTTTCCCCTTAACTGCATTGGCCATTTTTGAAATATTAAAGGACACTATATTAAGCTGATACACAGTGGGAACCAATACTTGCCATATTGTGGTGTACACGGGATTAGGACCAAACTAGGCTTGCCTCTTGCATCCGAGAGCAGCTCCTTATATTAACTTGAGAGGTAGTTACAACCATAACATGTCCGACCACACTAGGTGGCCGGACTCTACCTGCACGATCACACACCACACCTCCCCCCTTAGGGAGAAAAAAGATGGACATCTTTTTTACAATTTGGGCTGAGAATGGACTCGACAGGAAGGGATCAACTCCAACGCCTCATCCGGGGGGAGTGATCATACAATGGCTTAGGGGCTAGAAACTGAACTTGGGGGCTAGACTCGACATCATGCCGATCATCGTCAAGGCACGGAACTCATACATCTCACTTATGCAAACATTAGGTCGCTATCCCAATGTAATGGACAAGACGAGGAACGACTAAGGACTAAATCCTAACAAAATAAATTTTTCGCGACATACATCCCTTCCCGAAGGAGTTTGGTGTGATGATAATGGTCATTCAACAAAAACTAAATTGCGACATGAACTAAAGATGAAAAGACTATCACTAAACACATAATGAAAGCTTGAGCTTCACGATTGTAGCACTGCTTCATGACCAGCAAGACTAGAAGGTCGGGCACCTCTGCAACAAAGCTGCAGCAACTCTCTACGATTCGAGCATGTTGAAAACAAGAACAACTGAAAAGCATCCGCAAACCAAGACATCATAATATCCCAAGAGAGTGGGATGCATAGCGGACTTTGACAGTACATTGTTGTACGAAACATTGACGAAAATCAAGGCATGATAACCAGTTAGCAACTCCTTGGCAAAGGGAAGCAGCAGGAAAAATTAGTCCAGCTTTAAGATTGAATTTCTCCTCATCCACTTCTTCGACTTCTTCCACTTCTTCAACTTCCTCAACTTCATCAACATCTAATGTTTCGTCTCCTTCCAAATCGTCTGCAACAGCATCCTCCTGATCAGGTTTGGCTTCTTCCACAATAGCCACCTGGTCCTTGGCCTTAGAGGTGTCAAGCTCAACTGAGGGGGTTTCCTCGTCCTTGGACGCTGCTTCTACAATTGCATCTTTGCCCGCGTCATCGGGGGCGGACGCAACAGCTTCACATGCTTCTTGAGTAGCAGCGGCATCGTTTGGCTTTTTCTCTTCCGCCTCTTTCACGACAACTTCCTCCTGCTCGACCTACGGCTGCTTCTTAGGAGCAGGGGAATCCTTCTTGACAGCAGTGACAACAAGCTTCTTTCCTTTCTTCTGCGCAACAGGGGTAATTGAATAGGGATGTTAATCAAAAGCAGAGGACTTGGAGGCAACATAAAGCTGTAGCGTGACAGATTTGAAGGAAAGAAGCTACGAGTAGCTAGAGTAAATGATGACTTGGCTCGGTGCTGCAAAGGCTCAACAGAATCGATGGCGCATAATACGAGCAGAAGGGGGATTCCTTGCCGATGGGGTCTCACACACTAGAGGTCTTTCATTGGTGATGGCGGGAGCAGAAGCGAGCAGAGGCAACAAGATTCTGCCCATAGCCTAGCCAGGGTCATGGGAGAGGAGCAACGCCATCACTACCAAAAAGCCAAGAAGCTAGTGTAACTACCAAGAAGTTGTGCCCGTCTCCTCCACCAATGTGGTGTACACGGGATTAGGACCAAACTAGGCTTGCCTCTTGCATCCGAGAGCAGCTCCTTATATTAACTTGAGAGGTAGTTACAACCATAACATGTCCGACCACACTAGGTGGTCGGACTCTACCTGCACGACCACACACCACAATATATATATATATATATATATATTTCATTCTATTGCTTGCGCTAAGTCTGAAATATAGAACTTAAATCACAATTTGCATCGAGTACAACTTACAGGATCCTGTAGGTTAGCAACCTGTAGAAAGAAACGGCTTGCAGGGGATTGCTTGTCTCTACCGGCTGCAAAGTAAACTACAAATGAAACGACCCTTGTCGTTTTACTTTTCTCTCTCTCTCTCTCTCTCATGTAGAGACACACAGTTCGGCTATATATTGGGCTTTCAATAACGCCTACTACACTTGCTATGTTGAATGCATTCTCTTTACACACTATGGGTCAAGGTCGCTTGTAGTTGAGCCTTAATACACACAGTTGACTTGCATAATTTCTTGCACAAGCAGCTTCTGTATAAACCCTTTCACACAAGCAATAAGCCTTCATAACTCTCGATACTTAGAAGCAGTAGTTTTTTTTAAAATTATTATTATTATTTTAAAGCTAGCTTTTTTTCCTACTCAACTTACTTATTATACAGTTGACTCAACTAATAGTATATACATCGTGCTGTTCAGAACATAGCAAAATTGTTGGTGGGGACACAGTTTTGCGGCAAGCAATATACATTTTACGTTGGCTATCATGGTGGATAAAAGGATGGATGCCGAGGCCGTGATTTCTTCCTCCTCTAATCAGGTGGACAAATATATATTTTTCACATTAATTTTTTGTTCTTCTCAGAACTTAGAAAGTAAGTTAATCAACTTAAGTATATTCAAATTACACTAATTTGGGATGTATTTAATGTTGTTTGACATAAAATACATAGTAGTTTTTTGTTTTTTCTTGCTTACCTACGGTCATAACAACTAGTTTGACAAAGGATAAACTATATACTAACAATTTTTTTACTTTACATAAAGAGTAAAAAATATATATACATCCTTTCTTCTAAAAATAACGTTGCATAAATAAAACAAGACCCTAAGAATGTCTTTTTAATGTAACTCTTCAAAAGTAGTTGTTAAAGTAACTTTTATGTGGTTATAGACAAATTTTTATAACTCTGCTAGACAATATGGTGCACTTGAGTTTTTCTATTAATAGAGGGATATGACATTTCTTACCTATACTTGACTAAATTATGAGGGAAAAACATTTACTTTTTTATGCTTTTTCAGTGCTTTAAGAATCCTCTCTATCAAGTTTTAATTGGGTTAGAGTAAATTAACCTTGCTATCATAAGTAAATAGAGCACTAAATAGAAATTTGAACAGTTCTGAATGCATGGATAAAAGGGACATGGATGACAACTGTCGGGTCCGTTCTATACGTGCATTCCATGACTAAACAAAAATACTAATGATTTTTTTGTTTGCATGATGGTTGCAAGTAAGGTTCCGACTTCTTTTATCTTAGAATTCAAGTGCTTTTCGAACAATTTTTGGCGGGGATACTTCTTCTACTGCTGTTACTACATTTTTATTTCTTAGATGTAATACAATTTCCAAATTTCATTTCACATTTACATAGTTTTTTTTAATAAAAATTATGTATGCAATCACTTTTATTAATCTTTGTCATATCTCTTTTTGAATTTATTGTCCAAATTGTGAATAAAGTATATAGATTAATATTCCAAAACACACACACACACACACACACACACACACACACACACACACACAGACAAATCTGCCTCCCTAGACACAAAGGGTATAGGCACACAAGACATCAAGGTGTAGACATACACACAAGCCTCCCTCGGCACAAAAGGGTAATCACAATCTTCCAAACACAAGGGTAGACACACAAAGCTTCCTTAACACAAATGAGAGCGACACACAACTGAGTGCACAAAGATTTATGTGGTTATTGTGTTGTTGTTTGTTTTGGAGGATTTTCTCCCCCGGAAAAATCTGCAAAACTTGCTGTACTTTGTTGTTGTTGTCTTTACCATATCTTGATGTTGTTGTCTTTCATTGGTCCGATTCGTTGAGGATGTTGCCTTCATGGCTAGTGTTATAATGCACACAAACATGTCAAATGTAGTGCTCATCACGTGTGTGCTCATGATTATGGGCGGTCTTACCATATACATAATATATAGGAAAAGTCTAGAACCCGTGTACATGGTGCTTTTGGATACAAATGTTGCGCACATTTCATAACGGGCTTTTTGCTAGGGAAGAATTTTTGACTCTACTCTTCTTTTGTGAAGCACCTTTCACCAAAAGAAAGTTTTTACTTATGTCTTTGCCTTTGCTTCGAATTTAGTGTTGTTGAGCAACTTGGCTTTTGCCGATCTCCTTCTACTTGCTGGATTTGGAGGCTTTGGAGCCTTAAGGCCTTGAGCTTGAAGCCTCTGCTCGCGGGGATTTCCCCTTATGACGGTGCTTGGAGCCTGCTTCTCTCGTGTAGTTTTGGTCTTGCATTTGGGGCATCACATTCAACTAAATCATCAATTTCTATTTGTTGGCACTTAGGATGCATGTACCAGCCATGAACCAACATGCCAACATTACACCACATAGTAGTAGAAGAAACTTTGCCATTGGTATGCACAACTGATTTGGTGAGCAATGTGTCGTTTGCTTCTCAAAGGCAATATTCATGATGGGTGTGTGACCTGGGGGTGATTGCATGGCTATAGCAACTTTGTCTCTATATGTGGATAAATTTCAAAATTTATAGGCTGGATTGCACTCAATCTAGCTAGCATGTAAGGCGCATATTGTTTGTTTGTGTACATCTGGGCACCATTGGCACCTTAAAATGTGAGGGCAATGAAAGCAAAAAAGTTCACTCAATCGTTTCTCTTTACAAGAGTTTTAGGCATCATGCTAAAAGAAAGAGCGTGCTGCAAAACACACACACACACACACACACACACACACACACACACACACACACACACACACACACACACATACACACACATGGAGTACACATGCACGTTATTCTTTGAAAGAGAAGACTGTATTCAACCATTCACATGCTTTCCCTTACCCATCTTTTATACCATAGCAGCCATTTGGCTTAGCTCCCACTCCCTTAAATGTGAGATAGAGCATTGAGGCACTACAGGAGAGTCCCTTTTTGTACGCGAATTATATCCCTTAACTATTTGAGAGTGCGACCATCATACCCTACATGAGTGCTCAGCTTTTGATCACATCAAACTTGCTTTACCCACATTTTAGCCCATACCATGGCCTACATACCTTTCTCTCCTAGCCACCTCATGGATTCAACTTGTTAGTGGCCACCCTTATATCCATAGTCTTCAAGCAATTTACATGTGGTACTTGGTCCCACAGGTCAATATGACCTTTAAGGATAATCTCTCTCTCTCTCTCCCCCCTGTTAACCTTTGAGGTCACTGTGATTGTTTCTATGATATTAAAAGTTATGTCCCCCTCTCCTTGTATAAGTATGTGAGCATGCAAGCCCTTGAGTTCAAGAATCAACGTTGGTCGGCTAAAATTTTTAGGTCTCTTGTGATATTCTTCTTCTTATTCTTCCCTTCTCTCTCTCTCTCTCTCTCTCTCTCTCTCTCTCTCTCTCTCGCGCGCGCGCCCGCTATGCAGCATGATGACTTGTTGCCAACAATGTTTGGATTGGATAAGGTTTGCCTAAACTTAATAGCTA
This sequence comes from Adiantum capillus-veneris, assembly GCF_014529385.1. NCBI lineage: Eukaryota > Viridiplantae > Streptophyta > Polypodiopsida > Polypodiales > Pteridaceae > Adiantum > Adiantum capillus-veneris. The sequence goes on along the minus strand of NC_140949.1, from coordinate 146,634,511 downwards.
AGAGTTGGGATTAGGTGGTCTCAAGAATAACGGGTCTCAAACCACGTCCCTATGAAGAAATCTCTCTCTCTCTCTCTCTCAGGCTGCATGTCTAGTTTGTAGTATTAAAATGAAGCATGTGAGAGGCTAAGAGCCTGGTCGCGTGTACCAGCAAGCCTGCTTTCTGCCCGGGCAAGAGCCAGATCTTCTCTCTCTACCTATCTAATTGTTGTAGTTAAGAGCCTCGAAAGAGACATAGCCTTTCACATGGTTGACTTTTGAGGCCCTCTCGGCTAGCAGGAACCTGCTCAAGATCTATCTCATCACTCACTCAAATCAAGCATTTATCTTTGAAGCCACTGATTTTCTTGACTTGCAAACAAAGCTGGAAGGCTATTTAGCCGTTCCAAATTGATCAGGCTCTAAATGAAAGCAAAATGACATGGAGACAGTCCTACAATGGAGGCACATGCATGTAGGCAGCCCTACAATAAGAGACCGGAGTCATCATTTCTAAGGGGAGGCAAAGGGCTCACATTAGGTATGCAACACCAAGGACGATTCAAATGAGTAAAGGATTGCTAACTCCAAGACCAAGGCCAATACCCTCGACTGACAATGATTATCCTCCAATGCAATCACATCAGTGTTTTGGAAAAATAATTTTTCAAACATACAAATTTGCTTTCCTTTAATTTTCCAATAGGAAATTTTGAAAATTAGGTTTATTTTGCAGGTTTCAACACTATTTTTCTCTATTTTGGGACATAATTTCTCCTTTTCCCCTTGCCCTCAACCGGTATTTTTGAAATTAAAAACGGCATGATATTAAGCTGAGACACATTTTTCCCAAACACTGAATTGAAGACCCGCCTTGCACGACTGTTGCCGTGAGCACTGTAGCATAGGCAATGCCACCTGTCCCCTTGCAGAACCCCTTTTTTCTTGCCTATGTCAGGAGTTTGAGATGTAAAAACTTGGGAAAGCTAAAAATCTTAGATGTTCACTTTGGACCTCTCAACATTGTAGCATCCGCTGACTTGCCAAAAAAGATGAAGAAAGTGTGGAGACGGATGTGGGACTCTCTCTCTCTCTCTCTCTCTCTCTCTCTCTCTCTCTCGGTGTGGAGGGCCGCAACTATACAAAACTGGAGTCCGTCGGGATCAAGGGTGGTGGACAGGCAGCGGTAGAGGAGTAGGTGGCTCAGCAAGCGCTTGTGACGAGTGGGACATGTATTGGATCCAAACTCTTGGCGTCCTGGCCAACAGAGGATTGAGGTTGTATAAGGGTGTGGGGCTTGTGGGGGATCAGCTGTTGGCAGCCAGGGGTGTTGATAAAGGATACTACATGAGGCTTGTTGCAGCAACATTTGAGAAGTTGTACATGAACTAAGTGGTGGGTTGTGTTCATGATAGAGTTTGGGGAAGGGGGGGGAGGGCATTCTCTGTCAAGCGCTAAGGCCAATCAATGGCACCCTCTCTCTCTTTCAAACAAAAATAGACACACACACTCCTCAGCATGACTAAATGGGATTGGTCCTCTCTCTCTCTCTGTGACACACACACATACAACTGCAACAAATAACGAAGATGTCTCTCTCTCTCTAAGATCTACGATCCACACGACAATGCCATAGAAATGAAACATGATCTCTCTCTCTCTCTCTCTCTCTCTCTCTCTCTCTCTCACACACACACACACACACACACACACACACACACACGCATGTTTGAGATGGACCAACTTATCGATGCGTGACATAGCTCGCTGCTTATTATTTTTTCAAGCTATAAAGTAGAGTCACCCTTTACAAAAACAAAAGTAATCACCCTCCAAAATTGAAGGCTAGCTTGCTAAAAAGTTTGCATACTATAAATATATATGTTTAGTACTAAGTATTGTGACTTTTTGTAAGAAGTAAAAAATAAGTCTTTTCATTTTCTACCATCCCAATACTTGCTACTTACCCTTCACTTTTACATTTCAAACCAAATGTTTCTTAAGGTTCTTGAAATGAAGGAGAGAGTGACACATGGATGCCCTCTCCTACCTTCCTTCACTTTTACATTTCAAACCAAATGTTTCTTAAGGTTCTTGAAATGAAGGATTTCAAACCAAATGTTTCTTAAGGTTCTTGAAATGAAGGAGAGAGTGACACATGGATGCCCTCTCCTACCTTCCTTGAAACTTTTAAGCTCAATTATATATAGTATAGAAGTATAGATATAGATGAAGTACTAAGGTTTTTTGACTTTTTGACATGACTCAGAAGTCAAAACTATGTCTTTTCATTTTCTACCATTTTCTACCATCACAGTTATTAGTACTTACCACTTAGCCTTCACTTTTGCATTTCAAACCAAAAGTTTTTTAAGGCTTTCTTTGAAATGAACCACAGTGGGACATGTGGATGCTCTCTCCTTCCTAGAAAATTTTAAGCTGTATTATATATTGTATAGATGACTACTTGCTGGCATAATTGGCACTAAGATTCTTAAGGTTGAGATGTTGAAAGTGTAGGTGCAGTCTACAATTTACTCGGGCATTGCCAAGTTGAAGGTTTTTCCCTTCTTCATAGATTTCTGAAGTTGTTAAACGTTCAACTTGGCAATGCCTGAGCAAATTGTACACCACACCTACACTTCAAAAATCTATGAAGAAGGGAAAAACCTTCAACTTGGCTTTTCTGTTTCACAAGAAGTTTTGGACAGATTGTCACAATAATTCCTACATTATGACTTAACTCAACATCATGAGCTTTCTGTGAGGGAGGCACCGCATACCTAGCTAGGTACGATTGGGGGCAAGGGACCGCCGACCCGGTGGGGGGGCTGATGGTCCCCTGCCCTCAATCGTACCTAGCTAGGTATGCGGTGCCTCCCGAGCAGAAGCTCATGATGTTATGCATTGTGTGATAAACACTGAAAAGGCTCCCTTTTCCTACATGAGAAAGTTTTTAAATCTTCTTGTGTTTCCTCACCTCCATTGCCGCACCTACCTTCACCTTATGTAGGCTATTGTGTGATTACCTCACCTTTTCCCTCCATGATTTTTTAAAAATAATAAAATGACTTTGGAATTTTGGTAAACCCAAAAGCGTCAAGCAATGCTATGGCCTTGCCCTTTGGGGAGGCAAAAAACATTCACTCATTATGTGCTAGGGAAAATTTCATTTGAATTTTTACTATCAAGTTAAAAAATGGATGCACAAAGGGGAAAAAAAACTTTTTACACTATAAACTTTTTTTGTTTAGCAACAATCAATTCAAGCCTAAAATAGGATAAACTTCATTTTTATATTAGCTTATATAATACACCCACCATTGTGAGTTGCCCCCCCCCCCCCCCCCCCCCAACAAAAAAAAAAAAAAAAAAAAACCACAAAAATAAAGAAGATGAACTTCATTTTTTGAGCACATAGGCAGAATATTCTTGAGCATAAATTCATACCTAGTTAGACAGGAATGTATGTAACTACATTAAAAACAACAACACTACCAATGAATGCACATTATTCAAGATCTACATGTATGACTTCAGCTTTATCCTTGTGTGTCGATGTAGAAATGGAAACGTATGCAAAGAATTGGTCGTGGGTGCTTCATTACACGTTGCATGGATGCTTAACTAGGTGAGGACTCATAGGTCACAGATGCATTCTTAAAAGAGAGAGAGAGTCAAATGGCACATAAAATGTTTAGAGAGTCCTTTGCACACTAAAAATACACACAAAGATGCAAGGGTGGAAGAAAGTTTCAGAACAAAGCAATCTTGGAATGCACACAAAGTGCTAGGTATCATTACCTGAAGCAAATTTGGAAAGCAAGGAACATTCACATGTTCGAGAGAAACTTTGTGGTAGCCCAATTCAAGGATATTGTGAGTGAAAGCAAATAACTTGTATTTAACATAGGGTCAAGAGTAGGGTCTACTGTGCAAGGCGATGAATGGAAACATGCACTAAGTTGTATTAGTGGTTCAAAATGGTGAATTCTACACCCCTTTTGTGGAAATGTTGTCCCCTCAAGCCCTCAAGGCACATGCATTGATTGAGGTTCATTGTACACTTTTGATTAATTAATATATAATCTCCACTCACAATTGTGAGTACGATCCAAAAAAAACAACAACACACACACACACACAAGTTGGCACGTCTATCTCCCTTATTCTCTAAGGCATGTTTAAGCATGTGAGGATGTCACATAGAAGGTGCAATAGAAAGATCCATTTAATATTTTAAAACAGAAGTAACATCTAAAGTAAGTCTCAATCATCACTATGAAAACATTGAAAATATGCCTAACTCAACACTCCTCTCTCCAAGGCTTTTTTTTAAAAAGAAGCCAAGCCAAAAGATTCTTATTTTCATTGAGCATATTGGGAATAACTTGGACAGCGCTTTGATTTGAGTTGCTCTTGATTTTGGGGAGTACAATTGAAATTTGAAGGATGTTGTTGTTGGGTATCGAACCTAGGTCTTTACCTTAACCCACTAGCCTACCTTGGCAAAGGACACACATTTCCTAAAAGGACTAAAGAAATACCATACATACATAGATACTTCAAGGGGGGAAAAACGTCAAGAATATAACTTTTGCATTTGAGTGCTCTACACATAATTGCACGCTCTTTTTGACATGGCTATATAAAGTTCAAAGGGCTTTTTTTTTTGGATGTTTTGATTTGCACACACAGCCTCAGCAAAAGATGAAGCAACTCCATCATCACAACAGACTGCTCCAAATATCCGCCTGCATTTCTTTGATGGTTGCAAGCCTCATTTTTCCGACGGCCCACGCAAAAAAATACACGGTCGGGGGCTCTCAAGGATGGAACCTTGGTGTGGACTATCAGAGCTGGGCTTCTCAATTTAACTTCCAACAAGGAGACACCCTTTGTAAAGTAACTCACCTTCTTTTGAAAAGTGAAATCTTTCTCTCTCTTTTCTTCCCTCCCCCTTTGGTTTTAGGAGCAAGTGTCAGCTACGGTAGCAATAGCCTAGTTCATGCACCTCTTAACAGAAATATGAAGGAAGAAAGTTTGGCATCATTAACTTGCCATCTGGCACTTATCGATGAGTTTTCTCCAACGGCCCCATAGTTGCTCCCATGAGTTCAATGCTTAGCTAAGGCCCTATTACAGTTGATTTCGGATGAGCACCCTTGCCCTTCAAATTCCCCACATTTTATGATTTTTGTGGCATTTCAATGTACTTTTTAAAGGATAACTCTCATTTTATCCCTAAAGAAAATGTAAAACACCCCAAAACGGGCAAAAATGCATGTCTAAAAGCAACCCCCAACCCCCCAAAAACACACACACACACACACACACACACAGAGTGTTCGAAAAAACCATTTTCGAACCTTACACAATTCCTCCCCATAGGTTTTCTAAAAGGAATTTTTGAAAAATTGAGCTAATTTTCAATCCTTTTACACTATTTATTGTCAAAATCTAGGCGGGAGTTTTCTTTTTCCTCTTGCTCTGCAAGGGCATTTTTGAATTTCAAAGCGGCACGAATGTAAGTTGAGACACACTTCTACCGAACGCTACACACATATTGCATTCATAGGCGACATAACACCTACTTGGTGCAAAAAAAAAACACTTGCTTTAAACTTGGAAAACTTGGCAAATTGATTGAAATGGATTGACTAGTTTGAAAGGTTTCTTAGAACTTAAGTAGATTTTCCAAAAAATTAATAGGACTTTCGAATTTATTTTCTCAAAGTTCAATAGGAATTTTGGAGGTAATTTGTGAAATTCTAATGTACACTAAACCTAGGTATGTCTTAAGCAATGACGTATATTTGTTGATTCCCCTTGCAATTTGTGCCCTTTTCATACATGAGCTCCATGGAATAAAATAAGCATCTTTTGGTATGAACAGACTTTAAGTACCAAGCGGGTGCACATAACGTCATGCAAGTTAGTCAAAGTGACTATAACACATGTACCTTCAAAACCCCCATAACCAAAGATGATGGAGAGGGGAATAGCACTGTTACTTTACAAAGCTCAGGATCCTTCTTTTACATTTGTGGAGTTCCAGGCCACTGCCCTGGCGGCATGAAGGTATCCATTTATGTGCGAGGCCAAACCGGTAATGGCAACTTGAGCAAATCAAACTCAACTAATTCAAGTAATTCCGGAAGCTTAAGCTCAAGCCTTGGCAACAATTTACCTCAACTGGGAGGTTTTGTACTTATGATGGCAGGATTGAATGCCATTAATGCATTCTTAATATAATGGCATGTGACAAAGATACTCGAAGGAGCACTACTGGCTATGTCTCACAGCTGGAGGTAGAGCACTAAGGGCACCAAATTAAGACTACGGTAAATTTTAAGATCTCTTTACCACGGTCGGATGGCTCCCATAATAGCAAATGTATACACTGTTGTATTTTGTCTCTGGGTTTTGGTTGATTGTCATATATGCTACCTTGATGCCTCGGCTCGGGTTGGTGGAGCTGTGAGTATTGCTTCAAAAATTAAAAAAAGACTACTGTAGATTTTAATATTGTTTCATGCTTTTATGATTTTACAAACATGGGCTATGCTAGTTAGTGCTTTGTGAATAATTTTGCTCACATATAAAAAGCATTTAATTGAATTTTCGTTATTACACCAAAAGAGTTTGTGGACGTTCCCAAAATACCCTAGAGTTTCAAAATTTCTCAAAATACAATTATCCTCGGATGTATTGCTCGAATTTGATTCCTTAAAAATAAAATTTGAATATATATATATCTTTCAGTGCCTTGTTCTCCAAGAAGCTCACAAGTTAGTGGCGTTTGTGTCTACAAAGAATAATTTTTTTCTTATTGAGATCCCACAACACCGTCTACAATCATCCATTCAAGGAAAGCCTAAATTAGATTCCAGCTACTGTAAAGTAGAAAAGGCTAAATTTTATAACTTTTCTTTCATAAAGAATCTAAGAAGATGCTTTGTGTAAAAGTTTGGGTGAAAGCTAAATTAAGTGAAAAGAAAGAAATGGATAAATCCATGAAACAATCTTAGAAACAAAAGTATGTTCAAACTTTACTTCCTCACGCACAAGAGTAATAGTTACATGATGCTTTGTTTACACAATGGCTCTAATGGGGTGTGGGTGTGTACACATGAAAATGTTTGTGTGTCTTGTATCAATGCAAATGTCCTTGCTTATGCAAACACCAAATGTATGTTGTGCATGGAGAGAGAGAGAGAGAGAGAGAGAGAGAGAGAGAGAGAGATTTGAAACTATTTGTGTTTGTAGTCCCACCAAGAATGCATGAAAACCTATTGGTATGCTCATAATTATTTGAAAAGGCGGTGGTAATGCGTGTGTTAGTCTCCACCCAACCGTGCTATCTTATAGCCTCCCTTTAGCGTACACACTGTTCGATCGTGCCGGTGACTTTGCCCATAGGACCCATGTCTTTACATTACCCCCTCTTTAGAGAATTGTTTTCGTCCTTGAAAACAAACGTAGGAAAACGTTTCTTAAGTGCGGAGACATTCTCCCATGTAGAACCTTCTTCAGGTCTATCTAGCCATTTTACCAACACCTGTCGTCTCATGATGTCTGGCGCGAAGCTCATGAGAATCCAAAATCTTTTCGGGCTCATGAGGGATGCTTGACGGTTCGATAAGGTCAACTAACACACCTGTGTCAATGACATTATCATTCTATCCTAGTTGTTTTCGTGAACGGCTAACATGAAAAACAGAATGAACTCGTGACTGCTCTGGAATAGCTAACTTATAGGTCACTTGACTTATACGTTTGAGAATGATAAACGGTCCACAATAGCGTGGTGAAAGTTTAGCAACTTTTTTTGTCTTCAGACTTTCTGAATGCTCCGAAACTTTGAAGAAAACCTTGTCTCCTTCTTCGAAAGTAGCAAGACGACGATGCTCATTTGCATACTTCTTATGTAAGGGAAATGGCCTATGAATTTTGAGAGTAGCGGAATTAGAAAATTAGATAAAACACTTTTGTGAGATTACTTTGTGAGCATAGCGGGTGAACATAATTGATGGTAGCAACATAAACATGGTACTTAGTTAACTTGGCATGAACAATACTTTTGCAAGAGAGAGAGTTTAGAGAACATGCCAATAGTTGACGACTGGATTCATATGGAGCCGGTCCCCCCTCCAATAGGCATTTGTATTATAGTTTCTCCCATCAAGAGAAACTTGGTACAATACAATCTTTGTGTTCCTTGTGACCTATGTGATACAATGAAGATGGAAAGCTTTATGCATCACAAGCATAACATAAACTTTGTAGAAAGTATTAACTATCCCAAGCCTCAGTTCCAAGGCCTCAAACACCTTCGAAGGTGGAGAGAGATAGCGCGGAATGAGGATAGGGAAGAGGAAGAAGAAACATTTCATAGGAGAAAGAAATAGTTCCTCACTTATCACCACTCTTCTTGCTAGCATACATAATAGGATAATAATGAAGATGGAGAAGATGGCAAGCTTAAGCATTGACGCATGGCTCTTGGTTGAATTTGCATTCCATAGCCAAGAGTGTTGGTGTAGGCTCTTACTTCTCACAAGCTTGGAGAAGGAGGTGGAGTTCCTCTACTTTCACCAAGTGAGAATAATCCACAAAATGAGTGTGTGTGTGTGTGTGGTGTATACCCCCCCAACACCCCCCTTGCTTGCTTGGGGCGAGTTGTAGCTTTTACACATGTTTCAAGCTCATTGGACCCCTCCCCCCCTAGACAATCACATGCTGCATGCATTCAAGTACATGGGTAGTCTTTGAACAAGTGTCCTCCTTACCCCTTAGAGAGAGAAAGCTTGAAAATATCTAGATATTTGTTGGATGGAGCTAGAAGCTCATTAGACCCCTCTTTAGCCCAACCAATAGCATTCAAGCACACCATGTGGTTAAGCATAGGGAGAGTCTGACATGTGTCCATGTACCCTTTGAGAAAAAGGGGTGCCCTTTGGGTCAGTGGAAGGTTAAGTCAAAGATTCCCCTAACTTTGGGACTTTTATGCACAGGAAGCTTCTGAAGCACCTTCCTTATTAAGTTTGTAGGGTTTCTTTTTGACTCAAGCACCTTACCCCCATGGGAAGCTTTTCAAGCACCTTCCTCATTAAATATGACAAGAGCCTCAAGTACCTTAGTCATCAAGCATGACAAGCACCTCAAGCATCTTAGTTATCACGCACGCACCTTAGTCATCAAGCACGACAATCACTCAAGTACCTTAGTCATCAAGTACGCACCCTAGTCATCAAGCACGACAAGCACCTCAAGCTTAGGTTGGGTTCCCACCTCAAGCTCTCCGCCCTAGCTTGTCTAAGGTCAAAGGACTTTTAACACTAACCATTGGAGGTCTTTAATGAAGCTAACCCTAAGGTATTTTAGGCTCCATTAGATGCACATTGCTCTTTGATAGAGTACCTCCTTTTGGACCCCTATTGAAATGTAACCATCTGTCCTCTTGGTTCCCTGTCGAGGTAAGTCTAGAAGCACTTATTGCATATTGCTCTTTGACATACCATCTCCTTTTGCGCCCCTATTGAGATGCAACCATCTCTCCTTTTGGTTCCGTGTTGAGAAAGGTCTAGAAGCACATGTCTCTATTCTAACTCTTGTTCCCGTTTATTCTCCCACATTAAATGATCAGTTTAATATGAGAAAATCATTTGGTAAAGTTAGATATTAAATTTTATGACATTACCTCTCTCTTGAAATCATAGTCTTCCTCGACTATGAGGTAGAGAAGATAAAGCCTAGTCATTAGTGCATGTTTCTTAGCGGGTAGAGGATCCCTTTTGACCCTACGACATCATTCTAAGATGGATGACTAGTCCATTTGGTGCTTGGAAGACGTAGCTGCCGCAAGCATGTCTGCTCTCTAGTCCATATCATACTTCCAAAGTAGAGTGACAAGTTCTACTTGGTGTTTGGGAGACGTCGTCACCACAAACATGATTCTAAGCATGCATACAATTTAAATTTTTGCGCAATAAAAAGAACCAATCTTATAAGACAAAAATATTTTTCATTTAAAATGCATTTTCATATGCTTACTCTAGTGCAACATTGTAAGCAGTGACAAGGTTTATATTGTCCTTAAGCTAGGTTCCTTGCATCCACTTAGCATCTTTAAAATGATAATTCTTTAACTGAATAAGATATTGTTAGATAATCTTACCGTTTCTTAATACCTTGTCTTCATGTCATAGGATGGACTTAGATTGAAGTACTTATTCTTGATCTTCGATTTTTGGAGGGTTTGCAACTATTGCTTCTTTTGATGGCGCTCCTTTGTAAGGGTTATGTAGGTTCTCATGGAAAACATTGTGCATGAGCCAATGGTTGGACAACTTCAATTGATTAGCCATCTCATTGACTGGCTTAATAATTTTAAGGACCATAGTATCTTTTTGATAGTTTAGCATCATACTCTTGGTGGTCCATCGGACTCTTGCCCGTAGTATGCCTCAGATAAGCCTTAGCAAGACCCAATCATTTTCCTTAAAGGCTAAGTCTCTTCTATGCTTATTAGTAGCAACCCTTTTTGCCTTTGCTTGAGATGGATATAACCTCTTTGATCTTTCGAAAAGATTCTTGTGAGTCTCGGCTATATTCATCAGTAGGCGAAGATCTTCCCATGTACTTTAAGTAGTAAGGGACTTTTGGATATTCCCTCTTTAACCTTGAAAGGTGCTTTCCTCATAGAAGTATGTACAATGTCATTGTACGCATACTCTATAAGAGGTAGGTACTTCTATCATTGAGAACATTGATCTACTTCCATGACGTAGGCTTTTAGTAGATTCAAGAATCGTTAGATTAGTTATTTCACTTTGGTCATCCGTTTGTGGACGATAGGCCAAAAGAGAAATTTAATCTATTTCCTAGATTCTCAAAGAGATCCTTCTAAAAATTAATGGTCATTCTAGGATCTTTGTTCGACACTATGGATGTTGGAAAGCCGTGATGCTTGATAATTTGAGATCTGAAGAGGGTTGCCATTTGATGTGCCTTAATAGTCTTTTTGACAGGCATAGAGTGTGTTTTCTTGTTAAGCCTGTCGAAAGAAACAATCCAAGTTGCTTTCCTCGATCAAATTTTAACTTTTGGTATACCACGCATTTTGAAACATACTCTTGTATGTTTACTTTTCATGGTAGACCAACAAAAATATATTTCTACTCCTTGAAGAGTAGATTATGGATTCCCTCTTTGCCCCCCATAAGGAGAAGTATGGGATTCATACATGACTTTCTTATCGTATGGGTGAGTAACACATAGCCTATTGCCATTTGGAAGATAACCATCCTTCAAGGTGAATGATTCTTTTTCCTTCCCTAATGCAAAGGCTCTAATTACATACTTAAAGTCTTGATCAGTAGCATACTCATCTATCATAAAAGATAGATCATTGTGAGTTGCTATAGACACCACATTTACCCTTGGTCGTTCTGAAAGTGCACCGACTACTTGATTGTGCTTGCCAACACGTGAGCAATATGAAGTTTAAATTGCAAAAGAAAAATTTTCCACCTAATTTGTTTGTCGGAGAGCTTGGTTTGCGTCATGAAGTTCTTGAGGCTTTGTGATCCATTTGTAGGATGAATGGAGACCCCAAGAGATAGTGTTTCCACGTGTTTAGGGCATATAGAATAGCTAGTAGCCTTTTTTTGTATTTGCCCAATACTCACTTATCAAAGTTGAGTCTTTGACTCACATATGCTATGGCATGCCCTTTTTGAAGCAAAACAACTCCAAGGCAATCACCACAAGCATCACATTGGACCTCAAATGGATTTGAGAGATCTAGTAGTGTGAGCACATGTTGAGAGATAAGCTTCTCAAAAGCTTCTTGCACTTTTTTAGTCCATGAATACTTAACGTTCTTTTTTTTATTAAGTCATGTAATGGGCCTGGTATTAGTGAGAATTTTTTCTATGAAGCATCTATAGTATGCACACATACCTATGCAGCTTCGTACCTCCTATAGATTCCTTGGATTAGGCCATCCTTTTATTATGTCTAACTTTGTTGGATCCATACGGGCGCCATCTTTAGAGATAATGTGACCTAAATATTGAATCTCTTGTAGGAAAAATTCACTTTTTTATATTATTAATGAAAAGCTTATTCTCTCTCACAACTTGAAAGATTACCTGGAGGTGTCCCTTGTACTCCTCAAGAGAATTTGAATGGCCTGAAGATTTTTGTCCATCATGAGTTTGAATGCGTCTTGAGCATTTGTTAGGCCAAAAGTTAAATGATCAAATAGATCTTCTATCCGTGGCATGAGAAATCTATATTTTATAGTGATCTTATTTAGTGCTCTATAGTCGACACACATGTGATATGTGTCGTCTTTCCTTTACACTAAAAGCAATGGTGAACAAAATGGAGAGGAGCTAGACCTCACCATTCCTTTTTCCACCAATTCATGCACTTGCCTCATGATCTCCTCTTGTTGAGTTTGTGAAACTCGATAATGAGGCTTGTTAGGCGGCGGTGAGCTTCTTGGTAGGAGCGCAATTGCATGGTCATCATCCCTCATTTTAGAGGTAGCTCACTAGCGATGTCATCAATGAGAACATCTTGGAATCCATTTAGAAAATTAGACAACTCTAATTCCTCTTGATTTCCTTTATTGCAGGGATAAGGTGTTCCCCAACTCATAAGCATCTATATACATGCTCTCTTCGCTGTAGGTGAAGTAGATTCTTCTTTTAGGGAGCTTCATGTTGGAAGCCATGCGGTTAAACCATGGCGTCCCAACGATAACATTCTCATGTTTTAGAGGGGAGATGAATAAATTATTTTTCTCCACATAGCTTTGGACATGAAGCCTTAATTTTCCAATTAAGGAAGTAACAGAGACGTCTTGTCCCTTGATATCTCCATTGGCTTTCAATGCATCTCCCATCTCATGGGCTTGTATGCCTAGCTTAGTGGTCAACTCCGTGGATATGAAGTTGTGAGTTGAACTAGGGTCAAACAAAATAAAGGCATCATGCTCTTCCATCTTTCCCCAAGCATAGGAAAGGGCAATGAGCATCCTCTTTTGGAGCTTCAAACATAGAGGCTCTAGGAGTCTCATTGTGGGCAATTCTCTTGGGGCAAGGATGATAACCATGGCCTTGCTTTCCACACTTAAAACATTTGTGGTCCTTATGAAAAGCTTCTAGCTCTTTAGGAGAGAGTTTATATTTACCTTTGTAAACTCCCTTCTCCTTGGACCGATTGTTGTTGTTGTTGGAATAGCTTTGGTAAGAATTTTGGGCATTGGTTTTCCTCTTGGCATCACTTTTGTCTTTATTTTACACGGGCTTAACATTCTATCCAGCCCCTTGTTGGAAATTGATGCACAAAGCAACCACGATCTGGTGGATTACTTCGGTGATGGAACCAGGCTGTTGAGAGTTGACATACTCGGCCATCTCTTTGGGTAATCTCGCATAGATTTGTTGCTTTTTCTCGGCGAAGTCTATCTTTTGAAAGACAATAGCCTTGAGATATAAACCCCAAAACTTGTCCACATATTTGTGGAAAGACTCATGAGAGAGAAGACTCAAACTCCGCCATTCGGTGAGCACTTTGTCCTTTGCATCGCTTGCAAGGAATTTCTTCATGATGGAAACTCATAGAGCTTTCCCTGTCTTTGGGCTTCGCCGTTGCCACGAAGGCTAGCCCACCATTGACCGAGTCAGTTTTTGGAAGTGCATAGATACATGGCGTAGCTTGGAGGACTCCGTGAAGCCCTCGTCTTCAAAGGCCGCATCAAATTGTTGGATGAAGGCCAATACTTTGTCGGTAGCACCAAAGGTGCCATCATAGGTGAGAAAAGAGATACTCTTTCCTCCCTCTTTGAACTTCTTTAGCTTTTGTGACCTTCGCCATGCAGGATAAGATTTGCGATGTCTTCCCCTCTTGTATTCTCTAGGAGAATAGCCATAGCTTTCATTGGTAGAGGAGGAAGGTGAAGAAGAAGGAGAAGGGGGTGACCTCTTTCTTGTCCTTTTCTTCCTTGGTTTCCTCTCTACCCTTTTAAAGTGACGAGGAGAAGGACTATGGGTTAACTGTTTCCTCTTAAGGAGTTGGTGATTGTTTAGTCCACCTTCTTCGTGGAGCCACATCTTCGGAGGAATTTAGGGATTCATTACTTTCTTGATCTTTGGATTCCTCCTCTCATATGGGAGAGAGTCTTATTTTGGGGTCTCATCAAGAGGCCTCCTAAGATCTCTCTCCTCTTGGAGAGGAAAGGAAATCCCATAAGCATGAAGTTGTTGAGTAACTTCGGCTTGCAAAGCGGGGTTGCCCATAGCTTGTTGCAACCTAGTGATAAGATAATTAACAAACATGGGGGCATCATCATTAGCACCTTCATGTGCAAAATCAAAGTTATCAATGTTCATTCTACTCTCTTGGTTATTGTCAGCCATGTTAACACTAGTTTGGTACTAAAACATGACACTTTAAGTGTCATTTTTTAACAAATTTAAATTAAATGCTACTTACATTAAACGGTTTATTTAAGAAAAACCTCTTGATATGCTTAAATATGTTAGCTAGAGGGTCTTTTAAAAATATAACTTTTCATTTTAGAATCTATCATGATCAAGAACTATACTCATCAAGTTAACCCTCGTAAGACTGCGATTGACGCTTTGAAGAAATCGCCTTTATAAGCTCAAAAAAAATTGAAGCGACCTTGTAGAAAATTTTAGGTGACTCTTCCACAATTTTGTTAGCGATAATTGAAAGTTTCATGTGCAAAAAAATTGACTTTGGAGTATATAAAATAATGGAAAGTTCTATGTGTTTGATATGGTCATTTCAAGCATATCCTTGTATACAAAGAAAAATATGTTTTTGATGTATTTGTGAGTTTTAGAAAGTGATACATTCTTTCCCTTTCCATTGAGCACTCAAGGTGGCAAGTAGAAGGGCTTTGGTATGCAACAATTATTGGATCAATTTAAATATTCAAAACTGCATAAGAGAAAAAATTCATATTTTCATTCTTGGCACATAAGCATTCAAAACCTCAAATAATATCAAACTTTCTATGTAGATCAACTAAATGTATCAAAGTAAATGGTACATACACAATTGGGGTGCCTAAAACCTTGGTTTCAATGTTCTTATGGAGGATTCAAGATTTTCAAGAGTTTTTGCACGATAAAAATTTCAAGATAGAGTTCAAGAAACGTGATTTAATTGAGTTAGGGAGCCCAAAAAATATGTAGTTTCTTGGTTTAAACATATAAAGTCATTTGTAATTGTCAAATTGCACTAGAATAGTACCAATTCCATGAGGGGACCTTTGGAAGACCAAACTTATGCTCTTATTTAGCACGTGCTCAAGTATGAAATATGTCTATAACCTGCATGTGACTTGAACACTTATCTTTGAAGTGCATTCCACTGCTTTGTAACACTAAATGCTAACACTTGGATTTTATAAACGTTAAAAAGGCCATCTCCATAAAAAGATATAATAGTTTTATGATCTTTTTGGCAAAACAACTTGAAATTTTACTAAAATTTATGTCTTAGAACTTAACCAAATTCTCTCGATACGGATTGTATTTTGATATGGAGAAAAATCCAGTGTTTTCTTTCCCTCATAACCAATCTATGGTCGAAGCAAGGTGTAAAAAACTTCTTTTTAGCTTGACAAATAAATTGCCAAAACTTGGTAGAAAAACAGGACACTTTAGTGTCTTGAGACACTTAAGTATCCAATTACAGAACTAGTGTTAATTAAACTTATGTGTTTACTTAGTGTATGCTTTGGCAATTCAAAACCCTAGTTGCTACTCCTCTTAGCCTTTGAAAATAGGCACTTAAGTATCTACACCCACAGCTCGAATTGGTTAATTATAGAGAGTAGTGGAGTGAGTCTAACATAGCGAAGTTGCCGAGAGATAGCTCCTTTCGGACTTCTTATGGTTCAATAATGGTAAATCCGTAGGCAAGTCTAAAAAGACTCCATTATTAAGACCAAATCTCTCGAGGTGTACACCATATCCCACATAGTGGGCTCAACAAAACCGATAATAGATCCCAGTCCCACTTACCCTATTATAATTAACAAAAACAAACATTAATAGGCTACTTAAGGACCTCTCTTCTTAAGCAAGAAAAGAGAAACCAAATGCTTTGATACCAATGTAATGGAAATGGCCTATGAATTTTGAGAATAGCGGAATTAGGAAATTAGATGAAGCACTTTTGTGAGATTACTTTGTGAGCATAGCGGGTGAACTTAATTGATGGTAGCAACATAAACATGGTACTTAGTTAACTTAGCATGAACAATAATTTTGCAAGAGAGAGAGTTTAGAGAACATGACAATAGTTGAGGACCAGATTCATATGGAGCCAGTCCCCCCTCCAATAGGCATTTGTATCATAGTTTCTCCCATTAAGAGACACTTGGTACAATACAATCTTTGTGTTCCTTGTGACCTAGGTGATGCAATGACGATGGAAAGCTTCATGCATCACAAGCATAACATAAACTTTGTAGAAAGCATTAACTATCCCAAGCCTCAGTCCCAAGGCCTCAAACACCCTCACAGATGGAGAGAGCTAGCGGGGAATGAGGATAGGGAAGAGAAAGAAGAAACATTTCATAGGAGAAAGAAATAGTTCCTCACTTATCATCGCTCTTCTTGCTAGCATGCATAATAGCATAGTAATGAAGATGGAGAAGATGTCAAGCTTAAGTATTGAAGCATGGCTCTTGGTTGAATTTGCATTCCATAGACAAGAGTGTTGGTGTAGGCTCTTACTTCTCACAAGCTTGGAGAAGAAGGTGGAGTCCCTCTACTTTCACCAAGTGAGAATAATCCACAAAATGAGTGGATGTGTGTATGTGGTGTATATCCCCCAACACCCCCCTTGCTTTCTTTAGGCGAGTTGTAGCTTTTACACATGTTTCAAGCTCATTGGACTCCTCCCCCCCCCTAGCCAATCACATGCTGCATGCATTCAAGTACATGGGTAGTCTTTGAACAAGTGTCCTCCTTAACCCTTAGAGAGAGAAAGCTTGAAAATATCTAGATATTTGTTGGATGGAGCTAGAAGCTCATTGGACCCCTCTTTAGTCCAACCAATAGCATTCAAGCACACCAGGTGGTTAAGCATAGGGAGAGTCTGGCATGTGTCCCATGTGCCCTTTGAGAAAAAGGGGTGTCCTTTGGGTGAGTGGAAGGTTAAGTCAAACATTCCCCTAACTTTGGGACTTTCATGCATAGGAAGCTTCTCAAGCACCTTCCTCATTAAGTTTCTAGGGTCTTTTTTTGACTCAAGCACCTTACCCCCCCATGCATGGGAAGCTTCTCAACCACCTTCCTCATTAAGTTTGTAGGGTCTCTTTTTGACTCAAGCACCTTACCCCCCATGCATGGGAAGCTTCTCAACCACCTTCCTCATTAAGTATGACAAGCACCTCAAGTACCTTAGTCATCCAGCATGACAAGCACCTCAAGCACCTTAGTCATCAAGCACGACAAGCACCTCAAGTACCTTAGTCATCAAGCACTACAAGCACCTCAAGCTCAGGTCGGGTTCCCACCTCAAGCTCAGCCCTAGTTTGTCTAAGGTCAAAGGAGTTTTAACACTAACCATGGAGGTCTTTAATGAAGCTAACCCTGAGGTCTTTTAAGCTCCATTAGATGCACATTGCTCATTGATAGAGTACCTCATTTTGGACCCCTATTAAGATGTAACCATCTCTCCTCTAGGTCCCTTACTGAGGTAAGTCTAGAAGCACTTATTGCACATTGCTCTTTGATAGACCATTGCCTTTTGGACCCCTTTTGAGATGCAACCATCTCTCCTTTTGGTCCCGTGTTGAGATATGTCTAGAAGCACATGTATTTATTCTTACTCTTGTTCTCATTTATTCTCCCACATTAAATGATCAGTTTAATATGAGAAAATCATTTGGTAAAGTTAGATATTATATTTTATGACATCTTATATCGATCTTGAGCTTGCTTAACATTCTGTTGAGCAACTCGAAGCATGTCAAAATGGTCTTGGAGAAAATCCTTCGCTTGTTGTATCTTCTTCTTAGCCAACCCCACCGAAACGGGCGATCTAGGTTAAAAATCCATATAAAAGCATAAATGGACTAACCCTGTAGTCACATGCTTTGAACTATTATAAGCAAATTCCAGTATAGGTAAGTAGTCTTTCCAATTGGTTTGCTTCTTGCTAACATACGCTCCTAGCATATCCTCTAGCACTTGATTAACTCTTTCGGTTTGACTATCTGTTTCTGGATGATCAGCCTTACCTAGATTAAGTTTAGTTTCCAACTTTTGAAACATAGCTCTCCAGAAGCGATTATCGAACTTTCGATCTCTGTCACTAATGATACTAGCTGGAAGACCGTAGAGTTTATATATATGCTCTACAAATAGCTGTGCTAATTCCGGTGTCTTAACCGTAGTCTTAGTGGCAATGAATCAACCCATCTTTGTGAGATGGTCTACAATTACCCATATGGCATCATGGACACGATTTGTAGTAGGTAGTCCTACTACAAAATCCATAGAGATACTCTCCCACTTACCTTGTGGACTCTCTAAAGGATGTAAAAGGCCACTACCTTGAGACGCTCTGCCTTATTAACTTTGCACTGTTGGCAGTTTAGTACGTACTCTTGAACATCATGATGTAAGCCCGACCAATAAACTGCCGTCGAACTAAGGCATACGTCTTACGAATTCCTGGATAACCAACACTTGGACTATTGTGACACGCAAATAAGATTTGGCGCCTAGTGTCTGATCCTTTGGCACGCATACTCTACCCTTGTGGAGTAAGTAGCCATCATCAATGGAAAAATTCTTCCATCGCTTAAGCTCTTCCTGAGTAGGGGTGGAGCTCTATGTGTTGGAGTTTTTATCTGCGCTTGCAAAGACATATGAGTTTGAGGGATCCCTTTTTAAAACATCACTCCACACTTTAGCATATGATTGATCACTTGCCACGTAATGACTCCAAAACTCCACTCTTTATTTCCATGAAAGCAAGTGAATTAATCTGAGGCATCCGACTCAGTGCATCCGCTACTACATTATATTACCCCTTGCGATATCGTAGCTTACAATCATAATCTTCAAGGATTTCTGCCCATCTAGCTTTACGGCCCTTCAAGTCCGTTTGAGTAGTAAACTACTCAAACTTGACACCATATAAATAGTGTCGACACTTTCGTAAAGCATGAATTATGGCATAGAGCTCTCTTTTATAGACATTATAATTCTGTTGAGCTCTATCTAACTTTTTACTTTCAAAGGCTATAGGTCTTCCCTCCTGGAGAAGTACCGCACCAATTGCTTTATCACTAGCATCTGTTTCTACCACAAACGGCTTAAGTGGGTCAATGATTGTTAGGATGGGAGCAGTGGCTATAGCTACCTTGAGCTGTTCAAAACTGGGTGTTTGGGCTTCTTCCCAAGAAAAGGTCTTACCTTTTGCTTTAAGTTGATCCGTCATAGGAACAATGATTTTGGCATAATTACGAATATATTGTTGATAAAATCCAGCCATGCCTAAAAATACTTGAAGCTCCTCAACCATGTTGGGATGTGGCCATCGAAGAATGGTAGTGACCTTGTCAGTTTCCATCTTGATGCCAGAATAAGAGATTACATTACCTCGAGAGATCACATGACCGAGGTAATGTATCTCAGTTTTAAAGAAATTGCACTTGCTTTGCTTAGCATACAATGCATGAGCTCGTAGCTGTTTAAACACTAATCGCAAGTGTTCTATGTGTTCATCTTCAGTCTTACTGTAAATGAGAATGTCATCAAGGAAAACCACAACAAATTTTCCAAGGTAGGGACGTAAGACACTATCCATGAGTGTCATAAATGTAGCTGGAGCATTGGTTAGACCAAAAGGCATAACCAAAAATTCAGAATGCCCGAACCGTGTTCTAAAGGCAGTTTTGGAGATATCTTGCAAAAGGATACGCACCTGGTGGTATCTTGAACGAAGATCTATCTTTGTGTAGTATCTTGCCCCATGGAGTTGATCAAACAACTCATCCACTCGAGGTAGAGGATACTTATTCTTGATGGTTGTGGATTTTAATCCGCGATAATCTATGCACATGCACATAGTACCATCTTTCTTTTTTACCAATAGAATTGGTGATGCCCAAGGCGAAGTGCTAGCTCTAATGAAACCACGGGCAATTTAGTCAGCCAACTGACTCTCAACCTCCTTGGCTTCTTTAGCACTCATACGATAAGGTGGTTTACTCACTGGTTTAGTGCCTGGCAAGACATCTATGCCATGTTGCACATCACGTATAGGGGGTAAACCTGGCGGTAAATCACTTGAGAATACATCACTATACTCCGTGAGTAAGTGAGTCAGCTTTTTCCGTGCAAAGGAGAAAGTAAACTACAGTTATGCTGGGATGGAGAATCTTGTAATTCCTGTAATGTTTGTTTTACAATAGTTGCACGTTGCTCTATAAAATTAAAATTGAGAGCACTTTGCCCATTAGATTTGTTAGCACTTTGTTTATCATTAGAATTCATTACACTTTGCATACCATTACTAGAATTCACTGCACTTTGCTCTTGAGAATTCACAAGACTTAGAGATAAGCAGTAACACAAAAAGACTTCATCTATTAAATCTGATTTCTGTAAAATAGAAAGATCGGCTGTACATATAAGAGGTGCAGATGGTATATTTTTCTCACCAGCAAAAGCACATGTGTTTCCTAAACCATGCAGCCACTTTCGTCCTAAAACTACATCAACACGGTCCATGTTCATAACTTGGAAGTCAAGGGTCATCGTATGATTTTGAACAATAAGCTCAACCCCTTGAACTACTGTGTCCCATAATTCTTTATCATTCCCAGACATTTGCTCCACCACATACTTGTGAGAGCAAGGAGTCTGTGTAAGCTTCAATTTCTTGACTAGCTTATAGTTCAAGAAGTTATGAGTTGCACCATCATCCAATAAAATACGAACACATTGTCCATTAATAGTACCATGCATGAAATCAAATCATGGGGGCCAAAGGTGGGATGCCACATTGAAGCAGGCACACAAAACTTGTGCTTTTCTTCCATATGAAGAACCTCTACAACACAATATTTAGGAGATAAATCTAATGTGAGGTGTTGCACCATGTGCATGGCCTTTTCTTTGCCTTGCAAAAGAGGCCAATATTTCTTGTTATGTTGGTCCAAAAGACATCTAAAACACAAATTGTGTTTCTTCGCACGCTCAAAATCAGCTCTGTTGAGAGACCCACGCGGAGTATTTCGTGATTGCTTAGGCTTCTTAGCCTCTTGTGGGCATGGAGAGGTAGATTGCCTCTTATTCCTCTTGGAACGTGTGGGAGATCTACCTCGCCATTGGCTCTTAGCCACAGCAAAACTAATCTTAGAGTAGGGAACATTTGCTTTCCTCTCTTGGTCATCATCATATCTTTGGGCATGATTGATGACTTCTTCCAAAGTTTTTGGATGTTGGGTCTTGACATGAAGACGATAGTCTTTGTCAAGAGCCCTATTAAAACCCCGTATCTTTCGGAATTCATGATTTTCCAATACTTCAAAAGGTACTCTGTGAGAGAGAGGCCAAACATGCGGCATGCATCCCATGCTAGCCAATTCTTATCTTTTTCATTGGAGTCCAAAAACTCTTTGGAGAAAGAAGCTTGAGATGCTGTCCAAGATGGAGGACGAGCATCTATTGGAGATGTCATTCACCATTTCTAGGCCTTGCCTTTAAGAGATAGACTTGTTTTCACAGCCGTCTTTATATCCAAGGTGTGTCTCAATCTATGAATATCACTCCATTTGTGTAAGAACGTATTGACCGCATTCTTGTTGCGATCACCCTCTTCCCTGTGAAACTCATGAATGGTGATATTCTTAAGTAACGCATTGCTACCTTTCGCATCTTCTGAAGCACTTGTCTCTTGGACTCCTTGAGTCGTGTGAGCTTGGTTCCCTTGAACCGTGCCACTTGTGGCTCCTTGAGCTGTCTGTGAATTCATAAATTTCACAAGTAACTCCGTAAGATTGGTAACATTTGCATTGAGTGCAGAGAGGTTGCGTTCAAGTACGCTTTGACGGTTTTCCAAAGTCTTGAAAGCAGCCATATCTACAAGGCCATGATCTCCTAGATCATCATCGTCATGCATATTAGTGTCAGCAGCACCTGTGGTGCCTTGATTTTGATCTACGTGCTCAAAATCAAAAGTATGTGTAGGTGGGATATCCTCAGTGGCCATGGAAACACACACTAATGTAAAGAGAAAGAAAAAAACGTCAACTTGTACCTTGTGAAATTGAAGTCTTTGTGTTTTGTATGCTCCACAATTTGCATTGCATGCAAACCTAGCCTTGCGAGAATTGTAGCGCTTCTTGTGTCGTTCGTCCGTAGAACACCTTTGTTGATTCTTCACAAAAACTCCTTGTTTTTGTGAAGGATTTTGTTCACTTTGAAGCTACTTCCTTGAGGGTGGTGGTAATGCGTGTCCAGCAAGTGTCCACCCAACCGTGCTATCTTATAGCCTCCCCTTAGCGTACACACACCGGCCTTGCCCATAGGACCCATGTCCTTACATTATTCCATATGTATACACAATGCCTCTAATGGGGTGTGGGTGTGTGCACATAAAAATGTGTATGTGTGTCTTGTATCGGTGTAAATGTGCTTGGTTGTGCAAGCACCAAATGTATCTTGTGCATGGAGAGAGAGAGAGAGAGAGAGAGAGAGAGAGAGATTTGAAACTATTTGTGTTTGTTTCTACCCACTCCCACCAAGAATGGATGAAAACCCAGTGGTATGCTTATAATTATTCTGTATGTATACACAATGCCTCTAATGGGGTGTGGGTGTGTGCACATGAATGTGTGTGTGTCTTGTATCTATGCAAATGTGCTTGCTTGTGCAAGCACCAAATGTATGTTGTGCATGGGAGAGGGAGAGAGAAAGAGAGAGAGAGAGAGAGAGAGAGAGAGAGATTTGAAACTATTTGTGTTTGTTTCTACCCAGTCCCACCAAGAATGCATGAAAACCCATTAGTATGCTTATAATTATTCCGAATGTATGCATCATGAGAGAAACTATGACAAAAACTAAAGGGAATAACAACTGTGATGGTGCCACATAGTAAGCCTTTCTTCGCCAAGGTAGTAAGGGTGTGACTAACGTGAGAGGAATAAAGGAGGTTGTGGTCCATAATATTGTTGGCTCTGTGGCTGTTGACCTACATGCAAAGAAATGCTTGGAGTTGTGAAGGCACAAAGCCTAGCTTAAAGCAAAGCTCTCCGAGATACAATCTGAGTTGAAGGAGGACCTGTAAACAACAAGAGATCCTTTGGGGAAATCAGAGTGTAAAGATTGACATTGTCTTGTCAATCAAAGATAAGCCTTTCAAACTCTCATGAAGAATCTGCCAAAGATGGTAGACATGCATACTGTCCGAACCTCCTACAATCATTAAAAGGAAGTTAGCGGCATTGGCTAGCTCTTCCTAAGTATTTGGATTTATGGATAGAGTTCCATCTAAAGCAAAGGTCATAAACTTGTTCTCACACCGTGCTATCCTTAACCATGGTGGGTTGGTGAACTACATCAAGTATCTAACTAAGGGTTTCTTCATGTTTCAATGACTGTGAAAGTCATGTCTAAAAGTTTTCTATTCCTCAATTGGTCTCCAATGTGCATTCTACCATTCGATCCTTCCTTCAAATCTCTAGAATCCTTCAAGGACCTGTGCCCACTATGGGTTGAATTTGTGAATTTTCCTATGTGCTTGTGGGACAATCTTAAAAATCTTGCAAGTACTTTGGGAACCCCACTATTTATACCAACAAGCAAAATCTCGGGAAAGCATCAAATAAAGTCTTTATTTATTGTGAGGTATGTAAGCCTCCATCAAAGAATATGGCAGTTAATGTTGTGGCAAGTTTAAAAGTGATGCCTTGTTCTTTGGAGCATGCTTTAAATGCAATGGCTTTGGCCACTTTGCTAGAGATTGCCATTTGAACTGCGCAAGTGGAACGACTTGTGATGCTATGAAACAGGTGCCAGTTGCCCTCACAAAGAGCAGGCGGCCTCCAATATGGATGTCAAAGTTGTAAAGCAAGGTGGAGAATAAAAGAGTGATGCTAGCAAGATAGTCTCTCATAAGCAATACCCTCAAGAACATCCCCAGTAGTGCAAGGAACAATTGATAACAGTATAAAGGCCATGCCTAGTTTCCAATTTCCCTTGTTCCCACTTTAAAAACGAGCTCAGCTAGCTTGTTGGCAGGTTTAAAGAAGTCAAAATGAAAGGTGCTCTATGTAAAATGGGTGTTGACAGACTTATGCACTATGGGTCCATGAAGTTGCTCACTTGGCTTATACAAAAGCCAATAGTTGATCATGAATAACTTTAACCTTCATAAGAAATAACTTTTCATAGCAGATAGTTGATCATGAATAACTTCAGCCTTCATAAGAAATGATTGCATGGAACTTCCTCATGGAAACTGGATGGCAAATAATTGTCCAAGAAGGGTTACTAGCCGCATTGTAGACTCTCAATCAAACATTCCAATGAGCTTGAACCACATATCATTGGTAGTCTTTAAAGTCTGAATGGCTGGAGAAATATCCTTTGTAAGAGATTCCACAATGGTCGACATTGCCTTCAATCAACACATGATTTGACAGTATCCCATGAGCCTTTCCATGAGAATCAGAGTCACATAATCAAATTCCAATAAGCGTGTTATTGCCGTTCAATTTTCCGCTAGCACTCCAGCAAGGGCAGCCATGTTGAAGTTGCAAGATATGCAAATCTGGAAAACCTTCTTGCACTCCAAGAGATGGGCACACTAACCAAGCCGATCCACTTGGTTGTTGCTTCCAAGTGGCTCTGCAAAATCCGTTGTCCCTCTCTTGAGCTCCACACTGCACTTCTCTCAATCCGCCACAATGCCCTTCAATAACTACCGCAAGGTTGGCACAAAGCCACTCCTCAAAGCTCAACACGGCCCCTTTATAGTCTCCAATCTCCTTGCTTTAAATCGCCACTCAAAGCTAGTGAACCCCTGTCACTGCTCCCAAAACCAAAAACAAATAAATCTTTCTCCAATGCCCTAAGCTTGGGCAAACTACACTCTCAACAGAGTCGACTAAGTCGTAGAAAATGCAACATGAAAGGGCGGGACGGGGGGGGGGGGGGGGGGGGTGTTTAAAACGCAATGGGCAGAGAGTGGGGGTTTGCCTTTACTTGGACTCGGCAACATTTCAAGATGCTAGGAGCTATAGTATAGTGCACCGACATCATCGAGGGTAAGAACGTCGTTGTTGTAGGCGTTTCAAACCGCACGCAGGGGAAGACAGCGGTGCCACCCAAGTCAAGCAAGCTGTCAATTGTGCGTTCTAAAATGCCAACACTTTGAGCGCTTGTGACAATAGCCAACAGAGGGAGGGTTGAGCGATGCCAATCTTCAACATTTTTCTTCTCAACTTGCTCCTCCTTCGCCAAGGTTCTTCAATGAGACGGCTCTAATACCATGTCAAAGTCGACGATGCGGAAGCGTAGACCAAGCGGAATGATATATATATATATATATATATATATATATATATATATATATATATATATATATATATATATATATATATATATATAGAGAGAGAGAGAGAGAGAGAGAGAGAGAGAGAGAGACTCCTGAACCAATCAACCTTGGCAATAAATAATTGAATGTGTAATACAATGGAGGCAAGGGGTTGCATATATATCAATCTCAGTAAATTTCCCTACCCAAACTTTGACAAATAAGTAAAATAAATACCTAAAAGCCAAAACAAATAATGGGCTCACAATATGCGGTTCACTTGAGATGCCAAAACTCTAACATCCCCTTCCCCTAAGTCCTCTTCGGAGATTAGATATAATGATCCATTGACTTTTACAACACCCTCCTTTTTGGATAAAGGGAAAGGAAAGCAAGATAAAGAAAGGGAAATGGGAAAAGGCAAGGAGAAGGACACAACAAAAGATGCCAGGATCGCTTCCAAAAATATGGTCAAAGTTCGTAATCCAGCTTCTTCCCGTAATTATGTGCCCCCCCCCCCCCCCCCCCCCCCCCCTCCCTGAAGGTTGGATCTCAAACAAAGCTACCCTATAATGACAATAAATCTCTGGTAGAGGCATGGGATAAGGTGGTGCATTCATGTAAAGGAAGCGATTACAGGTGAACTATCTTCCTTGCTAGATGCACTTCAAGCCATGTCTTCTAGTCCTTGTCATGATGTACATACGGTTACTTCTTCAACATGAGAGGATGTTCCATTGGACACCAATACTAAGTTCTCTTGTTCTTTTTCCCTTTGTACATATCGCATAGTATGCATAGTTCTTTGAGGTGCATTTCCTATAATGTACATGGGTTATGCAATCACAACAATTGGAATCTAACCTAGCACTATGGACAGGCATGTAAGAAAGATGTGGTAGCTCTTTAAGAGCATAATTAACATCAATCACCTGTCAAACATCTTACATTGCAGGATATTGGATAATTTATGCAAGAAATGCTAATATTTGGGATTGCTTATGCTTATTCGGCATGAATTACAGTCGAGTCTTGCTTTTAATGACCTAGCTAGTAGGTGGATGGTTGAATGTATTGTTAACAAGGAAGTCTTTGATTTCAGAGGAGTATATGATTTCATAGCCTCTAACGATCATGCCAGATTATGGAGTGATATCTTCCCGTATTGTTGGCATTCTTATGCATTCCTTTGTGGAGATTTTAATGATTCTCCAAACCATGTGCACAATACTATTGGTCAATCTCACATGTTGTGTGTGGAACGTCAAGCATGGGATCATATGATGCGCTCTTGTGACGCTTTGGACTTGTGGCTGCTTTTACATAAGGGAGATGCAAGATTCACTTTCTAGCACAAGGTTCAATCCTCTTACAGAACTCGCCTTAACCAATGGTATCTTTTTCATAGGCACGAGTATGATGCCTTTGTGTGTGATCTGAGGATTGATTATACTTTATGCCTTTCGGATCATGCTCCCGTATGTCTGACTTTAGTTTCGGCCCGTCATAAGATGCCGGTTTTTTTCCTAGGAGAAGGCTTTTACACGTCAATAATACATATCTAAAGCATGAAGTTTTTCGTAATATGATTATGGATATAATTCCTCCCTTGATCTCCCAAATGCATATTGATATGGATGATGCGTGGTTCCGCTTTGTTATGTGTGTCCAATGTATTGTTTTAAAGATTATGGCAAGTACTATATGTCTCAACTGCGGGGCAATGTTGAGCAAGCATGAGATGCATGTGAACGATTAATGCATATGGCTAATTCTCTCCCACTTTTGGAGGATGATCTTAATGCACTATTTTCAACCCGCACGATCATACAACAAAATGAGGAGTGAAAATTGGCTAAAGGGCAGATTTGTGCATGACAACATGATTTTGCTGACAAGGGTTGTGCCTCTAAACAGTGCTTCAAGCATTTTCATCATTCTCGGCAATCGCAGGATATTGAAAGAGTCAAACTTTCCTATGGGGAGTATACGTCTTCTCTATAGTAGTTAGGAGAGGATTTAGTTAATCATTTAGGGAAAATCTTCAAAGACCCGCCCCCTATTACATAAGAAGCCAGACAAGCACACAATCTTTTTCTATCGCATGTGACTCCAACCCTTTCCGTTCAACAAGAACAAAGGTTAGAAGTTGCTTTCATGGAGGTTGAGTTGCATGAAAGTTTGCTCACCTGGGTAGATGGAAATCTCTTGGTTGGGATGGGCTTACTGTCAAATTCTTCATCTTCTTCTGGGATCACCTTAAGCAACCATTACTGGTTATGATGAATAGGGCATGGGAAAAGCAAGATGTTCCCCTTTCTTTCAAGGAAGGGATGCTCAAGTTATTGCCAAAACACGCTCTCTTTGAGCAATTTTCTCATTGGCAGCCCATTACTCTTATGTCAGTGAATTACAGATTGATGGCCAAAATGAGAGTCAATCACATTAAAGATTACCTGCATCAAGGACTTCACCAATCTTAGTATGATTTCATACCACGTTGACACATTACTGACAATCTGGTAAATGCCATCATTGGCATGGAATATGTGAAATACACACAACAAGATATATTGTCTATTCAAGTTGACATTGAAAAGGTTTTTGATACTATGTTTTGGGATTACATTGCAGAAACAATGCATAGGCTAGGATTTAGGCCGAAAATATTACAGTTGGTCTTTCTCTTGTATGCCCAGAGCACTTCTATAGGTCTGTTGGGTGGTTCACTCACAAGCCCTTGGGCTTTGGGACGTTCAGTCGGACAAAGGTGTCCACTTAGTGCTTCTCACCCCTTATTTCGTCTTGAGGCCCCTACTTCTTTTGGCCATTTGCATGGTTTGGCATTACCCTTTGGGAAACAATTCATAGGATAGGCCTATGTTGATGATTCTACGTTCATGCTCATGAACCATAAGGAGGATGTACAACAGATTATGCATGCCCTGCATTTATTTGGTTTGGCAGATGGACTATAGGTCAACTTTCGTAAATCCAAGTTATTGCCTTTAACTGAATTTGAATGGCACAAGCTTCTTTGGCCAAGGGAGATTGCTCCTCTTCAAGACATAGTACGTCATCTGGGCTATCCGATTGGCTAGAATGTCTCTACGGCATAGAAGTTAGACTAGGTGTGCTCCAAAGATTGCAATTAAAGCTAAGCTATTGGAAATTATCAACTTGGCCATTACATGTGCGTCTCAGAATTGTCCAATGCATTATGTTGGACTATGTAAAATTCTATTCACCGCTTTTATCCTAGCCTCAACGATGCCTTGGGTCTCTTATGTCTGACATAATGGAGCACTTCTGGTGCACATCCACCCATAAGAAAGGGTTGCAAATTTATCCATGGATAAGTTATGCACCCCTGAGCGATTAGGAGGGCTTAATATTTTGGATTTACATTGACATGTTCTCACCAGGAAAGGCATGCTTCTGCTAGTTTTGGTGGAATAGAAACAACCCTAGACACTTATGGTTTCACATTTATGGAGTGGTATTGTCACGCCTTCCTTTGGTCATTGACACCCCTCGTACTGGGATGTCATCTTTGGGCAGCTTGAAGGAAACATTCCAGGATGTCCCTTTACTTCGTCCCTTGTTGCTGATTGGAAAGCTATTTGTCTTGGCATGGTCACCAGTCCTCTCAGGATAACACTCTCCGATTGGAGAGCATTTACTGGAGTAAAGTGTTCTCTCTCACTTTGGTTCAACACTCTCCTCAACAAGCATGCTTTCTTTCACATTAAGGTGTGTGCCAGGTAGATCAAGTGGTGGATGAATCAGGATAGGTTATCTCCTTTTGTAATGGAAACGGCCTATGAACTTTGAGAATAGCGGAATTAAGAGGATTAGAGTGAGCATTTTTTTTTGTGAGACTACTTTAAGTATTACAGTTATGTTGCTACCGCTAATTAAGTTCACCCTCTATGTATTAAGTTCACCTTCTATGTTCTCAAAGTAGTCTCACAAAAAAAATGCTCACTCTAATTCTCTTAATTTCGCTATCCTCAAAGTTCATAGGCCATTTCCATTACATTGGTGTCAGAGCTATTGGTTTCTCTTTTTTTGCTTAAGAAGAGAGGTCCTTAAGTTGTTTATGAAAGGTTGAACATGTTCATTGCAATAGGGTAAGTGGGATGGGGATCTATTATCTTGGTTGAGAAGTTCGAGGTACACTGTTGGGAACTATAGTCTTAATAATGGAGCCTCTCCAGGCTTGCCTTTGGCTTAACCATTGTTGAGCTACGAGCAAGATCAACAGGAACCATAATCAACCGAGGAATGTTAGACCCTCTCCACTAGTCTTTGCAACCAACAGTGTCTAAACCATGGGTGTGGTTGCTTAAGAACTAATTTTCAAAGGTAAAGAAGAGTAGCGATTAAGGTTTTTAAGGGTACCAAAGCACAAAGTAATTCTATACATAAGTTTAATTAGCATGGTTGACAATAACCAAGAGAGTAGAATGAACATTCATAACTTTGATTTTGCATATGAAGGTGCTAATGATGATGCCCCCATGTTTGCTAATTATCTTGTTACTAGGTTGCATCAAGCTATGGGCAACCCTGCTTTGCAAGCCAAAGTTACTCAACTGCTTATGGGATTTCCATTCCTCTTCAAGAGGAGAGAGCGCTTAGGAAGCCTCTTGATGAGACTCCCAAAAGAAGACTCTCTCTCATAAGAGAGGAGGAATTCAAAGAACGAGAAAGAAGCGAATCCCTAAGTTCCTCTGAAGATATGGCTCCACGAAGACGACAGTCGTTAACTCCTCCCAAGAGGAAACGGTCAACCCGTAGTCCTCCTCGTCATTGCAAAAGGGAAGAGATAAAACAAAGGAAGAAAAAGGCAAGAAAGAGGTAACCCTCTTCTCCTTCTTCTTCACCTCCTCTTCTTCTGACGAAAGCAATAGCTATTCTCCTTGAGAATACAAGAGGAGAGGCCATCGCAAATCCTACCGTGCATGGCTAAGGTCCCAAAGCTCAAGAAATTCAAAGAGGGAGGAAAGAGTATCTCTTTTCTTACCTAAGGTGCCACCGACAAAGTATTGGCCTTCATCCAACAATTTGATGCGGCCTTTGGAGACGAGGGCTTTACGGAGTCCTCTAAGCTACGTCATGTAGCTGTGCACTTCCAGAAATCTGTTCGTCAATGGTGAGCTAGCCTTCATGGAAACGGTGAAGTCCCAAAGACATGAAAAACTCTAGGAGTTTCCATCATGAATTCCTTGCCAAGCTATGCAAAGGACAAAGTGCTTATCGAATGGCAGAGCCTGAAGCTGCTCTCCCACAAGTCTATCCACAAATATGTGGACAAGTTTTGGGATTTACATCTCAGGGCTACTGTCTTTCAAAAGATAGACTTCGTCGAGCAAAAGAAACAATTCTGTGTGGGATTACCTAAAGAGATGACCAAGTACATTAACTCCCAACGGCCTGGTTCTATCCGAAGTAATCCACCACACTATGATTGCTTCGCGCGCCAAAATTCTTCCCAAGGCAATTTCAACAACAACAACAACAACAATCGATCCAAGAAAATGGGAGTTTACAAAGGTAAAAATAAACTCTCTCTGGAAGAGCTTGAAGGTTTTTGTAAGGACCACAAAATGTTTTAAGTGTGGGGAGCAAGGACATGGCTACGGTTCTTGTCCTAAGAGAAATGCTCGCAATGAGACTCCTAGAGCTTCCACAAATGAAGCTCCAAAAGAGGATGCTCCTTGCAAAGGATTACCTCTCTCCTATGCTTGGGGAAAGGTAAGGGAGCATGATTCCTTCATTTTTTTTGACCCTGGCTCTACTCACAACTTCATATCAACGGAGTTGGCCACTAAGTTGGGCATTCAAGCTTTCGAGATGGGAGATATTGTAACTGCCGCGATGGAGCTTTCAAGGGACATCAAGCCTCCGTTACTCCCTTGATTGGGAAGTTGAGGCTTCATGTCCAAAGCTACGTCGACAAAGAAGACTTTTTCATCTCTCCTCTCCAACATGAGGATGTTATCTTAAGGGCACCATGAGTCAACCACATGGCTGCCAACATGAACTTTCTTGAAAGGAGAATCTACTTCACCTATAGGAAAAAGAGCATGCATATAGATGCTAGTGAGTCTAGACGTACTATACCACTTGTAAATTCACCTGCTTTTGACAAGTCAATGAAAAGCTCAGTTTCTGCGTACATGATTTTTGTCAAAGAGTCTCTAAATGATGCTAATGTTTTAAGAAAGCAAAGTGCTAGAAATCATAGATTTGTCTAATTTTCTAAATGGATTCCAAGATGTTTTTATCGATGATATCCCTTTGGACTTACCTCCAAAATGAGGAGATGATGACTATCGAATTGAGCTCCTACTTGGAAGGTCACTGCCTAACAAGCCTCCTTATCGAGTTTCCCAAGCTCAACAAGAGGAGATCACAAGGCAAGTACAAGAATTGGTAGACAATGGGATGGTGAGGCCTAGCTCCTCTCCCTTTTGTTCTCCACTTCTTCTAGTGCAAAGGAAAGATAGTACATACCACATGCATATGGACTATCGAGCGCTAAACCATATCACTATCAAAAACAGATTTCCCGTACCACGGGTAGAAGATCTGTTTGATAACCTACAAGGTTCGACGTACTTCAATAGGATTGATCTTAAAAGTAGCTATCATCAAATAAGGATAGTGAATGAAGATATCCTAAAGACCGCGTTTCGTACAACATTTGGTATTTATGAAGATTTGGTCATGCCTTTTTGCTTGACTAATGTACATCCACATTCAATCGTTTGATGGGAGAATCTATAATACAAAAGCCTATGGAAAGGGGACCAGCTCCATATAAATCTGGTCCTCAACTGTTGTCATATTCTCTAACTCTCTCTTGCAAAGTATTGTTCATGCCAAGTTAATTAAACATTATGGTTATTTTGCTAATGCTAACTAAGTTCACCCTCTATGTTCTCAAAGTAGTCTCACAAAAAAAATGCTCACTCTAATTCTCTTAATTCCACTATTCTCAAAGTTCATAGGCCATTTCCATTACACCTTTCCCGCTGTCGCTCTTCGATATGAGCTAAGACCTCATTATTGCCATGTTGCAACAAATTAGACAATTGCCTGCTAGTCTTTCCCCAGTGTGTCCATTGCTTACGGATTGTCGGGTTTCAGATTGGAAATCTCTCCCATACTAGGTTGGCCAACATATCGGTTGGCTCAATTTATGCTTTGCTACATTTTGATGCATCGATTTGTGTCTCATGGAAATCAGTTGTGGTCACTCTCCAAGTCTCAATGGTAGTGGCAAAGAACATTATTTCGCATTTGGAAAAATCTTCTCCCTCTCAAAGAATGCATTTTCTTATGGAGATGTATGGTGGGTTCTCTAACTATTGGAACTTTGCTTCATGTATGGCATATTGCCTCCACTCATTGTGTTCGAGCAAACAAAATTGTGTTGCTTTGGAATTCCCGCTGCTCCACGGCTTTCATCAAGCAAGTGTCCTCTATGTTGCACCTTCATTTTCACTATGGAATCTTCCATATACAATTCTGGATTTTTGGAGTGCTCCAATAGTCACTCTTTGTTTGAGGTCTTCTTTAGTTGAGTTAGATTTTGGGTTATGTGGACCATATGGCACCACCATAACTCCTAGATGTTCCATGCCATGAAAATAGACCCTTTCCCCTACTTCAAGTTTTTGCTTATTCAAGCACTTCACTTTGTCATGATGCGAGAGACATCTCTCTTTAAGCTTATAAGATTTACTTTGATTGTTTCTAGCTTTCAAAGCACCATGTTGCTTCCTCTTTTGTACCTCTTATTTATAATGGGTTTTCCTTGGTTTGAGTTTTCCCACATGCAGATTTACAAAAAAAAGTGTGTGAAAGAGAGAGAGAGAGAGAGAGAGACGTGGACACTGCTACGTCTACATGTAAACAATAGGGCGGCACATGAGAAGACAGGTTGCCTCCTCTGCTGAAATCACGAAAGGTAAAGAGAGACCATCAAGTCTCTTCTTTTTCTCAAGAACGTCCTCACATACCCTCCACTGTTTTTGAAAAATGTCATTAAAGTAAGCAATTAAATATCCGGCTTCACATATGTAGCCATTATTGGTCAATGAAAACAAGGCGGCCCAAGGACAAACGGCACTACCGAAAGCAAGCTGTGAAGGCGTTGCTTAGAAGGCCCGCGAGCACAATATGAGAAAAGCCCTTGTTTCCTTCCAAAAAATTCCTTAAGGAGCGGATCAAACACAGAGTTCTATAATGAAGGCATACGAGCATCTAATAAGGGCAGCTTCTGGTACATACCACCATCACCAACAATAAACAAATGGTCTTAGGGGTGCCCACGTGTTATTGATATCCATTCTATTTGGGGGATTTAACGAAAACAGTAAGCCTCCCATGTTGTTGGGACCAGTGATGGCACCAAGAGCACATTACAGGTCTATCAAACACAATGTTCTCGGAAATTACAAAAGAGACTATGGAATTTGCTTTTGTAATTGAAAATTTTCAGCTTTCGCCTAGGCAAGAGAGTTTTCCTGTGTGTTCTTTGAGAGAGAGGGGGGGGGGGGGGGGGGGGGGGGGGGGGGGGGGGGGGGGGGGGGGAGGTATTCTTCTTGAAACAAAGAATGGATGTTTACAACCTTTAGTATACATTGACAAACTTTTAGTACAAAGATGACACGGGCTCTTCACAGGAGAAGTGATCTTTGCCATGGGAGGACACAAAAGGGGTGTCTATGCTCAGCCCTGATGTCTTCCAGCTAACTTCTTCCTAGCTCTCTGACCAAATTGTCTGACACCGACATTTATGCACGCCATAGAATTTTTTTGCAAGAAAGCAATCGATCCTTTCCATAAGGACCACTATCAGTCTGTAAGATGTGGGTCTTCCACTGCACTGCGCTAGCAATGGCTTCTATCTCTTGTATTACGTCAATGGCATCACGAATCAGAGCAGATCCACCGGGACGTAAGATACGGTCCATCTCCAACACGATACGGGTTGCGTCGCAGCTGAAAGAAGAAAAAAGAGTGTGGGTGGGTGTGATCTCCTGTGCAAGGGGAAAAAGAAAAGAAAAGAGTGCAACTAAGCTTGCCCACAAGCCTTGGGATCTAGCGGTCAAAGAAGTTCCATACCTGCGGTTTTCAAGAGAAAACAAGCCTGATGCATGGAGAAGATCATATGTACGAGGATAAGTATCTAATGACTCACACCTGCAGAGCATTTTGTTGAGATGTACTATTAGTAGCCAGACCTTGATGGTTTTGCAACGAGCCACACCATAAAAATAACTGGTTCTCATACTGACCAATCATGAGCTACACCTATGAGTCCTCGGTCATATATAACAGGCAGAGTGTTTGGTGCATTTATTGGTACCACATTCAGTACCCACCAATTAGCTTCTGAATCCACAACAGCTGCTGCAAATCTGCAAGTACAAAGCACGGAACCTAATCTAGGTTACTGTGATGCGTCACATTGCTCCATGAAGAGCTCATGCAACTATGACTTGCAATGGGACTCATGAGACATCACTGCCTTGATTTCCATATTTTGTATTTCATCCGAAAGGAAAAGGCAAAAGCTTACCCTCCATAGCCAGCATTCATGTCCATTACATTTCGGATGTCCGGTAATTTTAAACCCAGCCCACGTTGATAACTCCTCACAATCTCCTTCATGTAGCGCTCTTCTGCTATAAAAGCCTCTGGCTTGGCTTCCTTAGCATCTGTCCTCACGATCGATAATCGTTTAGGTGGAATGTGCAATCGAGCAGGCCATTCAGAAATATTACCCTGGTCCTTATCTAGAAGAGGAGGTGCAATGCATCCCGACATGGGGACATACCTGCAAACAGTTTCATTCAACGGAGCTCCCCAGGTGTAAATTACAGTATGTGTACAGCTTGAAAAGCTACAACCTTACCAAACATCATTTGGATCATCACTTGCATCGCAAATTGGTGGCTCTGACCCTGGTGGCCGGTCTTTATAGCAGGTATTGTCAGAAGGTTTCTGCCATATGGCTATATAATGCTCCTTTGCCACCAAAGTCCAGCACAGACGATCCGTGAGATTGAGCATTGCTATACAACAGAAGGAAACGGAATGAGATCTTGCAATGACCGATCAATACCCATTCATAAGCAGAGATGTTAGGAAAGAAGAGAATGTTTGAATACCAGTGGGGCAGTGTTTTTGTTTTCAATCTTATACCATAAAAGAACACCATATCAGAAATTTGACGAGTTATTTACCACACACATGATATTTTAATTTAGTTCTGGTAAATGATCGTTCACAACCTTCCAACTTGGTGTTCTAAAGCATCCTATACATAAGGAAAGTTCATGATTGATAAGTAATCATTCAACCTTCTAACTTTAAGCTCTCAAACAAATTGTAAATAAGGTCCCCAAAAGGCAGGTGAACACCATAATGGGAAGAATTAAGTATTTGGCTGATTCGCATTGTTGCTTCCTCTTTACCTCATACAAAGAGAGACAAAGAGATTCCTAAAGAGCTTTACCTTGCCACTCCTCTGGAAGATTCCCTTCATGCTTGTACACCGGCTGTGCAGCCCAGGCAAAGTAACCCCCACTTCTTAGTATACGGTCAACTTCAGCCAGGAGAACTCCCCCTGCAAGGTCAACAGGGGGTCCATTATTGTTAGTAAATTTCTCCAGCTTACAACAGCATTACAAAGTTATGTATAGCTATTGCTCTGTACATCCAATGCAAAACGGCACGGTAGCACACGCAGACAGTAGATACATTACATAATACAGATTGTTTACGGTATGACATGGGCTTTCGTACACCATACAAAAATACTGCAGAAACAACAATCTCTTCAATAACGACAAAACAGGTCCCTGTAAAATCACACTTCTGCTCTCTCTCAAGCCCATATCGAGTCCCAAGGTTTGAAAGTCATGCAAATATTCTACCCCTCTCTTAAAGTCTTTAAGAAGTAAACTAATGGGCTATTCACCGCTACATCATCCTACAAACAAGCTGGAAAAGCACAAAAGAAGCATGAAGCCTTCCCCTTGGCAACATATAGCTCAAGTTGTGAATAACTCAATACAACTAAGCTTCTAAGGGCAAGGTCCAAATCCAATTCTCTCCCCCGCACTTTTTATCCACTTGCTTTTTGGCAGCTGCAAGTTAGAGCATAGAATGATTATGGTTTTTTTCCAAAATATAAGCTTAAACCTCCAGAAGCAACCCCAGAGATACAGGCTTTCCCTTTATCAAAGTCCAATAATTCCCCTGTGCAAACCACACCTGTGCACCATATTACAGAGACCTAGATGAGTCCAAAAAAAGCCCAGATTCAACTATAAAGGAAAAGTGCCAGTAAAAGACTCATGGTACTCATTGACAAGACAATATAACCATCAGCTCCATAATGCATAGAATGACATGACATGTGCAGACCATCCCTAGTATGTGTGCATGGCCAACCCACAACCAAGGGGCAGAGCAAATGTGAGTAGAACATAGAAAATGAGGATAAGGCATCTGGAATGTGAACCATTAAAGACACATCCAACAATATTCACCAGGCAAAACAATGCATCCACCATTTGATGAGGAACCTGACATGCAATGTACCATCACGAGTCCATTCAATTCGACATCTTGAACAATGTATGATGTCAAAGGCCTGGCTTGGATACAAGAGACGACGTGTTGCTAGCACAGCTACCATAGCAGGGACGCCACGCTCAAGTGCAAATTGAATTTGATTCTCATGAACATCTTTTGGAGCGATGGATAGTGGTATAACGTTTCGAGACATAAGATAAGCTCCCCAGCTGGCTACTCCACACCCTATATCCAATGCAACACGAGTACGGCGACCGAAGGCAATATCTGGTACCATCTGCAAGATAATGACAATGTTTTTTAACAAAAACATGCAATCTCTTTAAAGAGCTTTACATATTATATTCATACCCTCTCCATTTCATCAAGATATTGGTCAGCTCCATGTGCAAACTGAGTCCCACCTCCGGGGAATATAAACTTATTTTTCTTGATTGCTATCCAGTTCTGTCCACCCTTGTCTTCGACCAACCGCATGTGAGGAACATTGCCATACCAAACCTGAAAAAAGCTAATTTGAAGGCAGATTGTGGGCACAATAATATTGGTAATGTAAAATTATAGTCCAATTACTGGCAAATCTATGAAAAGGAAACAAAGAAAATGGATTTGACAAGTTGGTAATACCAAGATGAATAGTCTCCATACAGCAGTGGTCCATGGATAAGTGTGACTGTGTGTGTGCGTGTGTGTGTGTGTGCGCGCACGTGCACGTGCGCACGTATGCATGCACGTGTGTATGTATGCAGGATACATGGGGTAGATTCACGTGAACCACCACTTCGGCTGAGGCGCTTTGCAATGGCACTAACACCTGCCCCATCAACGAAGTTGGAGGGACTATATGGCAAGGTGAATGAGGTGAGAAACAAAGTGGAGGTGACAATAGACTCCAACAGGATGAGCAACAACTTTTCACGCCACTGTTGAGGGGGAGATATCTATACATGCCTGACATGAGTGTAACAGGATTAGCTGAGGAGGATGAGAGGCTACTACAAACCTTACTCGGTTACCGTCAGAATAGACAGCGGAAGATGCAATGAAGAATCAGGAAGATGCATCCAACAGAAAAATACACATGAATACTGACGTATGGCAAGATCAAAAGATTCTGCTCCCAAACTCTACAAGAGAAGAGCAAGGTGCTAGAGAAAGCCACCAAATAGACTATCAATCCAAAAGATATAGGAGGTAGTCCCGGAAACTGCCTTCCAACTGTCTGGACTCTCAACCTGTGCAACTAGATCACCCAAGGTAGATGACTCGGAAAATAAACATGTGGCACATGGAACCAAATTGTTAGGTGCAGCAGAAGTTAATGTGGAACTTTGCTCAAGATGAGTGCTCCGAACTGTGCTCAAGGTTCCTTTTACTTACGGAAGGGAGAGCCTTCCGTTCCTTTAATGAGAGTGCAAGTAATCACAAACAAAGTGTCACGTGACACATCCAACCCTATGTGTCCGATAAGGGTTCAGTCAGTCCAGTCAGTGTAGATTAGAAGTGATCTGGCACTTTTGTGAGTCTATTCGTAGACCGTGCATGCCCAGTCACTTAGTGTAGATGCATATCCTCTGGTTGCACACAGCATGATCATCAGTATTCCCGTCAGAATCCATTAAAATCAGTTAGGGGATTTTTCCAGTGCATTTTCCCTATTTTTGACATTTAACACTTATTAATTTAAGTGACTTTCCAACAAAAGTAGGTAGGGCAATTTTGCTAAGTTTGTATATAAGCAAACCCAAGTTAGCACTCGATGGCAGAAGAGGCAGCAGGAGCACATGCTCAACAGGCACCTTCTCAACAAAAACCCATCAGCACCCACAAGCACCTGGCATTTTGGTCAACCCTCATAGCCGAGATTTCAGCCTAGCGTTTTTGTAGCCTCGCCATCAACCCCTAGCCTGGCGTTTTCAGTTTTGGCATCGCCTACAGTCCCCCTAGCCTTGCGTTTCAGCCCTGCTATCATCGCCACAGTCCCAGCCAGCTAGCGTTTTTACTAACGCTACCAGATCTGCCAGCGTTTTCATTTTCAGCCTTAAATGAAGCATTTGCAGCAGCGTTTTCAGCATTCAAAACAGTAGCAGATTCAGCCCTAGATGCATGCAAGATATCGTCATTTTCAGCCTTCAAAAACGCAGCCAAAACAGAATTTTTCAGCCAACCGAAACAGTCCCACATTTTCAGCCATAGCGTTTTTATGGACAGCACCGCAGATTTCAGCCCTTAAGTCGTCGTCGTCACCGGCATAGTCCCAAGTTGCATCAGTCCATTGCATCGGCATTGTACCACTTTGTGCAATCATAAGTAGACCACTCTCGCCGACGAGAGTGGGGCCTTCGGAGAGGGTTTTACAACGTCTCTGGTGTCGTATCTCTCTTCTCTCTCTATCTCTCAGTCTCATTCCCTTGCACGCACAGTGTCCATTCACTTTGTTTGTGATCATAGCATTTTCTCATTAAGAACGGAAGGCTCTCCCTTCCATAAGAACTAAAAGGAACCTTGAGCACAGTTCGGAGCACTCATCTTAAGCAAAGCACAAACATTCATTCCGCTGCACCTAACATTGGTATCAGAGCTTTGGCAGTGTTCTGTATCACTCAAGGAAAGAACCACAAGAATCACAATTTTTTTTTGCTTGTTGAGGTCGCACGAACCCAATTTCGCTTGGGCATGTCGATTCTTAATCGTGTTTTTTGAAGAGTGACAGGAATCCCAAGAAAGAAGGGCTTGTCCAGCCTCCCCTTGTGTCTCTTTTCACTCATTGAGAGCGGACCGTGCACTTGGTGGCCGGCCAATCGACGTGAGGTGGGAAAAAGCAACCTTGGTGTGAGCGCAAGGCCGCGAAGGGGTGCACCCGCGGAAAAGAGTAGAACTCGGGTGAAGAGAAGATCCTTCTCACAAGCGATTTGCAAGCAAAAGAAAACCTCAAGAACCTCAAGAACCTCCAGAACCTCAAGAACCCAAATTCCTCGTCAACTTAAGAACCAAAGATCATAGTGCATTGTCGTCACCCGAAGCGAATGGATACTTCGGATACAGGTGATGAGCATGAGAGAGGCGATGAAGGATTCTCCCCACCAGAAGACTTTTCCAACCCTCCCCCTTCGCCATCTATGCCACAAGTTGGACCCACGTCTATGGAGGCGATGGTCAAGTCGATGTTGGACATGATGACACAACAACAAGAATCGAATCGAGTTGCGTTGGCATAACTCGCAAGCAAAGCAAAACAATAAGAAGCTAAGGACCGTGAGCGCGACGAAAGAAACGCAAGACTTGCCGCACAACAAGAAGCCAAATCGCCTTGCTTTAGAACGCGAGCGCGACGAACGCAAAGAAAGAAAACAACAAAGAAAGGCGGAAGTGGCAGCACGAAGCGCGGTCTTTGAGGCCGAGCGTGCAGCTCAAAGAGTGGCCTTGGAGATCGAGCATGAGACTCAACGAGAACTACGCACTCAAGAATTGATTCGACAAGTGCTTGCCTCGAAATCCGAACCACCCAAAGATCGTGGGAGTTCCTCAGGTGGCGCAAGCCACGATGCGGATTCCAACAACCCAGTCACACAGAAGTTGACTATCAGTAAGTATGATGGTAAGATGGATGCTATGGTTATTCATTCTTGGTTGCATCAATTTAATGCTTATTTTGCGACAACTAAGAAGACAATAAATAGCAAAGTTTTGACGACAGCTATGTACCTTGCGGGTGATGCCATCAATTGCTACCATGCATGGCAAGAGGCACAGCTAGCCGCGCACCTAGAGGAAGCCGACGAATTCACGGCCCTTTCCTTCAATTGGGCTCATTTCCAAGACAAACTCAAGGCGAGGTTTATGCCACCTCAGTACGTCGCACGATTGAAGGACGATTGGCGCGCTCTCAAGCAAAATGGTATGCCGGTTATGTCTTTTTCTAATCGTGTTTTGCAGCTAGGTACCCAATTACGCAAATCGGATGATGAACGCAAAGAGGCATTCCTTTTTGGATTAGACGACTATATCAAGTTTGATGTAGAAGTCTTCGATCCAATCGATCTCAACAAGGCGGTAGCGACTGCTCTCGCACAGGAGATGAGACACAACAAGGGACAACCTAAGGAGAACAAGACTTCCACAAGTACCTCGCAGACTTCTCAGAACCCTCAGAACGGTAAGAACGGTAACTCTTCTAACCAATCTTCCAACAGTCTCTCAGAAAAGAATTCTTCCAATGAATCTAAGGGTAAGGCTAACACAATTGCTAAACCTAAGCTTACTCCAGATGAAAAGGTAGCACAAGGAATTGTAGGAGGATACATCACGTCGGAAGAGCAAAGCACTTATTCTAAGAAAGGTCGTTGTTTTCATTGTCACATTAAGGGTCACATAAAAAGAACATGTCCTAAGCTTGAATCGAATGAATCTAAAGAATCCACACAATCCACTTCCTCTGTCAATGCAATTAATGATAACACAAGTGTGCTCCAAGTTTCTCATGACCCTCCCATTGATGATTCTCTCATTAAATGTTATGGTCGTACGTCGGGGCATTGTTTTGTCATATTGTTTGACCCAGGTAGTATGCATGATGTGATCAGTCCCTCTCTTGTTGAGAGAGAGCCCGCCTCGAAGTTGGTCAGAGATCTCCTATCGAGGTCTCTGGCTTTCTTCCCGGTATGGACGCTCTCATCACGGAGGAGTGCCTTGATGTGTTGTTTGCAATTCAAAAAGCTGCCTTCACTAGAAAATTTATTGTTTCTCCTCTCTCAGGATGTGATATGATTTTGGGCATTCGATGGTTTCGTGATAATAACCCTGTCATTGATTGGGAGGCTAACACTTTCACTCTCAATGCCAAGAGTGATTCTCCCATTGTCATTCATGGAGAGAACATTATTCATTCTCCATCTCTCATTGCTAATA
Source organism: Adiantum capillus-veneris (assembly GCF_014529385.1). NCBI lineage: Eukaryota > Viridiplantae > Streptophyta > Polypodiopsida > Polypodiales > Pteridaceae > Adiantum > Adiantum capillus-veneris. The sequence goes on along the minus strand of NC_140949.1, from coordinate 146,592,385 downwards.
TGCAGGACAAGATTGAACCGATTCATGACAAGGAGACTCTCTCAGTCTCTTTTTCTCCAAACCATGACACACCGGATTTGAATGATAATGATAAGCATGATGATTTGCATCATCAAGATGTGATTTCTCACAAGCATGATGATTTGGATGATAAGGACATGCATGATGAGTTGCATGAAGAAGATGTGATTGTTCACAAGGATGATGTGTTAGTCGATGCTTTTTCTAGCGAAGCTAACCTCGTTGCAAATTCGATCAATCACGAAGAACCGATCTTGGCTCTCGAGCCTAGGTCCAAAGAGCCTTCACAGGAAGTATTATGCATGATCGATACGCACGCATTGTTCGAATGTTTCATTCGTGATCGTTTCCGGTATTCTAGTCAACATCTTTATGTGATCCCTTTTCCTAGGCATGACATATCGTATGTTGAGTACGTTTCTCTCATGGATGAGCACGAATGTATGCGGATTTTTCATGAAAAGTTGAAAGGTATGTATGTAAGGAAGTCACAATCCATGTCTCTTCCTTGGCATGACACAGTTTCCGAACGAGCACATGAAAGTATGAGCACCAAGCGTGGGCATTTCCATTGTGTTTTGCCACAGTTGATTGCTCTAGATCATAAGAGAAAGATTCGATCTCATTGTTTGCATGTGTTTGATGAACCGGTTGTCACTCCGTCTCTATGTTTATCTACATTGCATACACAGTCTTTAGCGAAGACAAGATTTTTTCCACTCACTTTACATGGAATGGGTATGTTCATGGTTTTGTGTTGGAAATGGTTTCGCGAATTTTCAGCCATGGAGATTCTTGACGAAGAAAGAAGCATGACTAACGACGAAGTTAAAGCATCGAAGGAGCCACAAAAGACTTTGTGTCGCTTTCGGCGCGGCCCAAAGAAGCAAGCATTGCAGACCTTTATGAAGTTCAAGTACTGCACGACCCACACATCAGAGTGGGCCAGCGAAGAGTCCCTTCCAAGATTCCGGATGCTATTGGCGATCTCCCTCGACGCCATACAGTTCGGTACCAGTACCTCACTTTGAAAAGGAGGGGATGTCACGTGACACATCCAACCCTATGTGTCTGTGGACAAGCTACAGCATGATCAACAATCCAGTCAGTCTAGATTAGAAGAGATCTGGCACTTTTGTGAGTCTATTCGTAGACCGTGCATGCCCAGTCACATTAGTGTAGATGCATATCCTCTGGTTGCACACAGCATGATCATCAGTATTCCCGTCAGAATCCATTAGAATCAGTTAGGGGATTTTTCCAGTGCATTCAACCTATTTTCCCTATTTTTGACATTTTTCACTTATTAATATAAGTGACTTTCCAACAAAAGCAACTAGGGCAATTTTGCTAAGTTTGTATATAAGCAAATCCAAGTTAGCACTCAATGGCAGAAGAGGCAGCAGGAGCACATGCTCAACAGGCACCTTCTCAGCAAGAACCCATCAGCACCCACAAGCACTTGGCGTTTTGGTCAACCCTCATCGCCGAGATTTCAGCCTAACGTTTTTGTAGCCTCGCCGTCAACCCCTAGCCTCGCGTTTTCAGTTTTGGCATCGCCTACAGTCCCCCTAGCCTGGCGTTTTCAGTTTTGGCATCGCCTACAGTCCCCCTAGCCTGGCATTTCAGCCCTGCTATCATCGCCACAGTCCCATCCAGCTAGCGTTTTTACTAACGCTACCAGGTCTACCAGCGTTTTCATTTTCAGCCTTAAATGAAGCATTTGCAGCAGCGTTTTCAGCATTCAAAACAGTAGCAGATTCAGCCCTAGATGCATGCAAGATATCGTCATTTTCAGCCTTCAAAAACGCAGCCAAAACAGCGTTTTTCAGCTAACTGAAACAGTCCCAGATTTTCAGCCATAGCGTTTTTATGGACAGCAGATAGAAGACCGCAGATTTCAGCCCTTTAGTCGTCGTCGTCATCCCCGTCGTCGTCACCGGCATAGTCCCAAGTTGCATCAGTACATTGCATCGGCATTGTACCACTTTGTGCAATCATAAGTAGACCACTCTCGCCAACGAGAGTGGGGCCTTCAAAGGAGGGTTTTACAACGTCTCTGGTGTCGTATCTCTCTTCTCTCTCTATCTCTCAGTCTCATTCCCTTGCACGCACAGTGTCCATTCACTTTGTTTGTAATCATAGCATTTTCTCATTAGAATGGAAGGCTTTCCCTTCCATAAGAACTAAAAGGAACCTTGAGCACAGTTCGGAGCACTCATCTTGAGCAAAGCGCAAACATTCATTCCGTTGCACCTTACACAAAGTGGATAAACAATGTGAATGAAGGTGCTGAGACTGAGAGATAGAGAGAGAAGAATACGACACCAGAATGTTATCAAACCCTCCTCCAAAGGCCCCACTCTCTATGGCGAGAGCGGTCTACTATTAATCGCACATATCTCTACAATGCTTTGGACTTGCCGACGATGTCGACGACGATCAGGACGACAACGAGATGGACTGAAATCTGAAAACGCTAATGGCTGAAATCTGTAAATCTTTATCTGTTGAATTCTGACTCTATGTCGGTGACGACGGCGATGACGACGATGCAACGACGACGCCTGCAAACGCAGATGCTGAAATCTGCCTTTTCCGGGCTGAACCTGTAAACTACGCTGGATTTGACTGTGCGGCGAGGATCTGCTGCGGGATGGTGAGATCTGCAAGGTTTGGGACTTCTACTGCAATGTTTGAGTGCTGAAAACTGAAAACGATGGTGCTACTATGGATCTTGTCGCAATGGAACTGCAAAACGCCGAGGCTGATCTGCAAACCAAAAACTCTAGGGCTAGTTCTGTATTGCTGGAGAAATCTGCTAATGCTAGGGCTGATCTGTTGTGTTGCTGTGGAATCTGCTAACGCTAGGGCTGATCTGCTATGCAAACGCCAGGGCTGATCTTCAATGCAAAAACACTAGCTCTTTGCTGATGCAAAAACGCTAGCTTTGCTAATGGGGGGGGGGGGGGGGGGTCCCTGCTAAGAAGGTGCCTGTTGAACCGAAGTTCCTGCTGCCTCTTTTGCCTGAAAGTGCTAGCGCTAGGTTTGCTTATAAACTTGGCTACTGAATTTGCCCTACCTAGTTCCCAACAAAAGTCACTTAAAAATATTAAGTGAAAAATGTCAAAAATAGGGAAAATAGGTCTACGCACTGTAAAAATGCTCCTGATGGGTTCTAATGGAAATCTGATGGAAATCTGATGGTCATGTTGTGTGCAACCAAAGGATATGCATCTACTCTAAGTGTCTGGACATGCACGGTTTGCGAACAAACTCACAAAAGTGCAAGATCACTTCTTATTCTAGACTGACTGAACTGAACTAAACCCTTGTCATGAAGTAGCTTGTCCACGTACACATAGGGTTAGATGTGCACGTGACATCCCCTCCTTTTCAAAGTGAGGTACTGGTACCGAGCTGTATGGCGTCGAGGGAGATCGCCAAGAGCGTCTGGAATCCTGTGAAGGACTCTTCGCCGGCCCACTCTGCTGCGTGGGTCATGCGATACTTGAACTTCATAAAGGTCTGCAATGCTTGCTTCTTTGGGCCGCGCTGAAAGCGACACAAAGCCATATGTCGCTCCTTCAATGCTTCATCTTTGTCCATTGTCATGCATCTACCTTTTTCAAGATCTCCGAGGAGGAAAATTCTTGAAACCACTTCCAACACAAAAACATGAACATACCCATTCCATGTAAAGTGACTGAAAAAATTCTAGTCTTCTTTAAAGATTGTGCATGCAATGTAGATAAACCTATATAGAGACAGAGTGCCAAACCGTTCTTTCTTTGGCCTCCAAGCGTGCTTGCTCACACTCACGCTCTATGGAGTCTCTTTGCTACTGGTGGCAAGGGCCCGTCGTGCGTTCAAAAGGCGGGAGAGAGGGGAAGTGAAACCGGCTCGTGGGACGGTAGGCTTTGGCTTTCACCCGAAATTCTTTACTTTACTTCAGGCGCACACAGAGAGAGAGAGTACTTTGCAAAAGGAACCTACGGGAATTAATACTTAAGTACACACACGGCTCGAAAGCTAGAATGCTCCAAGCAAACGCCGACAACTTGTAGGCCCCAAAATTGGCGCCCCTTTCGGTATTTCTTTATTCTTTAGGAGGGTAAATTACAAAGAAGAGTCCTGGGAATCCTTTATCTGTATCGAGCTAGATACCACCTGTTTTGGCCAAATTTCGGCAACATAACAGCCCCAAAACTTTGTGCGAAACCAATTCCCCTACTGGAACTCACTTCCACTATAACAGACTTGGACACTCCAAGTCAAGAATCAATCGCAACAGCACCAAATAACCACTTCAAAACAATTCACAGATCACAATAGATTTGCATTGGCCTGGCGGAGTTCCGTACCTAGAGATATTGGCCCCAAAGACTAGCGCCCCTTTCGGTATTTCTTTTTGTATTAATCAATTCAAAGTACAAGAGAGCGGCTCGGGGTTCACTCTCAGATTCTGCGTCCAGACGCTCTGAGAAGTGAATGCCCAAAACCACTTATTTAAAGTTACAAGGGATGCCAAAAAGCAGAGCCCCAAAAGCTTTCAAATCAAAAGCAAAATCCCTCTCTCTCAAGCTCTCTTGGGCTTTAATAAAATAAAGCAAATATTCTCTCTCTATCTCTCTCAACTTGTGTCGCCAAAAGTTGAGATTTTCAGCCCGCAAAACCCACCGCGATTTCCGGAAATCCGTACGCCCTGGCCACGTGGCAGTTCAGCACTTTAGGGTTTCAGCCAGAAAATTAGGCTTAGGGTTTCCAAAAATTAGGGTTTGCTGAAAATTAGGGTTTTTGGCAGATTTTAGGGTTTGCAGGAATTTTAGGGTTTCTGTTGTCCGTAGCCACGTCATCACTTTGTGACATACCCCCCTCTTGAAAGCATTGTAATCGACCGCGATTACGCCTGCAAAACCGACAAAAGCCATAAACCGTCTTAGCAGACACTGACTGTTAGTACCTTCGTACTAGGAACACACATCTAGCACATGTACCAAATCGACAGTCCCTCACACGACATCACATGACATTCAACATTCATTCAGATCTTAAATCATGATTTATCGGCAATGTAGCTAGCAATCGCATCTAGGAGCAATCGGGACCTCATAGATGTCCGATTGACTAACCCCTATTGCAACCATGTCTATTCGAGATCAATCAGACCAAAATGCTGCAGTCATTTCATCTATCAGTTCCTGCACTCAAAAGAAGTGAAGAAACAAATCAGTATCATTATCAGGAATTCCATTTCATAAAATCATACAGCAAAATACTGTCAGCTCTCAGTATCCCTGAAGCTCAAAGAGACATCAGTGACTCTAGTATCTACATCAAGGTATCTGTTGACAAAGGAGCGGAGTGACTCCCCTCTTGTGCATCCCACTGCACCAGATCTCCGGCCAAGCTAAATTCTGGGTTCCATTTGGAGTACCAAAAGCATCGAGGTAAAGTTTCACAATCTGAGGAGTATCTGCTAGGTCCTCCTCCTCCATCCACTTCGCATCTAGTGCAAGATAATTCTTGAACTTAACCAAGAACCGCCTTCGGACTTTACCTTTAGTCTTCGTATCTTTATGTGCCAAAATCTGTTCATGAACAAGGATCTCCTCGTTTTCTTCCACTTCGGGTTGCTCATCAAGCTCCCCATCATTAGGCACATCACCTTTAAAAGGTTTCAAGAGACTCACATGGAATGCATTGTGAATCCTCCAAGTATCTGGCACTTTCAATCGGAAGGAGACATCATTTATCTTTTCAGTGATCTGGAAAGGTCCGTAGTATCACATACTAAGCTTTGGAAAAAGCCTCTCCTTTCCCTTTTTCTTTCGTAGGCGTGCCTTCTCAAAACATAAGAGCACCCAATCATCCTCCTTCAATTTCAGGTCGCGACGATGACGATCCGCTGCCTTTTTCTGTCATTCTTGAGACTTTTGCAAAGTCTGGCGAACCTTGGCAAAAGCCGTATCCAAATCTTGCGTATATTCATCCACTTCAAAGATATTATCTTTCGTGCTCAGGAAGGGTGGAACCTTCGCAGCACCTTCAACAATCTCAAATGGCGCCTTCCCCGTCGAAGAGTGTATCATGTTATTGTAGGCAAATTCCACCAAAGGTAAGAATCTTTCCCATTGAGTCTTCTAATCTGAGATATAAGACTTCAATAAATCTAAAACCACTGAATTTGCAATCTCAAATTGCCCATCAGTCTGCAGGTGGAACGATGACGAGAACTGCAACCGCGTGCCAATGTTCTCCCAAATTGCCTTCCAAAACAAACTCTTAAATTTGGGGTCTCTGCCAGACAATCGTCTCAAGCATGCCATGTAATCTGAAGATCTGGGCCACAAACAATCTTGCTAAGTGATCCGGCTTGACTGTTTTCTTCACTGGAATGAAATGAGCATGTTTGCTAAATCTGTCAATAACAGTCCAGATACCATCGTGACCACTCTGTGTTCTCGGGAGATCAAAAATGAAATCCATCGCAATACTTTCCCAAGGGCAGGTGGGTATGTGTAAAGGCTGTAACAATCCCTGTGCCTTATGCCTGTCAAACTTGACCTCTGGCATACTAAGCAACTGCGCACAAACTCTTCCACATCCTTTTTGAGTCTCGGCCAAAAGAAGTAGTTCTCTACCCCCTTCATGGTGGTAGCAATGCCACGGTGACCTATAAAAGGTGGACAATGGCATTCAGTCATAACCTTTTCCCTCAACGGCTGTGTAACGCACAACATAGTCTTTTTTATCAAGTAGCCTTCCCGAAGGGAGTATCCAGCTACTATCTCCCCATCTCGTATCCGTGTGAAAATATCTGCAAAATCTGTATCTGTGGCATACTGATCGACCATATCCTCGAAGCTCCTATGATGTATCGCGGAAATAGCCAGAACCAACGACTTCCGAGACAAAGCATCTGCCACCACATTCTTCTGTCCCTACACGTGGACAATCTCGAAGTGAAACTGTGACAAGATGTTCGCCCACCGCATTTGCTTTTCCGAAAGCTGCTTCTGTGACAAGAAGCAGCGCAAACTCTGATGGTCTGTAAAGACAATAAAATCCGCTCCGAGTAGGTAATGCCGCCACTGAGTAAGAGCATGGATAACCGCCAAAAGCTCTTTCTCATATATCTGTGTTGTCATCTCCGGCCTAGAGAACAATCGGCTCTCGTAAGAAATGACATGGCCTTCTTGCATCAAGAAAGCACCCAGACTACGACCACAAGCATCACAGTATACTTCAAATGACTTCTGCAAGTCCGACAAAGTCAGAACTGGTCCCGTAGTCAATTTCTTCTTTCAAGGTCCGAAAGGCAGTCACCTCTGTGGATCCCCACGAGAAAGGGAATCCTTTCTGTGTCAAGATATGCAAAGGGGAAGCAACCTCAGCAAACTTTCGTATGAACCGCCTGTAGTATGAACACAGTCCCAAGAAGCTTCTAACTTCATGGACATTCTTCAAATCGGGCCAATCACAGATAGTCTCTATCTTGGTCGGGTCCATTTGCACTCCAATTGCTGAGACAATGTGTCCCAAAAAGTGTATCTCTTGTAGAAAAAATTCACTTTTCTTTGCATTAATCACTAACTTGTGATCTCGTAATGCTTGAAAGACTTGAAGCAGATGATCTCTGTGTTCTGCCTCATTCTTGGAGAAAACAATGATGTCGTCAAAGAAAGTGCCAACAAATAGTCTATACTCTCGAAAAATCATGTCCATCATTTGGTTAAATGTCGCAAGAGCATTGGTTAAGCCAAAAGGCATCACCAAAAACTCAAATAACCCAAAAGTAGTCCAAAAGGCCGTCTTGTAGACGTCTCCCGGCGCGATTCGGATCTGATGATATCCACTCTTCAAGTCAATCCTGCTAAAGCACGAGGATCCCTGTAACCTGTCGAGTATATCATCGAGCCTAGGAATCAGAAATCTGTTCTTGATGGTGATTTTGTTGAGAGCTCTATTGTCGATGCACATCCTCCAAGATCCGTCTTTCTTCAAAACCAACAACACTGGAGAGCAATACGGTGAAGTACTAGGCTCGACAAGACCCTTTTCCAAGAGGTCTTTCACTTGGTTCATAATCTCTTCATTCTGTGCTTGGCTCACACGGTAAGGTGGCCGGTTCGGTGGTGTGCTTCCAAGTATCAGATCAATGGTATGATCTTCAGGACAAGCAGGTGGTAACTCTCCTGGTAGGCCCTCTGAGAAGCAATCGACGTGAGAGTGGAGAAAATCTTGGCGTTCTTTATCAAGTTTAGACATATTTGTCCTATGCTTATCGCTCAATTCTTTCATAAAGATCGAGTAAACAAACAGACTGGATTTCATTAATTTTGAAATGGCCGAAGCCGATACAATAGGGACAGACTCGCCCTTCAGTTTAATATCAAGTACAATTGTTCTGCCCTTTTTTGTAGTCAAAGTCGGTTTTCTCGCCCGATAATCGACCACGGCGTTGTTCTTGTGGTACCAAGGAATCCCTAAGAGAACATCACAATCCTCCAAAGGCATTACGAAGAAGTCCTCATGCCCCAAATACCCCTGACAATGCAACCGAAGTTTGCCAATGACACGTGTAATGGCTACGTCCTTGTCGGGTGCCGCTAGAACTGCCTCTACAAGTGGTCCCATCCGATCGGGAGTAATCTTGAGCCGTGCCGCCAATTCCAGTGAAATGAAGTTTGCCTTGGCTCCTCCATCAAAGAAAATCAGGGCCTCTTGATCTTTCGCTTTGCCCCAAGCTCGGGAAAGTTCTGTACTCTCATCCATGGTGTCGGGATCGGTACCCACACAATCTGGAACCAGTCCTGTTTTCATCTTTCCTTTTCGTCCACGTTCCTAAGCTACTCTCGAACTCTCACGCCTGTCGTCATCCTTATCATTCTGTTCTTTCTGTGCCTTTTTAGGGCACTTCGCGTAGATGTATCCCTGTTCCCCGCATCCAAAGCACTTCCCCTCTTTGATGAATCGAGCTCGCTCCTGAGGAGTAAGCTTGGGTCGTGCATCCTTTTTCTCTGGGTTGCTCTTTTTCTTTCTACTTTCATTCCCAGAAGTCTGTTCGGCTCGCGGTGTCATGTTCTCATCTGTGGGGTGAGTCAGACTGCCAGAGTGAATGGCAAAGCCCCGCTTTGCATGACTCATCAACTCCTGAATAGAAGCTGACTTCTGCTCCAAGCAGTGATCTTGGATCTCTGTAGGTAGACCCAAGGTGAACCGCTCAATCTGTTCTCTGAACGTGATCTTCTTGAATGAAGAGGCGGGTAGAAAAGAGCTCCATAATCTTTCACAATAAGCATTGATTGTATCTTTCTTGGTCATCCGAAGATGGTTCCAAGCAGCTCGTATATCTCGTTCATATTCTTGCGTCAACCAAGAAGAAATAAAAAGCTTTTTGAATTTCAGCCATTTAACTGGCGTAGTCTTGTTTAAAAGAAGCGTGGACCACCAAGTGCGAGCATTCCCCTTAAGGTAAGAGGTAGCTCTTTGAATCTTGGAGTGCTCTGAATAACGTCCTCCCGCGAAAGCAATGTCAAATTGCTGTATAAACGACAAAGCCTTCGAAGCATCTGAGTATCCTGAAAAAGTATCAAACTTGATCGAGTGGCCACCTTCCCTAAACTCTCGGACTTTCTTGCTTTTATCTTCGAGAAAGTCATACTGGTTGGCTTTGTAAAAATTCTTCTTGTTCGCATAGAAGTTTCCATCATCAGAATCTGAGTTGTCTGTAGACGAGTCCTCAGTAGAACTGTCAGGCTCTGGGCGAGATTTAGCCTTCTTTGCCTTTTTCTTGCCCTTTCCGAAGCTTTGTTTCTTGCTTCGCTTTTTACCTTTCCTGTCTTCTTCGCTCGAATCTGAAGAGCTAGAAGAACTGTTATAAGAAGAAGAAGAAGAAGAACTTCAAATCGAACACGCTTCTTCTGTTTCTTTGCCTTGTCAAAAGTCGACTGACGACCCAAATATCTCGGGAAGTCAGTGCTTTTCTTCTGCTTTTTGCCGTGCCTTTTGGCTTTCTTTTGCGCGTCAAAAAGTTGGGAAATCCGTGCATCAACCACCTCTTGTAATTCCTTCACTATTTGTGATCAAAAGGTTTCTTGAGAGCAGGTTTCAGTGGTGGTGTAGTGGTTTTCTGCCACTGTGCATGCACTTCCTGAAAAGAAGTCTCGCTCATATATTTTGCCAGTTTCGGATCCTTCGCAAAACTAAGCATCATCTTTGTTGCATCGCCGATCAATTGACGACGCTTCATCTCTCTTTGCTCCGCCTGAGTAGGCCGAGGCGGGCCATACTCTCTGTCAGAATCTTTGTTGTGATCCCTGTCTGCATCTCCAGATGCAGAGGGAGTCGACTGATCCTTGCATGAAGCCATAGGTGCCGCGGAAAAAATTTGGGGATTTGATTTCCCGTAGAAGAGAAATCAGCCGTGCTCTGATACCACTGTAACAGACTTGGACACTCCAAGTCAAGAATCAATCACGACAGCACCAAATAACCACTTCAAAACAATTCACAGATCACAATAGATTTGCACTGGCCCGGCGGAGTTCCGTGCCTAGAGATATTGGCCCCAAAGACTGGCGCCCCTTTCGGTATTTCTTTTTATATTAATCAATACAAAGTACAAAAGAGTGGCTCGGGGTTCATTCTCAGATTCTGCGTCCAGATGCTCTGAGAAGTGAATGCCCAAAACCACTTATTTAAAGTTACAAGGGATACCCAAAAGCAGAGCCCCAAAAGCTTTCAAATGAAAAGAAAATCCCCTCTCTCTCTCAAGCTCTCTTGGGCTTTAATAAAATAAAGCAGATATTCTCTCTCTCAACTTGCGTCGCCAAAAGCTGAGATTTTCAGCCTGCAAAACCCACCGCGATTTCCGGAAATCCGTACGCCCTGGCCACGTGGCAATTCAGCGCTTTAGGGTTTAGGGTATAGGGTTTGCTGAAAATTAGGGTTTCTGGCAGATTTTAGGGTTTGCAGGAATTTTAGGGTTTTCGGCAGAAATTAGGGTTTCTGCTATCCGTAGCCACATCATCACTTTGTGACATCCACTGGCATAAACCCTCTGATTCCTGACCAAAAACAGTAAATTCAGCACGCTGTATTTACTGGTTTTTGCCCTGTTTGTAGCCCCAAACAGTCCCCTAACTGTCCTCTGCCAGTGGGACACTATTCCCAATGGTTTTGGCAGCCGTATGGCTGAAAAACAGTCAATTTACAGCACATACACAGCGCTGAAAACGCACCTACCCCCGTTCCTGCTCAAGGAGGCTCTTGCCTCAGCACAAAAGCATGAACCCACACAGCTGTACATCAGTCAAATGAAGAGCCCTCTTGTGGGGCATCACATAATTGCACATAGGGGAAAGAGAGAGAAGTGTGTAGTGTGCAGGGCATCTGTACATGAGAGGGAAAGAAAGCACTCCATAGCTCTTAACCTGTGACAAAATGCAAAGTGAGGCCTCCCCCAGCTTAAATTTCAGCGCCCATTTTTCTGAATGAGGCAAGTGCATGAAATTCTGCCACTTGGCGTGATTACAAGCTTTTGCCCGTTTCGGGGTTGCCGCCTAAAAATCTCCCGACTGGTTGCCAGTTGACTTCGCGGCAGACTAGTAAAGTGTTCCCCTGGTCATACCGAAGGTAATGACGCGAACACATTTCACGGCCCAAAATAGCAGTTCCCTAATTTTAGGAGATGCTTCCGTTGGGCTCTCACTGATCATCTGACCATCTATCCTCATTGGGACCGCATCTAAAAGTTCAGTGTGGTCCAATTGTCGAATACTTTCTGTTGGTGATCCCACCTTGACTTTATACCTTTATTGAGTTCACTTCCTAGTATCCACCAACTTGCTAAGTGCGATGGGGGGACCTACATGACCTTGCATTGAGCCTAGACATCCTCTTACTATACGAATTCCAGTGCCGACCAACTTCCCGTCTGCGGGTGAAACTACCGTTCACATTGGCCGTACAATGTTCGACCATTCGCAACTTCAAAAAGAGGGTCTCAAAAATAAAACAAAAATCATTGGAAAGAAACCAACAGCTAAGGTTAGCAATTGCCACATCCTCGTGACATAGTTAACAGTTGATACGTCCTCGTGACATACCCCCCTCTTGAAATCACAAACGTCCTCGATTGCATACCATAAATACACGCCACTGATGATCTTGTGTTGTTAGCGCTCTTTTATCATCGCATGTATCCACAAGAAAGGTCATAACACATAGATACAAATGACTTAATGAGACCTTCATACTTTATGTCATTTCCATCTATTACACTGAATTCATATGTACATTTGATGTACTAGCCCTATCATTACCCAGTTGGGACATACGTAGGTTGTAACCCAAAGGCTTCAAGGTAAAGTTGCAATACATTTGGTGATTCTGACAGTTCATGCTCTTCCATCCACTTTGTATACATAGGCAGATAGTTCTTGAACTTCACCAAATAGCGTCTTGCAACTTGTCCTTTAACTTTTCTGTCCTTATGTGTCAAAACTTGCTCAAGTACTAGGATCTCATCAAGTTCCTAAACTTCTGGCTGATCCTCATCTAGAATATCTTTTGGCACATTATCCACGAAGAGACTCACGTGAAACGCATTATGAATCTTCCACGCATTAGGTAATTTCAGCCTATAAGCCACATCGTTGATCTTGTCAAGCACTTGAAAAGGCCCATAGTAATGCATACTGAGCTTAGGAAACCACCGTTCCTTGCCCTTCATCTTCTTTAACCTTGCCTTTTTGAACCTCAACAGAACCCAATCACCAGGTAATAACAGCAATTCACGATGACGATCAGCAGCCTTTTTTTGCTTTGCCCGAGTCTTCTCCAAGGCAACTTTAATTTTCTTATACATTTCATCCATGTTCTCAACATATCGATCTGCCTCAAAGATCTTGTCCTTTGTATGCAAAATGGGAGGAACCTTTTTGCCGCCTTCAACAATCTTGAAAGGTGCTTTGCCAGTTGACGAATGCACCGTATTATTGTACGCATACTCAAGCATAGGCAAATACTATTCCCACTTGCCCTTATTATCTGACACACAGCATTTCAGCAGAGCTAAGACAGTAGAATTAGCCTCTTCTAACTGTCCACCGGTTTGTGGATGAAACGAAGACGAGAACTTGAGCGTAGTGCCCATGTTCTCAAACAATCCTCTCCAGAACAAACTTGTCATGGAGGATCACGATCACTGCCAATTCATTGTGGCATACCATGGTACTTAAACACATTGTACATAAAATCCATACAGGAATGCCTCCTTGCGCTCCGCATCCCATTTGCGTAATTGAGTGCCGAGCTTCAAAACACGATTAGAGAAAGACATGACTGGCATTTTGCTTTAGAGCGCGCCAATCGTCCTTCAATCGTGCGAGGTACTCAGGTAGCATAAACCGCGCCTTGAGCTTGTCTTGGAAATCGGCCCAACTGAAGGAAAGGGGCGTGAATTTCGTCGGCTTCCTCTAGGTGCGCGGCCAACTGTGCCTCTTGCCATGTGTGGTACCAATTTATTGCATCACCAGCAAGGTACATGACTTCCGTCAAAACTTTGCTATTTCCTGTCTTCTTAGTTGTCGCAAAATAAGCATTAAATTGATGTAACCAAGAATGAATAACCGTGGCATCCATCTTACCATCATACTTACTGAAAGTCAACTTCTTTGTGACTGGGTTGTTATAGTCCGAATCTCGGCTTGCGCCACTTGATGAACTACCAACATCTTTGGCTCGCTCCGACTTCGAGGCGAGAACCTGGCGAACCAATTCTTGCGTCCGTAGTTCTCTCTGTGCCTCACGATCGGCCTCCAATGCCGCTCGTCTATCTTCGGCCGCCAAGCGCGCATCATCGCGCTCACGCTCCAAAGCTGCTTTTCTTTCTTTTCGTTCCTTGTCCGCCAAGCGCGCTTGTTCACACTCGCGAATCATCCGTTCCTTGGAGACTGCCTGTCGTTCTTGGCGCTCGTACTCCAAGGTAACGTGTTGCGCTTCTTGTTGAGCCATCGCAATGTCACGTGACACATCCCAACCCTATGTGTCCGTGGACAAGCTACACCACAACAGGGTTCAATCAGTTTAGTCAAGTCTAGATTAACAGTGATCTGGCACTTTTGTGAGTCTATTCGTAGACCATGCATGCCCGGTCACTTAATGTCACGTGCGCACTTCACTTGCGCTACGTGGACATGCTTCTGCCATAGTCTAGCATGAGTCTTAGCTTAGGACTGAGCCTGGCACCTTTGTGAGCCTCTAGCAAGACGTGCATGTCCAAGCCAGTCACACTTGCATACCCTCTCTTGCACAAGAACAGTCATTTCATCGTGCAAGCATTTTACTGCGCGAACCACCTCTTATAAGTCATTTCATTAAAAGTGACTTTTGGAATTCTTTTTGTAAGTTTGTTGGAAAAGTAGGTAGGGCAAATTGCTAAAGATCTATAAAAGAAACCCTTTGGGCACTCAGTAGAAGCAAAAGAAGCAAGGACACAAGGAGGCAAGCAGCACCTTAGCAGGATCCCTAGAGTTCTCTCAAGAAGAAGAAGAAGGCCCAGATCAGCCTGTCGTTTTCAATTTTCAGCCTTAACACCGTCATTGTCGACACCATCGATGTCGTCATTGTCATCGCGGTCCCTATCTTTACGACGACACCTTCGTCATAGTCATCGCAGATCCCTATCTTGACGACGACACCTTCATCATCATCATCGCAGTCCCGGACTTGACAACGACACCATCGTCATTATCGTCACAGTGACCATCGTCGTCGTCGTTGACATCATCGTCGTTGGCATAGACGGGCAGTACCCGTCGTCGACATCATCGTCTTCGACATAGATCCCGTCGTGGACATCCCGTTTTCGACACAGAACCATCGTCGACTTCACCGTCTTCGACACAACACCGTCGCCGACATCATCGTCATCGACAAAGACCCTTAGTACCTCGTCGTCGACTTCATCATCTTCGACATAGACCTAGTCGTCGAACTCCCCGTCTTCGACATAGAACCCGCAGTACCCGTGTTGGCATCATCGTCTTCGACATAGAACCTTAGTATCCCTTCAATACCTCAGTACCGAGTACCACAGCATCAGCATCTAGTCATTGTAGTAGCATTTGTGCAAGAATAAAGAAAGTACTTGCTCTGGCAACAGAGCCAGGGGGCCCTTGAGGGTTGGGACCCGACATCCTTGTGTCGTCTCTTTTTCTCTCTCTCTCGTCGTCTCTCTTTCGTACAATTCAATTCAGTTCTTTCAAGTGAAGTAAAGTGTCCCTTGTGTTTGTTTGCGGAGTACTAGATCCGAGCAAAATCCTTATTCTCTTCCGCTGCACCTGACATTGGTATCAAAGCTCTGTGCGTGCTTCGTCTTCGCGAACTCAAGGGAAGAACCATCAAGAACCTAAAGAAGAACCTCAAGAAGGAACCCAAGAAGAACCATCAAGCCCAAGAACCCAAGGAACCTCTCCCAAATTTTTTTCCCTGAAGAATCTGAGTCCCGACCATGGATTTACCAGATTCCATCTTCATTGCCATGTCTTTGAAAGAAGATCGACATCGGATACATGAGAACCCAGATCTTGAGTAACAAGATCTTCTAGCCTTGTATGCGGATATGGAAGGAGTTGGAAACAGGATCCCTAACCCAGAGTTACCGGGGAACGGCATTTTAGGGCCTTGGAACGCCGGAACGGCGTTCCGGCCGGCTGGAGGTTTCTAGAACGCGTCGGAACGGAACGGCGTTCCGATTGAAAGCTGTCACCGGAACGGGACCACTGGAACGGGACGGAACGGGCCGGAATAGCCCCAACGGCAGTTTTTGAAATTTAAAAAAATGACTGTTGGGCAGCCAACGGCCATTTTCAGCAGTGAAAAAAGTATATAATGCCCCCCTCCTCCCCCATTCTTCACACACTCATCAAGCCTCAAGGCCCATTATCCCTTGCTTGAGCCTTGCTCTCAACTCTCAAGCCAAGCTCATTCTCCCTAGCTTGCTCTCAACTCTCAAGCCATAGTGTGGCGCCGCGGCATGCCTCAAGGCTCAAGCTCTCAACCTCTCTCTCTCTTGGGCTAACTTCTAAGTTCTAACCCTCAACTTTCAAGGCTCAAGGCTCAAGCTCTCACGGAATCAAGCGGCAAGCCTCTCTCTCTCAATCCCTCTCTCTCTCTCAAAGTTCAAGATCAAGCTCTCTCTTTCACGGATAATCCATCATCCATGGCCTCTTCTTCTCGTTCAACCCCCTCCATTCATGCGGGCAACACTCAAAAGGCGAAGGAATGGGATGAAGTGACCTTGGAGGGCACCTTGTCTGCGGCGGGAGGTTCTCGTGCATGGGGATGCAAGCTATGCTCTTACACGCGGAAAGAGGGGCATGACAAAGTGAGGGCACACTTTCTTCGAGTGTCGGGACATGAGGTGAAATTTTGTGCCAACGTAACCATCGAGAAGAGGAAGGAGCTCGAGGAAAAGGATCGGCAATTCAACCATAAAGCCAAGCCGGCACGCAAAGGTATTGATCCAAAGACCCTCATTTTCCCTTCTTCCTCTCTACCCGGTGTAGGTGTTGGTGCATCTTCAAAAGGTCCAATTCGTCGCCAAAAGACCCTTGCCACCTCTTGGGACCCAAAGAAGAAGGAAGAGGTGGATGCAGCCGTGGCCCGATTCTTCTATCACGACCATATCCCATTTGTCGCAGCGAGGTATGTTCATTGTTTTATGATTCATCAATCTTCTCTCTCATTTCTTCCGTTATCGTCGTTTCCACTTTTTTGATACTAACCTCTTCTATGTTTGATCGAAATAGGTCGGAGTATTGGAAAGTCATGGTGCAACGGATAGGAGAGTATGGCACCGGCTATGTGCCGCCATCTTCAGAGGCTCTCCGAACCACCTTGCTTGATCGAGAGAAGGCTATCGTGGAGCAAGCAACCCTCAACATTCAGTGTCTTTGGGCAAAACATGGCGTTTCCCTCATTGCTGACGGGTGGAGCGATACAAGGAAGAGATCTATCCATGGTCTCGTCGCATACTCCAGTGGAGAGATGTACTTTGTGCACTCTCATGATGCCACAAAGAGTGGCAAGTCCGCCGATGTCCTCTCTGCAGAGTGGACAGCGGCCATAGAAACCATCGGTGAGCAACACGTGGTGGCCTTTGTCACAGATGGGGAGGCATCAAACAGGGCAGCAGAAGCTATCATAGAGGGCCACTATCCGCATGTGACAGTGTGCTTTTGCATAGCACACTGCTTGAACAACCTTCTAAAAGACATCGGCAAGCTAGACTGGATTGCTCCAATCATTGCTGATGCAGTGAAGATGGTTACTTTCATCAACAATCAAAACTTGGTTCGGAGTGAGTACCTCAAGAGGTCGGGCGGCAAAGTGCTTCTAAAGTATTCAGATACCCGCTTCGCATTCAACTTTCTTCTTGTACGCAGGCTGTCTGAATGTCAAAATGCGGTCCGACAGGTCTTTATCAGTGATGAGTTCACCACCTCCCCCTATGCAAAGACAGTTGCAGGGATTTTGTGCAAGGATAAGGCAGAGGATCTTGAGTTCTGGAAGGAGCTCAAGAGTCTAGATGCACAGGTAAAACCGGTGGTTCATTTGCTTCGAGTTCTGGATGGCATGGATCCTTGCATTGGCAAGATTTATGAGGCAATGGACCGCATGATTGAGCAGCTTGCACAGCTTGAGCCGAACGCAGAGCGATAGGAGGAGATCCATGCGCTTTGCAGCTCGAGGTGGAATTCATATGACTCTCCTTTACACGGGGCAACGTACATGGTGGATCCAGAGTTCCAAGGTGCAGGGCAAGAGACAGATAGGGAAGTCATGAACCAATTTACAGAGATCTTAAACAAGATGGTTCTAGATAGAGATGGGCGACGCATTGTCAGAGATCAGCTGAGACAGTACAGAGAGATGCGGGGGTCATTTGGCAGTCCAGATGCTCATATTGATCGCAGGAAAATAGGTTCAGTGCTTTGGTGGGAGGACTATGGCTATGATGGCCCTGAGCTTCAGAGATTGGCGATCCGTATTCTCAGCCAGTCAATTAGTACCTCATGCTTGGAGCAATTGTGGAGTACCTTTAGCCACATTGCTTCCAAGAAGAGAAATCGGCTTGGAGTGGAGAAGGCTAATGATCTTGTCTTCGTCAGCACAAATTTGAAAATGCTTTGCAAGAGTACAGACAAACAGACAGCTCCTTTTACACAGTGGGAGATGGAGCAAGAGGCTTCTCAGGCGGGTGGAGATGCACATCCACCAACACCAGGTACTTCATCTGTGGCTGAGATCGAGCCGGACCTAGACCTCGATGATGAGGAATGGGAGGATGTGCATGATTTACAGCCGGCTACTACGGATTGGGAGGCCTCTCAGGCTAGTGGCTCTTGAGTCTTGAGTCTTTGCCATTTATCCACCTTTTTGTATGGCTGCTTGAGCCTTGCCCTCTTTGCCATTTGTAGCTACTAGCATCTTTATGGTATTTGTCACCTTCAGTCTTTTGGTATTGTGGTCACTGAAGTCTGGTTTGAACTTTGCCCCCCTTTGGTTTTCTTGTAGCACCTTGGCCGCTGGCGGCCCTTGAGGCTTGTTACTATGTTAGCCATAATTAATTCCAAAGTGTTATCTTTGACTACTACTCTTGCAATTATTTGAGAGCATTGTGTATGTACTATGGGCATTGTGTTTGCTCATTGTTGTTCATCTGGCTATGTACTCTGGGCGCCTCACATCCCAATCAAGTCATAATAAGGTTAACTGGTCTTCGAATCGTGTTTTTTCAATTTTGTGGGTATTAGAGTCAAAGGACTCTAATACTACTTGTATTCAAACACATAACGCTAAAAAAAAAAAAATTTGGGTGTTTTTTTAGCCTGCCGTTCCGCGCCGTTCCCGTTCCGGGCCCATTCCCGTTCCCCCGTTCCGCAGGGAGGCCCGTCGCCGTTCCCGTTCCGCGTTCCGGGTAACTCAGCCCCTAACCTCTTCTGCATTCTCATTCGCATGTAGCGTGCATCCATTTCCCTCGTCACTGAACCTTTGGAAAGGACTCTGAAACCAAACCTCAGTCCATCAACACCGGTAATGTTTTCACCACAGTTAGTGTTCGGGAAACAGCTCTTGCTGCAGAGCAGCCAGAGTCAGCACTATCTGGTATAGAGCCCAGGTTGATATTCGGCAATCGTAGTAAGGCTGGACAGTGACCCTTACACGGTGTTTGCATCGCCAGCAATACCCACAACACCCGCAGTACCATCAGTCCCTAGTTTCGAAGGAATTTTCATTTGTGATGCATCCACAGCATCAGAAGCATTCATCAGTCGGCATGAGAAAAACAAAAAGAAGTTCGGCAGTTGTGCCTCACTTTTAACAGGGGGGGATGTCACGTGCGCACTTCACTTGTGCTACGTGGACATACTTCTGCCATAGTCTAGCATGAGTCTTAGCTTAGGACTGAGCCTGGCACCTTTGTGAGCCTCTAGCAAGACGTCCATGTCCAAGCCAGTCACACTTGCATACCCTCTCTTGCACAAGAACAGTCATTTCATCATGCAAGCATTTTACTGCACGAACCACCTCTTATAAGTCATTTCATTAAAAGTGACTTTTGGAATTCTTTTTGTAAGTTTGTTGGAAAAGTAGGTAGGGCAAATTGCTAAAGATCTATAAAAGAAACCCTTTGGGCACTCAGTAGAAGCAGAAGAAGCAAGGACACAAGGAGGCAGGCAACACCTTAGCAGGATCCCTAGCATTCTCTCAAGAAGAAGAAGAAGGCCCAGATCAGCCTGGCGTTTTCAGATTTCAGTCTTAACACCGTCCTCGTCACCACCATCGATGTCGTCATTGTCATCGCAGTCCCTATCTTTACGACGACACCTTCATCATAGTCATCGCAGATCCCTATCTTGACGACGACACCTTCGTCATCGTCATCGCAGTCCCGGACTTAAGACGACACCATCGTCGTCATCGTCACAGTGACCGTCGTCGTCGTCGTCGTCGTCGTTGACATAGACGAGCAGTACCCGTCGTCGACATCATCGTCTTCGACATAGATCTCGTCATCGACATCCCGTTTTCGACACAGAACCGTCGTCGACTTCACCGTCTTCGACACAGCAACGTCGTCGACTTCATCGTCATCGACAAAGACCCTTAGTACCTCGTCGTCGACTTCATCATCTTCGACATAGACCTAGTCGTCGAACTCCCCGTCTTCGACATAGAACCCGCAGTACCCGTGTTGGCATCATCGTCTTCGACATAGAACCTCAGTATCCCTTCAGTACCTCAGTACCGAGTACCACAGCATCAGCATCCAGTCATTGTAGTAGCATTTGTGCAAGAATAAAGAAAGTACTTGCTCTGGCAACAGAGCAAGGGGGCCCTTGAGGGTTGGGACCCGACATCCTTGTGTCGTCTCTTTTCTCTCTCTCTCTCTTCATCTCTCTTTCGTTCAATTCAATTCAGTTCTTTCAAGTGAAGTAAAGTGTCCCTTGTGTTTGTTTGCGGAGTACTAGATCCGAGCAAAATCCTTATTCTCTTCCGTTGCACCTGACACTTAGCATAGATGCATATCCTCTGGTTGCACACAACAGGATCATCAGAATTTCCATCAGAATCCATTAGCATCAGCTAGGGGATTTTCCAGTGCATTTAGCCTATTTTCCTATTTTTGGTTATTTTCACTTATTATTTTTAAGTGACTTTCCAACAAAAGTAGGTAGGGCGATTTTGCTAAGTTAATATATAAGCAAACCCAAGTTAGCACTTTCTGGCAGAAGAGGCAGCAAGAGCTTCCCGCTCAACAGGCAACTTCTCAGCAGTACCTCAGCACCTTGGCGTTTTTGGACTCCCAACCTCGCCATACCCCCAGACCTCCCTAGCGTTTTCCTTCTCTAGCAACAGATCCATCACCTTGGTGTTTTCCCGCGACCCATAGGCATCAGCATGAGCATTTTCCTCATGATCACCATCAGAAATTTCAGCCTAGACAGCAGATACATCAGCGTTTTGACCTCCCACAAGCAACGTTTTTGGCAAGAGATTGCATCAGCCAACGTTAGTGCAATTTCAGCCAAACTGCCTCAGATCTACAGCGTTTCTAGCCCTAGGATACAGTAGCAGATTCACCCCAAGTTGGTTGCAGATGATCCCCCATTTTCAGCCATAAAAACGCAGCCAAAACAGTCATTTTCAGCCACCAAAACAGTCCCGAATTTCAGCAAATAGAAGAACTCAGATTTCAGCCATCAAGTCGCCGTCGTCATCGGCATAGTCCCATTGCATCAGTCCATTGCATTCGCATTGTACACCTTTGTGCAATCAAAGTAGACCACTCTCGCCGACGAGAGTGGGGCCTTCGGAGGAGGGTTTTACAACCTCTCGGGTGTCGTATCTCTTCTCTCTCCTTCTCTCAGTCTCATTCACTTGCACGCACAATATCCACTCACTTTGTTCGTGATCATAGCACTCTCCATAAGACGGAAGGCTCTCTCCTTCCCTAAGAACTAAAAGGAACCTTGAACAATAAAGATCACTAATCTTGAGAAAATACAACATTCATCCGCTGCACCTTACACACAATGCAAGTCGCTTCTTGTTGTGCCATTGCAGCGCAATTCGCTTCTTGTTGTGTTGCCATCACAACGCAATTCGCTTCTTGTTGTTGTGCCATCATGTCCATCATCGTCTTGATCAAAGCCTCCATAGGATTTGGTGCAATCCCTGGCGTAGATGGCGAAGGGGAAGGGTCAGGGAAACCTCCACGGTGAGGAAATACTTCTTCATTACTTTCATGCCCATCACTTCCATGCGAAGTATCCATTCCGCTTCGGATGATGACCATACACTATGATCTTTGGTTCTTAAGTTCACGAGGAACTTGGGTTCTTGCGGGTCTTGGGTTCTTGAGGTTCTTGGGGGTCTTGAGGTTCTTGAGGTTCTTGCGGTTCTTCTTTCGCTTGCAATCTGTGTTACAGAAGGATCTTCTCTTCACCCGAGTTCTGCTCTTTTCCGCGGGCGCACCCCTTAGCAGCCTTGCGCTCACACCAAGGTTGCTTTTTCCCACCTCACGTCGATTGGCCGGCAGCTAAGTGCACGGTCCGCTCTCAATGAGTGAAAAGAGGCACAAGGGGAGGCTGGACAAGCCCGTCTTTCTTGGGTTTCCTGTCACTCTTCAAACACACGATTAGGAATCGACACGCCCAAGAGGTCTTGGGTTACGTGCGACCGCAACAAGCAAAATAAAAAATGTGGTTCTTCTGGTTCTTTCCTTGAGTGATAATCACTGGCAAAGCTCTGATACCAATGTAAGGTGCAACGGAAGTGAATGATGTTCTTTCTCAGAATGAGTGATCCGATCGTGCTCAAGGTTCCTTTTACTTACGGAAGGGAGAGCCTCCCGTACCCTTAATGAGAGTGCCAGTTGTCACAAACAAAGTGAATAGACACTATGCATGAAGGTGCTGAGACTGAGAGATAGAGAGAGAAGAGAATACAACACCAGGAAGTTGTAAACCCTCCTCCAAGGGCCCCACTCTTGATGGCGAGAGTGGTTTACTATTGATTGCACAAACTGGTACAAGACTCTGATGCTAGCTTGAGAGGCTATGATGCAATGAGTGGCTGACGTCGGTGAATCTAATGCTGAAACTGATGGTTGAAACGTTGACTTAATGGCTCATGAAAAACGCTGGCTGCAGGCCTTTTTCCGTCGCTGATTTGCTATCCAAAAACGCTGTTCTGCTGCCCTTTTTCCTTGCTGAATTAGCCTGCTGAAAACGCTGTTCTAGGGCTCAGATCGCTGCTGCAAAAACGCTGAAGTGGCTGAGTGTGCAGGCACTGCTGAGTGGCCGATGGCGAGGGGAGTATTTGCTGAAAATCGCTAGGCTGCAGGGACAGAAAACGCTGGATTTCCTTTGCTGAAAACGCTAGGCTGAAGAGGGGGGGGGTTGTCTTGCTGAGAGGAAGAGAGGGTAGCCTGTTGCAAGTAGATTGCCTGTTGCACCTTCTCCACTTCTGCCAGATTAGCCTAGCCCTAGGTTTGCTTATATATTACTTTAGGAAAATTGCCCTACCTAGTTCCCAACAAAAGTCACTTAAAATAATATACCTAGATGAATCCAGGATAAGCACAGATTCACTCTTAAAGGAAAGTGCAAGGTATAGACTCATGGTAGTCATCCACAAGACAATATGACCATCAACTCCATCATGCATAGTATTGACTAAATACCATGACATCCCCACTAACGTCGTCAGTGCCCAATAGTGGGTGTAGAACTAGGTACTAACATATGCTCCCAACACAACACACACCACAATCACACACACATGAGCATACATCAACACAAGGTTCAACGTGTTGAGTTTCTGTCATGACTCCGGAGATCAAGGGCATACTCAGCCATAAAGAAGCCTAGCACTAAAAAAAAAGACAATAAATCGAAAAAATTAGCACAAAAATGAGGTAGTTGATAGGGCATACGCACCACAAAAGATCGAAAGAATTAGCACATTATCAACTAGTCAAAACTCGGACAAAAACTTCACAATGTGAATTATGCATGTCCGCTATACGACTAAAAAATATACCTGGATGAATCCAGGATAAGCCCAGATTCACCCTTAAAGGAAAGTGCAAGGTATAGACTCATGGTAGTCATCCACAAGACAATATGACCATCAAATCCATCATGCATAATATTGACTAAATACCACGACATCCCCACTAACGTCATCAGTGCCCAATAGTGGGTGTAGAACTAGGTACTAACATATGCTCCCCAACACAACACACTCACACACACATGAGCATACATCAACACAAAGTTCAACGTGTTGAGTTTCTATCATGACTCCGGAGATCAAGGACAGACTCGGACATAATGAAGCCTAGCACTAAAAAAAAAGACAATAAATCGAAAAAATTAGCACAAAAATGAGGTAGTTGACAGGGCATACGCACCACAAAAGATCGAAAGAATTAGCACATTATCAACTGGTCGTAACTCGGACGAAAACTTCACAATGTGAAGTATGCATGTCCGTTGTACGACTAAAAAATATACCTAGATGAATCCAGGATAGGCCCAGATTCACCCTTAAAGGAAAGTGCAAGGTATAGACTCATAGTAGTCATCCACAAGACAATATGACCATCAACTCCATCATGCATAGTATTGACTAAATACCACGACATCCCCACTAACGTCATCAGTGCCCAATAGTGGGTGTAGTCACTTAAAATAATAAGTGAAAAATGTCAAAAATAGGGAAAATAGGTTTGATGCACTGGAAAATGCTCCTGATGGATTCTGATGGTAATGCTGATGATCATGATGTGTGCAACCAGAGGATATGCATCTACTCAAAGTGCCTGGGCATGCACAGTCTGCGAACAGACTCACAAAAGTGTCAGAACAGTTCCTATTCTAGACTGACTTGACTGAACTGAACCCTGGTCATGTTGTAGCTTGTCCACGGACACATAGGGTTGGATATGTCACGTGACACCCAGTCATAAAGCCCTGTACTACCCGAGGGACATTCACATCAACAGGAGGTACAGACTGACGTGGCCGTGTCACGCTCTCGCCAATCCATAGCAATTTTCTGTCTGTCCTTCAAAGAGGAACCCTCTTCCATACTGCCCTTTCCTTTGTCGGCCATAGTGTAATCCCGTGTTCCTGTACTCTGTGTCTTTACCCAAAACAACCGAGGCTCACTTCTTGAGGAAAAAGTGATTGATGTCCCAGCAACGGAACCTTGAAACAAGCCCATGGGGCGGTAGGCTTTGGCTTTCACCCGAAATTCTTTACTTTACTTCAGGCACAGAGAGAGAGAGAGAGAGAGAGTACTTTGCAAAAGGAACCTGCGACGGGAATTAACACTTAAGTACACACACGGCTCGGAAGCTAGAATGCTCCGAGCAGACGCCGACAACCTGTAGGCCCCAAAATTGGCGCCCCTTTCGGTATTTCTTTATTTTTTAGGAGGGTAAATTACAAAGAAGAGTCCTGGGAATACTTTATCTGTATCGAGCTAGATACCACCTGTTTTGGCCAAATTTTGGCAACATAACAACCCCAAAACTTGCGCGAAACCAATTCCCCTGCTGGAACTCACATCCACTGGCATAAACCCTCTGATTCCTGCCCAAAAACAGTAAATTCAGCACTCTGTATTTACTGGTTTTTGCCCTGTTTTCAGCCCCAAACAGTCCCCTAACTGTCCTCTGCCAGTGGGGCACTATTCCCAATGGTTTTGGCGTCCGTATGGCTGAAAAACAGTCAATTTACAGCACATACACAACGCTGAAATGCACCTGTACGGTGAGGTTATGACCCTCACCGGTGCCTGCTTTGGAGTAGCAGTTAGCTACCCATGTTCCTGCTCAAGGAGGCTCTTGCCCCAACACCAAAGCATGAACCCACACAGCTGTACATCAGTCAAATGAAGAGCCCTCTTGTGGGGCATCACATAACTGCACGTACGGGAGAGAGAGAGCAGTGTGTAGTGTGCAGGACATCACTCCTAGCACCACACTGTACATGAGAGGGAAAGAAAGCACTCCATAGCTCTTAACCTGTGACAAAATGCAAAGTGAGGCCTCTCCCAGCTTAAATTTTAGTGCCCATTTTTCTGAATGAGCCAAGGGCATGAAATTCTGCCACTTGGCACAATTACAAGCTTTTGCCCGTTTCGGGGTTGCCGCCTAAAAATCTCCCGACTGGTTGCTCAGTTGACTTCGCGGCAGACTTGTAAAGTGTTCCCCTGGTCATACCGAAGGTAATGACGCGAACACATTTCACGGCCCAAAATAGCAGTTCCCTAATTTTAGGAGATGCTTCCGTTGGGCTCCCACTGGTCATCTGACCATCTATCCTCATTGGGACCGCATCCAAGAGTGCAATGTGGCCCAACTGTCGGATACTTTCTGTTGGTGATCCCACCTTGACTTTATGACTTTATTGAGTTCACTTCCTAGTATCCACCAACTTGCTAAGTGCGACGGGACCTACATGACCTTGCACTGAGCCTAGACATCCTCTTACTATACAAATTCCAATGCCGACCAGCTTCCTGTCTGCGGGTGAAACTACCGTTCACATTGGCCATACAATGTCCGACCATTTGCAACTTCAAAAAGAGGGTCTCAAAAATAAAACAAAAATCATTGGAAAGAAACCAACAGCTAAGGTTAGCAATTGCCACGTCCTCGTGACATAGTTAACAATTGCCACGTCCTCGTGACAGGAAGCGTCACCAAAAGGGGGGAACACGGTGTTTCAAGACGCTTTTGTGTCGGGCATCCTCTCCCTACAGGGCTGCTGACTAGCAACGTTTCAAAATGATGCACACAGAAGCAGGTGATATTGGCGCCGCCAATGGGACTTCGCCAAAGATGGCACAAAAACGCACTAGCGTTCTGAAACGCTATTGAGTAGATATCATCCAATTGGGCAACGTTTTGCAATGCCGTCAGCGGAGGGGGGAGGGTTGGGAGACGGTGACTAGGTCGCCTTCTTCTCTTCTCAGGAGGCTTCTCCTCCATGTCAAGGCCTTCAAGTACGAGCTACACCAAGCTTTGATACCATGTCAAAGTCGACAATGCAGAAGCGTAAAGACCAAGGGGAGTGAGCGAGAGAGAGAGAGAGAGAGAGAGAGAGAGAGAGAGAGAGTCTCCTGAACCAATCAACCTTGGCAATGAATAATTGAATGTGTAATAAAATGGAGGCAAGGGTCCCTTATATAGCAACCTTAGTAAATTGCCCTACCTAGACTTTGACAAATAAGTAAAATAAATACCAAAAAGCCAAACTAAATAATGGGATCACATTGGGCAGTTCACCTAAGATGCCAAAACTCTAACAACTACGTCCAAGAATCCCCATTCGTAAACTGTGTACACATCACGTCCAAGATTTAACATCCGTCCATAATCCGGCCTACAACAATGGATCGTGCGCATATCCATAGTGTTTGTGTTTTGTAAACGTCACGTTGGTTTCTTGCCAGAGGCATGTGTCTTGAACTTCGACCCAAGGGTTCAAACATCGGTAACTTGAACTCGATACACGGGTCCAAAGCATGTATAGGGAGCTCCATTTGCCCCTCGCTGTTGCTCAAAAGCCTCTCTCTGGTTAAAGCATGTTGCAACAACGACCACCAGCCTATACACCTAGAACCGAGGCCATCGTGGCCACCACCATCATGTGTACCCTGTTGATGTCTCTAGTGCAACCATTCTCTTTGTTGTCCTCCTCAAGCTCGTCTTTGCCTTTGTCCTTTTGCGAGCCCTTGTAACAAACTGCTGACGTGTCAAAGCCTAAAGAATGGAGCCAACTTACAGATGCCGGCCGAGGGGCCTAAACCCTTAGAAGAACAAGTAACAGAAGAAGAAGTCCTACCAACTTATGGGGACCCCGTCCGATGGGGCCCAAGTGACAAAAGGATTAAAATAAAGCAGGACCCGCACACGCAAAAATTGATGACGTGGCAGATTTTTGAAAATTGCGCTGGCATGATGACGTGGCAAGCAGCACGGATTTCCGCGTTTTGCGTTGGCTGATGACGTGGCAACTATACGGATTTCCGTGATTTACGTTGGCAGCTTTTTGGCTTTGCTTTTTGGACCAGAAGCTTTTGAGTTTTAAAGGCTTTTCACTGTAAGTGCTTTGCCGGGCAAGGGCCTTTAAATATGAGGTTAGGGCTCATTCTTTGAGCATGCTTCCTGGAGAAGGTGCAGAGTCTCGAGTTCCGGCTTGTACTGTGTTAATTGCAATATAAAGAAATACTGAAAGGGGCGCCAAGGTTTGGGGGCAATACTCTCTG
This sequence comes from Adiantum capillus-veneris, assembly GCF_014529385.1. NCBI lineage: Eukaryota > Viridiplantae > Streptophyta > Polypodiopsida > Polypodiales > Pteridaceae > Adiantum > Adiantum capillus-veneris. The sequence continues at coordinate 146,564,500 of NC_140949.1, read as the reverse complement.
GGGTGGAATTCCGCCACTCCGTGTCGCGTGTTGTCTCTCTCTCTCAGTTCAGTTGTTATTGAAGTGCTAAAAGTTTGTTCAGTCTGTTCTTTTCTATTGGCACGTGGTGCCCGTCTTGTGACAGCCCTTGCACTTGCCTTTGGTCTTACAACACCGAGACCAATGGATATGCATCTCCCTCGAGGGCGTCGCGTGTGCTGAGGCAGCTAATTGAGTACAAGTCCAATCACTTCCATAGACGAGAGTTGGTTAAGAATCACCTCTACCGCTAGACATGCCAAGATCACACCTTGCATAGCAAAAGAAACCCCCCTTTGGAAGCATCTCAAAAGGCTACTCCTAGAGGGTGGGATAGTGCAAGCAATTGGAGGCCCTCTGGTCACCTTTACTGTTGAAGGCCACCCTTTTAATTTGCGTTTCAAAACGCAGTAATCCGGAGGCAAGGGACTGACAGTTCCATAGAGAAGCACAAGGCGAGACTTATGGCTTAGAGCTTTGCACAAGGCCCTGGGTGTGCACTGACCATACAGTCACTTGATTCGACTTTAGAGATGACTCATCTTGGGCTCCAACAATTATTTATGGGTTATGAAAGGGCACTTTCTTCTCTCAGCCAAAGTATCCATAGACATCCTTGACAAACTCACTATAAAAATCTTCCTAGGAGACTGTATCTTTACATGATCCCTCATCCCTGGTTAATCAATCTCTATATCAGAATGTTGTAAGCTGGCTTGTATGGTTGGCATACTCTCACCGAAACATTGCCTTTTCAAAGTTCATTCTCGAACAAGCCTCGGCAATGGCATAGGCAATGTGCTTTACGGTACATCTTTGGCACCTTGGAATATGGTATATTTTATGGTCGTAGAAAAAGGTTGCACATTGCGAGGTTGGTGCGACCAGGGCAGGGATGGTAACCCAAATTCACAACGCTCTACAAGAGTAGTTCTCACACTCGGTTGAGGACATCTCCTTGGAGCAACAAGCGACGACCAAGAGTGGCGCTTTCATCGACCGAAGCAGAGTTCAGAGCAGATTGTTTTGTGAAACAATCAGTGATTACTTGGAGAGTTGGGATTTCCTTAGATTGCTACAACGCTTCTTCTGTGCAACAAGCAGAGTTGCATTGCAATCGCCAAGAACCCAATGTATCATGCTACAAGATAAGAGGAGTTGAGTGGTCAAGTTTTTTTTTCCCTCTTTCTTTATGTAGTTCATACCAAGCTCATGGCAGCTTATTTGGAGGCCTTGTATATCTTTGTGAACTACTGTGGTCTCTAATCTGGGAAATCCAGGGCAAAATACCATAAATTGACCAAACACAAAAGGAGACAAGCTAAACCTAACCCACTCAAAGCAATGGTTTGATTAAATAGCCACTGCAAGCCTCAAGAATTCCACACTAAAAAGTCATGTTTGCTTTCCAAAAATTTGCAAATGAACCAACTAGAAAAGCAAGCAACAATCGATACAATAAAGTCTGGTTACAGACCAAATCACAGAGAAACAGGGATTGTACGTCCAAATAAAACCTCACCTCATCTCTGCTTTTTGGCCATCGTATGGGATATTGATATCCTGCTGGAGGAGGAACTAGACACTTCATGTAAGCATCATCACCTTCAGGGCAATGCCTTTCCCATTTCTCACCTTTCTGAAAAGAAGGAAGCTTCTTTATTGCATCCACATTGTCCAGACAGGGAATGTATTCTTTCATGCTAAGAGGGCAAGCCTTAAACTTTGCAATCTTCTTGACTTGATGTGTGCCCCAGTCTCTGTGTGTCACTGCCGGACTGCTGATGTTAAAGCTGCTACTATCTTCGTTACCAACCTCCTCATCCATGGGGAATTCTTTGGAGATGATGGAACCGTCATTCTGCAAGATGCCGGTAGGTGAGATGGTAACGTGTGGGGGCCTACCTTGCGACGGTGATCCTTCATGATATGTGACAAGGGCAACGTGAGGCTCAGCTTGAAGTGAGCTTGGGGATGACGAAGAAGAGCTGTAGACGATCAGCTCCTCATACGTGGTTGCCCATTTCTTGCCAATGTAGAAACACGCACAAGAAAGAGCCAGCAAGACAAGAGCTCGAAGAAACATGGGCCTCTGCATGAGCTCATCACGCAATATCTTCACAGCCGCTAGCGCCATGTGATAGTCGATCTCAAATCATAAAGAGCGGCATTGCACTTGCTCCCAAGCAAAGCAGGCTTAAGCAGTAAGAAGCGATCTCAGATCCTGGAGTGCGCTAACAAGCAAGCTCCAGAGTAATAAATAGGCGAGTACCACTGTTCTGCTACTCAAGTGTGACTCGCAATAAGTGTTCTTTTTTTTTTTGGCCAAACTCACAATAGTGAGTGAATATATTAAAATCTCAAAGAAATTACAAAACGACCTCAAGCTCAGGCCGAGCCTCCAGGTACTCAAGTTTACAATTTGGATGTCCTCTCCCCGAGGTTAACAAGAACACATTAGGTGTACTATAAAAGTACGCTTTTATCACAATATGCCAAAACGGCATGGGTAGCCCTAGACCAATCATTCGAGTCTTGTTTGTTTCCGAGCAGACAGATCGTCACTCTGCTTTCTTGGATGATCTCTAAGAATCTCGCCATAGCAAGGTCTCTTTCAAACACCCGACGGTTCCTCGTCTGACATATATGGCGGAAAAAGAAGTATCTAACATTTTGAGGGCAGATAAGAAGAGCCAGACTTCTCATCTTTTTATCACCAACGAACAGATCAATCTTGAAGAACTTGATCTGCCATGTCTTTTGTACCCACTTGCAAATCTTCCTTGCCAGGCCCCTGATTGACTGGCATTCCATGAAAAGGTGGGCCAGGTCTTCCTCTAGCTATCCTGGAACCTGAGCATCTATCGGATCCAATCCCTCTTTCTTGGATCTTTACGCCTCTTGGCAGAGCACCCCACATTACCTTCCACAAGAATACTTCATATTCTGAGGCCACTTTGGCTTCCAAATGTTCTCCATGACCCTTCGACAATCTCTTGGTTAGCCAACCGCGCGATTGGGACCTTGAGAGCATCCCAAAATTCTCTAAAAAATTCGACCGTCAGCCCATCCCAGTCAAGGGACTTTTCCTTGCCTAGAGCTTGTAATGCTAGTGAGAATTCGTCTTCGGAAAAGACTGCTTCCAGCTTCATCCACTTCCCACGATTGGGTCTCTAGCTCGCCAATAATCTGGCTAAGATAGTTAAGCATTAGTCCAACCATCGCATCTTGGTTTTGAACGGCATTCCCATTCTCATCATAGTGTGAGCGGACGTGGCCCGGGCTCTTCTTGACTTTGAGGGCCCTAAAGAATGTGCTTGATTAGAGGCCTTCAGTTGGAGGAAGGGCTCCCTGGAGATAAATCTTGCCTTCTTGATTTCTTCAATTTGTTTTTTCGCCAGGTTAGATTTAGCTTCAAGCCACTGCTTATGCTCATCCTCAGTAGCCAGCCCAACAGCCTTCCTCAAGGTTAACCGAGTCACCTCCTTTGTAAGATGCTTGAGGTTCACCTCACTGGCCTTTTTTATCCGAGGGCCCGAGCTTTTGATTGCTTTTTGTATGCTTCAAGCAAAAAGGTCCCAAGCATTATGTTTATTGAGATCCACATCTTTCTTGAGCTTACCCAATGCTTTCTTGGTGAGGTTTCTGTAAAGAGGGTCTTTGAACATGTGAGCCCCTGTTATAAGAAGATTTTTTTCCCCTCTCAAGGTCTGCTCCTCCCCTTTAGTTTTCTTGAGCTATATGTGCAAGGGCACGTGATCAGATAAACTTTTTGTTGAAATCACTTTCATCTCTAGCATTGACGGGATCCAGTCAGCTTGGTGAGAGCAATATCATTTTTCAAGCGTGGAGGCGGTGTGGGCATACTGGAGACTTGTGTAGGTGAACCCATGCATGTTATTCCATGGGCCTACCTCCCATAGGTCAATCATAGTCCACTTCTCACACAAGCTTTGGCATTTAGCCTTTTCTGTGCCAGCCATCATACTAGCGGAACCTGTTTTGTCCTTGCTCATGAAGTTGTCGTAGTCTCCAATGTGGGAATTATAATGAGAATTTATTGTGAGTCACTCACCTGAGAGTGACTCACAATAAGTTTTAACAAATTCCCATTGGAGACTACAAAAACTACTGATTCGAGGAGCGCATGCCCCCAACCATACGTAGCTAAGCATGCGCTCCCTCCCAAGAGCACTCCCATGCCCCCTAGCTAGGCATGCGCTCCCTTGCGAGGAGTAGCTCATGATGTTGAACCATGTACTAAAAAAACATGAGAAAAAAGCTCCTTTCTCACATTGGAAAATGTCAGAAACTTGTTGTGACTACGGGACCGCTTTATGAAACTAGAGCGCTTTGTTGGAGTTAAGCAACCAAAAAAAGGCTATAAAAGAAAGCAGTATTTCCGACAATATCCATGCATAGGCATCCTTGATTTCTTGGTATCCCAAAAAATCAACGATGCAAGTGTAGTGTTGTTTGCAGATTTGTGAAAATGACTTGCACGGCCAAAAGGATCAACAATATCATTTGTCTCAAAAAAGAAGGTTGTATCTCAAAAAGAGTAACCTTAATAGTTTAATAAACAATTGCCTAACATACACAAAGAAGGAAGGAATGAAGGAAAGAAAGTTATATCAACATCATTTCCCTCCTACTCCTCTTCCCACTACTAGGAACTCGTTATGATTTTCATTTCATTCTCAGATTCTTCTAGATTCCATTGTCCCCAAGCCTTCTACTAAAGGCTACACAAAATAGTAGGCTCAATGGATTTAAGCACAGACATCAAAAGTGACGATAGCAAATGCCAATCTACACCATGAAGACGAGAGCCCACGATGCTATTGAACAAAGTTTCATATATTAAAAAGATAATGGCCGCTTAACCTCCTGCTTCATCAATGACCTATGCACACCCTTCCAACTCCTACAACGTCTGTGACTAGCGCACGCTCCTTCCAGCGACCTCTCTATCCACGTGTGATATGTTGCTTCACCTCGCACACCTTTGCCATGCTCGAGGGGTATCTCAGTTTGATTCTACTTCATTTTCAAGTTTAGTCCATCCAGTACCCCCTACTAGACACAGTATGGCCAATACATAAAACGACAACTTGACAAGCCTTCAATTAATGGACCAAATGCTCTCTCATAAATTCGTTGATGTTGGAGGTATACCTATCTTGAATACAAAGGATTGTGCATTGTTAACTCCTATGGACCTTGGGCAAACTTTTCTCTACAAAGGAGTTTAGGTAAACTTATCTGAAGCGAATTGAAGTAATGCAGCTATCGACCATGTTCTTCTATCTAAGGAAACCTTGAGCGGCTTCTTTGCTTTAAAAATGGTTTTTGGTGCTTGCCGATGCCTCTCCATATCTTCCTTAGCTATTGTAGTAAAGGTGAAACATTGCTTTTGAATTAAAAAATGCATAGAAGCCCTCACAAATAGGGTGATAAGGAGGGTGCAAGATGTTTCCATCACATCATTGTGCAAACAAGAACAAGAGAAAGAGAAAGAGAGGAGAAGAATAATGATTTACAACACTAGAAGAGATCAATTCATTACCGACACCAAGTTACTAACGTCATTTGGCGAGTGTGAGTATATGCATTGCAGAAACTAGAGGGAGACTCAATTTTTTAAAAAATCACGTCCAATTAGGGGAATGCTTTTTGGCGAGCATTTTCTGACGAGAGCTTTTTTGGAATTTGATGACCAGATTCCAAAAAGATTCTTTCTCTCTCTCTCATAGATTTCTTTCCTTGGCGAGCACACCTACACAAGGACCAAAACACACCTCCATCAATAATTATGATCCCTTGAGCAATAAAGGTCTCTCTCTCCCTCTCCCTCTCTCTCCCTCTCTCTCTCTCTCTCTCTCTCTCACACACACACACACACACACAAGTCCTTGAGCTAAACTCCTGGCTTATTAGTAATGTGTATGTACAGTGTAATGGAGAAGTCTACAAGCAGATTAATGGGATCCCCATGGGACTTGCTTGCTCTCCCATTTGGTGTAATCTATACCTCCATGCATTGGAATATAACTACATACACTCAACCCTCAAAGATCCTCTTCATCGACACCACCTTCTCCAATTCAAAACTCCATTCAGATTCTTTGATGATATCTTTTGGGTCAATAATGATCATCCCAGGTATTTTACTATTACCAACCCGATTTACCTCCCTTGCCTCTCCATTGATGACAGCATCACCATTTTTAAAGATGGTACAGGAGTTAGCACAACCTTCCTCAGCATGCAGTTTGACGTACATCATGGGAAACTCCACCGGTCCAGGATTGACAAGAGTAAGGTGGTCCCTGATCATGTTCTGAAATTTATCCATAGAGGTAGCAACATGCCCTCAAACTGGTCTCATAAGGTCATTTTATCCCAAATCAAGCCCATTATCTTCTGTAACCATTCTATAGAACAAGCCTGCCTTGATATTAAAGCCCTTGTCCAAGCCTTTTGTGCCAATGGCTTTGAGAGAATTAGATTATGGAGAATCATCTATAAATATCTGGATGACACAGAAAACCTTCAATCATGTGCAAACTTCAAGGCAGTCCACTCTTGCCTCAGGAGGTGGGCACTAGGTCCCTAATGGGGGCCTAGTGCCCCCATTTGTGGGATCTCCTACAAACATCAACAACCTAGTGTAAAGAGGAGGATTTATTCCACACAAATCCATGGTGCCAAGCATGAAGCAACCATTGGAATTTTTACCAACCTTGGCATTTTTTTTTAGTAGTCTCTTTGAAAAATTAACAAAAGGGATTGTATAAATTTAATCATTAATGGAATACGTAGGGAACCTAAGCCTTAGGTAAATGAGGTAAGCCTCACCATATGGAAAGCACCTCTTGTCACATCCACATGCTTCCACTAACCCACTACTCTAGGCTTGCACCCCTGCATGGTGGGCATAGAGGGTGAGTTCTTTCAAAAGGAGAAACCCCACCAATTCTCCCATGTCGCCCATATCCCACCACCCCACTCTGCAAAAAAACTGACCACTCTCGCCTACTACTCTTTCAAATGGATAAGCTACCTATATATGTGAAGGTTGCTGTGTGGGACGCTGAGAGCTTGAGCTTGCAGGACTTCTTGATAGGACCTTACTTCACCAACCAACTTAACATGGAAGTTCCTACTCAGGTCCGGGCGGGCATCACAGAATACTTCCTTTTTCTTTCATTCATTTTTTTTGCTTTTAGCTATGGTGGACATCAATAACAAGTGTCCTTCATTGATGACACCTGCCTTCCGCTACTAACTCCTCTCTTTGTTGTTGGTTGTGATGGTGGCAGGTAACATTTGAAGGACTTGCCATATCTTACATGCAAATGGAGTATTGAGGATGTTTTTTCTTTGATTGTACTTTGCCCACATTTTCACATGATAAATTGGGATTTTTCTGGCATACCCTGGTTATTAGTAGATGATTGTCATCTTTGTGCTCTGATTATTGAAATCCTCCTACACACACGCACACAAGGACAAGTATACATCCAATTCATTTAACACCAAGATTAATGTTCACAACAAGATTTTAAATCTCTGTCTCTCTCTCTCCCTCCCTCTCTCTATACACACATGCATCCTCTATCTCTCCCCTCTTCTTTCTTTCTCTATCTCTGTATCTCTCTCTCTCTACCTATGCACACACACTCTCCTTTCTCTCTCTATCCCTCTTCCTCCCTTTCCTCTCTCTCCCCTCTCTACAACGCTAACGCTCACCAAATCTAGGTCAAACGCACTTGAAACATCATGAAACTCATAAGGTACACTCTCCTTGCCTTGAGATCAATATCCTATGGACTGTGACTGTATAACCCACCTCCAACTACCCCTTGCAACAATCGCGTATAAAGACAGGCAGCAAAATAAAAGTTACCATTTTTCATGGCGTATGGTCCTAACATGTAGTCCTACTCACCGTGAACCCATAGGTACAAAGAAGTCACCGAATGGACACCCGATTTGCAAGAAAACTCACCCGGAAGCTTGTAGACGCTCTCTTCGCGTTGTTGTCGAAATCATACACTATTGGCGTCGGAGGGAAGCCCTTGCAGTTGCTAAGGCGGTGGTAGTATCACTTCAGCAATGGGCCTTCCGTAGCGCGTGTCACGAAGAGATCAAGTCACTCTCTCTCTCTCTCTCTCTCTCTCTCTCTCTCTCTCTCTCTCTCTCTCTCTCTCTCTCTCTCTCTCTCAGACTCCACGCACAGAGATAAAATCGATTTGATTAATTCCAAAAAGTTGGGTTTAGGTTACAAAAACTGAATTATATACATTCCTCTACAAGCTCCTTTTTCCATCTCTCTCTCTCTCTCTCTCTCTCTCTCTCCCCTCCTCTTCTTTCTTTCTCTATCTTTGCATCTCTCTCACTCTCTCTATCTATACACATGCACTCTCCTTTATCTCTCTATCCCTCTTCCTCCCTTTCCTCTCTCTCCCCTCTCTACAAGTTCCTTTTTCCATCTCTCTCTCTCTCTCTCTCTCTCTCTCTCTCTCTCTCAGCCGTTCTTTGACCTAGTAGACAACAATTCACTCTTTTGATCATAACTTCTTCATTTGAACTCCGATTTAGGTGATCTATAGACTTTACATGTAGAAAACACAATGGTAATAGTGTGATCAACTATATGTTGTTTTCAGAAGCAACTTTAGAATGCATACAAAACTTTACACTTGGTGAATGGAATCTAGAATCGGATCATAGGATGTTATGTATTGACCTCAAGTGTGGTAAAAGACCCGAGCATGTAGCCTCCAATCATGATGTGAATCATTCGTACCTACGTCTAGACTTCAAACGAGCACTTATATATGCAGATATGGTGGACCAAATGTTAAGCATGACAGAGCATCAAGAGAGCCCAACATTAGAATGCAAGTGGAAAGTATTCAAATAAGTAATTTGCTCTTGTGGAAGGGAATGCTTTTCGGTGAAATACATGTCTTGCAAAAGGTAGCACCAAGAAGAAATGGTTTGATATGGAATGAAGTCAAGCCCGAAAACACTTGCTAAGGTTGGATGCAAGCAAAGACAAGTAAGGTTACTTGGAACATTCACACACACATACAAAGCACTTGTTCAAAAAAAGAGGAGAAGGTGGGAAGTAAAAAAAAAACTTCTTTTAGCGCCAGAGAAAGCAAATGCATGTGGCAAGTTTTGCCAAAATCTAAAAGGCAAGCGTGTTGAGAGCTTTGGTGACTTGACTCTTGAGGATATGTATACTCATTGCAAGAACCTCTATGAGCAACCCAATGTTGATGAGATGGAGTGTTGTAGCTCCCTTCGGTTTATGCCTCCCTTCTTTACCATTAAAGATGTATGTTGCGTGCTTGAGAAACTTGCTACCCGCAAGGCAGGGGACCTTCAAGGTGTCAAGGCTGAAATGATTAAATGGACAAGCAAGAAAACATGATATTGGATATGTGATAGGTTTAACCTTGCACTTCAGCATGACATGCCTCATGATTGGAGTGAAAATTGGATCAAAACTTTGCACAAAGGAGGAGATGTAAACAATGTGAACAACTATCGCACTATAGTGGTTGGTTCTTTGATGGAAAAGTTATTTGGATGTATCATGGAGATGAAGATAAGTGAATGGGCTGAAAATAACGGCAAATGTGCGTTAGGCCAATCAGGTTTTCGAAAGCATCATAGCACTATTGATCACCTTGTCACTCTTCGAGTTCTTATGGAAACGTCTCGATTGAAAGGAAAAAAGTTGTATTGTTGCTTTGTGGATTTCAAGAAAGCTTTTGATATGGTACCGCGAGGAATCTTTGGAGACGTATGCAAAGCCTTCAAGTGCCGAAAGAATTTATGCATGCAGTCTTTCACATCTACCAAAAAGTGATATGTCGACTACGTATGGGAGATGGAATTTTAGAATTTTTTGGAAGCACCATTAGTGTCAAACAAGGATGCCCACTTTCTCCAACCCTCTTTGGGCTACTCATTGATGAATTGGAATGCATGGTTCTTGATTTTATGCAACAAGAAGGCATAGAAGAGGTTAAGATCGGAAATGCGGTGATCATGCTTTTGCTTTATACCAATGATGTAGTGCTCTTGGCACATACATTAGATGATGCACAAAAGCTTATGAGTGTCTTGGAACACTTTTGCCCACATAGCGGGCTGATCGTGAATGGATCCAAAACCAAGGTTATGCTTGTAAAGACCCTCAATGATGAAAATCCATGCATTGTATACAACAATGAGCAACTTGAAGTGGTAGATAGCTTCAAGTACCTTGGCCTTGAGGTTCCATCCAATCATAGATGGAAGGATTGCGCAATGCGTTGCTTGGAAGCCGGAAAGAGGGTTTATTATGCATTTGAGAACACGTGCAATGTTGGAGATATCAAGTGTTGGGATCTCAAAAAGTACCTCTTTGACACATTGGTGACACCGGTGCTTCTTTATGGGGTGGAGATGTGGGGTGGTAGCATCGGGAAGTCTACTTGGAAAGAGTTTGAGAATGTCCAAAAGCGTTTTTTCACTAACTTTCTCCAAGTCAAGACACAAACACCCTACATGCTCTTACTTCTTGAGTCCGGATCGCTTCCCATTGAGGTCTTGGACATGCAAAGGGTTGCGGAGTACATGCTTAAGACACAACATAGCTCTTTGTATCGACTTCCTAAAATTGCTTATGAAGCAAGTGAAAAGGTCCAAAAGACATGCAAGAGTAAAATACTAAGTTCGGGGTGGATGCTTGACATCAAGAAATGGTTTGGAAGATGGGATGCATGTCACTTGGTCAAGGATGCGTCGATTGACTCCCAAGTTAATGAGGCTTTCTTACAACGCCAATGTATCACGGCTTGGGAGAAATCTGGAGGTTCTCGCTTCAGCCATTACACCACACACATTGCCCCAAACTACAAATCTCTCTTCTTCTCCGAGCGTGGTAACCGAACCCAGCCCTACATCCTTGAGCCCATCCCATTGAGTGTGATATTCACCATTGCCTCCATTCATCTTAGCACCCATTCTCTACGCTGCGAGATAGGACGTTGGGGCACTGGCGAGGAGTCTCATCGACTTTGCACCTTATGCCCTCATCAAGTGCGAGAGAGTGAGTACCACACACTACTTGAGTGCTCAGCTTTTGACCATATTAGGTCCTCTTTTCCCCAGATATTCAGCCATGAGCTCTCCCTACATACCTTCCACTCCCAACCACAATGTGAACTCTCTATTGCGATGCTCATTTCATCCATTTTTGAGCATCAAGAGTCACTTATGACCTCCACTCACACCATGTGACATGTTCATTTGGTCCCATAGGTCATATTTGACCTCCGAGGACGATAATAGAACTATCTATCTCTCTCTCTCTCTCTCTCTCTCTCTCTCTCTCTCTCTCTCTCTCTCTCTCTCTCTCTCTCTCTCTCTACCTGGGGCCATCCACAGCCCACGTGGCTAGCAACGAGGACTGCCATGTAGACGGGACTATCCGTGTGGCAAGTCATAGAAGACTACCACGTAGACGAGACTATCCGTGTGGAAAGCCTATGTGCTTGCCACGCGGATAGTCCCGAATTCGTGGCAGTCCTCATGGTTGTTCACGTGGGTTGCACGCGACCAACAGTCCACGTGGACGGCCCCGCAGGCGAAGCAATCCGCACGGTGAGAGAGAGAGAGAGAGAGAGAGAGAGAGAGAGAGTTCTATTGTCGTCCTTGGAGGTCAAATATGACCTATGGGACCACCTTCATATACTGAGGCCACCTTGGATTCCAACTGTTCTTTATGACTCCCTCCCACCGTTTTTTCGTCCAGTGCCTCTTCCATAATTTGTTGAGGGGGCTACACCAATTAGCCTCGTGCATTAATGCATGGTAAATGCCTTTAGAATGTGGTCTCCAAAAGAGGGTATTCCCGGGCCATCTCCAAGCGTCCCATTCAAACTTGGATTTACAAATTGGCAAATGAACATGTCACATGGTGTGAGTGGAGGTCATAAGTGACTCTCGATGCCCAAAAATCACTGAAATGAGCGTCGCAATAGAGAGTCCACATCGTGGTTGGGAGAGGAAGGTATGTAGGGAGAGCTCATGGCTGAATATATGGGAAAAAGAGGACCTAATGTGGTCAAAAGCTGAGCACTCAAGTAGTGTGTGGTACTCACTCTCTCACACTTGACGAGGGCATAAGGTGCAAAGTTATATGGGGAAAAGAGGACCTAATGTGGTCAAAAGCTGAGCACTCAAGTAGTGTGTGGTACTCACTCTCTCGCACTTGACGAGGGCATAAGGTGCAAAGTCGATGAGACTCCTCGCCAGTGCCCCATGTCATGTCTCGCAGCGTAGAGAATGCGAGCTAAGATGAATGGAGACAATGGTGCGGATCGCACTCAATGGGATGGGCTCAAGGATGTAGGGATGGGTTCGGTTATCGCGCTTATAGAAGAAGAGAGATTTGTAGTTTGGGGCAATGTGTGTGGTGTAATGGCTGAAGCGAGAACCTCCGGATTTCTCCCAAGCCGTGATACATTGGCGTTGTAAGAAGGCCTCATTAACTTGGGAGTTGATCGACGCATCCTTGACCAAGTGACATGCATCCCATCTTCCAAACCATTTCTTGATGTCAAGCATACTCCCCGAACTTATTATTTTGCTCTTGCATGTCTTTTGGACCTTTTGACTTGCTTCATATGGATTCTAGGAATTCGATATAAAGGGCTACGTTGTGTCTTAAGCATGTACTCCACAACCCTTTGCATGCCCAAGACCTCAATGGGAAGCGATCCGGACTCAAGAAGTAAGAGCATGTAGGGTGTTTGTGTCTTGACTTGGAGAAAGTTGGTGAGAAAAAGCTTTTGGACATTCTCAAACTCTTTCCAAGTAGACTTCCCATTGCTACCACCCCGCACCTCCACTCCATAAAGAAGCACTGGTGTCACCAATGTGTCAAAGAGGTACTTTTTGAGAGCCCAACACTTGATCTCTCCAGCATTCCACATGTTTTCAAATGCATAATAAGCCCTCTTTCCGGCTTCCAAGCGACGCATTGTGCAATCCTTTCATCTATGATTGGATGGAATCTCAAGGCCAAGGTACTTGAAGCTATCTACCACTTCAAGTTGCTCATTGTTGTATACAATGCATGGATTTTCATCATTGAGGGTCTTTACAAGCATAACCTTGGTTTTGGATCCATTCACGATCAGCCCGCTATGTAGGCAAAAGCGTTACAAGACACTCATAAGCTTTTGTTCATCTTCTAAGGTATGTGCCAAGAGCACTACATCATCGGTATAAAGCAAAAGCATGATCACCGCATTTCCGATCTTAACCTCTTCTATGCCTTCTTGTTGCATAAAATCAAGAACCATGCATTCCAATTCATCAATGAGTAGACCAAAGAGGGTTGGAGAAAGTGGGCATCCTTGTTTGACACCAATGGTGCTTGCAAAACATTTTGAAATTCCATCTCCCATACGTAGTCGATATATCACTGTTTGGTAGATGCGGAAGACTGCATGCATAAATTCTCTCGGCACTTGAAGGCTTTGCATACGTCTCCAAAGATTTCCTCACGGTACCATGTCAAAAGCTTTCTTGAAATCCACAAAGCAATAATACAACTTTTTTCCTTTCAATCGAGACGCTTCCATAAGAACTCGAAGAATGACAAGGTGATCAATAGTGCTATGATGCTTTCGAAAACCTGCTTGGCCTAGCGCAAGTTTGCCGTTCTTTTCAGCCCATTCACTTATCTTCATCTCCATGATATATCCAAATAACTTTGCCATCAAAGAACCAACCATTATAGTGCGGTAGTTGTTCACATTGTTTACATCTCCTCCTTTGTGCAAAGGGTTTGATCCAATTGTCACTCCAATCATGAGGCATGCCATGCTAAAGTGCAAGGTTAAACATATCGCATATCCAATATTGTGTTTTCTTGCTTGTCCATTTAATCATTTCAGCCTTGACACCTTGAAGGTCCCCTGCCTTGCGGGTAGCAAATTTCTCAAGCGCGCAACATACATCTTTAATGGTAAAGAAGGGAGGCATAAATGGAAGGGAGCTACAACACCCCTTCTTATCAACATTGGGTTGCTCATAGAGGTTCTTGCAATGCGTATACATATCCTCAAGAGTTAAGTCACCAAAGCTCTCAACATGCTTGCCTTTTAGATTTTGCCAAAACTTGCCACATGCATGTGCTTTTTCTTGCGCTAAAAGAAGTTGTTTTTTGACTTCCCACCTTCTCCTCTTTTTTTGAACAAGTGCTTTGTATGTGTGTGAATGTTTCAAGTAACCTTCCTTGTCTTTGCTTGCATCCAACCTTAGCAAGTGTTTTCGGGTTTGACTACATTGCATGTCGAGCCATTTCTTCTTGGTGCTACCTTTCTTAGATCTTTTGCAAGACATGTGTTTCAATGAAGAGCATTCCCTCGCACAAGAGAAAATTACTTATTTGAATACTTTCCACTTGCATTGTAATGTTGGGTTCTCTTGATGCTCTGTCATGCTTATCATTTGGTCCACCATATTAGCATAAATAAGTGCTCGTTTGAAGTCTAGACGTAGGTACGAATGATTCACATCATGATTGGAGGCTACATGCTTGGGGTCTTTTACCACACATGAGGTCAATGCATAGCATCCTATGATACGATTCTGGATTCCATTCACCAAGTGTAAAGATTTGTATGCATTCTATAGTGGCTTTCGAAAACAACATATAATCGATTACACTATCACCATTGTGCTTTCTACATGTAAAGTCATTGGTGCCTTGCCATAAAGATACACCATTTGCAATGAGCATTTCGGTACTATTGTACATATGTAAAAGTGACTTTCCATAGTGATCCAATTCTTTTGCATCATTAGAACTTCGATTATACATGTATGAGTCATCCATTCTTCTTGACACATACGGCATGTCAACTTGTTGTGTGTCGTGTTGTAACCTATTTGTGTGAGCATTTATGTCTCCAAAGACAATGACTTCACCTTGGTCCTTGTAATGAGCAATGTCTTCCTCTAGTTCAACAAAGGGCTGATCTCTATCCATATCCAAGCGAGCATAAAAGTTGGAGGCATAGTGAGGAATGTAGCAACCAACCACAAACATGACTTGACCATTGGGTAGGCTGATTTTCAGCCATAAGTAGCGTTTATACTTATCTTCTTTGACAATGGAAACATCTTTCAAACCCTTTTTGATCATATATGCTATACCTCCTTGGCCTCTACGTTGCTTTGCATTTTTGGTCCACTCAAAGAATGCACATCATATTTGTCAAATCCAAGAATTCATTGCGCATCATGCTCCCATGTTTCGACAAGAAGTATCACATCGGAGTCATTGGTAAGCTCATCAATGTCAATTCCCGCATTCCATGGATAGCAGTTACAATTCCAAAAGCTTATTCGCAAGCGTGAGTTGGTCTCATAGATCATGTGTCCCTATTTGTTGGGTGGACTTGATCCTCCTCAAGTGACTTTTCTTCTTGAGATGACACCTTGACCTTCTTGGTTCTTCTCTCATATGCTTTGCGACGTACATTTTGTTGCATAAGAGTGCGATCCGAGGTAGATCCAACTATTGTCAACTATGATCTTTCTCTTTACCTCATCAGCCATAGTACATACAATAGGTCTTTCTCCCAAGCAAGGGACTCCTTGTTTTCCAACTCGATGTGCACCATAAGCCATGATTCTAGACATGCTAACGTGTGTAGCAAAAAACTCTTCAATAGCAACCGCAAGAGATTGGGGTGTTTCCATGCTTTCCTCCTTGATTCCACGAATAACGATGTTCTTCGAGCATTTTTGCCGTTCTTGCAATTCTTTGATGTCCACATTCTCTACATTCTTTGCTTGCACAACGGCATGTATGATAGGAGATGTAGAAACCACATTATCCTTACATATATCAGCCCATGATTTGGATGCATTTCTCATCTCACATACATCATGTTGTATAGTATACCGTTTCCTCTTTCAATACACAATCACTCTCAGCTTTGCTCAAGCGCTCTTTCAATACAATCATGTCCACAAGAGAGCGCTTACATTCTTGAACTTCATTCTCAAGATGCACCAAGCATGTTGTTTGCTTTCAAGAACCTTCTTAAGGTGCTCATTCTCGACAACAAAAACTCTTAAAGTACCATTCTCCATTGCAAGTGCGCGCAACTCTTCACCTTGCTTGTTGACGGTTTCTTGTAATGAGATCAAGTAAGCCATGATCATTGATTCCGTTGTTGTAGATGATGTGGTTGGATTAGCATCCAAATTCCTTGGAGATTTTGCATCATTCTCCATGGCGAGTGTGGATTTTCCACCCTTGCGAGTTTTGTCTGACATTGCCTTCATGTCGGCAACAAAAACGCAAAGTTTTGACAGTTTTTTCAGTTCTGAGATGCTGCTACAGCAAAGCCTTCCATTGCTCAAAAAAATTATGTCTTTATTTCAATGCATAGAGGGATTCGTGCTCTTCAATTGAAGCTATAGATCACCTAATTCGGAGTTCAAATGTAGAAGTTATGATCAAAAGAGTGAACTGCTGTCTACTAGGTCAAAAAACGGCTCACAGAGAGAGAGAGAGAGAGAGAGAGAGAGAGAGAGAGAGAGAGAGAGAGAGAGAGAGAGAGAGAGAGAGAGAGAGATTATTATCGTCCTCGAAGGTTCAATTATGACCTATGGGACCAAAGTTACATGTGATGTAGTACGTGTATGGCTCATGAGTGACTCTCGATGGGAGTCGCAATGGAGAGCCCACATTGTTGCTAGGAGAGGAAAGCATTAAGGTCTAAGTCATGGCTGAAAATATGGGAGAAGCAAGTTTGGATGTGACCAAAAGCTGAACACTCTAGTAGTGTGTGGTACTCAGACTCTCAAACTTGCAATAAGCATAATGTGCACAATTGATTTGACTCTTCTGTGTCTCGCATTGAAGGGAATGGAAGCTAAGCCGAATGGCTACGATAGTGTGTATCATTGACAAGGGGATAGGCTCAAGCATGTAAGTGTGAGTATGGTTTCCTCTTTTAGCGAAGAACAAGGTTTTGTAGTTGGGGGCAATATGGGTGGTGTAATGTATGAAGCGTGACCCACCGTTTTCTCCCAAGCCGTAATACATTGGCATTGTAGAAAAGCTTCATTCACTTGGGAGTCAATTGAAGAATCATGTAGAAAGTGTAGTGCATCCCATCTCCCAAACCACTTCTTTATGTCTCGCATCCATCCTGTGCTCAAGATCTTGCTTTTATGCGTCTTTTGAACTTTTTTTGCTTTCTTCCCATGAAATTGTAGGAAGTCGATGTGAGGGGTTTCGATGCATCTTTATCATGTACTCCACAACCCTTTCCATGCCCATAACCTCAATTGAAAGAGATCCCGACTCAAGAAGTAGGAGCGTATATGGTGTTTGTGTCTTAACTTGGAGAAAGTTTGTAAGAAAACGCTTTTGGACATTCTCAAACTCTTTCCAAGTAGACTTTGAGATGCTCCTGCCCCACACTCAACTCCATAAAGAAGAACGATGTCACCAATGCATCAAAAAGATACTTCTTGAGAACCCAACAATTGATGTTTCCCGCATTATACATATTTTCAAATGCATAATATGCTCTCTTTCCCGTTTCCAAACGATGCATAGCACATTCATGCCACTTGTGATTGGATGGAACCTCAAGGCCAAGGTACTTAAAGCTCTCAACAACTTCAAGTGTCTCATTGTTGTACACAATGCATGGCTTCTCCTTATGGTTGGTTTTCACAAGCATAACCTTTGTTTTGGATTCATTCACAATCAGCCCACTATGCAAGCAAAAGTTCTAAGGGACAACCATAAGCTTTTGTGCATCTTCTAAAGTGTGTGCTAGAAGCACTACATCATCTGCATACAACAAAAGCATGATTACCACATTGCAAATAGTGACCTCTTCAATGCCTTCTTTTCGCATAAAGTCAAGTACCATTTGTTCCAATTGATCGATGCATAGACCAAAGAGAGTTGGTGACAACGGACATCCTTCTTTAACCCCAATAGTGCTTACAAACAATTCTGAAATTCCTCTTCCCATGCGCAATTGACACATGACATTCTCATAGATTCGAGAAACCGCAAGCATGAACTCACTTGGCATTGGAGTTCTTCCATCCTTCTCCACAAAGTGTTACGTGGAATCATATCGAAGGCTTTCTTAAAGTCCACAAAACAACAATACAATCGCTTGCCTTTCAACCGACTTTCCTCCATAAGAACACGAAGAGTGACAAGATGATCAATGGTGCTATTGCATCGACAAAAACTTGCTTGTTGTCATTATCTTCAGTTCAATAAATCAATTTCATCTCCATTATGCACCCAAACAACTTTGCCACAAGAGACCCAGTCATTATAGTCCGGTACTTGTTTCTATTCTTTACATCCCCTCCTTTATGCAAAGGCTTAACCCAATTAGTACTCCATACGTTATGGTTGCTAGTATGGCAGATCAATAGAGTAAGATAAATCATGTCTATGACGTTTTTTGGTTGTTCATTAAGTTTTAATCCTTCTAAAGTATCAATCCTCTCGTTGCTATTGTCTTAGTAATGTGTGTGCTAACTTATGGTTATGCCATTTCAATATTTTTTCCTTCATATTTCTTGAAGCAAGGAGCTCTCTAAAGTTGTAAAACTTATCTTATTGATGATCCTTGGTAACACATATACTACATCATTATCACAACCAAGAATTGCCATATGAAATTCTAACATCTACTCGCCCATCTAGCTTGACAAACCCTCAAGTCTAGTTGGGTGAAAAAGTACTTTAAAGTATGGTGATTTGTATTCACTTTAAACTTTCCACCATAAAGGAAATGACCCCATTAGCATCTATCTCTCTCAATGGATCCTTTTTTAATATAAAGAAATCATTTGTAGGATGGATACTATTGTGTGTGTGTGTGTGTGTGTGTGTGTGTGTGTGTGTGTGTGTGAGAGAGAGAGAGAGAGAGAGAGAGAGAGAGAGAGAGAGAGAGAGAGAGAGAGAGAGAGAGAGAGAGAGAGAGAGAGATTAAATATGCATTGCGATGCATGCATGCCTCTATATGTAGTTTGTTTTGATGTTTTTCTTTCAACTCCAAGATTTTGACCTTTTAACTTGGACTGATGCGTAAGCTATGATATTTTTTTGAATGATTGTGGTAGTGCTAAGGTGGGGAGACCACCTTGAAATGCTAGGTGGTTGCCTATTAAACCCATACGGGTGCGAGAAAAGGGCAATGGGGTTATATATGACACATTATGGTCTCTCTCCAAGCATCACAAGGAGCTCCTCCAAGGGAGAGGACGGCGATTAGTTGGTGGGCTTGTTGCGCACACGGTGATGGCGAGCTGCTATCTTGGTTGTGGTCATTTGTTGCCATCGACGGTTGGGCCATCGTCTTGCCTACTTAACAAGGGGGTTGTTCCCATGTTGAGCGCCCAAAAAGGGCCTAATTACTTTTGAGGTATGAGTTGAGAGGCAATGACACACTTGCCCATCGTTGGAAGTCAAGTAAAGTGGAGCCCTAAATTTGATTTTATATATATTGCATGAGCATGCAAAGAAGATAAAAACACACATTTTGCGGGTAGATAAAGGAGAGATTCTTGTTGGAGGAAGAGGAGCACATGTGTTTTGCTAAGTTTTGGGGAGGGAGAGTGTGGGAGAAAATGGCTCAAAGATGAAGTAGAAGAAGAAGAAGATGATGATATGTCTTCCCACAATGTGTACACTTGTTGTTCCTATAGCAATTTTTTGAAATGTGTCCAAGCTTCATATGAGTGGCATTTTGTGAAGTTATCTAGAACTTTCTAGCTGTCATCACATGCAAAGTTTATGGTTGCTAGGTAGTGTCCCTACATGGTAGTGCACCTTGGTGCAATTTTTCTTGCATAGTATACTAGGTTTTATGCGATGCTTTCTTTTAAGATTGTCTTCATACCCAGATTCCTGCATCATAAAGTAGCACTTGTAACCATAATAGCTCACATGTTGGCACTACATCCGTCATTAATACAATTTGTGCTTGATCAAACAATCGTGGGTTGCTACTTCCTACTCCCAAAACTATGATGAGAATGGGCTCTAGCCTATGAACCAACCCTTAAGATACACACAACATGAGATTACATGAGATGAAACGATATGATATGCAATGGTCATTTGGTGCATGTATTGACTTCCCAAATGAGCCCCTAAATCTACCCTCTTTCTATGTATACTCCTGCACATGCTTGTGAACTCTTGTGATTTGGACTTCTTCTTTATCAAAGCTCATCTCGATGGATGTGTAGTATCCCATACTTTCATCAATGGCTAAAAGGTGTGTTTGATTAATCTTGATACGAGCATTTTCCTATGCTTTAAATTACTACATTTTCTCACGTGCTTTAGCTTCAATTTTGATTATCATAATCAACAATCATTTTGAGCTTCACTTGCATTACTATGTGTGTGATTAGTGCCTCTAACATCATCTTTTATTTGAGCAACTAAGGGTCGAATTCACACTCGATTATCCCTTCTTAATTGCCTTATTATTCTAAGGTGTGTGAGAGTCCTTGTTTTCTTATAATGAAAATACTTATTTTAGGTCCCTGTCTGTATGCTTTGTCGTACGTGTCGAAGCTGGGAACTTGCCTGTGCACTGTGTGTGAGCCTAGAAAGGCTACAAACACACAACTAGTAAGAGCCTAGCAAGCTCAAAGGGGCAGGGGTGTGTCACTCACCATTCAATGCTTCCATCGTGAAGGATCCTGTGCTGCAAAGAAGAAGGAGCCACCGTCAATGCCGCGCTCAATCGCCTTGCTGCCGCCGCAATGCTCGATCACTCACTCTCTCTCTCTCTCTCTCTCTCTCTCTCTCTCTCTCTCTCTCTCTCTCTCTCTCTCTCTCTCTCTCTCTCTCTCTCTCAAGCACACACACACACACACACATACACACACACACACACCTGTGAGCACACGAAGAAGAAGGAGACAGAGATGGAGCAAGAGCACTCCTTAGCTTACACCTCAGAGAATGAGGATCCTGTGCTGTGAAGAAGAAGGAGCCACCGTCAATGCTGCGCTCAATCACCTTGCTGCAATGCTCGATCACTCACACACACTCTCTCTCTCTCTCTCTACCGCAATGCTCGATCACTCACTCTCTCTCTCTCTCTCTCTCTCTCTCTCTCTCTCTCAAGCACACACACACACACACACACACACACACCTGTGAGCACACGAAGGAGAAGGAAACAGAGATGGAGCAAGAGCACTCCTTAGCTTACACCTCAGAGAATGAGGATTTTTAGGTCAAATGGACCTTTTATAAGAGTTCGATCCATTCACACATCGGTGCCCACAGTGGGGCCGGTCATTGCAAAACTATTTTAAAAGTAAGATAAATGGTGCGCCTCTCATCAGTGATCACCTACACACCTATTGGACCAACAAGTCCGGTCCATGACTCAATCAAATAAATAATATGCGTCCGTCGAAGGTGATAGGGTGTCTGTGAGGGTTAACATGTCCCCCTTCCTGATGTAGATTCTATCCTCGGAAGCTATTGAGATGAAGCCCGTTCATCGAGGTGGAAGAGCATCCGAGATTGAATGTCCATAGCCTTCTTCAATCACTTCAAAAATCAACCAAAATTGGCACAGTAATTGTATTCTCATATACAATTCAAAAGCATATGCAGTTGTAAGCACACAAACTGATTGGTAGCAGAATGTTAAACAATTTGTCAACAGTAAACATTAAACTATAATATAATCAAACTCATAAACAAGTCTAAAGGTAAAAAATTAAACAAGTCTGTGGTCGCTAATGGGTCGCTAATTTAACGGTCGAAAGGCACTAGAGGTCAACTATTAATACCATGGGCAAGCTTCTCAATTTTCTCTGGTCAATTAAACTATTTAATTGCGAGAGCCAAGAATTTCATATCCGAGGGCTGGACTAGAAACTATACCTAGAAGACCTTGTAGTTAAGCTACTATTTTAGGAATTACTCATGAAATCATCGCTTGACTTATTTTCTTTTCTTTGACCCCCCAAAGGATTTTCACATTGATTCAATTTTGATGTGTGTGCTTATTTTGTATGCCTTGGGTTTTTTGCTTTTCAAGGAAAAGCGGCCACACTGGGAACCTCTAAGGCTCTAGTACCATAGGCGATACATGTAGGTGAAGTACCAGATCAAGCTGGGATTTCTCTTCTAGATTAAGATTTTACATTGTGGCACTTTTGGTTTTTTTTGTTTGTTCGTTTTTAGCATTTTGATTTTGTAACATAGGGACTTAGCCCACTAGAAAGCCCTAGTACATTGCACACAATGCTGCCTAAATTGGATTAAGAACCTAAGTAACCATTGATTATTAGGAAGGCATTCCCCATGGGATTAAGAGAAGATCTCTAATTCCTAACTTGGTCAAACTAGCTTAGTTAGACTTCTTGATTCTGAAACCTAGACAAGGGATTATGACAGGAAATTACATAGAATCTAATGTTTAATCTAAGAAAATGTGTGCAATATTGTGCTACCAATCACATTTAAAGCAGACAAACATGGATGCAAAAACAAAGACAAGGGACAATGCTAATGGTCAAGAAACACCTGTTTGTGTTGATGATCGCGCTTGATTTGAAGAGTGAATGAGAGAAAGATTCAATGAAGTTTCAAATCCTAACAACAACAACACGTTCCTGTACACACTAGAAAACACAAGAAATACCTCTAGAAGGCACATCACTGGGAAGAGGCACCAACCTTTATTGAACACAATCAAACAACATGAGGAACCCTAACCTAATTATTTGCACTCCCCCTAGAGAGCCAAGGGAACATGATATTATAGAGTGTAGAGGTAACCCTAAGTCTAAACCCCTATCTTCATCATCGTCGAGAAAAACAAATTCATCACCCGTGAGATCATATGTGCCATCCGTGTAATCATGTAAATCTTCTTCATCAGTAGAGGCACCAATGTTTACTAAGAAGGTCACTAGACATCTATAATCATCTTGGTCAAAAGGGTAGTCTTGTGCAATGGGAGAGACGCTCTCTACTAAGTATGGATCAGTCGTGGTCAAGAGACGTATCAACCATTCTAACTCCTCGAAATTCCTCTCACATGCTACTGTACCTACCAAATCCCATTCACAGGCAAGCACCGGAAAGACTATGTGAAACACTTGTGAAAAGTAAAGAGGGTACCTCTCACCCAAGGTAGGAGTGGATGACTCTAGAGTACTAGCCATATTTGTACACACAGATAGATGATGGTTAGAGTACAAATATTATAAGGGTTGTGTCAAAAGGTGGTGTCCTTGTGCATATTGTGTTTTTATGATTTTGTGTCATATGTAGAACTTATAAGTTTCCAGATTATTGTTTGGTGGCTCTTGATCTTTTACTTTTTTGTCTTGTTCTTGTGAGTATAAGGCTTTATATATACATTCCCTAAGATTGGGGGATTGAGAGGTCATGGAGGAAGGTTAAGAGGGGAGTGAGTGAATGATGAATGTCAGCAAACACTCCCCCCTTCCTTGGGTAGATCATACCTTTTGGAATGATGTCGTTACCTTTTGAAACCAATTGTTCAAAGTCGTCATGGGTGAAGACTTTGACCAATATTTTTCGACCACCCTAAGCATTTTATGTAGTTGCAAGGGTGGTAAGGTACTCTCCCATGATTTTATTTGCAACGGAGGTGAAAACTCTTTCTTGTTTGTATGGATATGTACAATGGTAGGTGGAGGTTGTGTCAAAGCTTCTATTTCTGTATAGAACTATATGAAGAGCAAGAAGCTTCATTCGTTGGTTGAGCTGAGCAAAACCAGCCTTTCTTGCTTGGGAACCCATACTAGCTTTGGATCCAGTGTATAGTGTTCTGTGATTTTTCCTTTCCCACGATCTTTCATCGGCTTTGTCATCACAGGATTTGACTCCCATGGGTCAGGTGACAGGTAAGAACACAATTTACATTTTGGCACCCAGATTTGATCATTTCCTTGATAGTAGCCTTGGGCTTCCAATAGTCATTTAGGAATCCAATGACACATTTTCTTACATTTCTAGGAGCAAGTGGGGCGTTTCTTACAAGGCTCCTGTTTTTTTAGCATTAGCTACGATCGCTAAAGAAGCTTTAGGACCCACTTGTATGTTTTCTTAGTTATTTTGCGATGGGTCTTATGTGTCTCAAGCTTTGTTTCAACTGTAGAAGTTGAAGCTCTAGAGAGTTGGGCTATAGGGACATATGGTTCAACCTCCTGGACATGCACTATTTTGGGTTTTATTTTCTCAGGAGGTAATATTTCAGGGACTATGGCTTGAGTGACAGAACTAAGAGTTTGCATCTGCGTTGTGACACTCCCTGTCTCCCAATCAATAGTGCATTTGATTGCTATCATCCACGTGCATCCTAGGTGTATATTACCTTCCATAGTTTCAACAGATAAGACCAAAAAGTCTTGGGCTACAACCCCGTGGTCATAACTGATAGAAGTGTGCCAGATACCAAAAATCGTAGTTTTTTTCTTGTTGACATCCTTGACTTGGATAGTATTCTCAGATAGAGATGGATTTCCCAACTGACACCACACCCCATATGACAACAGATTATATTTAGCACTCGTGTCTAATAAGGGGTTATATAGAACTTTCCCATAGGTGTTATTTAGTTCAATAGGGTATCGTAGAGGTGTGACAGAGTCCAACCAATCATTCTCTGTTTCAAAGTGGAATGCATGTGTAGCTCCAAGGTTAGCCTCTCGTTGGCGTCTTATGCGTTGTTGTCGCTCCTTAGCCTCAGCTTGAGCTTGTATCTTCTTCAATTTTGTTTGTGCCTTGGCTGCCTTTTTTTTAATGGATGGCACGTAGCTCCTCTTGGATTAAAGGATCATGATATCTTTTAAATTTGCTCCCATTGAGGAATCCAACGATTTGTTGGGGGTTCCATCGTTGCGTAGCTCCAATGACCAACAAAATTATCAATTCGGAGGGATGAGCTACCGGGCTAGGGCATGGAAACACTCGCACGATTAGTGAGCTAATCATGGCAACACGAATGGTTAACTCTATGAAGTGAGCTTCTCGGCCTATGGAGGAGCTAAGCCACATGAAGGGCAATCTCCACATCCACTTCTCTTCAACTCTAATCACCTCTAATCAACCCAATCACACACACTAACAATTGCAAGATGCACACAACATTAATCCTATCATGCAACACACTAATGGCAAGCACACACACACAGATCTATCGAGCATCACACTCCAATCAAACCTACATGCATACACAAGCAAAAGAGGGCAATCACACAAGATTAGAGAGGGATTAACCACTAATTAGTTAAGATCTAGCTAATCAAAGCATCATAGGCAATCATAAGAAGCATGAGAGAGGCATAGTGAAAGAGAATTACATGTTGATTAGTGTTAACCAAGTCACATGGGCAAGGAGAAGCTCAAGGACTGCATAGACACACACCTCAAGAGCTCTCACCAAAGAGTGCTCTCAACAAATGAGCTTGAGAACCCTAATTACTTTTATACACTGCCTTATATACCTAGGTTAAAAATATGCAATGTCCAGGCATCCAAGGCCTTTAGGACTTCACCACTACTGAATCTGTAACATAGGCACACTAACTGACCTGTTCTTTATAGCTTGGAACTCCCATTGAACTCGTAACACATGAAAATACTATAATGGCTTGAAATAAATCGGGAATTTACAATACATGACCATTTTGAAAAAATGGGAACTCCAATCTTTACTGCTTCTTTATTTTGATCTTCAATGTGCATTCGTACGTTTTCGGTCTTTAGCAGCTTCTGTTAACTGACGTTGACTCAGTTAACATTCCCCCCTTCTGATTTTAGTGCCCGTCCTTGAGCACTGTTGAAAAGTGTCCGTGGAGGTTGTGGAAGGTTTTGATTGGTTGTTGATGGGGTGGTCGTCTTCATTTTTCGTTGAATTTGTTGATGAGGTTCAATTTGTTGCAGCATTTTCATTGGTCCAAATATGTCTGTTGTGAGAGATGATGTTGCATTTGTCCGTTGTAATAGCATAATGATGAGGTTGTATTTATAAAAAGTATGTACAAGGGAAGTAGAATGATGAGGTTCTAAATTAGGGTCTAATACCTAAATGACCAAAGGGAAAAAAACCAGTGGAAAAAAATTCCTTTGGGATACATGCATTATTGGAGTACTTATTAGCATGGGAAATATGAATAAAGTACTCAAGGGATTATTTCCTCATAGATATGGAATTAAAAAGGCAACAAATATGGGAGGGTAGCATGATGGAACATTGGTTTTCCTATTGTAGTCCACTCAAGGTGCATAGGTGGAAGCAAAAAAGAGTGTCTAATGCATATGTCCAATGATGGGACATCCTATTTATGCATACACAGAAATGCATGGAAAAAAATATGCTGTGCAAGAAGGATTTTGAGGGGTTCTTCACAAAGATGGTATAGCTATAAAAGCACATGACATGGCTTTGCAAGCTGGCACCCCTTTAAGAATGGTTTTCGTTGAGACGAGGATATGTGCTCTCATCTTACTGTGCACTATGCGTGAGTGTTGGACTCTACGACACTCCACCAATTGTAAGTTAATAGACTTCGACTCTTATGCTTATCTCATCCAGCATGAGAAACATGACTTAGATATGCTCAACTCTTCCAGCTTGAGCGTAAGCTTAATAACTATGACTCTTAGCACATAGTTTATTAAGACACGAAGCTTTGGGACTAATGCTTTGCTCATTTTATGGCTCAGCAGCCCGACTTTGACTATGCCAAAGAGTGTTTTTTGCACCTTGGCGACTTGACTTTTTACATTCTTGTGCTTACTAGAAACATTTCTTCAGGTAAAAGTAAGCTTGAATCCTCAAAAAGAGGATTAGTGAAGGACCAAGTTGGCATTGAAGATTTCTTTTGCCATACCTGTTTTATCATCTTTGAATTTGCATTTGCATTGGTTGGGTTGTCCTTCTTTGACTGTGAAGACTCATTATCTGTTTGATTCTCCAATTAGGCCTACTGATAGGAGTCTTTGATGTCTTTGTTCACTGTCGGCATCTGGATTTTGACTAGGAGCATTGGGAGACTTAGGAATTCAAATCTCTAGATGACCTTTGTATCTCCCTTGTTGACTTTGCTTAGCTCTAGGTCTTGTTGAGCTCTTGAGATCTTTGAGCAGGTCTGGTGTAGTTGTAGTTGGGCTTGTGATTGACTAATAGCCAAATCTTTGTATAGCCTGTGTAGAATCCTTGTCCAAGAGGAAGATTCTTTGAGATCCATCTCTGTTTTGTATCCTGTTGAAGACTTTCTAGTATCTTTCAATGTTGTTATGTTGTATACCTGCTTCTTAGGTATCCTAGGATATTGCGAAGTTGATACCTTGTGGGCCTTCTTTCTTGGGAGGGTTTTGATGTTACTTCATATGCTCTAACCTGCGGTTTTGGTTCCCATATCTGTCTGTTATCTCCATAGTACTCCTGTTCTTTTAAGCTCCATTGGGATGCTATCCATCCCATGTGTTTGTCTTTCTGTGTTGATTTCCTGTCTCTAATCCAAACCGGATCATTGACTTTGACTAAACTGCTCGGAACAAACACTTGCTTGACTTTCCTTTGCTTTCTTGAGTACTTTGGCAGATATACCTTTGCTTTTCTGGGTGTCTCCTTAGAGGTTTCCGTTGATGGCCTTGGGAGGGTGGTCTTGATGTTACTTCATATGCTCTAACCTGCGGTTTTGGTACCCATATCTGTCTGTAATCTCCATAGTACTCCTGTTCTTTTAAGCTCCATTGTGATGCTATCCATCCCATGTGTTTGTCTTTCTGTGTTGATTTCCTGTCTCTAATCCAAACCGGATCATCGACTTTGACTAAACTGCTCGGAACAAACACTTGCTTGACTTTCCTTTGCTTTCTTGAGTACTTTGGCTGATATACCTTTTCTTTTCTAGGTGTCTTCTTAGAGGTTTTTGTTGAGTCAGCAACTAACTTTAAGTTTTGAAAGCCTGACATGTGCTTGAAGAAGCTGATTCATGAGGGTTCTTTGATGTAGAGGCATATGCTGTCACACTTTCTGTGCTAGTCGGTGGAAGGTCCACTGTAGATTTACCTTTGTCTGCAAGATTTGTCTTTGATTCTTGTGACTTCTGCAACTTTGAATCTAGCATTAGCGGTATTTGTAATTGTTGCTTGCTACCTCTTGGAAAAGAGATTATTAGCATTGTACCTTCTTTGTTAGGCCTTGTGTTGGTCTAACCATTGATCTCCAAGGATGACATCTGCATGCATGTCTTTTGAAGGCTTCACGTGAAACTTTACCTGCTCTTCATGATTATGGATGCTAAGGGTAGCAACCATCTCTTTTTGACTTGTAGCCTTACACATCATTTCTCTATTAACTGGCTGACAATGAGTAATCTCTAGAATGCTCTGGATGTTGTCTGCAACCATATTGTACTTTGCTTTGTTATCTAGTAGATCATTGCATCTGACACTTGCTCCATTTGTACTGCTGAGAACTATAGCTATTCTCATTGTTGGCTCTATTGAAGATTTCTGTACTGCTTTTGCCATGGTCTCATCTTGATCTAACTGTGTCTCTATGGAGGGTGGTTTGAGACTTTGTCTTCCACTCTGACTTACATCAGCTGATTCAGCTGGCAATGAGTGATTGATCTTTGGACTTCCAATTGTTTCTTGGTTGTCTGCGACCCCATTTTTCTTAACTTCTAGCTTTGGTGGCATTCTCTGCTCAATAGCTATTGTGGTTACCCTTTGCTCTGTTTGATTTGCACTTGTTGTTGCTTGATCTACTTCTAGCTCTTCCAAAGTTCTGTTTGATGGAGATGAATCATCTTCAACAAGCTTTGCTTTGGCATCAATCTCTAATTTAACTTTGCTTGAGGACTTTGTGCTGTCGTCCGCGGGTGACCAATCTTGGTTTTGATTCTTTGTTGTTTGTGATGACTACATCCTGTTTGAATTTTGTACCTCTGATGTCTTCTTAACCATTGGCATTCCCATTATGATGTCATTTGGCATATCCTTTGCTGTGATCACATGAAATTGAGCTATGATGATCTGTGAACTTACTTCAATGGTGGTGGAGATGATTCCCCAGCATTCTGCTCGTTTGTTTCCTGATATGCTCACAAATTCAGGAGCATCTTCCAGCTGTGGTTGGCCACATCTTTTCCAAGTGTGAAAAGACATGAGGTTTTTGTCTAGTTGAAAATTAGCTTTACTTCTCTTGACAGCTTTTCTTCGTTTTCACCAACAATGTTGCACTTGATCGTCTCAGGATTTCTTTCTGTATTGATAGCTTTTGTTGTGGTAGCATCCTTTGGTTGAATTTTTTCTGCATTTTCTTTGCTTTGATCACCTGATTCAATCGATGTTGGCTCTATTGGCTATAATATTGCACCTTTTTGCAATTGTTGAGCATTGTCCACCTGCATCTGAGTAACCTTTGACCTTTAAAGTTCCACTGTACTTTCTGGCAGAATCTGTCTCTTTGGAGGAGATTTTGGTGGTGACCTTTGTGTATCCTTCTGGACTTTAGCTTTCGTTGATTTTGACTTTTTTGTCACTGTTCTGGCAGCTTGAGGCTTTTCATCATCTTCAGAGAGTCTTTGACTTCAATCTTACCATCCATAGGGGTTTGTACAAGGTCATGATCTTGCTGATATTCGTTACCATGTGCATCTTGATATGCATATGTGAGCTTGATCACATGTAACTGTTTGAACACTATTGGATTTGTTGGTTTTTGACTTTGACTTTTGGAGATCAGTTGAAACTTTTGTCCCTAATGATCTTTGTAGAAGCATTTGTCTGTAGAATCTGATGGAATCTGGGTCAATTGGAAACTTCCAACAACCATACGATCTTTTGATGGTTTCTGCCTTGAAGGAGTTTGTTGGATAGAAACCCTAGGGCTTCTAACTGGTGTAGCATTTCTTGGTACATAAGCTGAGCTTGATGGATTTGCAGCTCCCCCCTTCCTAGGGTAATCACTATAGTCTGCTTCATTGTAAGAGTTCAAAATTGTTTGGCTCTGGTTTAGTCTCACCTTCTGGGACTGTGAAGGTACACTTTGGGTAGCATTGGTGACATTTGGCATCTGTAAGCCTTCTGCATAGTTTCCTATGTATCTCCTTGAAACATGACAAATTATTCCCCAAATCAAGCTGTAAATAGCATTATCTTTGCCCTGATATTGTCTATCCCATGGGTCTCCTATGATATGAAATTTTGTGTTTTTAGGACCCAAGGCATCATAGATGCTAGACTCTAACCTATATCTACGACCGTTTGGTCAAAGTATATGCTCGTTTGGTCACAACATCAAAGCTTAATTTCCAATGGAGGAGAGTTTGGCTCTGAACAGATTTTTGGGTTCAATCGGGTAATATTCTTTAGCTCTAGAGAGGATGGGCTATAATAGATTCTTTCCTCTGAAATGAACCACCCTTTCTGATCTATCACTGAACGCACTTCTATGAGCTGGTATGTGGGCCGTTCAAACACTGGTTGATCCTTTTTGTACAATTTTTCTTTTTGGCCTACATAGTGTGCATATGAATGATGTGTATCACACAATGCGAACATCATTTTGTTTGATGTATCCCTTAGACTCGTGAATGATTGCACACTTGTGGCAGTGGATGCAAAATCATTTGCAAACCTAACAATCTTTTCTACAATCTGTGATATATGGACATCTTGACCAAATTCATGAAGGAATTTGTTGTTCAAAGAATTAATTTGAAGCTTTTCAGGTGCCTGTGCATCTTTATGATGATTTTGAACTTGCAGTGTTTTTACTGGTGCTTCTAACGATAATAAAGAATCATCTAATTGCATTAAAAATGACAAGTTAGATGCACTTACATCAAGATTCGCATTTCTAATTTGCTATGTACCTTGCTTGGCAGTTGATGTGTCCCTGTTGTCTAGATTTCGTGGACAATCTTCAAAAAAATGTCCACCTTTTCGTCCACAATCTGAGCAATACGTCATGACTGGTGGTATTTCATTTGGCTCTATCATGTCAAGCTCTAGCTGAGGAGCTTCTATTTCTGTGCTTGCCAAGTTGTCGGCATCTTCTTTTAGAACAGTAAGCATCAAGCTATAGACTGCTCCATCTTGACCTTTGTACCGTCTTTGGCTTGGTTCCCCAATTAGACTGGCTTCTATTGGCTGATCTGTTGGATCTTGCAATTTTGGTTCTCGAATATAAATTTGACCACTGTAATCCATGTACAATGACCTTGATTGCATATGCACCAACTGTATGTTTTGCTGGCTTGTATAGATTTCTAGATAAACATTTGGGTTGACTTTTTGAACTTCTATCTGTACTTCATCTTTGAGCTTGCAATACCTGGCTCCATTGAATTCTGTGAACATCTGGGAGTTGTCTAAATCTGGCTTTACCCTGATCAATAGGATCGTGGCTCTTGTGCTTCTTTTACTGCTCATCAAGTATCTATGGCCTTTTGTATCTAAGTACAAAAATTTATCCCCATTGTAGCCATAAAGCTGTAAAATATGCTCTGTTGCAGTTGCGCATGTGTTGCCACTAATACTAGCTTGCTATGTTGTACTTGGATTCTCAGCTCGATTTGAGTCTATGTCAGCGAGTTCTGTAAAAACTGTCTCCTAGCAGATTTTGATTTCGATTAGTAGAATTTCTACTACTCGTACTAGCCTAATCTGCAATCACATGTGAGTTGTGCCACTGTTCGTTCGATTAGAAGCTCAATTTGCAATGCAATTGCTTGCACTTGCCAATTTCGGTTTGCACAATGACTTCTAGTCCCTAATGTTCTTTGTCTGAACTGTGGGAACACTGATCAGAACTGTGCTGACCTCGGCTCCAATGATCACCAAAATTGTTTTCGCACTTCTCGATGTTTTTTTCTAGTGATTTTTTGTTGTTTCTGGCTTTTTCGTTGTTTGCTCGGTGTGTGACTTTTTTGCTTTTCCACCTCTTTCGACGGCTTTTTTTTTTAATTAATTTTTTTAATGAAAATTTGAATTTTCTTAATTTTTTAGTATTTTTTGTTTTTTAAAAACTTTTGATTTTTTACAATTTTTTTGATTGCTTTGTGAAATTTTTATTTTTTATGGAATTTTTTGAAGATTTTATGAATGTTGTGATTTATTTGGATTTTTTGATCAATTTTTGAATTCTAATGAATTTTCTATAATTTTTAGGGATTTATCTATGAATTTTTAATGAGTTTTTTCTTTTTAATAAATCCCTTTTTTGATTTTTTAAAATTGTTTTTGTGATTTAAAAGGTTTTTTTGTGATTTTTTTTTGTCTAATATACAAATAAATGAAATGAAAGTGAGAGAAAAATAAAATAAAATGAAATTGAATTGAAATGAAATGAAATTTAAAAGGAGTGAAAACAAAATGAAATTGAAAAGAAACAAAATGAAATGAATACAATAAAAATTCAATGACACAAAAAAAGGAAAAAGACAAAAGGCTCCATAGGTAGCCGTTCAAAAAAGAGAGAAAGAAGACAACATAAAAAGAGAGCCCCCCCTTTTTTTTTTGTCTTCTTGTAGGTTAATGAATTGTGTGTGTAGGGGTGCATTCACGCAAGTGTGTGTGTGTGGTGGTTGACGGCGTTCATGCGTACAGAGGAGGGAGACAAGAGAGAGAAAGTTACAGATAGAGAGATGGTGCGTCCATGCAGTAGAGAGAGAGAGGGAGAGTTAATTATCGCGATTCGAGAGAGAGAAAGAGGCGATTCTCACTTATACACACCGTCGGGAGTCCCTTTTTTGCATCTGAGCATAAAACTTTATCGCAGAGTTCGCACGACCGTCGAAAACATGCCAGAACGTACCCTCACGCTCGTGATAAACCAGCTGGCTCTCATCGAAACTAATTTTTTTATTTTTATTTTCTTAATGCCCGAAAAAGCCACATTTTAGTCCGAAAACTAGCCGAAACGCTAAAAATCACCCATAAATAAAAAAAATCACTAGAAAAATCCAAAAATTCATGGACAATTCTAGAAATCTTAGAAACTTATTGATAATCACAATCTAATATTTTTGACACGCATAAGCACACCAAAAATAGCAGATTTTATCGAAAATGCCAAGTCCGACAAGATTGTTAACCCGGTCCTCGAAAATAGTAAAACGTTCAAAATTTGGCAAACGAAAGCCCAATGTGCTCGAAATCAAACCAAAAACACACTTCGTAAAGATCGCAAGATATCAAATTTTTTATGAAATTAACTGAACATTAATGCAAAAATTAGCAAAAATCTACCAAAAATTCGTAAATATTATTTGAAAAATACCCAAAATTTTTAACAAAATTCTCCACACAGGGGATTAGTGCAGCCAAATAAAATCACAAAAAGCACATCAATTTAATTGCCAATCAGTTTGATCAATAAAATCCAAAGTAGGTAATTAAATCGATAAAATTAGGTCAAAATTTGACGCAATTTGAGTGTGTAAATCTCTGTTTTGAGCTCAAAAATGCAGCAATTAACCATTATAGATATCAATTATGCGATCAAAACATTGAATTAATCATGAACATTAAGCACTTTTTAAGCGCGCGCGCACACACACACACACACACACACACACACACAAAATTGACAGTTTTTACCAATCTTTAGGTGCGCACACAAAAGGGTTAATCTTGTTGAAATTGCAATGTGATTTTAAAAATCATTAGTTGGGCATGACCACAACACAAATCAATCATCACAATTGAAAACTCATTAAGCACACATTGATTTTTAGGTGCACAAACAATGACAAAATAGTGTACACACACCTAAAATTAGGCATATACACACTCGATTAAAATATACACACACTTGATTTTAGTGCACACACACTTGCAATTGACCATTCAAGCATGCAATTAACTCAATTAGACACCCAATTAGCAATGTACAATCACCAATTAGCAATTGAAAGTTGTCAAATTCATACGTCACCAATTCTTAAATTTTTTGGCATTACAACGGTATGAAAACGAACAATCCAAAAATTTTCAATCCAACATTGAATTGCATCAACATTACATTGCATCTTCATGGTGGAGTCTCTACACAATTCTACATATCTTTAGATTCTAGGGAGGTTGAGAATCCCACCTTGATTACCTTTCCAATGAAGATCGGTTGAACGGTTGAAAGCTCCAATCCTTCGTAGAAAATTAGTGTATAATTTAGCAAAATTAGTCAAATTAGCAAGGGGTTAGTGTGAAATTAGAGTGTGTAAACACACAATTGGCAAGATACAGTGGCAAATTAGGGAATTATAAACACATTGCTTCATGCACACACATCCAAAATCCACAAAACCATAAACACACAAGTGAAATTAGTAGTGAAGTTAGTGAGAAAACACATACGATTATGCCACAATTACATTAGCGTAAGCCATCATCCCCTGCGAGCGGCACCGAATGTTGGGGGTTCCATCCTTGCATAGCTCCAATGACCAACAAAAATTATCAATCCGGAGGGATGAGCTACCCGGCTAGGTCATGGAAACACTCACACGATTAGTGAGCTAATCATGTCAATAGGAATGGTTAACTCTATGAGGTGAGCTTTTTGGCCTATGGAGGAGCTAAGCCACAATGAAGGACAATCTCCACATCCACTTCTCTTCACCTCTAATCAACCCAATCACACACATTAATGATTTCAAGATACACACAACACTAATCCTATCATGCAACACATTAATGGCAAGCTTACACACATAGATCTATCGAGCACCACACTCCAATCGAACCTACATGCACACACAAGCAAAAGAGGGCAATCACACAAATCACAAACTTCATTGCAAACACTTGGTCAAACAATGTCCTCAGACGGAGATCACCCGAGTGAATGCCTATTGTTTAGATTGTGGTGCCATTCACTTGATCCCCGATTATCCAAAAAATCAAAACCAAGTCAGAAAGATCACGACAATTGTCTCAAGAATTGTTCAGCTACCTAGTAGCTCCAAAAAATGAAAGCGTTGTACCAGTTCAAGTAGTTATGAGAGCGCAATCTCAAAAGGAAGCTGCTGAGAACCCAGAGATAGAGAAAATGAAAACTGACGCGAGTCCAAAGACAGGTGAGCCAAAGACCGATGCACCTAGTCTAAAAACCAAGAGCAAATGGAACAACTCGAAAGCTAGAAAGGCTAGGATGAAAGCACGTAGGGAACGAGAGCAGAAATCCCTGGCTGAAAAGCTTACCGAAGCTGAAGAGAAGATAAGACAACATGAGGAAATGGTTGCACCTTCTCTTATGCAGATGTCTCAACCTTCAAAAGAACCATCAATGGAAAGTGAGCCAAGAAGTACTAGTTCGGGAGGATTAGTGTTGGTCGAGAAGGTTAATGAGCATTTAGACGCCCTCCTAAAAGACTATGAAACATGGCTAAAAAACAACCAAACCCAAGAAAAAAAATGGATGACATATCCATACATGGAACTAGAAAAGGATAGCCTTGAAATGTGCAAGAAAATGATTCAAAAAGCCCAAGCTTTACTAGAGCCACAAAGTGGAAAACCTGAGGGTGTGATCCCTGCCCCACCTTCACCAATAATCTCACCAAATTAGGAACGAAAAGAAACAGATTCCAGTCATGAGCACGGACAAAATCTCAAGGACCCCGCATTAGATCTACGGATAGTGTTGAATATAATGGATAACTCTTTCAAGGGATTTCACATAACTATACCTGACAGCTGTAAAGAAATAGATGGTCTTGACAAATTGTGGAAACAAGTCAGTGAGGCCAATGAAGCGAGTGAGCTCAGCAGACAAGTAAACCAAATGAGTGATGGAAGAGGAGCGTCTCTTCCACAAATAGAGGAATTTGATGTTGGATCTCAAATGAATCTAGAAGTGGAATCATATTGAGGAGACAAAGGATCTGTACAGTCTATGGACAGTTAATCCCATTCGCTAAAAACACTACCATCTTATACGGGAGAGTACGAGGCCAAGTCAGAGGTTGTTGCAATCCCATCACAAAGACTGTCTCCCAACAAGGTCATCAATTTGAAAGGGCTGATAGGCATTTTGTCAACACCAGTCACCTGTACGATGACGTTAGCCGAGTTGCTCAAAATACGACCAAACATGTGGGCTACTGTGGGAAAATTCCTAGAGAAATTTGGTGTTAAAAAACCAATGACTCAGATCGTGGAAAGGATCAAATAGCTTGAAAGTCCTCAGCTAAACACCCGGGTCAGTGCCAGTAAACAAGGTAGGTGAGTACTATGAGGGAGAAGATGGGAACATCACTCTTCCTGTGGAATTTCAAGGTGTAAAAACCATTGCAATTTTTGATAGTGGAGTCGGCGTTTCCATCGCAACAAAAGAGGTTTGGAAAAATGGGAAAAACCAGCAGTGAGGGCTACAAGGATGAAACTGCAACTTGCAGACGGACACATGGAAAGGCCCATAGGACTACTAGAAAAAGTAGTTGTTACTTCTTGTGGAATTGAATATGAGCAAACCTTTGCTATTGTTGACTTTGGCAAGAAGCACAACTATGACATCATTCTAGGAAGACCATTCATGAGACAATTGAAAATGGTCCAGGACTCGGGTTATGACCATATCTACTTGAGACATATGGACACCACGACAAAGATAATTCTTAAGGACCATAGTTGAAGGGATGTGATGAGAACACCTATGGAGGAGTTTGATTCTGCTATTGTATCAGGATCAGAACTTCCAGCATGGTTGGGTAAGCTTAAAGAACAATAGATGTGTGGAGCTTTGCAATATGGAAGCTTAAAGCAAGAGGAAGGCATCCTAGAAAGGGCAATTGAAGATGAGGATTATATCCCAGAACCCTTTCTTGAGGAAGAATTAGAGCCACTTGAATGGGAACACATCTTGGCTACTCTCGATGTGTGTGCTATTCAAGACGATCCAACAACGAAGTTTTGTGATGAAAATGGCTATGATATTGTTCCTTACTTTGCAGTGATTGTAATCCAAGAAAACGAAGATGAAGAAGAAGACGAGTTCTATGAATCTGTAGAACACTTGGAGCTTCAAGAAGATGCCGACAACAAAAATCCGGACGGCCCAGCAGGTGACAAGAACAAATCTTTAACTAATGCACGATTATATGATTGTCCAGATCAAAGACCCATGAACCAATGTCACCGATGCAAGAATAAAATGCTTCAAAAGTGGATTCCAAAATCTTCAATGGAAATACAACTGCAACAAGCATCCTCATACATGGCTCCCATACATGAAGAAAAGACTCAGCCGAGAAAAACACAGCCATGTCAACGAGCTACCAACTCTCTAATCAAGTGGATACCAAAGTCATCCCAAAAACAGCAATCCAAGAGCAAGCAAAAAGTCACTTTCCATAACCAGTGAAACCACAAAGGGAAAGTGCTAGAATGCAACCTTGTTGAGGATAGCAGCAACAGTGATGATTCTTATGACATCCCCTACCAACAACTCAGATCATCACGATCACTAGCAGCTTCAAGCATAACCAAGAAAATCCAAAAGAAAAGAACAACGAGTCGAAATCAAAAAGTTCGACAAATCTGGATACCAAAGAGCCAGATTGGCCAAAAGCAAGTATGGATCAAGAAGACAAAGATCTTTGATGAAAAATCACAAGATTCAATGCCAACAAAAAAAAATCACATCTAAAAAATCCCAAGGTTGCAAGCTTCCACAACTCAGATTTGGGTTTCAAAGAAGTTGATTGAAGCACAAAGAGGTCAAGAATTCATTTGAATTCCAAAATAGTTAGAGCAACAACTCCCAAAGTCTAAATCTCATCGCCAACCAAGAGTATTAGAGCTGAAGCAAAGACCACTGAAGACTCACACAAAGACAAGGTGGATCCCAAAGAAGTCTCTTCAAACACAAACAAAGCAGGAAAAAGTGTGGGTGCCCAAATGAGTAGCACCAACGAAACAACCAGAAATCACGAACAAGTGGGTTCCAAGGAAACCAAAAACACTGCTGTTATTGCACCGTCACTTGAATTCTTTCAATTCCTCCTATAGTTACAGTGCATTAGTTAGAAGAGACACTACAAGAGGTACTTCACATTAGCGATGCTCGCAGTGCGACGCTTAAAAGTGAAAATCCACGGCGTCGCTATGGTTGTCGCTAGTTTACTTATAACTTAGCAACACTCATAGCAACGCCAATAGGGGTAAAAAATAAACCGAGAGTGCCCGAAAACTCAAATCTCAGATCTGAGTTTTTGGCACTCAAGCAAGCAAAGGTAACCCGTGCTCTCCCTCTCTCTCTCTCTTTCTTCTCCACACACACACACACACACACACACACACACACACACACACACACACACACACACACACACACACACACACACACACACACACACATACACGAGGAGACGAAGGAGAGCCAGGTATGCTCCTTCCCTCTCCTCTCTCTCATGTTCCCTTCCCCTCTTTCTCTCTCTCTCCCTCTCTCCCTCTCTCTCTCTCTCACACACACACACACACACACACACACACACACATTGTGTTTTTGAGAGAGAGAGAGAGAGAGAGAGAGAGAGAGAGAAGAAGAAGAAGAAGAAGAAGAAGAAGAAGAAGAAGAAGAGAGTTTTAACGTCGTAGGAAACTATCCCAAGAGACCTTAAAGATCTAGCCGACGAGGAGTTGAACTCAAGACCTGTTATTCAAGAGGAAAATGGCATAACCAATCTACCACACTTGGGTGATAGAAAGGTTATACCATTTTCCTCTTTTTATTGGCACACACACATACCCACACACACACACACCAGAGAAGAAGAGAGGTTTAACATCGTAGGGAACTATCACAAGATACCTTAAAGATCAAGCCGACGAGGAGTTGAACTCAAGACCTGTTATTCAAGAGGGAAATGGCATAACCAATCTACCACACTTGAGTGATAGAAAGGTTATACCATTTTCCTCTTTTTATTGGCACACACACACACCCACACCCGAGAAGAAGAGAGTTTTAACGTCGTAGGAAACTATCCCAAGAGACCTTAAAGATCTAGTCGACGAGGAGTTGAACTCAAGACCCGTTGAACAAAGAGAAAGAGAGAGAGAATAAAAACCACACACCCAAGAAGAAGAGAGTTTTAACGTCGTAGGAAACTATCCCAAGAGACCTTAAAGATCTAGCCGATGAGGAGTTGAACTCAAGACCTGTTGAACAAAAAGAAAGAGAGAGAATAAAATACCAAAGAGAGAGAGAGAGAGAGAGAGAGAGAGAGAGAGAGAGAGAGAGAAGGGGAGAAGACGAAAGAGAGAGGTAAGGGGAGAAAACAAAGAGATAAAGAGATTATGTTAAAATTTAAATTAGATTAGGTTAGCTTACATTTAGATTTATGCTTATGTTGAGTTTAAGATTATGTTAGATTTAGATTTAAGTTAGATTAGATTTATGTTTATTTAGGTTATATTAGATTAGATTTATGTTTATTTTGAGTTAGATTTACGTTAGATTAGATTTAGGTTTATTTACGTTGAATTTAGATTTACGTTAGATTAGATTAAATTTAGGTTTATTTTGAGTTTAAGATTAAATTAGATCTAGATTATGTTCGATGGACCATGCGGACTAGCAATTCCACCTGCATGTTCGACTGCTGCTGTCGAGAGAGAGAGAGAGAGAGAGAGAGAGAGAGAGAGAGAGAGAGAGAGAGAGAGAGAGAGAGAGAGAGATAGATTGAATTATCGTCCACGGAGGTCATATATGACCTATGGGACCAAAAACAAAACATTACAAGGGATTCCATCTGATACATATCATTTAAGGACTGAGGGTCCATCTACGGGTGGAGAAAAAAGATAAGGTGGACTGAAAAAAACCTAAGATGAGGTAGGTGAGGGGGAAGGAGCCGGTTTGGGAGTTCGGAACTCCTGGATGATGGCTTTACCTCCTCGATAAACTGCCCATTTCCCTGCTATGCGCGCTTCACGCATCTTTTGGAGTTCGACCTTTTTCTGCTTGAGTTGGGCGGGTGTGAGATCTTCAGCAAACCAAATTTTTGTGTCCTTGAGAAGCCTGGATTGCTCAAGAAGCTTGACTCGATCCGCTTTGGTTTTGAAGGTAAGAATTGCATGGTTGGTGCGATGCTCGTGGGCAAGAGTGGTGATTGTTGTTGAATCCCATTGTATCATGGGAGTTGTTGTTCGGATGCGAGTAAAGGCCTCGTGAAACTTGGGGTCCCCCTGTCCTTTCCAATCGCTTGGGAGCCTGCCAATGCGAACATTGAGGGCGATATCGTCTTGTCGTTGTTGTTCGCGTAGCGTGGATACTACACGATCTTCAACTTTGCGGGAGATGACATCTTGCACTTCAGTTTTGACCTTCTTCGCGAGGGTGGTTTCTACTTCCACTTTTGTTGCATTGAACTTGATTTCCATCTGTTCCATCCCTTCTTTCTTGAAGTTCTCTATTGTGGTGAGCCGAGACTCGATGAGAACGAGTCTTTGCTTCAACTCTTCATTTACCTGGCGAAGTCTTTCGACTTCATTTTGAAGACGGGTGATGCTATCTATTTTTGGGGGCGTTGCTACAACCCCGGCAAATGTTAGCTTCCCCCGAGATGAGGCCCGAGTGGCCATTGATGTGCACTCGAATTGTTCCACTACTGGAATGGGCAATGGAGTGAAACTTCAGGTCGACACCGAAACTGTCGGACAAGAACAGTGGCTCTGTCGGCAGGTGGGAATCGGCACCAGTGTGGAGCCAGGCGGGAAATACTGAGCAGGAATCGACTCCTCACTGCAGAACTGAGCGAGCAGTGGGAACCGGCTTCACGCTGTAGAGTTGACGAGCAGTGGGAATCGGCTCCACGATGTAGAACTGAGCAGGCAGTGGGGATCGACACTCCTCAGTTGAGCAGAGAGCGGAACAGACCTATTGTGGGAATCGGCTCCACTCTATAGGCATTTGACGGCTCCATACTGCAGGCATTCGGACTGTCGGCTCCACAGTGCAGGCAGTCGGCACAAGGCTCAGAGCGAGCTCTGACAGGGTCTGACCGTCTGACGCGCTGCTGGTTGAGGAGGGAAACGACGAGTAGAGTTGTGTAGGGAGGGGCAGGGTTGTAGATTAACGCCCCCCCAAGGGCAGCCCCTCGCCCAGGGGGAAGCTTGGGTGCTGGAGAAGACGACGCGCTAGGGTTTGGAGAGAGAGAGAGAGAGAGAGAGAGAGAGAGAGAGAGAGAGAGAGAGAGAGAGAGAGAGAGAGAGAGAGAGAGAGAGAGAGAGAGAGAGAGAGAGAGAGAGAGAACGCACGCACGAGAGCAAACGACGAATTTGGAATTTAAAATCCTATTATGAAGTGAGGCCCATTCACATCTACGTAGCTAGTAGCCCCATTGGTATGTCTTTTACCCTTCAATGTAGCAAATCACCACATGTTCAATTAGGTTAGATTTACGATTAGATTTTGGATTGAGTTTTTATATTAGAGTCTACCTTCGAGATTATGGTAAAAAAATTAGAGTTAGACGAACGGTGATCCCTCTCTTCCTCTCTATGGATGCGACCTTAAGCTGGAAAGCTTTCAACGACATGATACTCAGATTGGAGGCCAACATGTAATGTGTTAAGTAATCCCTTGAACAAAGATACACTGTGAAAAGATGTTAAGATGCTGTGAAATGCTACAACTAGGGAAGAGGCAAAGGGGTTTTGTCCACCACATGCACTATCATGTAGACGTGGGTGTATAGATTTCTTGTACCCACAAATATAGGCATTGACCAATAAAGACGAGATTATAACCCGATGGTTCTGATCTCTGTGCACCTCTAGACCAAGGTGTGCGGGGATTGAACATGACTAGAGAATGTGAGGTAGTTTACAGTGTGAACACACACACACACACACACACAGAGAGAGAGAGAGAGAGAGAGAGAGAGAGAGAGAGAGAGAGAGAGAGAGAGAGAGAGAGAGAGAGAGAGAGAAAAGACGGAGAATGTCAATAGAAGGTTAAATTTGTTTTCCAAGTTATAAGGTTTTTACCCTCATTATGAGTAGTGACGAGGATGTGGGGCCGTCCAACCGAAACACCTATCTCTCAACGAGGATCTTATGTCCTTGTAATTAATGCAAGCATGTTGTGCGACGGACAAGATGCGTTTCTTTGTAGCACGTTCACGAATTTGGCGAGTTCGATCCATCTATTATAGATCGAGTTGTTGCCAATTATAACTCGTCGAACTTTGACGCTGGCCAATAGGCAGCAATCTTGCAATCCAATAGACGTGTTCGCAGGCACTTTGGTCAAGCAGCATATGTGAGACCACAAGATGTAGCCTCTGACAGCTCGGGGGATGATCATGCAGACCACATTCCCAACGAGGCAATGTT
The DNA here is from genome assembly GCF_014529385.1 of Adiantum capillus-veneris. Taxonomy (NCBI): domain Eukaryota; kingdom Viridiplantae; phylum Streptophyta; class Polypodiopsida; order Polypodiales; family Pteridaceae; genus Adiantum; species Adiantum capillus-veneris. Next base: position 146,522,025 of record NC_140949.1, on the reverse strand, counting down.
TGAGCCCAAGATCAATGAAATGATCGAGACGATCATGGATTCAGAAAGGCTTATCTATGATGATATGAAAAGTGAAGCCGATACGCCATTGTATGATGGAGCACGTGTGTCTAAATTGAAGGCACTCTTGGTTCTTCTCAACATGCAGACAAAGTTTGGATGGAGTGACACTAGCGCCACAACGCTTTTCAGGTGATCTATTACAATGTGTTTACTTTAATAAAAAACTCTAGATGTATAATGATCTGATAGATTTTTACACAATTGTATCGTATTTTTTCGTTGTGTAGATTGCTCAAAGAGCACATACTTCCAGCTGATAATGTGATGCCAGATTCTAGAGAGGAAGCAAGAAAGATTTTGTGAAATTGGGGATGGATTACAATTCGATCCACGCTTGTCCTAACGACTGCATTCTTTTCAGAGAGGAATACATAGACATGGACAAGTGTCCGAAATGTGATTCCGAGAGATATCGAGTAGATCTCCACGGAACAAAAATTCCACAAAAGGTTTTGCGACATTTCCTGTGCTTCCTCGCATCAAGCAATTCTTCGAATGTAAGTCCATGGCCGCCTAGCATCATGGCATTGAAGGAGTACGAGCGGAAGTGCGACGCGAGAGAGAGTGCGAGAAGAAGAGCATGACGATATGGTGAGCTCGCTCTACTGTAATGTGTAGAGCATAGTGAGTTCTTATTAGGTTTTTACAAAAGAATATGTGTACATACCTGGCGGCCCGCCCACTTACCTGGGCGACGACATTGGGCTTTATACCCCAACAACACCTAACTGCTTGCGAAAATGCGCAAAGCTCTCTGAGGGAAGTCCTTTTGTAAGTAGATCAGCAGGATTTTCTGTGGTGTGAACTTTGACAAGATGAAGTTGCTTATCCTCGAGCATTTCCTTGATGAAATGATACTTCACATCCACATGCTTTGTCTTTGAGTGATAAACTGGATTGTGAGCCAATTGTATAGCACTTTGACTATCACAATATAACACAGGCATCTCTTCTTTGATTCCCAAATCTGTTACTAGTCGATTAAGACAAATTGATTCTTTGCATGCCTCTGATGCTGCAACATATTCAGCCTCTGTAGTAGACTGAGTAACACAATCTTGTAATCTAGAACGCCATGATACTGCACCACCAGCCAATGTAAAGACATACCCTGACGTAGAACTTCGGTTGTCTAAGTCACCTGCATAATCTGAGTCTGTAAAACCCTTTACACTTAGCTCCTGACTCCCATAGCATATACGCATACTCTTTGTAGCTTTCAGGTATCAATATTCCTTTCACTGCCTCCCAATGTTTCTTGCCTGGGTTTGACATGTATCGACTTACTACTCCCACTGCAAATGCAATGTCTGGGCGAGTAGCAATCATTGCATGCATCAAACTACCCACTGCAGACGCATATGGAATCTTATCCATTTCAGCCTGTTCTTCCTCAGACATAGGACAATCTTGTTTGCTAAGTTTCACATATGGTGGCAATGGAACACTCAGTGCCTTTCCCTTCTCCATATTGAAACGTTGCAAAACCTTGTCAATATACTCTGTTTGAGATAACCAAATCAACTTCTTTGATCTGTCTCTCTCAATGCGCATACCAAGTATATGACTTGCCTCACCCATGTCTTTCATGTCAAACGATTTTGCCATCTTTGACTTCAAAGCTGAAATTTCTTCCAAGTGCTTGCCAGCAATCAACAGGTCATCCACATACAAAATAAGGATCAGCCAACTACCATCCTTAGCCTTCTTTGTATATAGACAGTGATCGAACTCACTACGTTTGTAGCCTTGAGAAAGCATAAACTTGTGGAATTTATGGTACCATGCCCTCGGTGATTGTTTTAAGCCATAAAGACTCTTTAACAACTGGCATACCCAATCTTCCTTGCCTTTCTCAACAAACCCTTCTGGCTGCTGCTGCATGTAAACTTCCACATCTAAATCACCATGCAAGAACGCTGTCTTGACATCCATTTGGTGCAACACCAAATCTAATATGGCAACCAATGCAAGAAAGTATCTCAATGTAGTCATCTTGACCACCGGAGAGAAGACTTCATCAAAGTCAATGCCTTGTTCTTGCTTAAAGCCCTTGGCAACAAGCCTTGCTTTGTACTTTGGCTGACTATCATGAGCGGTGATCTTATACCTGTAAACCCATTTACAAGGTAGAGCCTTTTTGCCCTGTGGTAATTTAACTAGCTTCCATGTCTTGTTTTTATGCAGAGCTGTCATCTCTGACTGCATGGCCAATTGTCAATTCTCGGAGTCCTTCATTTGCACTGCTTCCTTGTAACATGAAGGCTCATTGCAATCAGTCAACATGACATAGTTCATAGATGGAACAAACCTATCAGGAGGTCGCGTGACACGTCCAGATCTACGCACAATAGGTCGCGTGACACGTCCAGATCTACGCTCAGGCTCAGCCACAACCTGTGGTTCCACTCTATCCTGTCCTTGCTCCTCTTGAGCCCTGACATTTTGTCTTGGACGTGCAGGTTCATCTTCTTGGAAGACAACTCTTCTAATCTCCTCAACCCTCTCTGGTTTAGAATGATATTTGGATTCATTAAAGTGAACATCATTGCTGCGGACAACCTTTCTGGATTCGGGATCCCAAAGTCTGTACCCCATCTCACCAAAATTACCATAGCCTAGAAAGATGCACTTTCTACTCTTTGGCTCAAGTTTGTTCCTAAATTCCTTTGGAACGTGAGTATATGCCTCACAGCCAAAGACTCTGAGATGCTTGTATGAGGGAATTTTGCCTGACCATACCATCTCTGGCACTGAATCCTTTTGCAAAACCTTGCTAGGAGATCTATTTACAAGATGAACAGCTGTTGATACAGCTTTAGCCCAAAACCAGTTTGGCAGTTGTGCATTAGACAACATACTTATGACCTTCTCTTGTATGGTCCTATTCATCCTCTCAGCAACACCATTTTGAGGAGGATTGTAAGGAGCAGTAAGTTCACGTTTTATACCTTTTGACTCACAAAAGTCCTGAAAGGCCTTTGAAACATACTCTCCACCATTGTCAGTGTGTAAGCATTTAAGCTTCTTGCCACTCTGATTCTCCACAAGTGTCACAAACGTTTTGAAAACACTAAACGCTTCATCCTTGTGCTTGAGAAAGTAAACCCATACTTTCCTCGAGTAATCATCTATAAATGTCATAAAGTAAGAAGCTCCCCCTAGAGATAGGTTAGGCATAGGTCCACACAAATCACTATGAAGAAGTGCCAACTGTGTATCTCTTCTACTGCTTCTAAGCTTATGTGGCTGCTGTGTTTGCTTACCATACAGACAATGTTCACAGAATTCAAAATCATTAAATGAAAAGCCAGGCAAATAACCAGAACGAGACAAGATTTCTATTCCCTTCTTGGACATATGTCCTAACCGGCTATGCCACAAAGAAACGTTCGGCTGCTCGGTTACATTGATTACATTTTTAGAGACATTTGATACATAAATCATGTAAAGTCTTCCAGACTTTACTCCATGTGCTACTGTCATAGAACCCTTGGATATCTTCCACATATTCTGTCCAAAAGTGGTGACGTAGCCAGCATCATCAAGTAAACCTGTGTTGATCAAGCTCTTTGTAATTGCGGGAACATGTCTCACATTCTTCAACGTGAAAGAAGAGCCATTCTGAAACTTCAATTGAACATCTCCAACACCTAAGATCTCACATGTCTGCCCATTGCTTAGCCGAACATGATTTTTAGTGGTCACATAAGAAGTAAACCACTCCTTGTTTGGAGACACATGAAGTGATGCCCTTGAGTCTATAATCCAGTCACTCAATGCATTTCCATCAGATGCTGTAAGAAGAGCTGAGTCCATTGTATTCTTCAAGAAGTAGATGTCTCCTGACACTAGACTGTCATCCTCTGCAACAGTGTCTGTCACATTTATTTCTTGAATCTTCACTGAGGACTTGTTCTTCTCACCATGGTCTTTAGCTTTCTCTTTGCCTTTTTCTGCTTTCCATTCTTTGTAGTCTCTTTTCATGTGACCCTTCTTGCCACAATGGTAGCATTCTATGTCACTCTTGCCTTTAGCACTGCGGGACTTGCTACGAGACTGATTCCTCTTTCCACCTTTGTACTTTTCTTTGGTCCTTCCCCTGACAACTAAGGCTGTTCCTTTGCCTTTGTCCATTGTCTTTCTATTGGTTTCTTCAGTAAGCAGACTTCCTTCTACACCTGCTATGTTCAAACCATTTGGAGGTGCAGAATTACTCAAAGCTGTGCGAAAAGTGTCCCAACTTTCCGGCAATGTGATCAACAGGAACATAGCTCTAACAGGTTCATCAAACTTGACACCTTGAGCTGACAACTGACTATAGATTGTGTTGAATTCATTCAGATGAGTGGACATAGGTGTCCCTTCTTTCATCTTCAAGTCAACAAGCTTCTTAAGCTAGTATACCTGTGAAGTTGCACTCTGCTTCTCATAAAGATCACTCAGCTTTAACCATGCTTGATAAGCCGACATCTCGTCTGCTACATTGAAGTAAACGCTTTCTGCCAAAGTGAGCATAATGGTAGAAAGTGCCAATTCATCCATTTCGCTCCATTCATCTTCGTCCATATCTTCTGGTTTTATCCCCTTGAGCTTTATAGGTTTTATCTGCTTCTTTTGTACCAACACGTGCCAAATCTTCTTCTTCCACAATGGGAAATTAGTTCTATCCAGCTTCTTGATATTGTAAAGAGCAGTGTCTTGTGATCCAGCCATAGCTATGCTTCACAGTAGTTTACTTTCCTGGGAAAAATCCGGTAGAGTTTCACCTGTAAATTGACCTCTGAACCAATATCAACCTGTCAAATGAACCAAGAAAGCTTATGATTCTGCAGAAATTTTGGCAGAGTCTCCTTTCTAAAATGGCTCTGGTGTACTAAAAACAGACCAAAAAAATAGCTAAAAAAAACACTGTCTCTCTAACACTGTAAGCTGTGGGTAAACCTGTCCTGCACCTGTACTGTCTCTGACTGTCCTGTCACTGTCCTGTAAGCATAGACTACGACAATGCCTCAATGGCAGTAAAGCAAAGATGCAATCCCAACTGTCTAACTCACAGTCAATACATCCTAGCTGCCTATCTAAGGGTGCTCGAGGGATCGCTCCAAGACCTGTATCACCGAAAGGATCTCAACATTCGAGAATCCCCCAGCTTAATAAAACCTCACTCGACCCTCAACAAAGGCTGCAGTAAATCTGACAGTACATAGACTTCCCACAAAGTCATACATCCACAAATTTCCCACTGTATGCTGTAACCGCTGCGGTGGTTGTTTGCTGCGTGACTCACAGCCAGCAAACCCTCAACAGACATACATCATCTCTGACAATACATCCCATGTGGAAGTACCTGCAATGTCAGGATGAAATCTGGAATATCAAGCAGCAAACACAAGCTACCTGATGAACTAGTGGATGTCGCCTACAGTCTGTGTGTAGATGAGCCCGTGTCGTATGTGACACGCCTCCAAGAACTGTGAGCCGTCCTTCGATGTGTAGACAGCCACAAATCAACACTCTGGGAGTGTCGATATCCTCAGCACCTGCAGTCGTAGGCCGAAAACCCCAAATTTGCAGAGTCAGATCTACACCCGCTGAGACCACGTAGTCGAAAATGGCCTGCGCAGACCTTTGTCGAAGCCGAACGGTGGCCGAGATGACCTCAGAATGAAATTCTGACAACACCAAGCCCTTCGGGCTTACCCACGAGATTTGGGGCCGTGTCTTCGATGGAATGCTTTGATCAAACAGGCTTCACAGAGGTCGATGGAATGCTTTGATCAGAGGCATTCTAATGTGGACCATGCATGGCTATCCCGGACTAACAGAATGCTCATGTGATTTACACTTAAACTCAAACACTGTAAATCTTGGTTTTTCTCAAGCTTATCTATTATCATGTGTATACATGCAGGGCTTCAAACAAGCAGATACAGAGCATGTGTCACATGTGGACCTAGACTGAATGCACGTCAGGCACCCTCATTGAAGAAGCAAATCTACGAAGGTCATCAAGCGTCTCTTCCAGAGAATCATGTGTTACGCGATGGCTTTTTGGGAAGAGAGCCATCGAGGATGTCTGCATAAGCATGGTTAGAGTAGAAGGAGATGTGTGATGACGATTTGTCCTCAGGGATGAAGAGACTCTCTCTATGGTACAAGTTACCATATTGGCCCTGACTCATGATCAATCACTTGCTCGATCCTATGCACATATTCAAGAATGTGGGTAATCTGCTATGGGACCATCTGACCGGCAAGAAAGATACTTTGGGAGCCAGGGTTGACCTTAGAAATGTGGATCGTATGGAGCAATATTGGCCGCAGATAGCATCCGATGGATCGATAAAACTCCCTAAAGTGCCATGGATTTTCAATGGAGCCCAAGAACGCAAAGTAAAAGAGACCATTCGATCTTTGCGGACCCCCACTGGTGCAATGCACTCGCTCCGAACGTGTTTTACTAAAGAAGGAAAGCTTACCGGTTTGAAGTCACACGATCGACTGGCATAAAATGTGTCATGTATGTTCATAGTGGAATATATCATAGTGGGAATTGTGTAACAAATTTGTGTGTGGACTTTAATATCATTGCTACATGTGTTTTGCAGTTTATTTTAACGGTGGCCATTGAAGGATGTTTGTCTCTTGATGTCCGTAACACAATCTACAAACTTGCGAAGTTGGTGCAATGGATCTCACAAAAGGAGATCAACGTAGACTCCATAGCATTCGCCAAACTAAACGTTGCGGAGGTTGTGTGCATGTTTGAGAAACACTTTCCTACTACCATGCTAACCATTCAGGTGCATGTTCTTGTTCACATAGTTGATGAGGTGGAAATAGCTCGCACAGTACATTCTAGATGGATGTTCTTTTTAGAACATTTCATGAAAACGCTCAAGGGATATGTGCGTCAGAAGGCATGTCCGGAGGGTAGCATGGCAGAAGATTGGAGCGAACCATAGATGATGAGTGCATATCTGGGATTGTCAATCTTGGTGTTGAGAAGAAGATGATGGAAGATCTACAGGCTAAAATCAACTGATTTTGCATGCTTCACAATCCAGTGATGCAAAAGTGGATTTCACAATATGAGGATGCAAAGCAAGAGCGACAAAGGGCACGAATTGAGTAGAGATGGGAAAGACGACCACCGATGCACTATCCAACGGGTCTGGAGAGCCTACCAACATTCATGAGCTTAAGATGGTTGCACAACCAATTGAAAAGCGCACAACAGTGTGGTGAAGAAGTGACTAAGGAGGAGTGGGAGTACTCTCGGGGTTGCGCGACCAAGGTAAGTTTACAATGTACGACTAGTGACTTTCTAGATGTTTGAACGGCCACTCATAATCTTTGTTAGTTGTAGTATAAGTCATACACAACATCATGGTGTAAAGGTCGACATTTTAGGGTGGAACGGATCGACAAAAAGCGTTTTACTCAAGATTGTGGAATCATGGCAAAATTTGAACAGTCTAGTCGACGACGGTCCTCTGATGCAGATCCTGTGGTGGCCGAACTCACTTACTTCGGCATGCTACAAGATATTTTGAGGATCGATTATAGAGGATTTTTTGTCGACTTGTTCAACGTGCAATGGTTCAAGATAATCATGGAGGGTCGCAACGCTAGTGTGCGTAGAGGAGAGTTTGGTTTTCTTGAGGTGGATTCAACTAAGAAATGGACTGACCTAAGAGACACTTTCGTACTACCCGAGCATTGTGAACAAGTAAGTATGTAAATAGTAAACATCTAATTTTAGAAGTTATGTGCTTGGAAGCTCACATGTAAGTTATGTGGCTCTGGCAGGTGATATTTCATCCTACAAAGTCTGCATCAAACTGGCGCTACGTCATAGAGGTAGCCCCTCGTAGTGCACGTACGTATGAAGGCTACCATGTGCCAATTACAACGACATCAATGGAGGAGATCGGAGAAGATGGTCAGTCAGAAGCCGCTGAGGTGGTGCCAGACGAGCATCAAGCTGCTACTCTCTATCAGGTGCATGCAGAGGATCTACAAAATGAAACGGAGGACATTTGTTTAAACGGAGAGCTCTATATAGATATAGGAAGTTATGTTGAGCTTTGCGAGGATGAGAGAGAGACCTCTTAAATCCATAAATATTGTATTTGAACAATTTAGCTCCGTTTTATAATGTATATTATATTTACATGGATTTTTGTCCATTTCTGTCTATATGCGTCATTGTATTTAATGGTCTTTGCGTCCACTACAGGTACAGAAGCTCCAGGTATGTTCTCACAAGCAGGGACGACCAGCACTGCGCTCCGAGTGGGATGGAGAATGAAGCTGCAATTGCGAAGCTGGTCTGCTCAATATAGATGCTGCTCGTCCCACCGCTAGATCTAGCTAATCGGGTGAAAGAGACACTAAGAAGCACTGCTACTGCTTGTCAGCGTCTCTTTCACCCGATCGATTAGATTTAGTGGTGGGGCAAGCAACTTCTATGAGCAAACCTTCGCGATGCAGCTTCAATCTCCATCGCACCCAGAGCGCAGTGCTTTTACAAATTCACAGAAATTCAATGAAATCTCTCTACATAGGAATCCCTCCCCCTTTATGAGTCCCCTCTCTCTCTCTCTGTCTCTCTCTCTCTACTTGTCCATGTTTTCTTCTCCATTCATTCAATATTAAGTTTAAATGTTTGTGTGTTTAATGAAGGTATGGATGATGGTACGTGGAGCGTCATCGCTCTGGAGCACCATCACACGTTCCTACTCCTTTAGCATCCTACTCTATTTCGGAGCATTCAGCATGCTCCAAAGGTTCGATGTCGACGAGACGATCTTCACACTTGTCTAGGCACCGGCGCTCTAGTGGTGGCAGCGGCGGTTGTTGTGGGAATGCCGCCGCTGATGCGTCGACACCGCCTCGTGTTTGATGAGGCTCTTTACCCTCCCCTTCTTTGACCGCCCCCACACTAGCCACGACATCGCCATCTACACTAGGTTTTGTGCGGCTGACGGCCGTTCCTAGTGGCTACACACCCTAGCTACTCCTCCAGGAGTCAGTCCAGTCGACACTCCTCGCTTCGGGGCCCAGACTCCAGTGGAGACACCTGACGTCCGTACCCCCATCGACACGCTGCTAGAGACCCCTATCGGGACACCCAGGTTCATGCGTCACCGACGAGAGGGCTTGCCTTACTCCGTCGACTTCAGCAGCGACATCATCTTGGATGACGAAGGCAATAAGGTGATCTCGCGCATGCGCGGTCTTTGCTCTCAGGTGTTTAGACACTACATACTGAACACATGGAGTGAAGTACCAAGTGATTTAAAAGACAGAGTCATCAGCATGCTGCATGACAAGTTTCCCATTTCAACACGGGATGACCGCTTCAATGAAGACTTGATGAAGGTTTGAATGCGTGAATACTGCAAGCACAAGCGTTCCGAAGTGCAAAAAGCAATTAAGCATGGGTGGAATAGACCAGATTGACTGGCCAAAGAATATTGGAAGAATGCGAAGAAAGCAGTGTACGAGAATCCTGAAAAGTGGAAGCAACAAAAGGAGGCAGCCACAGTGTGAGTAGAGGCAGGGAGCTCGCACCACTTGGGGAGCGGCAGGTGGGCATCATTTGAGGCCGATTTTGTAAGTGTTTTTGCATTGCTCTTTAGGTTTGATAGTTTAGGATTTAGGGTTTTTTAAATTCTAACATAATGGATTCTTTGTATGTTTTGACAGTGGTCGATGACAGGACATGATCCCACACCGTACGAGCGCGAGTACGCAGGCAGGAAGGGCTTAAACGCCTTGATGGACATTCTGAGTTCTCACGACAGCATGGGTAGTATTATGGTTTACTCTTTTCTGTTTGTTGTATTGTTTTATAAATAATATGTTTATACTTACAGAAAGCTGTCTTGTTGTTTTTTTCACAGAATCTGACAGATATGCCGCTTGGACGCGATGAGACGTCTGATTAGACGACATTAGTCTAGTCGTAGCTAGATAGCATTAGTTTCCTTTTGTCATAGCATATGTATCATGAGATGACGTTTATACGTCTTTTGAAAACCATGTATATTTTTTCAATAAGGGACAATGGTGTTGTAACTATTACATTTGCAAAGTTTAACAATCAAGTGATTTTGCCTATGATGTGTACAATTGTCATTGATTTACTTTCATCAATTTACTTTTGTCAGTTTTGTATCTTCATTCCGCAAACAATACTATGGATGATGGAGTTAATGGCTATATTATCTTGTGGGTGACTACTTTGGGTCTATATCTAAGCTTGTACTTTCTTTCAAAGGTGAATCTGAGCTTATATTGGATTCATTTAGGTTTACTCAATTATTGAAACATTCAATATGGTTGATGGGTGGCAGGGCATTCAATGCCCTGCCACCAATTTTTTTTCTCTCAGGCTTCGCTATGACCGTTGCTATAAGGCTCTAGAGCGTCGCTATAAACGTCGCTATAGGTGGCCTGTACACGTCACTATAATCGTCGCTATAGGCGTCGCTATATAGCGACGGCTATAGCAACCGTTATCGCGACATCCTTAGCGACGGTATTAGCGACGCCGGGGAGTATAAAAACCCAATGTATTTTCGTTGCTAACAGCGTCACAAGTGCACACAACCTCTTGTAGTAGTGAGAACCCACTCCGAACGACAATGCCAAATACAACAACCACCAACAAGGCTAAATGGATTCCAAGGAGTATCAAATAGATAAGTAAGCCTTTGAAAAGCTCTACAACCTTCCCAGGAGCTTCAATGCAAATCACATTGCTTAGAATAGGCAGCTTCATCAGCAAATGCCTTTATGCATAACAGGGCTACATTACAAGGCGTGCATAAACACATTTTCTGATTGCCCAAGCACAACACATACCCTTGGTGATATCCTGTCATCAAGGAGGACTCCAAATAGGAGGGGGGGAGGCATTCTAAATATGAACCTAATATATGAATATTAGAGGGCAATGTTTTGTGAGGTGTATTGAAATTTTGCGTTTGATTGTGACATTTTTTTGACAAAATTCAGAGTATATACCCTCATAATAGCATTACAAGAGAAGTACGAGGACAAAACCCATATATGAGTCCCTAAGGAACACGTGTATAGTGTAAATAGCGTTTAGAGTTCTATTAGAATGATTTTGCTTTCTTGGTTGAGTTAATTTTTGGTTTATTTAATTGTTTTTTAAGATTAAAAAAAAAAAACAACAATAACCATAATCCAGATGAAGAAAAGACTGAAGAGATGTCAAGTAGTGCAAAGAGAAGCAAGTACAAGAAAATGACGACACTTCATGAAGTATGTCTCAAAAGCCATACACACAGTGGATAATGTCAGAGGTAAGAAAAGAATGCGGATCAGCCTTCAACAACAACATGAGGCCAAACATGATTGAGAATGGTCATCAAACTCCGAGGTGGACTACAAGGACAAAGAAATTTGGTGATTGACAAAACTAAAGCACCCATCAAGTGTAAAGTTTCCATCAGACACCACACAACGACAAGGCTGTATACAGGGAGTAGATCTTTATACTAATCTTCTATCTTGTATGTGACTTAATGAAGCCTAACAAACAAAAGGTGCCAGAGACATCAGTCATTTCCAACACTGAAATCCAAAAAGTTAGCTTGGAAGCCAAATGCAAGTCCAAATCAAGCCAAACTTTTTCAGGAGGCTATGCATAGAGAGTACAAGCTAAGAGTTGAGAGAGAGAGAGAGAGAGAGAGAGAGAGAGAGAGAGAGAGAGAGAGAGAGAGAGAGAGAGAGAGAGAGAGAGAGAGATAGATAGATAGATAGATAGATAGATAGATTTTATTATCGTCCTTGGAGGTCAAATATGACCTATGGGACCAAAGTTACATGTGATGTAGTATGTGTATGGCTGATGAGTGACTCTCGATGCTCCAAAATTGTAGTGATGAGAGTCGCAATGGAGAGCCCACACTTTGGCTGGGAGAGGAAAGTGTGTAGGTCTAAGTTATGGCTGAAAATGTGAGAGAAGCAAGTTCGGATGTGATCAAAAGCTGAGCACTCTAGTAGTGTGTGGTACTCAGACTCTCGAACTTGCAGTGAGCATAATGTGCACAATCGATTTGACTCTTCTCCATTGCCCCAACGCCCTATCTCGCATCGAAGGAAATGGGAGCTAAGCCGAATTGCTGCGATAGTGCGTATCGCGGACAAGGGAATAGGCTCAAGCATGTAAGTGTGAGTACGGTTTCCTCTCTCAGCGAAGAACATGGTTTTGTAGTTGGGGGCAATATAGGTGGTGTAATGTATGAAGCGTGACCCACCGGATTTCTCCCAAGCCGTAATACATTGGCGTTGTAGAAAAGCTTCATTCACTTGAGAGTCAATTGAAGCATCATGTAGCAAGTGTAATGCATCCCATCTCCCAAACCACTTCTTTATGTCTTGCATCCATCCCGTGCTCAAGATCTTGCTTTTATGCGTCTTTTGAACTTTTTTGCTTGCTTCCGATGCAATTGTAGGAAGTCGATGTGAGGGGTTTTGACGCATCTTTATCATGTACTCCACAACCCTTTCCATGCCCATAACCTCAATTGGAAGAGATCCCGACTCAAGAAGTAAGAGCATATATGGTGTTTGTGTCTTAACTTGGAGAAAGTTTGTAAGAAAACGCTTTTGGACATTCTCAAACTCTTTCCAAGTAGACTTTGAGATGCTCTCGCCCCACACTTCAACTCCATAAAGAAGAACCGGTGTCACCAATGCATCAAAAAGATACTTCTTGAGAACCCAACACTTGATGTTTCCCGCATTACACATGTTCTCAAATGCATAATATGCTCTCTTTCCCGCTTCCAAACGAGAGAGAGAGAGAGAGAGAGAGAGAGAGAGAGAGAGAGAGAGAGAGAGAGAGAGAGAGAGAGAGAGAGCGAGAGAGAGACCTTATCCCTAGCTTGCCAACGATGCAATTTTTTCAAATTTGAAGCCATGATAGCCATCTACATACCTTGTAAATCATGTATATGAATTTTGGGAAGAAATTGACAATGATAGCTCATCGATAAGGAATGATGTTAGATAAAGCTCTTTTGAAGCAAGTTACTAACTTGGGCAATTAACTGGGGTTTTTTGGGATTTAATTAAGTCATGTAAATAGTAGAAGCGGTATAATGAGTTACACAACACACAAAAGCTAATAGTGGCAAATGCGGCTTTGATCACATTGATGCAGGAACAAAGAAGTCGTCAATGACAAAGAGCAGACACAAGGGTTTGAAGTACAACTTGGCCTAAAAAAGTTGAAGGTTTAGCTAGACAATTTCTACAAAATCCTTACAAAGTTTTCTTTGGCTCACAAGATCTGAAATCCAATCACTCAATTCAACAGATTGTAGAAGTCGTTTCTGAGAATCACAAATACTCAGAATTGACAAATTTGTTGGAGCAAGTGTAATTGGAGATTTCTCTATCCATGATGATAAGAGTCAAGTTGAAAGAGATTGTGTTCTTTCTGAATTTAGATTTGGCAGTAGACCTATGATGACACAAACAGATGCTACATCTAAGCATGTATGTGAAGGACATGAAGCTAGTCATCATTTATGATTTTCCAGAATCATGTGAAGACTATGTACATCTGATTGGACAAAATAGGACGAGCTCGTACAAAGGCTACATCCTATACTTTCTTCACGACAGCAAAACGACAACAAAGACCAAACCAACATCGACAACCAAGTCATGTCAGGATGACATGAACACGGAGGGGGGGAGTGTTGACGGCTGGGTCAACGCACGACATAACTCAACAAAGCCTTATTTTTTGAGAGTTATGGAATGCTACGGATTATGGTTATAAACATCATTTGTAATAAGTAGGTAGTCTAGTTGTTGAAGCTGGCGTGCAATGGCACTTCCAGATTGTAAATACCAAGCCATTTGACCCCTCAAACTCTATTTTAGGTTTAACCTAAGGTGACCTTAGTATATAAGGTATCGAGGTCATTTTGTAAAGACAACTTTTATCATAATCATAAGTTTTAAGCTACCGTCAATTGTGTGTGAGAGAGGAAGAGAGAGAGCATGAGCTTCATCCTGGTGCTACTCCCCGCTCACTCATCACATTGGAGAACCGACTGCACCATTGTGCTAGCCTCGGCAAGAGCTACGCGACAATCCCAAGCATTCTTGATGGAACAAAGCGAACATGCTCACGCATCTACGAGCTATTTACGGTTGTAAGTATATCAAATGATGTGCCTGCAAGTATCGTTAGAATCGTAGCGACATAAGCTACATATAGGTACGCATAGATTTCAGTTTTTTGGGCACTTCTAGAATTTGGCTCTGTCTTTATACACATTTTTTGTAGATGGGCTTAAAGCTAGGATTTTGAGTGTAGAGGCTTTGGGACAGGTGTATCCTAGTGAGGCGATGGTGTTCCATAAAGTTTCGTATGATTCTGGTATGGTTTATTGAGTTTCCTTCCGTTTGTGTGTATGTGGGTAGGTGGTGTAGTTGAGAGTAGTGAGACTCTAGGTTGTGGTTTAGTTGGCCTTCCAGAGTGTTGTATGTGGAGGATGGTCTCAGCCTGACATGCTAACGAGATTTCCTTCGTGTGCCTATCGTGTCATCTGTGTCCTCGATTGAAATTATGTTGATCTAGGTTGTGTTACATGCACTTTATAGGTGGTGTGTTTTGCTCCCGCAACACAATCATAGGATGGTTTCACGACAAAGTCCTACACAGGTAGGGTTCGCTACCAAGTCCTTCACAAGCAAAAATAGCTCTGCCTCAATTATGCCTTTGTAAATTGATATGCTTGTGTTGTTGCATTGTTGCATGCATGAACATACATATACACATTGTCTCTCTCTCTCTCTCTCTCTCTCTCTCTCTCACACACACACACACACACACACACACACACACACACACACACACACACACTTATATATGTTTGTATGGTAGATCAAATGTTAAGCATGACAGGGCATCAAGAGAGCTCAACATTAGAATGCAAGTGGAAATTTCTCAAAGATAATTCGCTCTTGTGCAAAGGAATGCTTTTTGGTGAAACACATGTCTTGCAAAAGGTCTAAGAAGGGTAGCACCAAGAAGAAATGGTTTGACATGGAGTGTAGTCAACCCCGAAAACACTTGGTACGGTTGGATGCAAGCAAAGACAAGGAAGTTTACTTGGAACGTTCACACACATACAAAGCACTTGTTGAGGAGAAGGTGGGAAGTAAAAAAAAAACTTCTTTTAGTGCAAGATAAAGCACATGCATGTGGCAAGTTTTGGAAAAATCTAAAAGGCAAGCGTGTTGAGAGCTTTGGTGATTTGACTCTTGAGGATATGTATACGTACTGCAAGATAAGATAAGATGGAGTGTTGATAAGATGGAGTGTTGTATCTCCCTTTCATTTATGCCTCCCTTCTTTACCATTGAACATGTATGCCGCACGCTTGAGAAACTTGATACTCGCAAGGCAGGGGACCTTCAAGGTGTCAAGGCTAAAATGATTAAATGGACAAGTAAGAAAACAAAATATTGGATATGTGATATGTTTAACCTTGCACTTCAGCATGGAATGCCTCATGATTGGAGTGCAAATTGGATCAAACCTTTGCACAAAGGAGGAGATGTAAACAATGTGAACAACTATCACACTATAACGGTTGGCTCTTTGATGGCAAAGTTATTTGGATGTATCATGGAGATGAAGATAAGTGAATGGGCTGGCAAACGGCCAAGCAGGTTTTTGAAAGCATCATAGCACTATTGATCACCTTGTCACTCTTCAAGTTCGCGTCTTGATTGAAAGGAAAAAAATTGTATTGTTGCTTTGTGGATTTCAAGAAAGCTTTTGACATGGTACTGCAAGGAAATCTTTGGAGATGTATGCAAAGCCTTGAAGTGCCGAGAGAATTTATGCATGCAGTCTTTCGCATCTACCAAAAAGTGATATATCGACTACGTATGGGAGATGGAATTTCAAAATTTTTTGCAAGCACCATTGGTGTCAAACAAGGATGCCCACTTTCCCCAACCCTCTTTGGGCTACTCATTGATGAATTGGAATGCATGGTTCTTGATTTTATGCAACAAGAAGGCATAGAGGAGGTTAAGATAAAAAATGCGGTGATCATGCTTTTGCTTTATGCCGATGATGTAGTGCTCTTGGCACATACCTTAGAAGATACACAAAAGCTTATGAGTGTCTTGGAACGCTTTTGCCTACATAGCAGCTGATTGTGAATGCATCCAAAACCAAGGTTATGCTTGTAAAGACCCTCAATGACGAACATCCATGCATTGGATACAACAATGAGCAACTTGAAGTGGTAGATAGCTTCAAGTACTATGGCCTTGGTTCCATTCAATCATAAATGGAAGGATTGTTCAATGTGTCTCTTGGAAGCCGAAAAGAGGGCTTATTATGCATTTGAGAACATGTGCAATGCTGGAGAGATCAAGTGTTGGGCTCTCAAAAAGTACCTCTTTGACACATTGGTGACACCGGTGCTTCTTTATGGAGTGGAGGTGTGGGGTGGTAGCATCGGAAAGTCTACTTGGAAAGAGTTTGAGAATGTCCAAAAGCGTTTTCTCTCCAACGTTTTCCAAGAAGTCAAGACAAAAACACCCTACACGTTCTTACTTCTTGAGTTCGGATCGCTTCCCATTGAGGTCTTGGGCATGCAAAAGGTTGTGGAGTACATGCTTAAGAGACAACGTAGCCCTTTGTATCGCATATGAAGCAAGTCAAAAGGTCCAAAAGAGATGCAAGAGCAAAATACTAAGTTCAGGGTGGATGCTTGACATCAAGAAATGGTTTGGAAGATGGGATGCATATCACTTGGTCAAAGATGCATCGATCGACTCCCAAGTTAATGAGGCCTTCTTACAACGCCAATGTACCATGACTTGGGAAAAATCTGGAGGTTCTCGCTTCAGCCCTTACACCACACACATTGCCCCAAACAACAAATCTCTCTTCTTCTCTGAACAAGGTAGCTGAACCCATCCCTACATCCTTGAGCCCATCCCGTTGAGTGCAATCCGCACCATTGCCTCCATTCGTCTTAGCTCCCATTCTCTTCGCTGCGAGACAGGACGTTGGGGCACTGATAAGGAGTCTCGTCGACTTTGCACCTTATGCCCTCGTCAAGTGCGAGAGAGTGAGTACCACACACTACTTGAGTGCTCAGGTTTTGATCACATTAGGTCCTCTTTTCCCCATATATCCAGTCATGAGCTCTCCCTACATACCTTCTTCTCCTGACCACGATGTGGACTCTCTATTGTGACACTCATTTCAGCCATTTTTGAACATCGAGAGTCACTTAAGACCTCCACTCACACCACGTGACATGTTCATTTGGTCCCATAGGTCATATTTGACCTCCGAAGATATAATAGATCTCTCTCTCTCTCTCTCTCTCTCTCTCTCTCTCTCTCACACACACACACACACACACACACACACACACACACACACACACACACACACACACACACACACACACACACACAACTCTGTAAGGGATCAAAGATTAGTTAAAGGTTTTGCACTCTAAAGCTTATAAAGCATGTGAAATTCTCCTCAACATTGTGGAAACACCTTATAGTGGCTATGAACAAGTACTTATGACATTGAAAGATGTGTTTGATATGGATGTGCCTAAAATTGAAGCAACCCTATTAAAGCAAGAGAGAAAGCTAAAGGAAAAAGTACAACCACCTGTTGTGCACAAATCTGACAAGTCTTCTACAAAAGCTAGCACCTCAAAAGCTAGAATCACATGTTCAAGTTGCAGAGAGGATGGACACAATGCCAAAAACTATTGGAAATGTGCACTAAAACGAAGTGGTTGCAGAAGGTATTGCTACCACCATAGAAAATATAGATTCTCTGGCTCTTAAGAAAAAGGTAAGAACCTTTTAAACCTCTTGGAAATTTATCCACAAATGGGAACGTCCATTTTATGATGCAAATGAAAGAGAAAGATTGCATTTTTTGTGGTGCATGGAGTTTGGGATGGATAAGGCTCATGGAAAAGAAGGAGCTCTTAACATTCAACTCCTTGCATTAGACAAGCATGCACTATCGAAGCCTCATAAGGGTGCATCTTAGAGAAGCCTTAAGGCTCATAAAGATGTATTACCCATCCAAATTCATGTGGAGCTTATGATAGATGGTGAGAAACAATGCATAATAGGTGTCATGTTGTAGAGGATGTACTTCATTGAGGTAAAGGATTTGCCTTTGAGTTTTTTTGATGCTCAATCTAAGTTCTTAAGGTATATGCATACTCTCACGATGCCAATCAATGATGCGTACTCAGCTTATACCAACATAACATCAAACATACGATTTCTTATGGTTGTGTGAGACCTCTATTGGGAGACCGTAAGAGAATCTATTTTCAAGAGTCCCTTTTTCTCGGTCCCTTTTGATGATAGTATCGGCCTTACATATGAAAAACACATGATTGTGTATATAACATACCTCGAAGAAGGAGGTAATGGTTCAAGCACATGCCTTTACTTCCTTTGGAAGATGGGATAGCATAAACAAAGTATGATGCCTTGATGTATTTAATACCCTATGTCTTTCAAAGTTGACTGGTTTTGGATTAGATCGGCCTTCATGCATGCTAGGTGTGAATAGCAGAGTGCTCACAAAACTTAACCTTAAAGTTTCACACGTGTTCATTGCGTTGCTCATTGGGAGACACTTGTTGTGTCTAATGCATGTGACAAATTTGTAAAATCTTGGTATCTTGATGCTTTTGCCTATAAAATTCATGCTTGGGTTGGAAAGTCTACTTTGCGTCACAAAAAGCTTGACAATTTGATGATGGCTTTTAGTCTCAAGCCTAATACATAAGGTGTGTTGGCTTTCGGGGGGAAAAGTCAATAGGTTATGTTGGTAAAAATAACCTAATGACAAAAGTCTTATGATGAAATAAAGCACATGCGAAGTATTGTAATATTTGTGTGTGTGTAGCTACTTTACCATAAATAATATGACAAAATTGAACTTTTTACATTCAAAAGTCAGCTGGCTTTAGAAGAAATGAAAAGATAAGTACAAAATTACCTCAATCTTAGAATTAATTTTGTACAATGCTTGGACAAATGAAATTTCATTCCAGTATACAAAGTGACAGAAGAACTTCCCAAGTAGTAGGTGAATGTGTAATCCAGTGTAGGACAGCTAACCAAAGCCAAATAAAACCTTCCAAGACAAGATATAGTCCTTACCTGCATCCATCAAAACAAGACAAAAGATATGTTAGCCTTGGATGTGTATTACAAGTATCAATGGACAATACTAGTTGTTGTCCATGTCGATCTTAAAAACTTTTATTCAACTTTGTACAAGCTTAGTCCATAGTAAATGTTTTTAATCAATAGGAACCCAAAATTTTCCATTTATAATTTTACATCATTTTGATTAGAAGGCCATTACCCCTTCTAATCCAAGTGTCAGAATTCCCCCCATATTAAGTCACAGTTCATTTTTTTAGTAAAAGCACGTAGTTAGTGTAGTGGGTTTTTTTATTAAAAAAATAATCTCTTTAAGTAGTCACAAACCAACCGTAAGCTAGTCCGCCGATGTTTGTCATACAGTTGGGCAAAGATTCATTGGCCCATTATGTTTACTAGAACTTACCATTTTTTGTAAGTCAACCTACCTTAATCATCCTTTCAGACAACCCAGGTAGCAGGAAGCCCTAACAGAATTTAAAGATTAAATGCTACAATATGCAATCTCATAAGAGAATATAAACAGGAGATCATTTGTAGAAAATTCCTCATGACGGTTTCAGCCATTTAACAAATATGTTACCATTAAACACCCATAAGTGACAGGTTACGGCCCCAATTTACACCAAATTTTACAAGATTATAGCACCTATGTAGCCATCGAGAAGGTAGCATAACAACCAGATTTTAGGGAACCATTGTCGAAGTAATCACGGTGACAACCAAAACCATAGTGAAGTAAGTGGTAAACCATCTCTTAAAACAATCCTTCCTAAGCATTACTCAATAGTTAACAGCAAAAAAAAAAACCAAGAAAAAACGGGTCAAGAAATCGCTAGACAGATCGTAAATTATGGCCCCTTAGTATAAAGCAATGTTCCGAATCAGTGATAGTAAGCATCCTGGCCAAAAAATATACTCTTTACTGGTGTGCAGAGGGTAAAGCAACACACGCCCTTTTTATATCAAGAGTTTTTACCCCGACACAGAGTAATAACCAAGTGACAAGGCACAAAACCGCTTGCCATCCTGCAACAGAGATTAGTATGCAAGAAAAGCAATATATATTCCATTTTGTATCGGTTTCCAGGGTAGAAAAAACAACCCTAGCCAACCACGTGCTCCGGCCACCGACCCATAGGGTGGAGTTTTTTTTTATAAAATAGTTATTAGAATAAATAGTATTTTTGTGAACCATCACTAATCACACGACGTAGAACAGCCCCCATGTGGGATTACAATGTTGCAGGAAGAGACAACCGTAACTTCCTAGTAATTTTGTAAAACAAATCATCATCCTTTTAGAGTGACAAACCCTTGCGGAAAAACACATAACCATGCAATAAGTAAATCAAGCAATAACAATGGCCGACTAAGTTGAGAGCTCCATGGTTTGATTCAGATACGCAGTCACTAGCTTTAAGCAAACAAACAGAGTACAACCAAAGCTAAGTGAGGGGCAGAGATGTGCCCTCACCTTTCAATAGAGAAGGGAGGGAGGTCGCCATAATTGCAAATCGCGTAGTTATCCAAGCATTTGGGAGATCTCCAGTAGAGAAGATGAAGCCGCCTGCACGATGCAATGAGGAGGCAACCAGGAGTATTCACGACAGGGTTTCACCCGAGGTAAAGACACTCAAGTATTAAGAAGGGCTATAACTCGTGGTAGTACCCATAGGCTGTGGTTTTTACTAAAGTCCTAGGAGGCAAGTAAGCTCGGGAACACCCTCAAGTGAGGTGGTACAGTAGGAGCGTGTGTAAACCATTTAGCCAAAAAATACCAACGCCCTATCAGGCCTCATGTATTTATGAAGGGTCAAGTCCCATTGTGGAGGCTCAAACATTTTGAAAAAAAGAAGCAAATAAATTAGGAACTAATTAAGTAAAACAATGTGTATGTGTGTGTGTGTGTGTGTGTGTGTGTGAGAGAGAGAGAGAGAGAGAGAGAGAGAGAGAGAGAGAGAGAGAGAGAGAGAGAGAGAGAGAGAGAGAGAGAGAGAGAGTTCCCCTTTCTATTTGGATGAGGTGAAATTATCTGCATTTTTTTCATGTGGGTTATGTAAATATAGTCCAAAGCATGCATAAGTTCTACATTGTGTGTACTTTTTCATTGAGAGAGAAAGAGAGAGAGAGAGAGAGAGAGAGAGAGAGAGAGAGGGAGAGAGGGAAGGAGGGAGGAGAGAGAGAACAAGAAGAAGAGAGATAGAGAGGGAGGAGAGAGAGAGAGAACAAGAAATAGAGAGATAGAGTGCAGTTAGTGTCCTCTCTCTCTTTCTCTCTCTCTCTCTCGTCTTTTTTAATGAGAAAATTTTGCATAAATTCAAATTCAACAATCTATATGTAGTAAAAGATAAAGTTTCAACACTATTCGGAATTTTTTTTGCAAATGACACTACCCAAGTTTGGAGGATGGAATTGCTCCATGATGCCTCAATACACTCCAAAGTGGATGAGGTACAACAATGTATCATGACTCAAATAAAACTGGGGGTTTATGCTTCATACATCACATCACATATGTTTCCCCCAATTACAAACACTACAAAACGTCACGCGAATACCGACGCTCATATCAACGGAAATAAACTAGTTATAAAAATCCGTATGTTGATATGAGCGTCGGTACCATCACATTGGTATGACCATCGGTATAGCAGGCGTCGGTATACTCGCTGGAATTTAATAAGTGCATATCAACGTGAATACTGACAGGCCTATATGGATGCTCATATCAATGCCAAAAGCTGCAAAAAAAGTTTTGAGCAAAGAAGGTTGGCATGTGGTGTTGCATGTACTGCAACACCAACAACAATTCTCTCTGCTCAAAGCAGAGAGTGCAAAAAACAACCACACTCCACCTTCGTTTTGCCTAAAAAAATCCACAGATGTGTAAGTACATATTGATCATGACGAGATCCACAAAACATAGCCACAACAATACTCGCAAACCATAACCATTGTGTAAATCGCAAAACATAACCATAATTGAATTTTGAAAACATAATATAACCGAATATTGAAACCATAATCGAATTCTAAAACCATAACAATAACCAAATTTTAAAACCATAACCATAACCTTAAACCATATTTCTAGCCAAGTTCTAAAACCATAAACATAACCGAATTTTGAAACCATTACCATAACCATCGTTTAAATCGTAAAACATAACCATAATTGAATTTTGAAACCATAACAATAACCTCAAACCATATTTCTAACCAAATTCAGAAACCATAACCATAAGCAAATTCTACAATCATAACCATAACCATAACCATCATGTAGCACTTAGAGAAGATGCATATCCTCTGGTTGCACACAGCATGATAATCAGCAATACCATCAGAATTCATCGAGAGCATTTTACAGTGCAAAAAACCTATTTTTCCTATTTTAGCCATTTTCCACTTATTATTAATAAGTGACTGTTGGGAAACTGGGTACGGCAATCTGGCTAAGGATCTATATATAAAAAGCTAGCGCCAGCACTTTCTGGCAGAAGAGGCAACAGACACCATCTGAAGCGCACCTTCTCGACAAGACCGGCAAGAAGACATAGCGTTTTCAGCCACCAAAGACCAATGTTTTCCTTCAAGTGCAGATCAGCCCCAGCCTTTTACAACTTGCAGATTAGCCTGGCGACAGCAAAATCCATAGCGTTTTTGCAGCAGATGTCCCATCAACCCTAGCATTTTTGGAGTTTCAAATCAGCCATAATTGAATTTTGAAACCATAACCATGATCTTAAGTATAACCATAACCATAACCGAATTCTAAAACCATAACCATAACCTCAAACTATAACCATAACCAAATTCTAAAACCATAACCATATCCTCAAACCATAACCATAACCGAATTCTGAAACCATAACATATGTTAAGTCACGTAATGGTCCTGCTATTTGAGAAAATTTTGCTATGAAGCGTCTATAGTATACACACATACCAATAAAGCTTCTTTGCTCATGTAGATTCCTTGGATTAGGCCATGCTTTTATTACCTCTAACTTTGATGGATCCATGCGGATACCATCTTGAGAAATAATATAACCTAAGTATTGAATCTCTTGAAGGAAAAATTCGCTTTTCTTTTGGTTGAGAAAAAGCTTGTTCTCCCTCAATGCTTGAAAAATCACTTGGAGGTGTTGCTTGTGTTCCTCCAAGGACTTGGAGTAGATGATGATATCATCAAAGAACACTCCAGTGAACTTGCAGTAGGGTCTAAATATTTTCTGCATCAAACGATTGAATGTGGCTGGTGCATTGGTTAGTCAAGCCAAAAGGCATGACTAGATATTCATAAAGACCAAATGTTGTACAAAACGCGGTTTAAGGATATCTTCATCCACTATTCTTACTTGATGATAGCCACATTTAAGGTCAATCTTACTAAAGTAGGTAGAGCCTTGTAGCTTATCGAACAAATATTCTACCCGAGGCACAAGAAATATGTTTTTGATAATGATACGGTTTAGTGTTCGATAATCCACACACATACGGTATGTACCATCTTTCTTTTGCACTAAAAGGACTGGAGAACAAAAGGGAGAGGAGCTAGGCCTCACCATCCCTTTGTCTACCAATTCTTGTACTTGCCTCATGATCTCCTCTTGTTGAGCTTGGGAAACTCGATAAGGAGGCTTGTTAGGCGGTGAGCTTCCTAGTAGGAGCTCAATTTGATGGTCATCATCCCCTCGTTTTGGAGGTAAGTGCATAGGGATATCATCAATGAAAACATCTTGGAATCCATTTAGAAAAGTAGACAAGTCTAACTCTTCTTGATTCCTACCATTTTCATTTGATAAATCATTAGCGTTATTAGTGGATTCTTTGACAAAAATCATGTACGTAAAAATTGATCTTTTCATTGACTTATCAAAAGTTGGTGAATTTACAAGTGGTATAGTACGAACATACTCATTAGCATCTATATACATGTTCTTTTCCCTGTAGGTGAAGTAGATTCTCCTTCCAGGGAACTTCATGTTGGCAGCCATGCGATCAAACCATGGTGTCGAGATGAAAAAGTCTTCTTTGTCGACATAGCTTTGGACATGAAGCCTCAACTTCCCAATCAAAGGAGTAACGTAGGCTTGATGTCCCTTGAAA
Organism: Adiantum capillus-veneris; assembly: GCF_014529385.1. NCBI lineage: Eukaryota > Viridiplantae > Streptophyta > Polypodiopsida > Polypodiales > Pteridaceae > Adiantum > Adiantum capillus-veneris. The sequence continues at coordinate 146,497,590 of NC_140949.1, read as the reverse complement.
TTTGTGTCAACCATTACAATATCTCCCATCTCGAATGCTTGAATGACCAACTTGGTGGCCAACTCCGTTGATATGAAGTTGTGAGTAGAGCCATGGTCAAACAACATGAAGGTATCATGCTCCCTTACCTTTCCCCAAGCATAGGAGAGAGATGATCCTTTGCAATGAGTCCTCTTTTAAAGCTTTGATGGTGGAAGCCCTAGGAGTCTCATTGCGAGCATTTTTCTTGGGGCAAGAACGATAGCCATGTCCTTGCTCCCCACACTTAAAAAACTTATGGTCCTTGCGAAAAGCTTCAAGCTCTTCATGAGAAAGTTTTTTTTAAACCTTTGTAGGAAGTGCCTTAGGAAGAATTTTGGGCATTGGCTTTCCCCTTTGCATCATTTTTGTCTTTGTTTTCCATGGGTTTGACATTCCATCTAGCCCCTTGTTGGAAATGGAGGCAGGAAGAAACCATGGTGTGGTGGTTTATTTCGGTGATAGAACCAGGCCGTTGGGAGTTGACATACTCGGACATTTCTTCAGGTAATCCCGCACAAAATTGTTGCTTTTGCTCGGCGAAGTCTATGTTTTGGAAGACAGTATCCTTGAGATGTAAATCCCAAAACTTGTCCACATATTTGTGAATAGACTCGTGTGAGAGAAGCTTCAAACTGCACCATTCGATATGTACTTTTTCCTTTGCATTGCTTGCAAGGAATTACTTCATGATGGAAACTCATAGAGTTTTCCATGCCTTTGGGGCTTCACCGTTGCCACGAAGGCTAGCCCACCATTGACGAGCCGATTTCTAGAAGTGCATAGCTACATGGCATAGCTTGGAGGACTCCGTGAAGCCCTCGTCTCCAAAGGCCGCATCAAATTGCTGGATGAAGGCCAATACTTTGTAGGTGGCACAAAAGGTGCCATCATAGGTGAGAAAAGAGATACTCTTTCCTCCCTCTTTAAACTTCTTGAGCTTTAGAAGCATTCAACCTACTCTTCGAGGAGTAGAGACATACTTCTATTGGCCTACCATGAAAGTGGACATAGAAGAGTATGTTTCAAAATGTGTGGTATGCCAAAAGAGTAAGTATGATAGAGGGAAGAAACCTGGATTACTTCAGCCATTGCCAATCCCTAATTTACGATGGGAGAGTATATCCATGGATTTTATCTTTGGATTACCCAAGTCTATCCATGAGAATACGGGAATATGGACAATAGGCAAGAGGTTTAGCAAGCAAGCACACTTTATTCCAGTCAAAAGACTATTAAGGCACACACCATGGATTACCAACATCCATCGTGTCAGATAGAGATCCTAGAATGACCAATAATTTCTAGAAAGGCCTCTTTGAAAATCTAGGTACAAGATTGAATTTCTCTTCGGCCTACCACCCACAAACGGATGGCCAAAGTGAGATAGCCAATCTTACGATACTCGATCTACTAAAGACTTATGTTACAAAAGTAGATCAACGATCACAATGGGAGAAGTACTTACCCCTTGTAGAGTATGCGTATAATAATACTGTCCATACTACTACAAGAAAAGCACCTTTTGAGATCATAGAGGGAAAACCTAAAAGTCCCTTGCTACTTAAAGTACATGGGAAGATCTTCACTGCTGATGAGTATACCCGTGACCTACAAGAATCTTTTCAAAAGGTTAAGGAGGCTATATCCATCTCTCAACAAAGGAAAAAACCTGCTACTATTGACAAGTACAGAAGGGCCTTAACATTCAAAGAAAATGATCGGGTCTTACTTAAGTTTCCCAAGGCTTGATTGAGGCAAACGTCGACGGGTAAAAATCATACGGGCCATTAAAAGTATTATGCTAAATTAGCAAAAAAATACTATGGTCCTTTTCAAATATTGAAACCAATCAATGGCATGGATTATCAACTCAAGTTGCCCAACCATTGGCTCATACACAATGCTTTTCATGTGAGCCTACTTAATCCCTACAAAGGAGAGCCACCAAGAGAACCAATTATCGAACGAAGACCCTCCTGAAATCCAAGACCAAGAAGAAGTGCTACAACCTGAAGCTATCCTTTGGCATGAAGAAAAGGTACTATGGCATGGTAAAATTATCCGTCGTATGTTATTAAGTTCAAAAATTATCCTTTTGAAGATGCTAAAGACTAATCCTCTTTTGTGCACAAATTTAAATAGTATGCATGCTTACAATTATGTTTGTGATGACGACGTCACTTAAACACCAAGTAGAATTGGTCACTCTACTTTGGGAGTATGATATAGACTAAAGAGCAGACAAGCTTGCGGCAGCTACGTCTCCCAAGCACCAAATGGACTAGCCATCCATTCTGGAATGATGTCGCAGGGTGAAAAGGGATCCTCTACCTGCTAAGAAACGTAGACTAATGATTAAGATTTTGTCTATTCTACCTCATAGTCGAGGATGGCTATGATTTCAAGAGAGAGGTAATGTCATAAAATCTAATATCTAACCAACCCAAATGATTTTTTCATATTAAACTGATCATTTAAACTGATTTTTTCATATTAAACTGATTATTTAACGTGGGAGAATAAACGAGAACAAGGGTTAGAATATAGACATTTGCTTATGGATCTGTCTCAACACGGGGCCAAGGTTAAAGGGGTCTAAATGAGAGATGTTTTGTTAAAGAGCACTGCTACCTAATGGAGCTTAAAGACCTTAGGGTTAGCTTCATTAAAGACCTCCAAAAGTTAGTGTTAAAAAGTCCTTTGACTTTAGGCAAGCTAGGGCTGACCTTGAGGTGGGAACCCTACCCAAGCATAAGGTGCTTGTCGGCTTGCTAACTAAAGTGCTTAAAGTGTTTGTGGGAACCTTGCCCAAAGCTTGAGGTGATTTTTATGCTTAAAATGATTAAGGTTCTTGAAGTGTTCAATTCAAAGATAAACTCTCAAGAGACATTAACCGTTTCCATGCTTGATTGACTAAGTCCTTTAAGTGTTCAATTCAAACCAAATGACTTAAGAAGCATAAAAGACACATGGCAAAATTCTCCACATGTGGCCCTCATGATGTGCTTGAATCATATTGGATAGGCTTTAAAGGGGTCCAATGAGAATTTATATGCATAAAAATAAATAGTTAAGTTCTTTATCTCAAAGAGGAAAAAGAGGACACATGTCCCAAATGATATAATTAAATATAACGAGAGAGAGAGAGAGAGAGAGAGAGAGAGAGAGAGAGAGAGAGAGAGAGAGAGAGGTGTGGACCAAGCATGAGAGGGGGCTATACTCTCTCACATAGACACACACACACACACACACACACACACACATTGTCTCATTGTGTGGAGTGCAAAGTGCAAGAGCTCCATCTCCTTCTCCAAGCTTGTTGAAAGTGGAGAGCCTACACCAACACTCTTGGCTATGGAATGGAAACCCAATCAAGAGCCATGATTCAATGCTTAAGCTTGTCATCTTCTTCATCTTCATTACTATGCTATTATGCTATGCTAAGCAAGAAGAGTGATGATACGTGAGGAACACTTTCTCCTATGGATGATTCTTCTTCCTCTTCCATACCCTCATTCCCCGCTATTCATCTTCATTACTATGCTATTATGATATGCTAAGCAAGAAGAGTGATGATAAGTGAGGAACACTTTCTCCTATGGATGATTCTTCTTCCTCTTCCATACCCTCATTCCCCGCTAGCTCTCTCCACGTTCGAAGGCGTTTGAGGCCTTGGGACTGAGACTTGGGACAGTTAATTCTTTTTGCAAAGTTTATGTTATGCTTGTGATGCATGAAGCTCTCCATCTTCATTGCATCACCTAGGTCACAAGGAACACAAAGATTGTATTGTATCAAGTCTCTCTTGATGGTAGAATCTATAATACAAACGCCTTTTGGAGGGGGGACCGGCTCCAAGTAAATCCGGTCCTCAACTATTGTCATGTTCTCTAATACTCTCCCTTGCAAAAGTATTGTTCATTCCAAGTTAATTAAGTACTATGTTTATGTTGCTACCATCAATTAAGTTCACCCTCTATGTTCTCAAAGTAATCTCAGAAAAATGCTCACTCTAATTCTCTTAATTCCGCTATTCTCAAAGTTCATAGGCCATTTCCATTACAACATAACCATCATGTAAATCGCAAATCGCAACCATAACCCAATTTTGAAACCATAATCATAACCATAATCAAAATGGGCATAACCATCAACATAGCAGCTACCATCTAAAAGTATATATAAACCAAAACATAAGTAGCTATACATCAACATGTAAAAATGAATATATATACATGGACCAAACTGCTCAAGGTCAGGCCTCCCAATCGGCGGGTCGGGTAGAGGGCATGAGGTTGCCTTCTGGCAAAATTTGGTTGTTGAGCAATCTGTCAAAACCATTTAAACAATTTAAACAAGAACTTTGGATTTTTAGGTAAATTGATATGACATATGTATATTTACCTGAAAACCTCTGTGACACTCTTGTCGGACCATCCATAAATAGATTGTAGGTTAAGCATTGCCAAAGCTGTACGAAGAACATAAATTTTGGCATCGATGTAAAGCGGCATGCAAGCAAGACTTTTCATCATCTCTCCTTCTTCTTCGTCATTCTCATGCCGTCGTTGTGGATGGAATAGTTGAGGTTGAGATGTAGTCTTTCCTTGACTGTTGGCGCTTTCTCCACCTTGGCTTTCAATGATGGGATCGATGTCAAAGAATACATCCTACATCTATTCCATCAAAACTTCTTGAAAAGTAGCATCAATGATTGATGGGGTAGACTCCACCAGTAGTGTTTCATTTGACATTCGATTCCTCTATTGAGTCCGTGTTGAGATTGGGACGATATCAATATCAAAGGTTTGACATATTCTCTCTTGACCAGGAGAATGATAATACAAATCTTATAGCTGCTCTACAAGAAAAAGGCCGTTGTTGCGTACATGTTGATCATAGATCTTTCATTTTCAAAAGATTTGATGCTTACATAGCATACAAGGGCATGCCATCCTATCGTCCATAATTACTTTAAAGATTACAAAATGAACTTTACAAGTAATATTGAGTGCATACGGCTTGCATCTAGAGAATAGGTGCATTTTAACTAGCCCTCTACATGTGCATCAAGATAACTAATATATTTTCTAAGACGTGTGTGTGTGTGTGTGTGTGTGTGTGTGTGTGTACAAATTTTAATGCCTTATAGGCACTATTAGGCACATTCCATTGCCCCTTGGGTAAGCTGTATACAAAGCATATAATTCTTATCAAGTCTTTGAGAGAGAGGGATACAGATAAGACTAGGAGAGTGAGAACTAGGGTGAGTGAAAAGACGTTTAGCAAAGACATGCTAAAACATGATGATTAGAATTTTCATGTGATAATTTTTCTTTGCAATTTTCTAAGGTCTCCTAAGAACTTTAATGCACTAAGATAACTCTCTCTTTATTTGCGTCAGGAGGATGGGGTCACACAATTGTATTGGTTTGTTCCTCTCAGATCTTTCATGAATGTTCACAAGATACCTCTTGTATCCAAGGTTAAGGTCATCTGATCAACCAAGCTTATCTACCCTATCCTACATGAATCAATTATTCAACCATCCATAGCTTGACTCTTCTCCACTTATGTAAGACCACTATGCAAGCCACAATTGATTGGAACCCATTTTGTCTTTTTAATGTTAAACAAATACCTTTATTTGTTAAGCCAAGTGCCAATCTAAATAGCTTAAGGGTGCTAAAACGGTAGTGGATGGGTAGAGAGTAGGAGTTGAACATCCTCTGGTGTTATATTAATATCAGAGCTAAGTTAAGCTTGGAGCTAATTTTAGGAGGCACATTTGAAGATCCTCTAAGTTGGGCTTGTGCCGTCCACGAGGAAGGAGCTACATGTATGCAAGCCTGCTTAGCAGGAGGGGGAGGAGGAAGAGGTCGATCATGACAAAATTGAGATCTATCGGGTTTGTTGAGCTTGCATTGCAGCAAGGAATTTTTTTTGTATGTGTCCCAATGTCACGCCAAGGGCCAGAGGCTAGGGGCCAGTCTAAATGGCTCTTGGGGGTGCATATAAAAGGGTAATGGATGGGCAAAGAGTAGGAGTTCAAATTTCCTCTGGTCTCAGATTGGTATCAGCGCTAAGTTAAGCCATGTAATTGATTTTAGGAGGCATGCATGAAGATCCTCTAACTTGGGCTTGGGCTCTCCACGAGGAAGGAGCTACGCATGTGCATGCACATGTAGCAAGAGAAGGTCGGTTGATTGTGAGGAAATCAAGAGCTATTGGGATCATTGAGCTTGCACTAGGGTGAGGACAAAATTTTGTCATTGTGTCATTGTCGTTTGTAGCATGTAGCAAGCACGATGTTCTCCTTTTTCTTCCCTCGCGTTGTCGCCATCACTTGGATTCAGTGCTTTTCCACTAGGGCACCCAAAGTCACCCTTTAGGAGTTGAATTTCAAAAAAAATTACGCAAGGGAGGGTACCCACAATTGGCATCCCCCCCCCCCCCCCCACTTGCTCTCTTCGGCTACTAGCCTCCGGGTGAAGATAGTTGGGGCACAAAGATGAAAGGTAGCTCTCTAATTGCTGTGAATTCAAAAAAGAAATAAGAATCATCATAATTTCCACAACTAGCTAAAAATTTTGAGCATCATACAAGTAAGCCTAATTTTGACCTTCTTGTTCAGTGATGCTTGCAACTCGCAAGCAATATCAACCACGGATTGAGGCACAACAAGGTGGTAATATATTGCAAAATCCTTTTTGCAATCTTCAATATGATAGTCTTTGGAAGTCGGATTAGACATATTCTTTTTCGACGGGCTTTCACATATCAGCAAAGCTCGCACTTGGATGGAAATTTGAGAAGTTCAACGTCAGCATCGACGATTGTCTACAACTTGGAGGTATTGAATTAGCAAGGCAATTCACTTCCATAGCTGGTTCCATGATTTTTGGCATGCAATTTTCTATAAGGAACATCCATCTCTAAGGTACATATTTTCTCTTGCTAGCACAACACAAAAGTCCATGGCTTCGGATATTGACATGTAACATATGTTTGATTTTGAAAATCCTACACATGTTCCACCTACTACTGCATCGCGATTGGCCACTTTCACAGAGGGTACCCAGTCAGCAATAGGGTCAAATGATAGTTACGAATTTCTTGATATCCAAGAGTTTAGAGCACTCCAAACACGCATTACTGTTTTAGAGTCTAATTTTGCAAGGCTAAATGAGGATACCACCAAGATGTCTGATATGCTTATGCAATTCATGCAGCAGTCAACCAAGGGCCAAGTTGATGAGTAGACTCGGGGATTTTGCGACCCCCATACCTAGCGGAGCACACCTGGTTTGTAAGAGCAAGGCTCGAATCTGAAGGGGTTGCACCTTCTCTCTCAAAAGGATGTGGATGACTTGTTAAAGAATACCAAACCACCGTTTTTTAGGGAGAGGAAAGGGAATTCAACAAAGATACTGTGAATATATTCCTAAGAAAATGGGATGGGATTTACGATTTTAGACACACTCTAGATGTAGTCAAGGCACTGCAAACTAGTCTAACACTAGAAGGCAAGGCCTACAATGGTGAATGTCGCTCAAGGACAAGGACATCATACCACAGACTTGGGTAGACTTCAATCTCTATCTAGAAAAGAATTTTTTTTCACAAATGAAGCGGAGAAAAATTAATCTGTATGGGACAAGTGCTCTATGCACCAGCATAAGACACTGTTGGATATATCTTGAACTATCGTGATGTGATTTTCAAGCTTGAGGGTTTAGATACCTTTCATCAAGTGCGTGGGTTCATCTGTAGGTTGACAACAAAGCTTAAGAAGCATGCCAAAACCCAAGACCCCAAGACGCTTGAGGAGGCTATAGTGCAAGTGCATTTACACGATACTCCTGATGAGAATGCATTGTATAACACTCGCGTGTCTGACAACACACATGAAAATGCATGCACACAAAATAGACACATAGAAAATTTATAGTTGCTTCATCTGAGGCATCCAAGAAGCCCAAGGGGTCGAGGGGCCCTCTGTCTAGTGAAGAGTTTGAGAAGGCTAAGAAGGAAAAGTTATGTTTTACATGTTTAGGGAGTGGACACGATAGAAATGATTGTCCCAAAAAGAAATTTACTACCCAAGGTAAGGTTAAAGCATTGAACATGGTGCAATTGCTACCTCTTGAGTCTCCTTCCTTTCTCCAATGTGGAGATAACACACACTGAAGCGGTGCACGAGTGTTGTATCACTACCTCAATGTGGCAGTTGACCTTTGGTCCACATGAGTTGGTGCGTATGCATTGGTCCACCATCCAAAGTCACAAGGTGTGAATCTTGGTGGACGATGGTGCTTCACACAATTTCATTAACTATAAGTTAGTGAAACGACTCAAGTTGCCCAAGATTTTGAGTTCCCACCACTATAGGGTAGCGATGATTAATGACTGTGATGTCAAGGTGTGGGATACTTAAATGAAAGATGTACCGTTGGAGATTCAAGGGTATCACATGTCCTTGCATTTACAAGTCATGGATATGGATCGAGCAGATGTGGCCCTTAGTGGAGAGTAGTTATATAGTCTAGAATCATCACTTAAATGTAGCTATGAGCACAATAGTTTGATGCTCAACTACAATGGCGTGCACGTACTGATGTTCCTTCCTTGCCACTCATTTGAGCTCTCTTTTGAAGATGAAATAGAAGAACTCTTTTTGTGTTACTCACTGTGCCATTTTCTATCAAATATTGATAATTTATTGAATGACAACTCCTCAACATTGCGTGCTTCTCTCTCTTCTCTTCTAAATATGGCTACTTTTCTCTCTCCAAAACAAGCAAATGTTTCTAAGTTAAAAGATTTATTAATGGAATACAAAGATGTATTCCCAAATGATTTTCCACCAGGTTATCGCCGACATGTGATGTGCAACATGGCATAGACATGGTTACAGGCAGTAAGCCCATCAGTAAACCACCCTAAAGAATGAGTCATTGTGAGGCTACTAAGGTGGACTATCAGCTTGTTGACTATCTCAATAGAGGGTTTATATTGTTGGCTTTTTGAAATCTTTTCAACACCTGAAAAAAAACTTCAATTCATTAAATCAAAATAAATTCAGCAAAACAATTGATTGAATAATCACAACCCACAACGAGAACAACATAAACAAGAATCAAAACATAAGACACCATAATGGGTACCAACCATCCCCTCAATCAATATGACTGATTATTTGTATTCCACCTCTTTATTCATCTCACGGAGCATGAATTAAAATAAGATAAACATCTAAAAAATAAAAGAGTGTATGCCATTATTAAGAGAGAAAATTAGCATAAAAGAGGGCAAAAGTGTATCTTCTTCAACTTTGCTCTAATGGAGGATTTGATGGCTGCTTTGGCTTTGAAAGGGGGGTAAAACCAAGCTCGCTTAATCAAGATGCTCTCAAGCACTTGTCTTCCTCGTGCACAGTCAAGAAACAGATTCCTGCTGAAAAAGTGCGGTGCATGCGAAGACGCGATTTCAGGATTCTCTTTCTCTCTTTGTGCATGCACTCAAAAATAGAAGTGATTGCTTTACACTTAGACTCTAAGAATGGTAGATAAAGGAGATTTCTATTTACAATGCTTATTTTGAATGGTTTTTGATAGTAAAACATAAGCAAAATTGATAATATATCCAAAAGTAGTAATAGTGATAACAGTCCTCCCCGAGAAGCAATTTCCCTCAGTTGGGTGTTGTGAAAAATAGAAAAAACTAGGAATCTTCAACATTTGTGTGGAGATGAGACATATCTCCACACAATATATGTTGGGTCAAGTAAAGTCTCATAGAGAACTTCCCACTAATCATAATATCTTAAAATGAGGAAACCAAAAAGGTAAGTGGAATCCAGATATCCAAATATCTACAAAATTGAATGGGATCTTTGTTAGTGGGCCCTCTAACAAAGAGAAGAATAGCATGACAACATTGAAAAGAAATCACCTTTTAATTCAAAGGGCAAAGTCAAGTATTGCTCTAATGATGCAAAGAATAGCTATCAAAGGGCAAACCTCAGGTATCAAATACCACAGACTAACAGTCAAAAGGCGAACCTCAACATCAAATTACCAGTGAATGAAACATAGTCATTGACCAAAAGGATAAACCTCAAATAAAGAATAAAAAAATTCAGCTTCTAGAAGTTTGATATGCTTCCAAGATACTACGATGAGAGCAGAAACCTATTTGGCATCCACTTGGCGCTTTCAAGGCCATGATTCTTATACTTAAGCAAATACTTGCAATGCAACAAAGCACTGTGTGTAAAAGTGTCTTGATGGTCCATGATGGTCTTGGGATACAAGGATTTTAGAATCTTCTTCTAAAAAAGGTGGATCATCAATGATAGCGAGTGACAGTAGAGAACCTTTGAAGGGACGAAGAAGACTTTATGTGAAATGTGTTGTGAATTTTCCAAGATTCAGGGAGAGCTAATCAAAAGGAATTAGCATTAATAGGATTAGTGATTTTAAATGGACCATAATACCTTGGTGCTACCTTGAAAACAGGATTGGTCTCTATGCTCTTAAGACGTCTTTATTCAATTTGAAGCATGACGAAGTCTCCCTCTTTGAATTCCATGGGTTGTCTCTTTCTATTTGCTTATTTGATATATGCATTTTGTGCTTTGTGAATTTCTTGTTTTGCTTGCTCCAAAATTTGGGTGTGTTGTCGAGCGATTTCATTAGCATGTGGTGCATCATGAGAAATGTGAGACAAAGGAGTAAAAAATGAGTACCAATGTACAACTTGAAAGTGAGCTTGTGTACAGATGTGTATGTGCGTGGTGTCGTGCATGCGTGTGGGGAAGGGGAGAAGCAAGCATGCGGTGCTGTGTGGGTGGCAAAACCTCCAAGAAGTCAGAGGAGCTTCTTATTTGTTTAGGTATAGGAAGAATAAGGAAAAGGTTAGTGGGCGGTCAAAAATCAAAATTTTGGCCCTGAACAACGGCACATCACCTTTCCCCAACAATCTCTCACTAGAAGGCGAATGTGCCAATTAGTGGGTGATACTAGCTAAACTACTAGTATGTACAAGAAAACAGGTGAGAGACTCTCTCAACCTACACCCATTGGCTTGTTCAGTCGATCTACATGCACTTGTATCATCTCTAGTGATAGGTGAGCGTGCATATCCACGCTAGAGCCTCCATGTAAACCCCGCAGACAACTTTGTATGTTCTACAAAGCTCCACAATGCATCATGCTAGTGTCAGTCACCATACAACTGACAATCCTATTGCAAAATCTCCCACTGTAGCTACTAGGTCGGGCCTCGACACTAGTAGGTCATACATGAGGCACTCAAACGCTAACAAAATCTACACAAACCTGGTTTTCCTATCCTCCCTTGTGCTATCTGCATGCACTGCATCATCATGACTACTCATCAAGTATGGATGTTTCATTGCCAACACTTGGATAGCTTCGTCCCTCTCACCCATAGGCAGAATTGTGTGTCATGGAATCAACTCATCGGCCTCTAGCATGAGCATATCAAAGAACTCCGTCCATCATCTATGCATGTGTCTTTATGGAGTAGACCCGCTCTACCTCTACCTGTATAGGCTCTGACAACACTTGTTGTGCCTCACTAGAACACTATCACTCTACCTCTGTCTCTAAAGAGTCTACTGACATGTCCTGCACAACTAAATGCTCAATCTCATGAGCATGGTGGAGCGCATCCACAAAGGAGACATGCATGCCTCATCTCTCGCTCAATGCATGCCAACAACAAAATTGAGACTATGTCATCTTGTACCTCAGATACATGTATAGGATAAACCAAGCCACTGCGGGCTCCCTTGGCAATCACTGATGATCTGCAATGAGAATGTGCCAATCAGTGGGTGATACTAGCTAAACTACTAGTATGTACAAGAAAACAGGTGAGAGACTCTCTCAACCTACACCCATTGGCTTGTTCAGTCGATCTACATGCACTTGTATCATCTCTAGTGATAGGTGAGCGTGCATATCCACGCTAGAGCCTCCATGTAAACCCCGCAGACAACTTTGTATGTTCTACAAAGCTCCACAATGCATCATGCTAGTGTCAGTCACCATACAACTGACAATCCTATTGCAAAATCTCCCACTGTAGCTACTAGGTCGGGCCTCGACACTAGTAGGTCATACATGAGGCACTCAAACGCTAACAAAATCTACACAAACCTGGTTTTCCTATCCTCCCTTGTGCTATCTACATGCACTGCATCATCATGACTACTCATCAAGTATGGATGTTTCATTGCCAACACTTGGATAGCTTCGTCCCTCTCACCCATAGGCAGAATTGTGTGTCATGGAATCAACTCATCGGCCTCTAGCATGAGCATATCAAAGAACTCCGTCCATCATCTATGCATGTGTCTTTATGGAGTAGACCCGCTCTACCTCTACCTGTATAGGCTCTGACAACACTTGTTGTGCCTCACTAGAACACTATCACTCTACCTCTGTCTCTAAAGAGTCTACTGACATGTCCTGCACAACTAAATGCTCAATCTCATGAGCATGGTGGAGCGCATCCACAAAGGAGACATGCATGCCTCGTCTCTCGCTCAATGCATGCCAACAACAAAATTGAGACTATGTCATCTTGTACCTCAGATACATGTATAGGATAAACCAAGCCACTGCGGGCTCCCTTGGCAATCACTGATGATCTGCAATGCATCTGGAAAAGTTGCTCTCTTAGCAGTGTTTGACACCCACAATCTGCTAATTGTCTCACTGAGATCAAGCTCTGTTTCATTTGAGGAACATAGTGCACATGTCGTAGCATACATGATGCCCACTGAGCTATGACAAGCAAACATCTCCTGTGCTTCCAATGTCAAACACCAAACCATCCACCAAGTGCACACAACCAAAGCTCCCACTAGAGAATGTGTTGAACCACTTACAATGTGGTGTGACATGGAAAATTGCATCCTCACCTAGCAACCAACGGGGAGAAGTGTCACCTCTAGAAGACATGTAAGGGGGAGGAATGCTAAAGGTGAATGTGACATCATCTTCACTGGCATATGAATCCATCGCTCTAGCATTTTTCAAAACCTCATTTGCATCTTGTATACATCTCTATTGCTACCTCATACATATGAAACAACGTTGCCTAATGTGCCTGTGTGACTACAATGCCACCAATGCAAGTATTGGCAACAACATGGCCACCATCTCTCATGAGTCATCACTGTCAACTCTAAACTGTCACACATGTCTGCTATATGGATGCCAAGAAACCAAAGCATGGAAAAAAAACCTAGGAGAAATATCAAACATAAATTGTGCCAAAATGGCAGCAAAGTGGGAGATCACTACAAAATCATAAAACCCATAATCACTCACATCAAAATCGAGGCTCGCATATGCATAAAACATCTGCAATCTACAATCATACAATATAGAACAAACAATTCAATAGATTGTAAAGCGCATAACCATATACGCAAGTAGTGAGCAATCATGCTCAAAATGCATCTCACAAGAGAACTAACTGCGTGCAAAGATCTGCAAAAAACCTGTAGAATCTATGACTGCCTATAATATGTAGCCACACGAGCATATGAAATTGATAGAAGCTATCAAAGTGAGAGTCAGACTTGAACACTAAACCATCAGAGAGTAAACTACAGATATGCATAAAACATGGCAAGAATCTAGGGAAATCCGGTAGAGTTTCCCTAAAAACTAAATAGAAACTCAAAAGTCTCACCAATATTGCATAAAGCATGAACAGACACTCACTATCTCAGTAGCAAAATCCACACATGGCATACATAACCTACCAAAACTAGCAAACTAGCTCACTCCTCAAGAGTGGATCTATGGAAAACTGAAGTTGTATATGTATATGCATACATAGAATAAACTGCATAAAACCGGGCTAAAATCACTATCTGGAATGACCCACATAGTCATACATGAGCACTATCTACAATGCATAGTCGGCTCTCTGTGAGCATGTGCAAAAAACTGAGACCAAAACACTAAAATTTAGCACACAAAATCTCACCGATCATCGATCAGAATACAGACACAAAGTACAACCAACTATGTATGGTCGTAAACATCATCCAAGAGCCAAGCGTGCTTGAGGAAAAACCGCTTTAAAATGGTTCATCGGAGCTGTATGTGTTGGTGTGTGTGGCGAAAGCTAGAACATGGGGAACCGTCAAAGCCGAATCGCATGGGGTGGGGGGGGAGGAGACACTGCGGAGTCCAGCCACACTTGATGACGTCTCTCTCCTACTAAATTGAAGTCGAGATGCCGAGGGAAACCGTCGGAGAAAATCTACTCCAAAATGGATGTGGAAGGGTAGTTGATGGCGAAGCTACACTAGAGGAGAGCCAAGCCGCACTCTCTCGATCTCGCTCAAGGTTGAGAAAAAAGTCGATGCCGTCTTATGTTGCCAGACAAAAGTCGCTAGCCGAATCAGAAAATCGGTGTCAAAATCGATGCTGAAGCCGTCAAGAAGAACACCGAAAGCTAATGTCGAGAAGAAACGGCTGCCAGAGTATGTCTAGCCCATGCTAGGGAATGACATGGCTTACTCACTGTCTGTGTGTGTGCATGTGCATCAAGAGCACACACACCCTCTCTTTGTGACCAAGAGGCAAAATCTCTCTTGCATTCTCTCTGAGCTAATGTCACACCGAATTGTACACACTTGTTCTCCGTAGCAAGCCGACTTCAATCTCCCTTCTAGCTTCTTTGTGTGTGGGTGCGTGCGTGTGAACACATCCTTACACGCACACCTTTGGGAAAATGCTCAATTTTCTCTTCTCTATTGCTTTCAATTTCATGCTCACAAGCTTGATTTGATTCCTTGCAATGCTACTCAAGTAGTACGTGTGTGTGTGTGCATGTGTGACCACACACACACTCCCAAACTCTTCCAGAATTGCTCAAATGCAATCCCCTAAGCTGCAATTAATTTGCTGCTTCCTTGTCATGCCCTACTTTGCTCACAAAATCTAGTAGTACTGCACTCCCAAACTTCCAAATGTGCTCAAGAGTCTACTCCTCCAATGTGCGCGCATGTGTGTGTGTGTGTGTGTGTTTTTTTTTTAACACACAACCACACCATTCTTGAGTTTTTCCCCGATTTCTACTACTCTGCCCTACTCACAAGCTCTTCAATTTGCAAATGCTTTGACCTGCAGAGAGAATGTTTGCTTTCAATTCCTTGATTGGAATTCATAATAATGTGCTTGCTCATAGTGGGCTACTCATGGCCAGCATTGCTCATCGATTACTCAATGTAGATCCCGATTGTGTTCACATTTGATTCTCTGCACACACCCAATTTTTGCAGAGATTCTAAGATCTTTCTCAAGATTCCATTGAAGGATGCAAGGGGGTTTGCACATGCCATAGCTCCGAGCTTTGTCAAGCTTCAAATTTGCTTTCTCCTTGCCAAATTTGGGCTGAGCTACCTTCGATCTGATGCCGTTGAGCACCGAGCTCTATCACTGCTGAGGGAGCACTACCAACCACCGCGATCGCCACCATGGCTGTGATACCAATTGAAAGTGCACTCGTGTGTAAATGTGTGTGTGTGTGGTGCGGTGCATGTGTGCAGGGAAGGGGAGAATCAAGAACGTAGTGTTGTGTGGATAAAGCAACCTCCTAGAAGTGAGAGGAGCTCCTTATTCTTTTACGTATAAGAAGAATAAGGAAAAGGTCAATGGGCAACTGGACACTGGATGTTTCCCAGAATGTAGTACGCTAATTAGTAAGACCTGCCTAATGACCATGTTACATTGAATGCATATGCAATATGCATCTTGGCATGTTGTCATCATTCCATTTTTATTGATTACTATCAACCAGATATATTCACTAGTAGTTAAAGTAGTTCGTCCCTTTACCATACAAGTTTATATGGATACCGCATGTAGACCATGTCCTTTTGCCTATTACATACATAGCAACCTGAAAATGGGTTTCACAGTATCAAGTATCATTCCCACTCATTATTAATCAAGCAAAGGAACTTGACCTGAGAAGAAGCAGAAGCCAATGGTTGGACTTCCAAGGCCTGCTTTCCTTTTGCCATAGTTTAATGCACTCCAAGCTCAACCACTGAGACACTAACACTCAGTTACACACAGAGAATACAAAAGCATACACGAGCCAGTTAAGTTAGGGAGACCCTCACCTTTATAATGTTGCTGCAGAACAGGCCGAAATTTCACAGCCCATACTTAGAGTCGTGCCGATCATCCACAGCCATGCATTCAATGGAGGTAGATTGCCATGAATGGCCCATGTGCGCTGCTAGCATCTTTCGTCTCCAGATGTGAAGATTCCCGATTTCACCGGCAAAGTTAGTGCGCGCTATAGAGCTTCACCTAATTCCATTTATTCGATCTGAGTTACCCCCAATTTAGTAATGCCCACCAAGTGAAAAAATAACTTAAAAGGATTTTTAAAGCTTAGTTACGCACGAAGCAGGTAATATTTCCGGCCAAGGGAAATTTCTTTTCCCTTTTGAAGTCCATATTCCTTGGCATTTGTGTATGTGTGTGTGTGCCCACCCATACCCAGGCACATACCTAATAAGGTCGTAGACCCATTAGGTATGGGCCTACTTCCTTAGTAGATTGCAAGGAAACCCAGTATCTATTTTATACCCGGCCAACTATTCAAGCAGATTGCTTTAGTAATACTAGCAACCAATTCCTTCCGCAAAAACCCATTATTACAAAATTTACCAATCAGCTTGTTTATTGCTTCATATGCAAAAAAGTTATCTGACGAAGAGTATATTATAAGTGACAAGATACCTAAGTAGGTGTTACGTGCATTCTTAATTGGTCTATTACTTTTCTTTTTAACGAACTCAGCAGGATAAAGTGACAAATTATCTCGCTTCCAAAAGAAGCGTGTAGTGTAAAGTCCAATGTAAGGGGAGTGAAGCAGTATCTCCATGTTTAAAAAACAGGTTCTCTTAACTATAGTCTTATCATCTATCACCAATTCTTCCAACGAGGTAGGTTCTATCTTGAGGCAAGGTGGGTAAATTTCCACTAGGTGGTTTTTGAAAGTCTGATTGTTTCTACTCAATAAATCATCCATGAATCTAAACGTGTTATTAAAGGCTAACAATTGTTTTGCCTCCTCATAATGTTTCATTTTAGAGCATACCCATTGGTATTCAAAATACAATAGATACAAATTACACATTATCGGTGAGGAAGAGAACCCCATAGGTATTCCCATTTTTTGTCTATAACAGTTTGGCCGTAATTGGATAAATCAATACTGCAATATCAACTTAATTACTATAATAAGAGATTTTGTTTCAAAGCACAGCGGTGTTTTTTTGACAGATTTTTTAACCCATTAAGGTGTTCTTACCAATGAGATCTTTTCAAACCCTTGTGACTTTTTGTTGGAAAAAGCTAGGTTAAGAATATCTTTGAGCACTCCAAGAAGGCCATAATTTCTTGAGAGAGGAATGTTTTCATAATATTGTGTAATATCAGCCTGTGAAGATACAATAGATATCCGTAGGTAAGTTGATAAACACCTCCAATGAATTCTTAGAAAGCTAGAAGGTACAACATTCTATACCACTGAATCTTTTAAGATCTGCTCTTATTTTAGCACAAAGATTGCACATGTCATTCATGATAAGGTTTAGACACGAAGTAACATCTTTTGAAATATTGGAGAATATACAGTTTGAAGCATCAGATATCCATCTGAACTTCTATTTGTGTTTTTTAAAAGTTGGGAACAAAACAGGAAGCTTACTAGAAGTTTCATCGTAACCCATATTGTCCAAATCTCTCAACAATGCTAGAGCTACATCCTTTAGTGTTCCATTTGTCTTTTCAAATTCAGTTCCCCCCAACCTTACCAGGGCAGCTTCATATACCAGGTTTTTACAGGTAACTGATATAGTGTTCGCAGCTTTATCTAGCCCGACAATAAACCAGTCACGAGTCAGCTCATGACATTCTTGCATAATTTTTGGCGTGACCCAAGTAGTATTCAAACGGAGCCATTTTTCTGGCAAAAGGTTAATCTTTTGATAAAAGACTATTTCTAGTTTCTCAGTAAGATCTTGTTGGATTTGTTGCTCCAGTTGCCGGTTGGAGCTTTAAGGCTAAATTAGCCAGACATTCTAGTAGTGCAAAAAATGCAATTTTAGGGTTTAGCGGTTCCACAAGTATGTGATTCAAACCCATTCCAAGTAGATTTTGAAGAGAAGAAGCTGTAATGATAGCTAGGTTTGTCGTACAAACATGTGAACCAAGTAATTCAAAACCCTTACAGAAGGTAGTATGATTTTTACAATTACATCTTAAAATAGGTTCACACCTCAAAATTCATTTGAGTATACAAAGCACTTAATAGTTTCAGAGTATTTCCAGCCAAACACCATATTATAGAATGATCACCATATACCAAATCAAAACTTTCTATAAAAAATGATTTAGGTGAAAAGAACTCAAAAATTCTATTCGTGAAATGACAATGAATGAAATAAGTACTGCAATCCTCAGCTTTGCTTGGTAGATAGCGCCTCCTGATCTCATTGACCGCTACCTGCACAGTCACATTTCCAAAAGATGTTTAACTGGTAGTTCTCGACCCCTTCCTCTTGTAAAGCTTCTAGATTTTCCTCTTCCAAAACTGGAGTCGGCAGACGAAGAGGGGGTAAGAAAGGAAGTAAACGTGGAATTTGGAGTTAGCAGTGTGTTGAATCTTTTTTGAGAGGGGGATTCATCATCTTCAAAGTTAGGTTTCAACAGACCCAGAATACTGTTTATCCCTTTGTAAGAACCATAAGTAGTCAGGAGCATTCCTGGTTCATTTGCCCCTAGCTCTTTGAGCATTTCAACCATCAAAGTACGAAATTGTATGAAGGCAATTTGCACCAAAACTAACTCCTTGGCTTGTCCACCTAACCATGAACAGATGAGAGTAAGATGAAATGATGTAGGCTTTTTCGAGAATATAGATTCCAGATTGTTGATGGCAAACCAAAGTGCATGGTCGAACCATATGATGCTAAACTCCCATGACGCTTTAGGGTCCAAAAATCTGCAAGCACACTTGAGATAAGGTCTGTAAATATTCCAGACTAATTCTGCATAATAATCAACATTGTTTTTACTGAATTCCATGAGTCCTTTCATTCTCACATAAAGCCCTGCATTAGACCCACACTTCTTGGAGTCCAAAAATTTCATGTTGAACGGAGCTTTAATCAGCTCTCCTTTGTCTAACCATTGCACTCCTTTGAGTATCTTCAGTCAAGAGTCCTCCATTGTGAAGGCAGGTAGATTTACCAAAAAAACCCAGGTCTCTATAGAGATAGGAGCCAGAAATCCTTTATTAGGGAGTAACCAAAGTTTGTGCTCAACCCCTAAGGATTCAACCTCCACTTGTCGTATTGGTAAAAAAGGAAATATTCTGGATACCTTAGGAACTGATTCCAAAAGCTAAGTTTCACTTAGAGAACATAAATCTTTTGGAAATCCTTTAACTGCTTCCGCAACTGCTGCATCTCTATAGAAAAGATTGTTGGTAGGTGGGAGAATCGGAATAGTCGGGGCTGTGACAAAACTGGGGCTGAGTCCACATTGCTTCGTGAGAAGGTTAGCAAGTTCAGCACCATGAGATGAGAACTTGGCCCCACATATTCATTTATACAAAATCATGCTGTCTAAAGTTTGTTTTGTATAATAAACCTTGTTTAAAAGAGCCTCAAGTTCTCAATTTAAAAGAGCCTCAATTTAAGACATTCTATTTTCCATTAGCAGGTCAATCCTCCGTTTATGTCCTTAGACATAATGTTATGTGGGAAATTTCTAAGAAAAGTGAAAGCATCAGGAGTTATAGCACTCGAAAATAGGAAATTGACATGATTCCAGCCAAATGATCATACCATTCCCGCAAAGAGTCAATAACCATAACCAATTTTGGCTTGGTATATTCAAGCTTTCAGATCTAGACTAAGGAGTCTACTGAAACCAGCATTAATATGAAGCAAACAAGAATATATACATTTTCCATGCCATATTTATGAACATCCCATGAGTTTTATATAGAAAGTCAAGCTTATATAATACCTTAAAGTTCGGAAATGAGCATGCAAAAACCATATCCAGCAAGTAAATCACACCTCATTCCAATCTCTCTACTAGCACATACCTGGTTATACTGCTTTAAGCCGGGCAAGGTTAGTATTATGTCAAGACACTATTAGCTAATGAGTTTAGAGATAACTAATGCCAGCAGTTTGAAGGGACTAGCTTCTAAAGTACACCAGTAAATGAAGAAAATGCTGGTAAGAATACCTTGTAGGGATAGATATAATGTTATATTGGGAATCTCTAAAAAATGAAAGCATCAGGAGTTATAGCACTCACAAACAAGAAATTTATACGATTCTAGCCAGGTGCCCATGCATTTCAACAAAGAGTTAGTAAATCATAACCAAGTGTGGCTCGGTATAGTAAGCTTACAGACCTAGACTACGGAGTCTACCAAAACCAGCATTAGTATGAAGCAAACAAGAATATATACATTATCCATGCTATATCTATGAACATCCCCTGACTTTTATCTCCAAAGTCAAGCTTATATAAAACCCTAAAATTCAGCAATGAGTTTGCACAAACCATAATCAGTAAGTAAATCTCCCCTCATTCCCATCTCTCGACCAGCACATAGCTGGTTATACAGTTTTACGCCGGGCAAGGTTAGTATTATGTCTAGACATTAGTACTTAATGAGTATAGAGTAAACCAATGTCAGCAGTTGGAATGGACTAGCTTCCAAAGTAAACCAATAGATGAAAAATTACCCAGCAAACCATACCCAAGGTCGAGATCTTAATCTTAGGTCGAGACCATATACTATCTTTGGCCGGGTCCACAGAGGTGTTTAAGTCTTTGATACACTCTCATGCCAGGCTAAAAGTATGATCATCTTTGTACACTTGCATCCGATACTTATCCCTGGGTTAGTTTACATAACCTCCTAATTAACCCAATTCATTCCACAAGTGGTAGGACTGCTTTTCCCAAAGTTTATTATATCTCTAAGAATTGAGCAACAGGTCAACATAGCAAGTATACCATAACAGCCTGAATTGTTTATCAAATAACAACATATATACAGCCACTTTCAAGATTGCATACCTTTGGATATAACTCAGCCAATCTACCCAAGGATGGGCCTCTATACCATGGTCAAGACATTCTACAGCCTCAATTTACGTCCATGAAAATGTAAGGTCAAGAGTTACACAGTTTTGAAGGCATATCACTTCCAGCCTAACACGAATAACCAACATAAGCCAGTTTTTTCATGTTTCCCAAAATGCAGTACACTAATTAGTAAGACCTGCCTAATGATCATGTTGCATTGAATGCATATGCAATATGCATCTTAGCATGCTGTCATCATTCCATTTTTATTGATTACTGTCAACCAGATATATTCACTAGCAGTTAAAGTAGTTCGTCCCATTACCAGACAAGTTTATATGGATACCGCATGCAGACCATGTCCTTTTGCCTATTACATACATAGCAACTTGAAAATGGGTTTCACAATACCAAGTACCATTCCCACTCATTATTAATCAAGAAAAGGAACTCAACATGAGAAGAAGCAGAAGCCAACGGTTGGACTTCCAAGGCCTGTTTTCCTTTTGCCATAGTTTTATACACTCCAAGCTCAACCACTCAGGCACTAACACTCAGTTACACACAGAGAATACAAAAGCATATACGAGCCATCTAAGTGAGGGAGACCCTCACCTTTATAATGTTGCTGCAGAACAGGCCAAAATTTTAGAGCCCATACTTAGAGTCGTGTCGATCATCCACAGCCATGCATTCGGTGGAGGTAGATTTCCATGAATGGCCCATGTTCCTTGCTAGCATCTCTCGTCTCCAGATGTGAAGATTCTCGATTTTTCCGGCAGAGTTAGTGCGCTGCAGAGCTTCACCTAATTCCATTTATTTGATTTGAGTTACCCCCAATTTAGTATTGCTCACCAAGTGAAAAAATACCTTAAAAGGATTTTTAAAGCTTAGTTACACACGAAGCAGGTAATATTTCCGGCCAAGGGAAATTTCTTTTCCCTTTTTAAGTCAACATTCCTTGGCGCGCGCGCGTGTGTGTGTGTGTGTGTGTGTTCACACACAACCACACCATTCTTGAGTTTTGCCCCGATTTCTACTACTTTGCCCTACTCACAAGCTCTTCAATTTGCAAATGCTTTGACTTGCAGAGAGACTGTTTGCTGTCAATTCCTTGCTTGGAATTCAAAATAATGTGCTTGCTCATAGTGGGCCAGCATTGCTCATCAATTACTCGATGTAGATATCAATTATGTTCACATTTGATTCTCTGCACACTCCCAATTTTTTCAGAGATTCTAAGATCTTTCTCAATATTCCACTGAAGGATGCAAGGGGGGCTGCACATGTCGAAGCTCCGAGCTTTGTCAAGCTTTAGATCTGCTTTGTCCTTGCCAAATTTGTGTTGAGCTACCTTCGATCCGATGCCACTGAGCACCGAGCTCTATGTGTGTGTGCGCGGTGTGGTGGGTGTGTGCGGGGAAGGGGAGAATCAAGAACGTAGTGCTGTGTGGATGAAGCAACCTCCTAGAAGTGAGAGGAGCTCCTTATTCTTTTACGTATAATAAGAATAAGGAAAAGGTCAGTGGGAAACCAGACACTAGACGTCCGCCCCGAGCAAAGGCAGAACACCTTTATCCCAACACAATTTGAAATGGTGATTTTCATGTGGATGAATGAGGAATGTTGTTGTATGAAAATCGAAGCAAGTGAATATATGTGTCCCAAGTTCCTAGACTTTCATTAGTATAAGCGTAAAAGATCTAGAATGGTGTTATTAGTCGCTTCAGTTTGTCCATTAGAAATGCAAAAGTGAAGTCTTTTTTAGTGCCTAAATTTGGGAAAAGTATTACCCAAAAATTAATGTCTATCTCGATCAGATATGATAGATTAAGGAATTTCATGCAAAACAAAATATGCTTAAGAAACAATAAAGCCACTTGCTTAGTTGAAAAGGTCTTCTTACAAGGTAAAAAGCATGCTTGCTTGCTAAATCTATTTACGATGGTCCAAATCATATTATTTTGTGCATGACTGAGTGGCAATTCAATAATAAAATCCATAGAAATGTGTTTCCAAGGAGAGTAAGGAATAGGTAAAAGCATCAACAAACCATATTGTTATTATTGTTGTTGTGAGTATGTGGAGCCTTATTCTGTGACTTTAAGAAAGGAAAAGATGAAGTCTTAACATCATCACTTGAACCATTGTTATTTACCTTCCTTTGTCCAAAACCATTTTGATTGGAATTGCTTGGTTGTGGCTGATATTGATTGTGATGTTGCATCCATCTTTGTCCATTGATGTTGTTGGTACTTGTTTGAGGCGTAGTAGGATTTGTACATTGTGGTGGTGGAAGAGAAAAATAGTTCTTTCTAATTGGTTGTCCTTTTGGAGTTGGATCTTTACCTTTTGCAAATTAAGCATCATGAGCTAAAGAAATAACTCTTTCCAATGTATGAGGACACAATTTATTGACCTCAACACGCAAAATATACTCCAAATTGGCAATATATTTGCGTTTGAAAGTAGAGCGAGAAACTATGTTTGTGTAATATGTAACAATTTCTCGTGTCCTAAATTGAAGAGTAACTCATGCATGTCTAGATTTCGCTTTATATTGAGAAGGGAGAAAGTAATTTATTACCATTCTTTGAAATTTCTTTCAATTTCATTGTTGTTTGTCTCGTTTGCGAGTCACATTCCACCAAAGAGAAGCACGTTCCATCATTTGATTTGCTACACACTTGATTTTTTCTTCTTCACTAAACTTTTATCCTTGAAAGTAGTCACCCAAGGATGATAACCAAAAGAGAAGCATACGTGTATCCTTTCTTTCATCATACTTTATAAAATTAAATGTCTTTTTAGATATCTTGTTTTGTTTTATCTTTGCTTGAGCATCTAAAGTATGCTTAATCACTATGATAAGCCGCTTGTCTTTGTTGTCATCTTCATGATTGCCCTTGTAGGAACTTTGTTTTGTGACTTCTTGAGCTTTTCTTGAAGGAGAGTACATGCAACAAATTCATTTTCAAGCTCTTCAAAAAGAACATCAATCTTTTGATCCATAACAAGAGAATCTTGGGTGGTCATAGTTGGTCAACCCAAGCAAAAGAAAAGTTAAAATATAGATGTAAATCCAAAATATATGCAATAGTGAAATTGCAAAACGAAAGGAAAAGAGCATAAGAAAACCAATAAGATGAAATTTGTGTATGTTGAATGAGCCAAATAATCAAAAGTATAGATGTAAATCCAAAATATATGCAATAGTGAAATTGCAAAAAGAAAAGAAAAGATGTTAAGGCGGTTACGCCGTTAGCGGAAGCTAAATAGCGAGAACTCAACCAACAACAGAATTTGTCAGACGAGGACGAAGCTTGACCTGCAGGCGCATGGAAACAACTAGGTGGGTGTCAAATCACCTACTCGACCTTCTAATGACAATCACTACTAAGGAAATCAAATCTAAGTTCTAAAACACGCAAGTGACTGAAATCCATACTACGAACGAATGCTATACGAAACAGGATCTAGAATCATTGAATCGATCTCAAACTCAAGGGGAAGTCTATGCACTAGGTAAGAACAACACCCTAAAGACTTGAACTGCAAAATCAACCTATAACCACTCCGTGCGGCAAACGCGTATGAAGACAGGCCGAAAAATACAGGTGACCGAAACTTGACCCCGAGGGTACTAATGTGTAGCTCTACTCGTTGTGGTTCTATAGATATGCTGCACGCTCTATTCCGACACACGAGTTGGAAGAAAACTCACACCGAAGCTCGTAGGAACTTACCACACGTAGAAGCCGATAGCGCGCACTCTTGGTATCTGTGCGTAGCCCTCACCGTTGCTAACACAATGGCGGTGTCGCTTCTCCAATGGCGGCCCCGTAGCTCGCGTAGCAAGGAGATAAGACTCACTCTCTCTCTCTCTCTCTCTCTCAGACACAGTCATGGCGCTCAAAACTCTCTTTGATTAATAATTGAATCTCCCTTAGGTTACAAAACTTTGGCTTATATACCTCAGCCTTGGAGGTGAGAACATCTCTAATTATTTACATCAACAGGTGAAATTACTTCGGGATTACAAGCTGGAGACTCAATTGAGTCCCGTTACTTAATGAATGGCTCAAATCAAAATTAATGTCGGAAAGACATTTATTACAATCAATGGTTACAAAATGATGGGTGTGAGCAAAAATGCGGGTGTGATCCTCTGCTGGCTCAACACTCCCCCCCTCCGCGTTCATGTCGTCCCTGACATGACTTTTAGGCTTGGTCAATAGAGTCCTGTCGTTTTGAGCATCTGCAAATGTGATTCGTAGCGTAGGTTGCCGATGGTCAAGGTTGGGCCGAATATTTTGCTTTCGTGAGTGAAAAAGCCGGTGTAGAAAGCTTCTTCGAATGTTTGCATGTGGAAGCTAGGTAAAAACATAATTCTTTGGTACAAGAGATGTAACACCTTTGGTGATGGCTGCAATGAAAGATCATACATCATATCCGTCACTGTGTCGGCCGTCGATAGTAGACTCGAGGTCGTGGCTTTATCTGGCGCGAACACTTCAATGCATGCTAAGAGAGTCCTGCAGATTTTCTTTAGCATCTGACACGAAAGGTCAGGAGAGCCAGTAAAGAGTTTGATGGTGCCCGTTAGGGTTTTCACCATGTAGGCTTTACCTATTCTCTCTCCTTCCTTTGGTCCTGGCATCCTGGGATAATTAAGCCAATTTGGCTTCTTTTCTGCAATCCTGCCATGCTCTTTCCAGTTTCTGACTCTTGGCACCGGGCAGAAGGTTGCATCCTCCCGAATCTCCTTTGGAGCCTCTACCAAGTAGATGAGGTAGGCTGGGTATTTGTTCAGCCAACCTTTCCTCCATCTAGGTTGAGAATCTACAATCTTCTTTGATTGTTCATCCTTTGTGATGTCACCTTCGTAAAGAGCGACATACTGCTCCTCCTCTATTCTCTTTTTCGTCTTTATCACTTCAAATTTCATCAGAGGAAAAGGCAGGCTGGGTTGCATCCACTCTTCATGGAGCACTTTTGTGTCTAAACCTTGAAGTCTAATGGAGATGAGGAGTCTCCTTTCCCATTCCATTTCCGCCTTGGCACTTTCCTCTGTTGACTTTTCTATTTGGTCCTGGAGCCTTTGTTCTTCTTCTTCAGAGATTCCTGAAGTCGAGGCCACTTCTTGAACTGGGGCTGGATCTTCAATTGTGGTTGCCTCTCCAGTTTCTGGTAGCTCTATGACTGCTCCCCCTGCTTCTTCTTGTGGTGGCTCTGTTTCTCTTCTTTGTTGCTCTTGGAGGTCTTGGAGCTGTTTGCGGAGGGCCTCATTTTCTGTCCTTAGTGTTTGGTTTTCTGATGTGAGCCTCTCCTCTGCAGCCAATGATCCCTCCGCCATGTGCAATCTTTGCACTTGCTCTAATCTTAGCTCTCTTTGTAAGCTTCGGACCTGGTCTTCCAGAGCTGGTACAAGAGCTCCCTCTTGTTCGGTTCCTGCTCTGCTAGCTCTAGGGGTAGTCCTGAGTCTAGTGATTGTTCTTTCTTGAAGTTCGACTCTTTCCCTTAGCTCAATGAGCTCATCCTTGGCTGCCTCCAGCTCATCTTCTATTCGCTCCTTTGCTTCCTGTGAACTTGTTACCTCTCTTGAGGCTTCGGCTAGTTGGAGTATCAAGCCGTCTCTCTCGTTTTCTGCGTCGTAGAGTGATGCTTTATGACTTTCAGATTCAGTCATAGCATCCTCTAATTTCCTCTGCAACTCGGCTTCCTTTTGTTTTGCTGTCTCAAGTGCTACTTCCTTTGCTCTGGATCTTTCTTTAATCTTGCTGAGCAGTTCATGCACCATGTGCATGTCTTTTTCATCTTCATCTGTCAACTTGACAGCTCTTTCTGCCACCTCCTCCAATGGCTCCGACTCTTCTAGTATGTTCTGTTCGTTCATTTTTTCTTCACTCTCCATTGTACCCTTTGTCTTTTCCTTCGTCCCTTTCCGATCATCTTGTTTTCGTAGGGATATCCCATAAACTGCCTCCAGGGCCTCTTCTTCACTGTATCCAATCGCTACCAGATCCTCATAATCATCTTTCTTTTGCTGAACTGGATCTATCTCCTTTTCCTTGGTCCCGGTCTCCGGCTTTTCCATAACTTCTGTTTCTATTTCTATTGGGGTTTCCTCCACAATCATTTCCATCTTCTTCGGGCTTGGTACAACAGTAAAAGAGGGCTGATTGTCCTCAGTCATCTTGGCTTTCCCTTTGTTTGCTTGCCCGTCTTTCTCTTGAGGTTCAGTAGACTCATCTACTTTCTTCTTCCCCTTGTCGTCCTTTTGCAGCTCAGCTTTTAAAAGCTGTACTTCCTCTTCAGTATAAGGCTCGACAGGTTGCTGCTCCAGTATGGCCTCCGACTCCTCATAAGCTCTAATATATTGATCATATTGATCAACATGTGGCCTGGCTGAGCTGGTTCCGACTTTAGTGGAGTCTGACACCCACATTTCTTCAAAGTTCCCCTTTAGCGCTCTTTCCGCTCTAAACTGCTCCACCAGCCTTTCCATTCTTGCGGCTTTTTGACTTTTGGTTTGCTTGGGATCAGCCTTCTTCTTCGCTTTCTTCTTGAGCGGCTCGTCCACAGCCTCTTCAGGTTCTGAAACTATTTCTAGTTTTCTGCGTGCTCTTGTGGACGCCCTCTTGGATACTTCTTGCTGTTCTTTCTCTTCATCGGCTTCTCTAAGCCACTCATTCTGGGAGGGAACCCGTGGCCCTTGATCCCTAGCTCCAATAGCTTCATAAGCTATTCTTGTTAGGATTTCTCCTCCTCCTATGTACTTTGGCTTCTGGTTGTGCATGGCGATTACTTGCTCGTGGATGTATTGAGCATAATTCACCTCTTTTGGCATGTTGCTCTTCAATGCCCATGTGATGGTAGTCGCAATGGCATGGGGTGGTGTAGTATACTTCTGCGGTCTTTTACTGCACACATGGAAAAACTGGTTGTATAATCGGCAAAGGGTTGCCGCTTGTTGATCTGCCATATCCCCGTAGGTTGTATTTTGTTTCTTTGATCCATAGACCTCTATGGCCTCCCTTCTTTCTCTGACAGAACTCCCTTTGTTGTGCAGCTTCAATGCATCTGCAATGAGCTGTGGAGTGATCTGTACTTCAACTGTTTCTCCATCCATGGCTGTCAACGTGGCTTTCCCATCCTTCTGAATGGATGTTGCCAACTCATACACTCTTCTTGTGTCTACACCTGATGGTCTCGAGGTGAAGAACCTGTGTAAGTCAGCCTTTTCCAGGTATCTGCTTATGTTCTCTGATCTGCTATAATCCACTAATTCTCGTGGGATCATAGGTACATCGACCGATTGCCCTTGAGGATCTCTGAAAGTCCCCTGGTAGATCTTTATTCCCTCTTTTTCTAGTACTGCTTCCTCCACCCAAGTCTTGGTTGGCTTTAGGGTTTCTGTTGGAATATCAAAAGGTTCTGCTTCTGCAAGAGCATCCTTGATGGTTGGTCTTTTTCTCTTAGTTGCCGATGACTTAGCGGAATCCATGGATCCTGTAACTCCAATTTCAGAAGTTAGCGTCTTTTTAGTACTGAAAGCCGAAATGAAGCTTTTAACTATTCAAATGACTTGAAAATTGAAACATGAGCTATTCAGGGCCTAAGGATGCAATGTAGGTGAAAAAATATGCAACTGGGCTCAAAAACATGCTTGAGACATCATACGCGTATGATGTCTTTTGTGTCAGAATGACTTCATATTGGTTGTGCTTGTAGCTGATAGTGTATACATGAGTATCATATGCTTGGATTTGAGTTTGGATCCCATTTGGTCAAGTTTTGGCCAGTTTAGTCCAGTTCAGGCTCTTGGCAAAATTTTGAAAGGAAAATGGATTTTATGATCCAAATTGGATAAAACTTGGTGGATTACCTTCAAATGGCATGTAGAACACTTCTGTTTGGTGGTTGAAACCCTGAGGTGCCAAAATCACATAGTGAGACATCATACGCGTATGATGTCTTTTGGTGCATTTTTGGACCAATTTTCTCTATAAGCTTGGTTTTGGCTTTAGATAGGCTTATTCAGTGGATTTATCAAGTTTGGATAGAATTTGGACTAAAAATGGCTCTGGAGACATCATACGCGTATGATGTCTTTTTCATCAATTTTTCATGGGATTGGTTCTGTGGACTCTCCATGTGCTAGTGAAGGACTGTTTATACTCAAATCTTGGTTTGGACTTGAATATGTTGGATTTGGGACAAAAATAGGCTTTGTATGAAGGATTTTCTCTTAATTGGGCTAATGGGGTGATCCACCTGACCAAATGGTTCCAAACTTCATATGTAGCATGTATTAGATATATATAATGGATGTATGATGACAAATGAGCATTTTTTGCTCTGTAAGTGCAAATAGACATTATACGCGTATGATGTCTTTTGTGTCAAAATGGTGCTTTTTGGTTCCAGATAGCTTGTAGAGGTGTTAATCAACAATCCTACAAAGTTTCAATGAGTTTGGAGTTATTTTGACAAAATTAGGACCAAAAATCAATTTTATGGCCTACTTTGCGTCTTTTCGGTTTTCCTTGGGTTTTCTAACTCCAATTCTCATGATACTTGGTTCATAGGATGTGATTAACATGTGGAATGAGGCTATGCACTCAAATGTTGAAATGGATGTGAAAATCATGCTGTGAGACATCATACGCGTATGATGTCTTTTCTTGAAATGTTGGTCTTTTTGTGCAAAGAATGCTTTGTGCTAGTGCCCTAAGCCCTGCTAACTAGTTTTCAACTTAAAAAGTCATCAGTTTAGCTAAAAAGCCCCCTTATAGGCATTTCAGTTTCCGAAGTCGTCTTTTTGCCTTGGAGTTGAATTTCTTCAACTTTTCTTCTTGAGAGTTGCATTTCCAGCTCATTGGATATGTTGTGAAGCCACCTATTTGGTTGAACTTGAATTTGGCTCCCCGTTCTCCATCTTTTCCATTTGGTTTCCCGAAAGCGTCTTTTTCACCATCGGTAAGTGAATCAGCTTTCTTTTGGGTTTTGCTTGCAAACATAAGTCATCCATGTATAGTTGAAGCTGCTTGTGAAGTTTCATGTCATTTGGTCGTCAATTTTAGCCGTTATGCCAAAATGACGCTTTGTGTGTCCGCAGCCGAATCGGTTGTTCCGACCTACTTTTGGTGATCCAAACCCGGAGATACTCCATGGTTGCATTGCCCTCGATGTTGTTAAGCTTCCTGAGAAGTTTTGTGTAGTTCCGACAACTTTTTTCTGTTTGCCTCTTGCAGGCTCTGTTGACCTAGGGTTTTTCCAGTCATTCTTTCTCGAGCTTTGAGTGCTAGAAACTCATCTCCTATACTAGGGTAACCCACCTCTAAGTTCTTGCAAGGTTTGGTTAGGCGGTTGTGCCCCTACCTAGCGTTCCTCCCCATTCCCCGTCTGCTCTTGTTTCTTGGTTTTGGTGAGTTTTCGCGACAAAAGTTAACGATAAGCATCAAAAGCTTATGACAACGAGTCTACCTCTCATGTCTGGTGTCCTCTGAGCTCTCGTAGCAGTCGTAGAAGGCGGTAGAAGGTCGGATGCTCCTGTGTGCTCTTTGCTCTCTCCAAGAAGGTAATAGTGGAAATGAGCTTGATAGTGAAGTGAAAAATACTTAACTTCGGGCTTCCCGGATCACTTGTTACCAAATTTGACATGTGCTCCTATCTCGTCGTGAAATGCACTTTAGGATTTGAAATTTCTCAATTTGGACTCCGTTTGACCGTTTCTGAGAAATCTGTCCACTTTGCCAAAATTCTGTCATTTCGGGCTTTCCGCAACTTTTTCAGAATTGTACCCCATTTTTACCATGGGTTGCCCTTGTCATTAGGATCATCACCGTCTATTCTTTTCTTTTTTCCGATCTCATTTCACCTGCTTTTTTATTTTTCTTTTATTTTTATTAAGAAAATCATAAAAAATAAAGGAAAATAGCAAATTGAAGCCAAAAAATTCCAAACATACACGATAAATAGCTGGTAACCCTGTGTATATGAATATACACTTCTTTGTGATTTTTGGACTTGGATTACCACTTTTTTCCACTTTTTAGCTCCAAAAACACTCTTATTTAGTGATATTTACACATCTAGAGACCCAAATTCATCATTTGATCTCTTCTTGTTGCAAAACAAGGTATATAAGGGCATAAATATTATCAATATCCGCAATCAAACATAAAAAATTGCAAAATCATGTAAGACACTGCCCTTGTAATATAATTTTTGTTTTTCTTTGTTTTTTCCGCTTGTAGCTGCTTTGTAGCTCCTGTATACCTCCCCCCCTCCTAGTCTGAGTCCTCCCGGACGACTATGAAGTGTTTGTGGGTGAAGCATTGTAGTTGTTTTGGTCATAAGTTCCCAATGCAATTGTAGAGCGACGATACAACATTCTTTCCAAAAAAGCTGCTCTTTGTTTGATTGAAGGATTGGTGGTCGGGTTTTGGGTTGGTTTTGGCACTTCGGTAGTAGAACCAGTAGATGGATTCTTCATTACCTTGTTGTCTTTTTTCACAATCCAAATCTGCTTCCGCTTTGCTTGTGCTTGCCACAAACTCT
Source organism: Adiantum capillus-veneris (assembly GCF_014529385.1). Classification (NCBI taxonomy): domain Eukaryota; kingdom Viridiplantae; phylum Streptophyta; class Polypodiopsida; order Polypodiales; family Pteridaceae; genus Adiantum; species Adiantum capillus-veneris. The sequence goes on along the minus strand of NC_140949.1, from coordinate 146,465,809 downwards.
TTGCGACCCAAACCTGCTTTGTTCTGTGTGTTGATTTCCTCGCCTTGAAATACCTAGGAGTTTCCGTTGATTGTATTGAAGGGAGTTCCTGTTTACAAATCTTTGGGATCCAAATTTGCTTGCTGTAGCTTTGTGCCGTCATGAACTTCTTTGGAATCCAGATCTGTTTCACTGTCCTTGATTGTCGGGGATCACTCTGTTGTCTGGTATTGAAGACTCTGTTTTCCACCTTTGTGTTCTCTGGCACAACCTTTTTTGGTCTCCATACCAACTTTGACTCCGTTTTTTTCCAAGATTGAGCTGTTATATTATTGCTTGTCTTCCTTATCCACTGTTGAGAATTCCTCGTCGAAGAGTAATCCGGTTGTATAGAAACTTTTGGTTGCCATTGCTTCTTCTTTTTCTCTGGTTGTTGTTTATCTTTGTCTTTGGATTCGTCCTTTGGAGTTGGCTCTTCTCCTTTGGTGAACTTAACTGATTGACTTTCACCTTCGTATTTGATAAGCACTGATTTAGAACTCCAGTCAATCATTGCATTGTATTGCTTCTGCCATGGTTGTCCTAGCAATAATGGATGTTGTGTAGCTTGGTCTTCAACCACGTAAAACATATGAGGATACACATACTGGTTAATCTGTATATGTAAAACTGTGCATCCGACAGTTTTGATTGAATTCTCAGAGTAACTCTTTAACTCTTGCTTGGCAGTTTGTAGTTTAGTGTCATTTGTCAATTGTCTATACAAACTGAGTGAAAGTAGGTTAGCTTGAGCTCCTGAATCCAATAGTGCTCTGGCTTTAATTTGGTTGGTCCCTACTTTGCATTCAATGATGGGTTCTTCTTTGTCATTCCCCATTTCTGTTATACTAACTGCGTTTATTCGTATTGCTCCTTCATTGCGCTGTGTCTGACGCAGTAGTCTTCTTTTCTCCATTCTTTCCTTCGCCTCAGCTTGCGCTTCCTCTACAATCTTTTTCTTTTTTTGGACACGCAGCTTTTCTTGATGTATTTTGAGAAGCATGTCTTGGGTTAGCGGCAAAAGATACTTTTTCACTCTGCATCCACTAATCCAATTGGGCATTTCTTCTCCGTCTAATGTAGCAAGCTTGACGGCTCCACTTGGTGATAGATCTTTAATCACCAGAGGTCCCATCCCTCGCTTTTTAAGCTTCTTAGCATGCTGTTTCAGAGTGTAAACTAGGACATAGTCCCCAACTTTAAACTCTTTAGTCCGCACATGCTTATCAAAAAATTCCTTTTGTCGCCTTTTTTGAGCGTAGATAGAAGCTACTGCTTTTAGGCGAAGCTCATCTAGCTTTTCTAGGTCATCTATTCTATCAGAGAGTTCGTGCCCTGTCCACTCTAGATCCTTAGCCACCCTTAAGGTTGAAATCAAGAATTCTATTGGTAAGATAGCATTTAGCCCAAAAACCATGTTATATGGGGTTGTTCCTATTGATGTTTTATATGCTACCCTATATGCCCATAATGTTGAATGCAACTTCTGGTCCCAATCAGTTCTCGACTCAGATACAATCTTCGTAAGGACCGTGCATATGGTTTTGTTTGTTGCTTCAGCTTGTCCGTTTGCTTGTGGATGATACGGGGCTGGTTTCCTATGGATTACCATGAATTCATCTAGAAGGATCTTTATCACTTCATTTATGAAATGTGTGCCTCGATCACTCACAATTTCTATTGGCAATCCATATCGTACAAAGACGTATTCATATAGAAATTGTGCCGTGGTCCTGGCATCTGCTTTTTGAGTTTCCTTTGCTTCGACCCACTTTGTTAGATAGTCTGTAGCCACAATGATGTATTGTGCATGAGTCTTATATGCAGGAGGTGAAATGGGTCCGACATAATCAATCCCCCATTTTGCAAAAGCTCTTGCCCCCATCATTGGTCTAAGCCGCATATCATCTCTTTTAAGTGGTACTTTGGTCCGCTGACAGTCATCACACCGTTTAACGTATTCCTCAGCGTCCATATGTAATGTTGGCCACCATATTCCTGTGGCTAAGACTAGTTTTGCTGTCTTATCACCTGAGAAATGGCCTCCACCCACTCCTCCATGAGCTTGCTCCAGGATTATCACATACTCAGACTCTGATGCGCAAATCCTAAGCTGGTTGTCTTTACCTCTCTTATAGAGTTGATCTCCTATTAAAGCGTACTCTCTAGCCTCTGTCTCTACAGATTTCTGACGAGCTTTTGTCGTTCCTTCTGGGAAAGTTCTATTTGTGAGATATTCAACAATATACTGACTCCATTCTGGAGTGATCATTATCTGATATAATGTCGAATACTCGGCTGGCGGTTTTGATGAACATACAATACATACAGTGACATATTCATGTACGCTTTCTTTCATTCCTGGCCAATAGACTCCCAATTGTAATAAATTCCTATATGTGTTCCTTCTTGAACAATGAAATGCACATTCCTGAACATGTGCTTCGCGCAGATATATACTATATTCCTCAGGATTGATGCATAGTCGTAAAACATGATCATTTCCCAATTGATACAACCTTCCTGCAACCAATTGAAGAGTCTTGGATTGCTGAATAGCAATATGTTTCAGGTTGTATTCTCTTCTATCGAACTCTCCTCCATAGGTTAATAGGTTAACGACATTTTGAGACCACCTCGGTATCATTTCTATGTTGAACAAGTACGCGTCTGGCATGTCGTCATCTACTCCTATAGGGTCTTCTCCATTCGTCAATCGCGAAAGATGATCAGCTCTAAGATGTGTTTTTCCCTTCTTTACTACTACCGTGAAGTCGAATTCCAGTAAGATAATGAACCATCTCACTATTCTCCCGGTATTGCATGGTTTATTCACTAGGTAGAGCAAGGCTTGGTGATCCGTAAAAAACACAAACTTGTTGGCTAGAAGATAATGCCGAAATTTTTTCACAGCATAGATCATTCCTAATCCTTCTCGCTCTATTGTGGTGTAATTCTTCTCTGCATGGTTGAGCTGTCGACTGGCGTAACAGATAGGAAAATCCATGTTTCCTTCTTCTGGCTGAGCCAGAATGCATCCTATTGCATATGCAGAAGCATCTATGTGCACATGGAATATCTTCTCCCAATCTGGTGATTTCAAGACTGGAGTAGTAATGAGTGCCTCTTTCAATTTCTTGAATGATTCCTCACACTCCTCTGTCCATTCAAAGTTCACTATTAGCCTGTAAAGTGGTTGGCCTATTATAGCGTACATGTAAATGAATCGTCTATAATATCCACAATGTCCCATAAAGCTCTGTACTTGTTTCGCATTGGTTGGTCTAGGCATATCCACTATAGCTTTTATCTTCTCTAAATCCGTGGATATTCCGTTTTGTGAGACAATATGTCCCAGAATTCTGCCCTGTCGGACCATAAACACACATTTCTCAGGATTGAGACAAATGCGATATGTCCTACATTTCTCAAATACTTTTCTTAGGTGTTCTAGATGCTCATCTCTCAGAAGAGAATGTACACATAAGTCATCCATGTAGATTTCTAGAAACAGCCTTAAGTATGCTTTGAAAGCATGCGTCATTAGCCTCTGGAAGGTTGCGGGAGCATTGGTTAGACCAAAAGGCATAACCCGATAAGCATAAATTCCCCACTCCGTTGCAAAAGCTGTTTTATGTTGATCTTCCAGTGCTATGGCTAGCTGGTTATATCCTGAAAAACCATCAAGAAAGGAGTATGCTGTTTTCCCTGATACACGCTCTAGAACATGATCAGTTATCGGCAGGGGATAATTGTCCCTGATTGTTGCAGCATTCACTTTCTTTAAGTTGACACACACTCGGAGTTTTCCGTTCTTCTTAGGTACTACCACAATCGGAGATACCCAATCAGTGTGTTCAATCTCGTATATGAATTCAGCTTCCATTAGCTTATCTATCTCTTCCTTGATTCGCTTAGCAAAAGTATCATTATATGTGTATGGTCTCTGTCTGCTAGGCTTTGCGTCTTGTTTCAGTGGGATTGTGTGTTGGCATATCGATGGGTCAACTCCCTTTAAGTCCTTATAAGACCATGCAAACACATCCCTGTACTCTCTGAGAAGACTCAAAAGTCTCTCTTCCTCGCTTGGAGACAAATCTGTGGCTATGTACACCGGTCTAGGCGTCTCACCTGGAGCTGCTAAATCAACTTTTTTTGCATCCTCCGGTCCGTCATAAGATTCGTTCTCCTTCCTCTCTCTAATAGGTGGGGTTAATATCACCTTCCTATCCTCTATTGTGAATTTCCTATAGTGAGAGGGAACATCAATGTTTTCCTTGATTTTGACGTTTTCGTCCTCTCCACTCTCAATTTCTGTCGTCCAAACTTCCTTCAGAGTTTTCTTGAGCTCTCTGTACTTGTTTCTACGTTCTAACTTGGACTCCGTGTATTCTCTGTTGCGCTTGTTCTTTTCTGATTTTTCTGTTTCAGTTTTCGTTCCATTATTTTGAACTTGATTTCTTGAGCCTCTTTTGTCTTTTCGTAAGCTCTTTTGATCACTGCCTCTCATTCTTCCAGAAATCTTATCCTTAACACAATCTTCAGCCTTTACTAGCATTAGGAATTGATTTTTTCCTCTTATTCTAGGCATCGGATTGGTTCTAACCCCTTTTGTTTTTTTCTTTGCTCTACAGTGTTTCTGGCGTTGTTTTGTTTGGTTCGGAAAATCATAAAATCGGACATCCATTATAGTTTCTTCGTTTCCGCTTGAATTGTCCATTGACTCGTTGTCTGCTTCATTTCCCCACTCAGGATGATCGGGAATGTCGTGAAACACCTCTTCTTCATCTTCCTTTTCCAGTGTATTGTTCTTTTCAGTTTCTTTTTTGAGTATAGTTCTCAACATGAAATACGGAACCACGTCGTACCCGTCCTTGTCGCAAAATTTCGTTGTGGGACCATCTGGAATTGCACAAACATCTAGGGTTGCTAGAATGTGTGTCCATTCTAATGGTTCAAAGGTGTCCTCTGGAAAGGGTTCTCCTACATAAGTTTCGTCTTCGATAGCCCTTTCTAAAACACATTCTTCTCGTTTCAGACTTCCACATTTCGAAGCTCCACACATCCATAACTCCTTGGGTTTACCTAACCAAGCTGGAAATTCGGATCCCGCCAAAGTACCTGAATCAAACTCCTCTACCGGTGTTCGGTTCACATCTTTGTAGCTATGGTCTTTCAGGTTCACACGTGTAGTGGTTTCCATATTTCTCAAGTATATGTGATTGTAGCCCCAATCTTGGACCATTTTCAACTGTCTCATGAATGGTCTTCCCAATATGATATCATAGTTATTCTCCTTGGCAAAATCGACAATAGCAAAAGTATGTTCGTATTCAATGCCGCAAGAAGTCACTACGACTTTCTCTAATAAACCCATAGGTTTCTCCATGTGTCCATCTGCTAATTGGAGTTTCAACCTAGTCTTCCTTATTGCTGGTTTCCCCCATTTTTTCCAGATTTCTTTTGTAGCAATGGCTACACCTGCTCCGCTGTCTAGTATTGCCATCGTCTTCACTCCTTGGAATTCAACTGGTAAGGTTGTATTCCCCTCTTCACCTTCGCAATACTCTCCGACCTTGTTTAAGGGTACAGGCTTAGCGTTCTTTTGTGGTTTGCTCAGCTCCTCTATGCTCTCTTGCAATCTCGATGTTGGATCTTTTATCCCGAATTTCTCCAAGCATTTTCCTACAGTGGTCCACATATGTGGTCTTAGCCTCAAAAGCTCAGCTAGAGTGATAGTGCATGTCACTGGTGTTGACAAAATCTCTATCAATCCTTGCGAGTCCATGACTTTTTCTGATGAGATTTTTCGTGAGGGAAGTGCTCTAATCTCGGATTTTGCTTCATACTCTCCTAAGTATGAAGGTAAGGTTTTCAGTGAATGAGGTTTGCTCTCCATTGTTCTAACAGAGCCCCCATCTCCCCAGTAAGATTGCTGATCCAAGTCCACTTGAGATCCTGCCTCAAATTCCACTATGGGAGGATTCCTGATGTCCTTTTCCCAATTTGTCTGATTAGCTTGGCAACTTAGCTCGTTTGCAAAGTTTGCCTCTCTCACTTGTTTCCAAAATTCATTGTAATCATCATCTCTTCCGTAAGACCTCTGTATGACTGGATGAAAACTCTCGACCTCCTGATCGGTTGTGTTCAACACTATGCGGTCATCCTTGTGTGTATTTTCAGGCTTTTGTGCACTGGGAGTCTTTTCAGCTACCCGTGAAACGATAGTCTCTTGCTGAATTGGGTTTTCCTTCCCACAATTCATTGTTTCTTTTGGTGGTTCTAATAAGGCTTGTGCAGTCTCGATCATTCTCTGGCACATTTCAAGTCTTTGCTTTTCCAATTCCGCGTTTGGGTATGTCATCCACCTCTGTTCTTGTGTTTGGTTGTTCTTTAACCTAGCTTCGTAAGCTCTTAGCAGTGCGTCCAATGGTTCGTGTACTTTGTCGACTAGCACTGATCCCCCTGAGCTTAAGCTCGTTGTTTCTTTGATACACTTTTGTTTCGTTCTTTCCGGGCTCATCTCTCGTTTCCCGTTTTGACTCTCAAGTTTTTCTAATCTAGCTTTAGTTTGCTTTAGTTCCTCAGCTAGAATAGCGTCTTCACGTTCTTTTCTCAACTTCATGCGTTCTTTTCTAGCTTTCCATGTGTTTTTCTGACTCCGCGGTCCTTGACTAACCACTTCAGTCGCTAACTTTCCATTCTCAAGTCCTCTAGTGGTTTTCTTAGCTTGAGCTCTAGTAACAACTTGCGTTGGTATCAGAGTTTCATTTTTAGACCCACTGCTGGTAGGAATAGTTTCTAGCATATTCAATGTCGTCTTTTGCACTTTGTTTGGATTCTTTGAACAATCCTCAATGAAGTGAGTAACCCCACACTCAGTGCAATAAGCGTTAATTCTAATGATTTCCGTATGTGGGCAAACAGTCATCAGATGGTCACCTCCACACTTGTAACAGGGTCCTAGTGTTGGTCTTGGTCCCATTTGATTCGTCCTTTGTGGATAGGATGGTCTCTGTCCTGCTAACCCCCCATGAGCTATGAACATCAAGGTTCTTGCGTCCAAATTGTATCTCTCTTCATCAGAAGCACTTGTAATTGTTGGTATTCCAACATTCCCCATCATGCCCCATGGTTCTGGTTGTTTTGGTTCTTCTGGTGGGTAATACACTGTCGGAGACATGTGTGCACCCGATTCTTCATAATAGGCTTGAACATGCACTAAGGCTTGTTCTTCCTGATTCTCTAAGGTTGGTGCATATCTAACGCCCACTGGTCTTGCTCCTGGTAAAGGTGGTTGTTGTCCCAATACCGGTTGCGGTCTTTCTATCCCCATAGGTCCCGGTACATTTCCCGTTGGGTATCGAGGTACTGGATGTATCTGAGGTGGTGCTAATTGAGCAGGAGGTGCATACTGGTGCTCCCTTACATACCCTTTGTTGTAATAACACTCCTCTGTTGGATGATTTGTCCATTTTTGCTCAATCGCACACCATTTCAGTGGTTTTGGCAATGGTTTTTGGTATGGTGCCATCCTTTTTAGAGCATCTTCTATCATTTGCTCTACATTTGGCATGGTTGTTATTTGAACATTCTTTTTAGTGGTAGTCTCGCTCGCTACGGAGGAGGAGCTACTGGATGCAAAATCTGTATCCGCTGACACCTCTCCATAAACCGTACAGTTATCCACTAAGTACAATGCCTCTCTCGTTACTTGCTCGAAACTTGTACAAGCTTTCAAGTGCAAGTCCTTCTTGAGAGTGTCGTTCCTCAGTCCCTCAATAAAGAGAACAGATAGTCTGTCATCTTGTGGTCGTTCACGTACTGGACATCTCTCAATGTATTGTTTGAAGCGAAGTGAAGCTTCCTTCACTTTTTCGTGTTCTCTCTGTTTAAAAGCATATATTTGTGAGACCGTATTGTGCTTAATCCCTCGTTTTGAGAATTCCTCAGCAAACTCTCTTAGCAAATGGTCAATGTCATGGAATCCCCCTATGTTCATTGGTTGAAACCATGTCAATGCAGTACCTTCTAGAGTAAGACCAAATCCCTCGTATTGTGTATGGAAATCGGTTATTTGCTCAGCTGTTAAGACTTGCTTAAAGAGTGACACATGTGCATACGGATCTCCTGAACCACCATACTTCTTTTGCACACACTTGGCTACTTGAGATGGTCTCATACGTCTATGATCTGCTACCAATCTCATTGCTCCTGTGTCTCGGCTAAAGCTTTCTCTAGCATCATGGACTTCATGGGTTACCCTCGTCGGTTCCTCTGCCCTGAATCTACTACTAGGAGGTAAATGTGATGGTTCCACTTCAAACCTTGGACCTGGAGTGGTATAGGTGGGGATTGGAACTGCACTACCTCGATTCGTCTCCATTGACTCTCTGGAATGTAATGATCCCATTGGTCCGGGCTTCGAGTACTGAGGTTGGCTGAAAGAGTCAGCAACCTGCGTTCTTTGTCCTCCTGTTGTCATTGAGTTTTGCACTCCAGTTGTTGGTGCTGGTCTATGTGAGCTAGAAGTAACATAATACTGATGTAGTGGTCCCCCAAAGTATGTATATCCTTCTAATTCTTTCTTGCCCATTGTTGAGTATTGCCTGCCATACTTATCGTAAGCAGCAATTTTCACTTCCGATCCCTCTGTATAGGTAAAGACATAGAGTCTTTTTTTGTCTGTCAACTCTCCGGTGTAGGGTTCTTCACATCTGTAATAGAGATCTTGCTCCCCATTATTATATTTGTATAGCCCCACATAGATGTTATCAGTGTTGATCCTTGTAGTTTCATTCTCTCTTCTTAACCTCGCATTAGGGAAGTTCATTATTGGTGCTTTCTCCTCGAGTTCTTCATCTATTTTGGCTTTGGTGCCCATCAATCCCCACTTGTCCACAATGTTAGGGTTTAGGACTACCAAGTACATGGTACCCTCGTCATCTAGATATCTATCTCCGCTATAGCTCACAGGCACTAAGTCCTTGAACTCACTAGGTCTATCTTCTATCTTTACACAATAGCGGTCCATTCCATCTTTGTAGATCTTGGCACCTTGCTCATTGTCGTACTGGTATTTTATGAACAATAGCTTCATGGTGGCGGAAGGGTTTGATGATCCTGCTGCCATATTTTCTCTGTTGTTCAGGTTCAAGTGTTCCCAGTTTTCGGTGAAAATCTCGTAAGATCTCTCCGAAGAAGTATCAGAGACACTTCCTTCAAAGATCGGCTCTAATGGTTGCACCCAACTTTGGTTTACACTTCCCTCGGTTGATATGACACTTGCTGGTTCCCCTTGTTTTGGTTGATTATTCCGGAGATTCCTGCCCGATCTCAAATTCATCAATTCCCCTAAAGGACTGTAACTTTTCTGTCTCGGCAATTTGTTTTCCCCAAGTTTTGTGGTCAGAATTGATCCAAACTGATTGATACTTGGTCAATTGTTTAATCTTGTCAGTTGGACATCTTCTGTTTCATCAAGTGAGAATTTTGTTACTGTTATGCTGAAAAAGACATTATACGCGTATGATGTCTTTTTTCACAGATTTTGACTATTTTGGTTATGCTCACTCTCAGTGGCCCCTTTATGCTCTATTCACTCACAAAATTCAGTTTGAACTCTGTTTGAGCAAGTTATGGCTAATTTAGGCTTTTCTTGGTAATTTTCCGCTTTTGACTTGTTTTTTGGGTCAATTGTTATCCAAATGGGATGAAACTTGAAATATAGCCTCTAGATAGCTATTACAATGGATCTGTGTTGGCAAAGTATCAAAATATGTCCAAAATTAGGTCAAAGACATCATACGCGTATGATGTCTTTTTCATCAATTTGGGTCCAAACTTGATATTTATGCTTCCCACAGTGTTTGTAACAATCTTGTCAGGTCAGATTTCAAAAATAAGCAGTGGATGTGCCAAAAGACATTATACGCGTATGATGTCTTTTGTCCCAGATTTTGACTATTTTTGGTTTTAAGCCTTCTCCAATGTTTATAATTGAGTTTCAAGTGTTTTTGTCAGGTTTTGAACGTAAAAACAAGATTTGAATCCAAAATTTCCTATTCTTTGCGTTTCTTGGACTCCGACTTGTCTTTTTGGGTTTCTTTGAGTGTTAATGCTCTTGTTTTAAGTTGATCTTAGGGTAAAACCCCCCTTCTAAACACTCTGGCAATGTCAAATTTTCAATTTTAGTCTCTGTTTAGGTCCTAAGACATCATACGCGTATGATGTCTAAAGTTGCAGATTTCCAGTTTTTTAGCACAGAACTCTTCCAATAGCTCTTTTAAGTGCTCAGCAACAATCAGTTACACAGAAAATTTTTCTGAACTTTGTGTATTGCATATTTCACTACCAAAGCAACTTTTTCAGTGATCTAACATGCAATCAAACACATCAAGCAAATAGAACACCAATTGATAGCTCTAGATCAGGATCAAATCAGGCCCTACCTAAGCTACTTCTAATCATAAAATGGATTTTTTGCAATTGAAAATATAAAGAGATTTACTACCACACAAGGAGTAGCAAATGCTTTTTATGTCAACAACCACTTAAACACCATCAAAAACAATCTAATCTAAGCTAAACTAAAAATACTGTCAACACGGAAGACCCAGGAATACCCCACTTCCTAGTATCTCTCGAGACCTTCGGAGTCCACCACTCCTAGATCTTTTCTAACTAAAGTATACAAAGTAGTTTATATGACTCACCTCGTAGGATTAGTCTAAGGTCACCTACTTAGGGCTCTCGTCCCCGGCAGCGGCGCCAAATGTTAAGGCGGTTACGCCGCTAGCGGAAGCTAAATAGCGAGAACTCAACCAACAACAGAATTTGTCAGACGAGGACGAAGCTTGACCCGCAGGCGCATGGAAACAACTAGGTGGGTGTCAAATCACCTACTCGACCTTCTAATGACAATCACTACTAAGGAAATCAAATCTAAGTTCTAAAACACGCAAGTGACTGAAATCCGTACTACAAACGAATGCTATACGAAACAGGATCTAGAATCATTGAATCGATCTCAAACTCAAGGGGAAGTCTATGCACTAGGTAAGAACAACACCCTAAAGACTTGAACTGCAAAATCAACCTATAACCACTCCGTGCGGCAAACGCGTATGAAGACAGGCCGAAAAATACAGGTGACCGAAACTTGACCCCGAGGGTACTAATGTGTAGCTCTACTCGTTGTGGTTCTATAGATATGCTGCACGCTCTATTCCGACACACGAGTTGGAAGAAAACTCACACCGAAGCTCGTAGGAACTTACCACACGTAGAAGCCGATAGCGCGCACTCTTGGTATCTGTGCGTAGCCCTCACCGTTGCTAACACAATGGCGGTGTCGCTTCTCCAATGGTGGCCCCGTAGCTCGCGTAGCAAGGAGATAAGACTCACTCTCTCTCTCTCTCTCTCTCAGACACAGTCACGGCGCTCAAAACTCTCTTTGATTAATAATTGAATCTCCCTTAGGTTACAAAACTTTGGCTTATATACCTCAGCCTTGGAGGTGAGAACACCTCTAATTATTTACATCAACAGGTGAAATTACTTCGGGATTACAAGCTGGAAACTCAATTGAGTCCCGTTACTTAATGAATGGCTCAAATCAAAATTAATGTCGGAAAGACATTTATTACAATCAATGGTTACAAAATGATGGGTGTGAGCAAAAATGCGGGTGTGATCCTCTGCTGGCTCAACAAAAGAGCATAAGAAAACAATTAAGATGAAATTTGTGTATGTTGAATGAGCCCAAAAAACTCCAAGAAGACCTCTACTAAATATGAAAAACCTTTGAACAATACAAAATAGTGGATAGAAGCAGTTGAGAGAGCCTCTTTTTGTTTTGTTGACGATTGTAGGCACTTTGATTGACTTTGAAGCTGATTTTCAACACTTTGTGTTCTTCCTTGAGAGTGTAAGTGATGCATGAATTGTGTTTGTTTCTTTTCTTTAATTGCTTGCATCATCTTTCTTTGAAACAAATTACTCGTAGTTGTGATTGAAACTATTGAGATGAACAAGCTTGTTGTTATTGTATCTTTAGCAAAGTGAGAGCCTTCCAAAAGCGATCTTCTTGAGAGTCTTCAGGCCAAAATTTACTTGATTTGCCTACAAGAAGCATTTTTCTTTGCTTTTACACACTATCTGGAAAATTTTCAAGGGTTTGATACCACTGTTTGGCTTCTTGTAATCTTTCCAATACTTTCAACATAACTTTGATTGATTAAATCAAAATAAACTCAACAAAAAAATTGATTAAATAATCACAACACACAAAGAGAATAACATAAACAAGAATCAAAACATAAAACACCATGCTGGTTACCAATCATCTATTTCAATCAATATGATTGAGTATTTGTCTTCCGTCTCTTTATTCATCTTATAGAGTAGGAATTACAATAAGATAAATATATGAAAGATAAGAGAGCATGAGCTATTCAATTAAGAGAGTGTATCCCATGATTAAAAGAATAAAATAGTATCTTTTGAAGCTTTTCTCTTATGGAGATTTTGATGGCTCCGTTGGCTTTGAAAGGGGAGGGAGGGGGTAAAACCAAGGTTGCCTGGTCAAGATGCTCTCAAAGTGCTCAACTTTCTTGAAGTTGATTCTTGCTGAAAAAGTGTGGTGCGTGTGAAGATGCAATTTTGGGATTCTTTTTCTCTCTTCATGCATGCACCCAAAAGCAGAAGTGGTTTCTTTTCACTTAAACTCTAAGAATAGTAGGTAAAGGAGAGTTCTATTTTATATTGCTTATATTGAATAGTTTTTTAGAATAAAACATAAGAAAATTTTATAAAATGTCCAAAAGTAGTAATAATGATAACATATACAACCCAATTCTTCACCATGGGCCTCTCCCATCTTATTGGTGAAGAACAAAAGATAGTAGTATGTACATGTGCGTAGATTACCACAGACTAAACGAAGTTACTTTTAAGAACAATTATCCATTGCTAAGAGTGGATGAGTTATTTGATAAGCTCACCCATGCTGTATTTTTACAAAGATAGACATTTAGTTAGGATACATCAAGTACGCCTTAGGTTTGCTGATATATGCAAAACTGCATTCTGAACAAGGTTTGGATACTATGAGTTTTTGGTTATGCCCTTTAGGTTGACCAATGCATCCACAACTTAATGGTCGCTTATGGATAGTGTCTGGAAGCTATATTTAGGCAAGTTTTTTATCATTTTTCTCGTGAAATTCTAGTGTATAGTGCCTCTAATAAAGAGCATTTACAATATCTAAAGCACGTGTTTGAATTGTTATGAAAAGATAATTTATTTGCCAAAGAATCAAAGTGTGATTTTCTCAAGGAGGAAATACACTACTTAGGACATGTTATTTTAGCAGGCTACATATGGATAAATCTAAAGTAGACGCCATTATGTGGTGGTGTTGAAAGGACGCCCTTTCAACAACGTTTCCACAAAGATTCCATTAAGATTCCGTAAAGATTCCACATGAAGATGGTGATGAAGTAATGAAGATGAAGATACGAGTTCATGGAAAGATTCCACATGAAGATGGATGCTGCAACAAGAAGATACGAGTTCATGGACGTCATCGAATATCCCGTTATTATTATTTTGAGCCATTATGGCCACTTTTGTAATGTTTACGGGAACCTCATATTTTAAATCGGCACTTGTATTTTGGCCGCAGATGCTTGTATCATGAGTAAAGCCAACTCAGTTTCTTGTAATTAAGCTTTGTAGAAGCCTAGGGACAATTCATGTCATTTGGCCGGACATTAGGTTTGAAGGCTTTGTATATAAGCTGAAACCTAAGGCTTTGTAAGAAACACATTACGTTATCTCAAATAATATACAATCGTGGATTCTGCAGCACACAATAGTGAGCTTCACGCATACACACCGTTGCGCACACTAATCACATTGTAGATATGAGAGTAAGAGCGTGTTAGCATCGAGGAGCTCTCCGTGTCAACGCAAGCAATGCAAGCCGAGGACCACATCGCGAGCCCGCCTGCTACGAGCTATATTTGGTCATAAGTACCTCAAACGACATCCGATCTGAATGATCAGGTAGTTGTTAGAATCAGGGCGAGAAGCTCTTCGTGTTGATGTCTTTGTAGATCAGTTTCGGACACTTTGGAAATTGCTATTTTGAGTCTATCGCGACAGCGATTAGAGGTCTTACAGTTATGGTTTTCAGGGTTTAGGTGTTTGGCCACATAGGATATGTCCTTGTGAGTCTTACCCTCCGATTTTGAGTCATTCTGATATGATTTGAGACTGTTTCGAGCTTGTAGTGTTTCGTAGGATGCGTTGTCTGTTTCTTTGCTTTATGATAGTGTTGTGGTAGGATTAGTGACTGTGGAGTGTTGTTCGTGTGTAGCTCAGAGTTGACAACCCAAAGATTGCCTCCATGTCCTAGTCGAGTCAGCTACGTCCTCGAATTGACAGTTTGTTGGTCTGTGTTCTCGCTGTGCTCCATCGTCCGTCGCGGCGTACCCGCTAACATTGGCGCCGTTGCCGGGGACGAAGCGCCTAAACTAGCGTAGACCTCATCACTCGTGTTTGATAGTATAGCATTTCTCTAGAGTTTTCTAGAGTGTTGTCACCATTTGCCTTCTTAGTGGGAAGTCAGAGAGCGGATCTCTTGACTGAGGGATAGCCAGGGAGCCTGCGTCTCGCCGAGGTGTTCCACCATGAGGTTGAGGTATGGTTATATTATTTTGTTGTGTGTTTAGATTAGGTTTTATGGTTTGTGTGTTTGGTTGTGACTTATGGTTGTGAAGAACTTGAAAGAGAAAAAAAAACACAAAAGGTAAGTAGGAGGCTGTTTGCTTGCCAGAAAGCAAAAACAACCATTCAACCATCCAAAGTAGGACTTTAGGTAGTGTAGGACATCTGATGTTGATCTAGAGCAATTTTGACATGAAAATGTGCTTGAAAACACAAAAGACGGAATTGTGTTGATTATGGTAAAAGTGCTCTAAAATGGTCGTTTGAAAGCCGATTTGAGTGCTTGTTTTTGCATTGGAGACCTTAAGATAGGGGGAAAACACAGATTTGGTACAATCCAAAAAAAAAACTCAAAAAAACCCAAAAAACAAAAATCTGAAACCAAATCTGCAATTTTCAAAAAACAGAAAGCTTGATCTCAAGACCTTGTTTTGCATATGCTCTAGAGCTTGTATGTGAAATTTCAAAGCATTTGCATCAGTGCTTGTGCATCTAAGTGGGAATTTGCTTTTTCTGAGTGTAAGGAAGTGAACTATGAAATGCTTGAATCCAAAGGAAAAGAAGTCGAAATTGAATGAAACTTTGGGGATAGGTTTCTAAGGGCATTGGGAACCAAACTGTCCAAAAACAGAGAAAAAAATACTTTCCAGTGGCTCTCTGCCCAGTCTATCGCGATAGAATGATGAATTGGAGATAGACTCACAATCAGGCAAAACCCCTCATACCACAGGTAAAACACATCAATACAAGGCTGCTTCCAAAAATTGAGTGTACTTGGACACCTGCTTGACCACCAAACCTCAAGTCTGGTGTTTAGAGTCTAAGTTCAGAGACAGTGGTAAAAAGACCTTGACCAATAGTCCAAACATTGCACAACTTTGTGTATTCACTATACAGAGGATAAGGAAACTAGTTGTGAAGAGAACTTTGTAAAAAGACCAAAACTGGGAAACTTTATGAGCCTATCGCGATAGGTTGGGGATATTTAGATGTGGACCTTATTTTGCAAATCCCTCCTACGGATAGCTTAAGCAGAGCCTACATAGCATACACACCAAATTTCAAGGACATCAGAAAGTGGGTCTAAGACCATTTGAGAGGATTCAGCTTGTAGAAAACACCAGATCTGGTCTAACTGACAAAGTAAAAGTCCAAACAACTTGAAAATTGGTAGGAGGACTAAGGAGAGGTGTTGGAACACAATGGTATAGTCAAAGTTCAAGTTTGACCTATAAAAGGGGTACTTGCTGAGTCTATCGCGATAGACTCAAAGCAGGGCCAAAGAAATTGAAATTTTCAAAACCCTCTGGAGCATAGCTTGTTTAGCCTCTCAGGAGGTTACACACAAAATTTAGTGGATTTTGGACATTGGGAAGTCATCCTAAGTCTATTTTCTAGTGATCAAATAGACTAAGAATTCTAGAGTTGGAGTTAAGAGACCTAAGAAAAAGTCCAAAACAAGAGAAAATTGGTGAGCAAGGTGTACAGAGCATAGGGAACACAATGGTGAAGAGAAATCTGGAAAATTTTCAAAATTGAAGAATTTGCTGAGTCTATCGCGATAGACTAGGGTTTTTTCAAAAAAATTGAAATTTTTGAAAATTGACATGAGGGCCTTGTTCTACATGTTGTTGTGAGCCTATGGTTAAAATTTGAGTAAATTTGGAGCATTGGAAGTGCATCTAAGTGGATTACTTCACAAGATCTGAAAAGAGACTGTTGTTTGATGCAAGTTACAAAGGAAAAGTATTCCAAATTGGTTGAAACTTGGTGAGTAGTATCTCAAGAGAAGGGGGAACTCAAATCTGTGAAAACAGTTGAAAAACTGTATCCCAGTAACACTCTGGTGAGTCTATCGCGATAGACTCAGAAATTCACTGTAGAAAAATCAAAATTCAAATCTGACTTCATATTTGGGTTTAGAAGGTCCATTATACCCTGTACACAAAGTTTGAGTGCATTTGGACATCTGCAAGGGGTACTTGGTGAGTCTATCGCGATAGACAACTGAGGAAAAAATTTTGAGAAAATTTTTAAAACCAAGTATACCACTGGGTTTATCATTGCCTAAGGGGTGCACACACCAATTTTGGGCTCAAACTGACCACTTGCAAAAACATCAGATAGAGCAACTTTCCAAATTACATCTCACTGTTTTGGTCATAACTTTCACATACGGACTCCGATTCCAAAACTTTTTTTATCAAAACGTAGCTTGAGAGCAACACTACAGATCTTAAAGTAAAATGACCAAAATGGTTGCCTAAAACCGACAATTTGAGAGAATTGTGAGAAAACGCTCACGGTTTTGGACATAGTTTTGGATTTTCCCTGACCAAAACACTTGAACACACTGAGAGAGGTATTACTACAACAAGCTAGATCTGTTAAGCCTAGAAGTCATGTCTACATCAGACTTAGACTCAGCTTAGACAAGCACATGGATTGCAGGGATAGATGAGCACCCACCCAGAATAGATCTTCCAAACCTACAGTACATAAAGACCAATTTTGTGGAGAGAGTTTGGACGTATCACTATGAAAGTGAAGGACTATATAGGTATATTAATGGAAATCAATTCAACCTTTACAGTTTCTTAGAGCCTTACCCAGATGAGCTGACAGAATACAAGCTCTTATACGTCTATACATACGAGGTCGACCGACAATGGACATCTTTATTTGTTGACAAGTATGGACGAGAATATAGAGCTGTAGAAAGCACAAATCCGCGAACCAAATTAGAGATGAATGGATATTTGGTCAATGAAGGACCTCAGATAAACCCACCAAACACAGGAACTTCTAAGAGAATTCCAAAGAGGGGACCACCGCCTGGATTTCCTCCTGGAGCGATAACGAGAGATGAAACGATACCAGAGAGGAGTATGGTTCCATACTTTGCACCCCAAAGTATAAGACCATCTCAGCTAAGAAAATGGGTAAATAGAAAGTACAATGGCATAGGAGACCCATACGCCCATGTCTCGGCTTTCAAGCAAGTCCTACGAGCAGAACGAGTAGAGGACTTCCACATGCAGTATGAGGGTTTTGGACTTACATTGGAGGACAATGCACAAGCATAGTTTGAACTATTGAACCGGAGAGAGTTCACAACCATTGAGAAAATGTTGGATGAATTTGTTCAAGAATTCACCAAGAGGGGCGTAAAACATAACACCCTTCCTAAGATTCAGGAATTTAAACAAGGCGAAACAGAAACATTGCGACATGCAATACTGCATTTCAAGCAATATGTTGCTAGATGTCCTACCCAAGAGTTACCCACACCAGAACGTCAGATCCTATGCTTCATCAGAGGGCTTAGGAATGAGAATCTCCAAAAGGACCTATACGTGAAAAGATACCAAACCTTGGAAGAAGTGACCAAAGCGGCAGTTGACCTAGTTGACAATTTCGAATTCTATGACGATGGCCAAAAGAAGATGAATGATGCGAGTGAGAAAAAGAAAACCGCTGATCTTGAGGACCAAAGAGGGAATCTAGGACAAAACCAAGTAAATTTTGAGGAGCAAATCATAGAGAATGTGATGCAACGCATCAACCACTCTGATAGAGTACCAGCCTATAGAGTTCCTCAACGACGCAGGTGCATGACATGTGGAGGGGACCATCTGACGCAACATTGTCCTGACTATAGACCTAAGACTCCACCAGGGTTTGAGCATGTTATGTCTGAACCTCCTAGATATCATCCTGTAGTAGCGGAACAAGTGTTCTTAAGTGAAAGACCCATAGCTGCTAGAAATGCATATGTGAGTCATGAGCTTCAAATAGAAATAAATGTGGTAGATCAGAGGCCACTTCAAGGTCAATATCAGGTATGGCCCCAACAACCAATACGTCCATGTGACAGATGTGGTAGTAGTGATCACTTGATTAAGGATTGTCCACACCATGATATCATGATAAATGTATATTGTGATGAGTGTGCAATCACACATATGATTTTGGATTGTCCTAAGCATCCAAGAAAGAAAGGTAAAGTGCAACCACATGTTACCTTTCCTTCTACCAGCAAATCAGAGAAAGAACGAGCCGCAACAAAAGGAGAGACGACAACAACAACAGAGCAAGAAACAATTGCAAAAGAACAAGTGCTTAAACAACAAGAAGATGAAAGTAAGCAAGTTGCTCCAGTTAACGTTGTCACAAGAGCACAAGCAAAAGTGCAAGAGCAGAAGCCTACAGATGGAGAGACTAGTAAGAGTTCCAAAAGCTGTAGAAACTCTAGACGAGCAAGAAGGACTAGAATGAAAGCAAGACTAGAAAGGGAGAAAGGAGAAGAAAAGGCTGTTACAACTGAGTTGGAAACAACTCAAGAGAAACATACACAGCAAAGGGAAGTTGAAACCCTTGAACCAGCTGAAGCACCCAAGAGTACTAGTTCAGGAGGATCTGTCCTAGTGGACAAAGTGAATGAGCCTTTAGATGCTATTTTACAGGCTTATGAGGCTAGATTGGCAAATAGACAGAACTTAGAACAAAGATGGATGACCCATCCTTATCCTGAACTAGAGAAGCAGAGGCTAGAAATTTGTAAGAAGCTCATTAAAACTGCTCAAGCATTGCTAGAACCACGTCTACCAGAATTGAAGGATAGGATAGTCACCCCAGTGCACAAAGATGAGAGCATTAAAGTAGACAAATTGCCTAGAGAAGAGGTAGATCATAGGGAAGAACCACTGCCAAGGTCGCAAGACTCGAGGGTAGTCCAAAATACAACAGATGAATCAATGAGGGATTTCCCACCCTATGTTCCTATAGTCGAGGAGCAGTGGCCAGAGGAGTTATGGAAGGCTGTCCGAGATGCCCAAAAAAGAGAAGAGGATGCTGGACCAGCACTATTTCCTGAAATCACATTAGATAGACCACAAATGAGTGTTGATGCGAGGTCATATCATGGTGACGTAGGATCGATAGCCTCCAAAGACAGTGGACCTGCATCGTTAAGAACTTTGCCACAGTACATGGGAGATTTTGAGGCAAAGTCTGAGATTGTGAGAGTTCCATCACGGAGGCTAGGAGGGACAAACGAATTGGACACAAAAATTTTGACTGACTTGCTATCCACGCCAGTGAAGTGCACAATTACGTTGGCAGAACTTTTGAAAATCAGACCAAGTATGTGGACGGATATAGGAAAATGCTTGGAAAAAATTGGGATCAAAAGCCCGTTAAGGTTCCTGGAAAAAGAGCTAGATGAGATCGAGAAGCCTAGATCAAATGTAAGACCGGTACCT
Source organism: Adiantum capillus-veneris (assembly GCF_014529385.1). Lineage (NCBI taxonomy): Eukaryota > Viridiplantae > Streptophyta > Polypodiopsida > Polypodiales > Pteridaceae > Adiantum > Adiantum capillus-veneris. Next base: position 146,445,794 of record NC_140949.1, on the reverse strand, counting down.
CTCAACAAAGTAGGAGAGTACTGTGAAGGAGAAGATGGTAATGCCACTTTGCCTGTCGAGTACAATGGGATTGAAACGAAATCTATACTTGACAGTGGAGCAGGAATTTCCATAGCAACAAAACGAATATGGGAGAAATGGGGTAGGCCCGCCTTTAGAACAACCAGAATAAACTTACAGTTAGCGGATGGGCATGTGGAAAGACCCATGGGATTGCTAGAAGTGATAGTGGTGTCTTCTTGTGGTATAGAGTATGCACATACTTTTTCCACAGTTGACTTTGGCAAGAAAAATAACTATGAAATCATCCTTGGAAGACCATTCATGAGGCAATTCAAGATGGTACAAGATTGGGGTTATGATTATCTATACTTGAGACATGCTGAAACCACAACACGTGTAAATATGAGAAATCATAGTTACCAAGATGTAAATAGAACGCCCGTGGAAGATTTTGATTTTGCAACACAAAGTGGATCAACAGACCATCCGTGGATGGGCAAAAAGAAAGAAATCTGGATGTGCGGAGCATCGGAATGTAGTGACTTTGGGAGAAATGAGAATTCCTTAGAGAGGGTCTTAGAAGATGATGCTTACATAAGAGGACCTTTTCCGGAAGAGGCGCTAGAACCGCTAGAGTGGACTCAGATATTGGCTACTTTGGATGTCTGTGTTAATGAGACCACACCAACAAAATTTTGCGATGAGAATGGGTATGAAATAGTCCCCTACTACATGCTAAGGGTTATGGGTGAGACAGATGAAGAATCTGAGTATGATGAACTCAAAGTCAAGATAAATGACTCTATGGGTGATCCTGCTTGTGATTCATATAATGAAGGGTCACATAGGCAAGAAGTGAATACCTCAATGATGTCTACAATATCATTGGGTTGTATTGCTACACTTGCAACAACGGAGGGAGGTATGAAAGCTATCCAAAGTGCTAGATGCAAATCACCACCACATGATGCATCTCTCACCACTGGAACCTCAGACGACAAGGAGTCCAGGCCAAAAATATTGCTCAAGTTACTCAAGAGAACATAGGCAATCTAGTACCAAAGAAGATCAACTTTTTTCTAAGTGCACAAGACGGAGTCAAGATGAATTTTATGGCAGAAATTGATACAAATTCCATGACTAATGTCATGTCATATGGCATGTGGTTACTTCTAGGTAAGCCAAAGCTTTATGATATTCAGATAAAGATGAATCTCTCACATGAAGTAGATGTTATAAGTATGGGGATTGCAGAAGCTACTCTCCAACTACACTCGCAGAATGTCAAAGAAAAATTCTTGGTGGTAGATTCTCGACAAATGGGAACACACTTGATTTTGTCCAAGCCATGGGCACAAGTCTTTGAAGACGAGCCTGAATCTTCAACAATGGTCATCACGACAAGCCATCAAGTGTCAACAGAGGTCAAGCCTACAACAGTTCAAAGATTCTTGGCTATTGAAAAAGGCAAAGCTAAAGTAAGCCCACAGTCTCTAGCCTAGCCAATGCAAGTGCAAGACAAAGCCTCTACATCAAAAGCCAAACCATCAACAAAACAATGGAAACCCAAGCAAAAAGTCTATCAACCAAAGTTTCCATCACCCGAAAGTCTCCAAAGGAAGTCAAAACAGGTCAACCAAATGCTAGTATCCAAGGCACATATTAAAGTTAATGATCCAATTTGTTTACAATCACAGGAACAACCTCAACAAGCAAAGGTAACAGGATGGATCACATCAAGCACGTCAATTATTGCACAAGGCTACAAGAAAGGAAATTCAGATGTTTGGGTCAACAAGCCCAAGATGACAGCCTGGCAATATCCATCCCATGACAACCACTCAGTCAGGAATCAACAAAGCCGTCAACGTCAATCACATAACTCAACCAAGAGAAAGGACAGGTACAAAAAGCAAAAGAGAAGGTCTTCCACTGGACAAACCATACGACAAGTTTGGGTAATGAAATCAGAATTCTACCAGACTACCCAACAAAGTCAAGTGAAGATTACCTCCAAGCAAGTCCAAAGATTCATTCCAGTCAAGTTACTCGAAGCACAAGGATTCTATGAGGGTAACTTTCAAATCTGGTTACCTAAGGTAGTAGCTTATCAAGGAATCACCAAGGAAAAGCAAGAAACATCAAGAAATCAAGAGCAGCCACCCGCTACACCCAAGAGTACTACAACCTATAGATGGATCTCTCGTCAATTACTACAAGAGCAAGGCTTTTACAAAAGTAACAGCCATATTTGGAAATTAAAGACAAGGTACCATCAAGTCAAAGAAGAAACAAGGCAAGTGGCAAAGGAGATCACACCAGGCCCAAGAACAATGTGGGTTCCAAAATCCACGATTGAGGCTCAACAACAAGAAAGATACACAACTCCTTTACAGCCTCTTAACAACAAAAAGAAAGCAATGGTAAATGCTAAGGTCACAATTTTGAATAACACTTTCTGGAAGAAGAAGACTTCATCAACCATTGCTTCAACATCAATACCTTTCTCATCAAGCAACCACAATTTGCTACCAAGGAATGAAGAGTAGATATATGCCAATGTATTGGACAACATGACATCTCAAAAAGAAACTAACGAGAAAGGCCTAAACATCAAAAGCATATGGAATTGGATTTCAGGCCGTGATCAGGTAAGTCCAAGTCGCCATTAAACTTACATGGCATAAGAGTCTAGAGTCGGGCAGCTAAGCCACTAAATGAGAAAAGTGTCAGACCCAAGCTTCAAGTTAATATTTTTCTGTGGTCTATGAGTCTAGCTAATAGGTATAAGCTCAAGCTGGAGAGTTGAGCATACATAAAGTCATGTCGCTCATGCTGGAAGAGGTGAGCATAAGAGTCAAAGTCCATATAATATATAAGGTGGAGAAGGCAGAGTAGTCCAAAACAAAAACACTCACGCACTTGACACAGTGAGGAAGAGTGGAGAAACCTCGACAGCAAAAACCCTTCTTGTGAGTAGTGAAAGCTTTTGAAGCACTCATGCTATATGTTTTTCTTGCTACACTAACTCCATGAAGAACCCATCAATACTCTTCTCTCGCACCGCATCTTGTTTAACATGCATAACTCTGTGCAAGCATATAGATGTCCCATCATTCGACATATGCATTAGGCACTCTTTTTTATTCCACCCATGCACTTACACAAACAAATGACGATGACCAAGCGGAAACAGGTTTTATAAGCCTTTGCTCAACAACAATGACTCTGACTTCAAGCTACTAACACTTATCCATGTATATCAAGTCCATACTAGTAGCCATATGGCCATATGTACTTTAACTCAGCATAACTCTATAACCTCAGAACCTAAGTACATATAGCCTCGCATTTAATTATGACTAAAGACATTTTTTCCCACTGGGTTTTTCCCTTTAGTCTTATCCAGGTATCTAAGACCTTCATTTTGTATACGCTACATTTTACTTTTACTCTTTTATTTTTTATAACAACAAAAACAAGAAGAACCACGATATCCCCACACTACTAATTGCAAATCTACTGACAAGTCAAAAGGAAGAGGCCAAAAAACAGCTTGACAAAGCTTCAAGTCAACTTACAGGTACAACTGCGAGATAACAACCACAGGAAAAGCAAATACTAGAGCTACAATGACAACGACCTGCTGCACCAACAAGTCGATACAACCCCATGCAATTCAAGATACAACAACAAATCGGAGGGGGAGAGTTCCAGGCTTTAGATACACTACACGTACAACTTCAAGGCAGCTTTAACATCACGCAAAGCAACCAACTGCACAAGTGGCTACCACAACAACTTCAATCAACACCAAGACATCAAGAACTCGTCAAGGCCAGCAAAGACATAGAGTCTTGTCGGGGACGACAAGAATTTGGAGGGGGAGAGTGTTGAAAGGACGCCCTTTCAACAACGTTTTCACAAAGATTCCATTAAGATTCCTCAAAGATTCTGTAAAGATTCCACATGAAGATGGTGATGAAGTAATGAAGATGAAGATACGAGTTCATGGAAAGATTCCACATGAAGATGGATGCTGCAACAAGAAGATACGAGTTCATGGACGTCATCGAATATCCCGTTATTATTATTTTGAGCCATTACGGCCACTTTTGTAATGTTTACGGGAACCTCATATTTTAAATCGGCACTTGTATTTTGGTCGCAGATGCTTGTATCATGAGTAAAGCCAACTCAGTTTCTTGTAATTAAGCTCTGTAGAAGCCTAGGGACAATTCATGTCATTTGGCCGGACATTAGGTTTGAAGGCTTTGTATATAAGCTGAAACCTAAGGCTTTGTAAGAAACACATTACGTTATCTCAAATAATATACAGTCGTGGGTTCTGCAGCACACAGTAGTGAGCTTCACGCACACACACCGTCGCGCACACTAATCACATTGCAGATATGAGAGTAGGAGCGTGTTAGCATCGAGGAGCTCTCCGTGTCAATGCAAGCAATGCAAGCTGAGGACTACATCGCGAGCCCGCCTGCTACGAGCTATATTTGGTCGTAAGTACCTCAAACAACATCCGATCTGAATGATCAGGTAGTTGTTAGAATCAGGGTGAGAAGATCTTCGTGTTGATGTCTTTGTAGATCAGTTTCGGACACTTTGAAAATTGCTGTTTTGAGTCTATCGCGACGATTAGAGGTCTTAAAGTTATGGTTTTCAGGGTTTAGGTGTTTGGCCACATAGTATATGTCCTTGTGAGTCTTACCCTCCGATTTCGAGTCATTCTGATATGATTTGAGACTGTTTCGAGCTTGTAGTGTTTCGTAGGATGCGTTGTCTGTTTCTTTGCTTTATGGTAGTGTTGTGGTAGGATTAGTGACTGTGGAGTGTTGTTCGTGTCTAGATCAGGGTTGACAACCTAGAGATTGCCTCCACGCCCTAGTCGGGTCACCTACGTCCTCGGATTGACAGTTTGTTGGTCTGTGTTCTCGCTGTGCTCCATCGTCCGTCGCAGCGTACCCGCTAAGAGGTGGCCTCCCAGAAATCTAGCAGAGTTACATATTTTCTTCGGATTTGCAGGTTTTTATCAAAGGTTTGTTAAAAACTATGCTCATATTGATGTTCTAAACGGACCAACTAAAAATGAAGGGAAAAACCTTTCAGTGTGGGAGAAGCTCAACAACAAATTTTTTATGCGCTCAAGGACGCATTAGCTACAACTCCTATTTTGGCTATTATGTATCCTTTGAATCCTTTGAAACCGTTTGTATTAGAAATAGATACTAGTAACCGTGATATTGGAGCATTTTTCTTGTAGGAGAGAAGGAAAATTGCATTTGAAAGCAAGAAGCTTGATTCTACATAGTAGAATTATTCTACTTACAAAAGAGAACTCTATGCAATAGTGTCTGCTTTGAAGACGTGACATTATTTGTATGGAGCTCAGTTTGAGATTGTGTTTGACCATGAAAGTATAAAATGGCTTACACATCAAATAAATTTGAAGGGTCGAATGGCCAGGTAGGTTGAGATTCTTTAGGATTAGGATGCAAAGCTCAGATATCATAAAGGATGACACAATGTGGTAGCTGAGGCTTTTAGTCATATGGCGGATATCAACTCTCTTCTTTTCACTAAGCGCTGAAGTGAGATTTTGGAATCTGTGAAGGGCAATTATGAGCATGACACTGCATACTCCAAAGTGTGGAGCCATGTGAGAATGAGGGGTTCCTCTCACTCCAATGTTGGTAGTGTGTCTTTAACCTCCACACCCAATTCTCCTTTTTCAAGTGATGAGCTGCAAAGATAGAAGAATTTTTCCATAGCTGACAAGTACTCACTTCACAAGGGGAGAGTTTGTGTACCGACAAACGTGGACATTCGGCACCAAATTTTTTATGAATGTCACAACAGTCCAAGTGCAGGTAAACTTGGCATAAAGAAAACTTATGCACCCATATGGTGATAGTTTTACTAGCTAGGTCTATACGGCTATGTTCAAGATTATGTCTTACATTGCCAAAAGTGTCAAGTTAATAAAGGAGAGCATCTAAAAGCGAGAGGTCTTTTGCATCCATTGTAGATTCCTATTTGTAAATGGGAGGCCAAAAATAACAAAAAAATTGGATTGTAAACACCTAAAAAACTAAATGAACGGCCTTCACGGGCACTCATCAACACCTCTAGAGTGTTAAGGTCACATGCACCTACGCTTTGGTTGTGTGCTAGAGGACGAGCACATAGAGAGTGTCTCCGTTTATGCGGGCACTCATTATTCCTCTACCTTAGGCTCTAGGCCCTCAGCGGGAACCCAAGCTAGTACCACTCAGGACCCACATATTGCATCTAGTGACTCTTCCTCTGACTATGATGTCATGGAGGGTTACCCGATGCCTAATCCTGATAGCTCAAGCCAAGAAATGCATGCAATGGGCCCACGGTCCGGGCCGAGCATGCTTAGCCGCTTGAAGGAAACCTTTAGTATAGCCACTTGCTCCGACCATGGAGCTAACGATGTAAATGAGGGGGGTGGGAAAGTAAATTCACCATTCATGACCAATGTAGACCCCATGCTCTTAGAGAGTGTGCACGTTAATACTCCATTCACTGCACCCCCTGACTTTTCAAAGTTATTCCCCTTCGAGGTTATATTACCTGATGGTAGAAGCCTTGCCGAAGTGCAATAGGTTGAGCGGTATATCATTGAGTCTAGGGAAAAGAAAATTGAGAGATTACGTAGGGCAGAGCAAAGGAGAGAATTAAAAGCGAAAGCCCCTATGTCTACATCCATGCCAGGTGAGCAATTGAGTGCTCCTAAATTAGTGACCACTAAGGATGAACCCATAGAGAGCCACATTGCATCTAGTTCAAAGGACACCCCTAGCACCTCAATCCTAGATGGAGCGTTCCTAAATAAGAACTGGGAGAACGAACTACAAATCAAAACTCTAACCGACCTATACACAGGTCACACGTATCACGTGGGCTGGTTAGATATCCTACAATCCACAACGGTTGCTACTAGTGTAGAGGATCAATAACAAAGAGTTTGTGAGGTCATCCATAGGGTTATTGAGCTAGAGAGACAGAATAAGGGGATCCACATGCCTTGAACGGGTCTCATCAGATTCTTGGATACAGGGAAGGCTAAAAAACCAACCTTATCGCAAATGGAGACTCCCTCGGTAAGTCCAATGGATCCTCCATATGTTGTTTTGCTAGGGGTCTCAGTACAATCTGAGCCCACAAGTGATAGCTTTACCTTTCCAAGTCTAGCTCATCTTTCTCTTGATGACACCACGGCTACCATGCCTACCCCAGTGATGGGCATGCCAAGGAACACGCCATGGACATTATTTGTTAGTAAATCATCGCTACATGGTCTGCAAACAGTACCTATAGGTGTGTACCAATCATATACACCTATGGGTCCTCATGCTCATGTAGCTCCTACCACTCCCATTGTTTCAACAACTTATTCTCCACAACCACAACACCCAAGCTCTTATTTCAATGGGACCATACCGGCTAGCATTAGCATGTCACATCCGACGTCTGCTATGCCTAGGGCCACACATATGAACTTTGGGCCACCACATGGCACAACACCGTATCAAACTTGGAACCCAAGGATTTCCTATGTGCCAAGCCCAATGCCAATACCTACTCCACATGTAGTCTCTGGAGCGCCTTTACCCATGGTACCTGCTCACTTAGGTGACTTGGCAACATTTGCTCAACCTATCGGTTGATCTATTGCTGAGAATATGCGTAACACACCTGATTGGGAGCCTAGAAGTAAGGCAATACAAATAGCCAAGCTCACACAAAAATTTAGTGGAGACGAGGATGTGAGAAAGCATATCAAAGTGTTTGAACAAATATGTGATTCTCTAGGAGAACACAATGACCTGTATAAGAGTAATGCTTTAAGCGTAACCTTAAGTGGGAAGGCTGGGGATTGGTATAGAACCCTAAGGATGGAAGAAAAAATGATGTACTCTAATCTTGGGAGACTGTCCTTGAAAGAATACATACAAGAGGGAGTGCTTTGGTGTGTAGCATCTTAGCTCTAGAAAGCCCAATGAGAGGAAGGAGAGTCCGTGAGAGACTTTATTAGTCGCTTGAAGCATTTGAATTCTTGTTGTAATCTATATGAGCACTTCAATAATAACCAATTGCTTGATAGATTCATTAGAGGATTACGACATGAGGATATCTACAATGGACTATGCATTAGAGGTATCATTACTTGGGAAGCAGTCACCACCAATGCGATCCAATTGGAGAATAATTTAATGATTCAAGGAGACGGAGTGTCTGTTGAGCCTTAAATCTACTAGATCGCAAGCATCGGGGCATCAGCCAAACCCTAAAGCCTATTGCTAAGGAACCAAAGATATTTGAGATGACTTTAGCATATATCACCAAGGCCATTCAAGAGAGTCTTAGAGACAATTGTGCTCCACAAAACAATCATATGCATCCAAGAAAGGAGCAACAATGGTGCTTAGTTTTCTATGCTACGCATAGTACCAGTGAATGCCCTACTTTTAGAGTAAAATTTAATGGTAATTGCAATGCATGTTGGAGATATGGTCATCAAGCTAAGGATTGCATAGTATTTAAGTGGGTGGTGGCCAATAGACCAACCTTAGCATGGACGGACACACTTCGAGTGTTTGCATTGATGCCGGCCCCACCTCTTGAACAAACGTCACAACACATGGTCCCTAGGGCCCAAAACGTTGTTCAAACAACACCCTTACCACCTCCAATGATAGGACCGCAACCACCACATCCAAGAATCACTTATGTGAGTCAAGTGGGCTATGAGTCATCTATTTCTTGTTTGGAAGGCTGCGAGGAAGATATAGACCCTAATATTGCCTATGGGATTGATGAACTTGAAGAAAGTCCACAATATTACATGGAGGACTATTGGGGACAAGTCAAACCTGTCTATCAAGTAGCTGCGCTTACTGCAAAAGGCCAAAATATCAACTACACTACCAAGAGACCACCTCTTCAATGCTATGAGTGTGGGGGTCCACATCATGTAGCCGAGTGTCCTATTGGGCTACAAAAGAATGCTACACTAATGCAAACCAATCAAGCGAGCACGTCTACAATGCCGATACTCATGTGTAATCGATGTGGCATAGATCATTTGATTGCCCAATGTTCAAATAATCCAAATGCACCGAAGATCACGCCATCAAACTTGATTGAGGTTATTGAGGAGCCATCACAAAGTACACCTGTGGTACCAGTAAACGTACTCACACGATCGATGCTCCAAAAACAATATTATATTCTTGAGGAAAGAGACACGACATCAATTGCCCAATTTTAGAAGAAGAAGAAAACACGAAGGAAGAGATCGCAAAAAGCAACGAAGTCAGACCCAGTTCAAAGACCAACATAGGGACTGGTGACAACCTCGTATATATGAACGACGCGAAAGAGGATTTTGATTTAGGTGAAACCATAGAGACCAAAATGACCACTAGGAAAGAAACCAACAAGGAAGATCGTCATGAGCCACAATGGCCAGGACCCAAGAAGAAGAAGATATGAACTTACACAAACCCTACAGAGGAAATCGGGTGAGTCTGGTAGAAGAGACCCAAAGGGATCTAGATTATAGACACAGTGTTTCCTACACAACAACAACCTCACAAAGTCCATTGATCCCTAGCAATACCTAGTCATCCAAGAAGAAAGTGACTTAAAGTCATGGGAAAGTGGGCATACTCACTTCTTGTTGGAAAGAAGGTTTACAGAGGGACTACCTAACCCTATCAAAGAAATGGAGATCCCATCTTCCCCACGTCAAGGGACTGAAGCCCAAAAGGTGCCGTCAAATATTGCCAAATTGATGGATTTCATGGCTTTAGAAGTTAGAATCACCATCATGTCCAAAGTATATGGAGACCCCGAGCTATTCTTAGCTCTTCGAGATTTCCTCAATGGAGAACTGAAAGTCGGGCTTCCATAATTTGCACAGATGGATGGATCCAGAGAGATACCAATAGAGGAGGAACACTTAGATCCACAACCCAACCTAGATGAGAACTCTATTGTAGAAATACCTGTTAACAAGTTGGGACACTACTTTGAGGGGGATGAATCCAATGTGACCATACAAATCACTACCAAGGGATTAACTATGAAGGGAATCCTTGATGGTGGTGTTGGGGTTAGCATTGTGACTAAAATTGCTGGGAAACTATGGGAAGACCTCACCTTGGGACCACAAACATAGTAGTAAAGATGGCCAATGGGACTATTGTTAAACCTATTGGGATGCTAGAAGATCTCAAGATCAAGGTCTTTGGACACAAAATAAGGAATACCTTCATTGTTGTAGATTTCTCCAAGCGCACTATGTCATGTGAGATGATCTTAGGACGTCCTTTCATGAGGGAAGCAAAAATGGTGTATGACTGGTATAAAAACCATGTCTACTTGCAGTTCCAAGATTCTGTCATTTGAGTGGATCTCGTAAACTGATCGATCACATCCTCTAGGCAATAGATTTATAATTGATCATAGATCTGACACTGCAGTTCACTCGGACCCATTGTAGTATTGTTACACATGTAAAATGGACACTGATGTTGGGGAAGATTCTCCTTATATGGATGTTCTACTTCGGATGACTGAGTCTGACAATGTGGATTGGGTCCACCTAGCAGCAACCATAGATACTTGGGGAAATAAGGGGACGACATGAGTAACACCTGAGGGGGATGAAATGCCACAACTCGTACCCTTAAATATGATAGAAGCACTGCATATAGCTTTTGATGACCTACAAGATGAAGGCTTGACTGACATTAGAACCAGTAGCGTCTCACAAGACCATAGCCCACACAATTCGAAGTCAGAATCATCAATTGAAAATTGACTCTGAGGACAAATAATCTAAGTTAAATCTTAATGCAAATGTGGGGACAAACCATTCAGGGCCCAGTGGTACCCTAGATGACAATCTATCCAAGGGAGCAGAAGACACAAGTAGAGATTCATCTAGTGACTCTTCACTAGAGATCGTCCGTAATAAAAAATTAGATAAGAAGAGTAAGAGATATAAGAGGTGACGATATCAAGAAAATTTGCGTTCTAGAATAAATGAAAATAAATCTACCACAAAATGGCTTAATTATATAGGGGCATGTGATGCTCATCGCAAGTTGGTAGATAACTGGGGTGAATACCTTCAAAGCGTTATGTGGTGTAGTCCACAACCATTGACATTGCACAGCTAGAGGCTACAGAGAAGCCAAAGTTGAGCCATACCGTAAGGAGACAAAAAAATCAAGAGTTAGCTCAACAACAAAAGGAAGCGAAAGAGAAATCACAGTCCATAGAATAACAAGACCCCACAGACTTACACCTTGCACCTGAACATTTCAAATCCTACACCACAAAGGAATGTAAGGTTGTGTATACAAAGGCACAAAGGACACCTATTGATGGAAGCAATGGAGTCTATGACGGTCCAACGATAGTTGAGGAAAAAGAGTTAGTAGACCTAGGAGAAGAGTCCAAATCTGTTTTCATTGGCCAAGATTTGACAGAGACTGAGGAGTATGTACTTAAAGAACTTCTCAAGGAATTCAAGGATATATTTGCTTGGACATATCATGATATGAAAGGTGTTCCACCTTCCGTGGTGCAACACACAATCTCCATGAATAGCATGGCTAAACCAGTCCAACAACGATCCTACCCAATGAATTCTAAGCATGCAAACATTGTTCAAGAAGAGATTGAAAAGCTTGTCAAATGCGGATTCATATACCCTATTGAGCACTTTGAATGGGTGTCTCCAATAGTGATTGCGTCAAAAAAGAATGGGAAACTCAGAGTGTGAATGGATCTCAAGAAGTTCAATGCCGCCACTAGGAGGGACCATTACCCCTTGCCATATTCAGAACATGTGCTTGAGGAAGCTTATAGCTTTTTAGATGGGTATTGTGAATACAATCTAGAGGACCAAGCTAAAATGGATTTTATAACCAAATTCGGAGTGTTCGCATTTCGTGTTATGGCTTTTGGCTTAACCAATGCTCCTGCTACCTTCCAAAAATTAATAAACACTACTTTTAGAGAATATTTGAGGGAGTTTTGCGAAGCTTTCTTAGATGACCTTTGTGTTTATTCTTCTTGTAAAGAACATCTATCATGTTTATAAAAAGTGTTTAAGAAGTGCAGATTGTATGGCATCTCCTTAAACCCTTTCAAATGCCAATTTTGGGTTAAATATGGAATCATTTTAGGGCATATAATGTCCAAAAATGGAATTTCCACAGATGAGAGAAAAATTAAAGCCATTGCTGATTTGTTGCCACCACCTACAAACTATATAGGAGCTCAAAGGTTCATGGGTCATGTTGGTAATTATTACCAACGGTTTATTTTAAACTTTGTTGAGATAGCTCGTCCTTTGTATAAGCTTCTTATTGAGTTCCGCCGGACCGCGGAGTGTGACCATGCTTATGAGTCATTGAAAAAGATCTTGAAAAATGCTCCCATTCTACGAGTGCTCAATTGGAATGTAATTTTCCATGTGCATATTGATGCATCGAACTTTGCTATTGGGTGTGTTCCAGCTCAACCAGGAGAACATAAATTGGACTACCCCATTAGTTTTGCAAGTCGTCAATTGAATGATGCTGAGAGAAACAACACCACTACAGAGCGGGAAGGATTAGCTATGATTTATGCAGTAAAGAAATTTCGTTACTACCTTCTTGCCAACAAGTTTTTTTTCTATGTGGATCATCAAGCCTTGTTGTATCTAGTAAATAAACCTTGTTCCACGGGAAGAATTACACGATGGTTGTTAATTCTTCTTGAGTTTGATTTCACCATTGTGGTGAGACCGGGTAAAAGACATGTCATGGCAGATCATTTGTCTCGCATACCCAATGGTGAAACCCCTTAGTAGAGTCGATTATGAATTGCTCGATACTTCCTGATTCTTAGTTGAGACCATGCCTGAATGGAGTGAAAAGATTGTGAACTTTCTAGTTAATGGTTTTCCACCCAAGGAGCTTCATAAGGATATCGCTCAAAAACTGTTAAAAAATGTGAACCTTATTCTCTCATTGGCAGGAACTCTCTACAAGCTAGGGAAGGACGATATTCTTAGACATTGTGCTCGTGAGGATGAGTATTTATACATACTACAAGAAGCCCACATGGGTATAGCCGGAGGACATTTCTTAGGGAAACTAACTGCTAGAAAGGTGTTGCAATCAGGCTATTGGTGGCCTACCTTATTCGAGGATACATCACTTTTTGCAAAAGGATGTGATGAATGCCAATGTTACAAGATCACAAAAAGAAATGATAAGATACCCTTACATCCTGTTAAAGTGACTCAACCATTTGAAAAATGGGGATTAGACTTTGTAGGCCCAATTAGTCCGACAGCTCGTAACTCTCAATTTCGATATATTATCGTTGCCACTGACTATGTGACAAAGTGGACGGAAGCCAAGGCGACACGTAAGGTGACTGATACAAGGTCAACTGCCAAGTTTCTCTTTGAGAACATTATTACAAGATTTGGTTGTCCCTTTGAGATTGTGAGAGACAATGGTACTCATTTTATAAATGGAGTGATAAAGGAACTCAGACAAACTTCATGATAGCCCACCATAAGTCCACACCTTATTATCCACAAGCAAATGGCTAAGCTGAGAGCACTAACAAGACCTTAATTTCTATCTTGACCAAAACAATCGAAGCTCATCGCACAGATTGGGATTTGAAGCTGACATCAACTCTATGGGCTTACCGTACTTCTTATAAAGTTGTTATTAATTGTACACCATTCAAAATGTTATATGGCCAAGAAGAAGTTATAATTCCTAGGTTGTGCATAGCTTCACAAGAAGGTTGGGATGGTAACCCTTTAGGTGCCCTTTAGTTGAGCACTTATATATCCTTGAGAGATTAGATGAAGAAAGACAATTGTCTATGCAAAATGCACTTGTGGAGAAAGATAGAAGGAAGAAATGGTTTGACCATCATCTAAAGAACCAAGATATCAATGTTGGTGATAAAGTCCTTGTATGGAGTGCGTAACGAGAAGAAAAGTAGAAATATGCAGGAAAAGGACCATATAGAGTATGTGAAATCACCCAACAAGGTACCATTCGTGTGGAAACTCTTGGTGGAGTTGACACCATGTTAACTGAGTCAACATCAATTAACAGAAGCTGCTAAAGACCAAAGACGTACGAATGCACATTGAAGATCAAAGTAAAGATGGAGTAAATATTGGAGTTACACATTTTTCACATTTTCTCAAAACGGTCATGTATTGTAAATTCTCTATTTATTTCAAGCCATTGTAGTATTTTAATGTGCTACAGGCTCAATAGGAGTTCTAAGTTGTAAAGAACAGGTCAGTTAGTGTGTTTAGGTTGAAGATTCAGTAAGTGGTGGAGCCCTAAAGGCCTTGGGCACCTGGACATTGCATATTTTTAACTTAGGTATATAAGGCAGTGTGTAAAAGAAATTAGGGTTCTCAAGATCATTTGTTGAGAGCACTCTTTGGTGAGAGCTCTTGAGGTGTGTGGCTATGGAGTCCTTGAGCTTCTCCTTGCTCATGTGACTTGGTTAACACTAATCAATGCTTAATTCTCTTTCACTATGCCTCTCTCATGCTTCTTATGATTGCCTATGATGCTTTGATTAGCTAGATCTTAACTAATTAGTGGTTAATCCCTCTCTAATCTATCTAACTCTGGTTGAGGAGATTCTTCTTCCAATTCCTCTTGGTTGTAAACATCCTCTGACCTTGCTAAGCCTCTATTAGCAATGAGCCGCAATGTCCTTTCATCCATCTCGTATCTTCTTTCTTCAGGTCAAAATGCAAGAGGTGGAGGTTGTACCGGTCTCACCATTCCATGTGTTTCTTTCATCTTCTATGGCTTCAAAGGGTAGTACCCACTTTGGTTGTTATAATACATTGTAGCTAGTACTAGTGCTTGTTTTTTATATGTTTCTATCATTGGCATGTATCTCATGTCTATAGGCATTCCAACACCTGGTAGTGGAGGTTGTTGTCTGACGATAAGCTGTGGTCTTGCAACTCCTATTGGTCCTGGCGCATTCCCCATAGCGTATGTGGGTGGAGGAGGTGCTACTGGAACAGGTTGTACATACCTCTCCCTGGCATTTTCCATGCCATAGTAACACTCTTCTCTTGTATGGTTTGTCCATTTCTCTCAATTTCTCACCATAGAGGTTCTTGGAGGTCAGATTTAACTAGAGTAGCAAGCCTCTGAGCTAATCCTTCTATAAGCTTCATTTTCTCACTAAATACCTCTAGCTTTATTGTGGGTTGTGTTCTTGGTGAATCACTCCTCTGAGAAAATGTGTCACTCTCACTCTTAGTATCATATCTTCTAAGGTTCTGCTTTGATTTGGATAGGACTAAGTTATAGGGGATGGTGATGGTACATATGGTCGTGTTGTGACTGTAATTCCACCTCTATAAAAGTCATGTTCTATGGTTGCATCTGGATACAACCATGGTCTATTAGGCAGAATCACTTGAGGAGGCATGCCTGCCATCTCTATGATCGTTTCACCTCTCGTTATCGCTCTAGAAGGCAATCCAGGTGGCTTCCTTTTTGGAATTCTCATTCTTGGTGGAGATATCTGTGGTCCTTCATTGAGCAAATATTCACTTCTTTCTAGTGCATTGTATGGGTTTGTGTCAAAATGTGGATAGATTGGCATTTCAGCACTTCTAGCTTGGCTTGCCATTCCTCTGGTCATATCTACAAAAGGATTGGTAGATTGGCTTTCCATCTTGATCATCTTAGATTTCTTAATGTCAGGCCCACTCAATACTCTCAAGATAGTCCTTAACGAAACTTTGGTCCTTGATCAAGTCTCTCAGAAGTCAGGAATTTTTTACTCTTTTGGTCTTTGGAAACTAGTTATGGGTACCCTAAAAGTTTGGATTTAGGAAACCTTGGAAAATTCAGCTCTAAATTCAGTCTAGGTGTGTCTTATTGCGTGCTCACAAGCTCCTGGCTATACTTGACTCAATTTGGATTTGTCTACTATCAAAAGTTAGAGCGGCTCCCCTTGCTTGTTTTTTTCTTTTTTTTCAATCTGACGCGAAGCATACAACTAGTTTAATAAGATTGCGCCCACACGTACATGTCGCAGGGCCTAAACCATAGGGAGCACGCTTAAAGCCCCTCACTTTTACCACTGGCTAGTTTTCTAAGGGTCTTCAAAATCACTTTGCTATTTTACAAACACCATTTCTCAAAGATTACACCAAAATTTTCAAACAATTGTGGTTTTGAAGATAAATTCGCCAAAAACTTCAAAAGATTCACCCTGAATCCTATATTTATCAATCCATGGATATGATACGTTTGCCAACCCGTCTTATAGCACCGGAAAATTCTTGAAAGGATCTTATTTTTAACCCTTCTTAGGCCCCACTACACAGGATTTCCTTCTATTGCACAAAACCATTTTTAATATCTAGGTCGACTACGAAACTTTCTCATCCTAAACATGCATACAAATGGTCAAACTTGGCATGGTGCCTATTTATTGGTCCACGTCAAATTGGGGAGTGCGTGAATTTGATACAGGCCTTTACATTAAGAATAACATGAGAGCTCATCTTGTTGTGGAATACCATTTTTGGTCCTCGTGAGTTTGGTGAGTGCTTGTTTGATACAGACCTTTACATTAAGATCGATATCAAAGCACATCTTGTTGTGGCCTATCATTTTTCTTTCTTTGGGAAAACTTACATTGATGCCATCACTTTTTCTAAAATGTGAAAGGGTTACAGTCAACCGGCACATGGAGGGTTATTAGTTGAATACCGGGCCTTAAACATGACAAAGCACAATTTTATGGTGGTTTCAACTGGAATTGCTTAAATTCTATCTTTTGATTATCATCATGAGAAACTATCCTTGTTCTTCTTCAAGCGCCCAATCAATCTTCTTGATAAGTGATATGGGTCACAACAATTATGGAGTAACAATCTGTTGACGGTTGGGTCAACGCATGACATAACTCAACAAAGCCTTATTTTTTGAGAGTTATGGAATGCTACAGATTATGGTTATAAATATCGTTTGTAATAAGTTGATAGTATAGTTGCAGAAGCCGCGGTGCAATGGCACTTCCAGATAGTAAATACCAAGCCATTTGACCCCTCAAACTCTATTTTAGGTTTAACCTAAGGTGACCTTAGTATATAAGGTACCTAGGTCATTTTGTAAAGACAAATTTTATCATATCATAAGTTTTAAGCTACCGTCGATTGTGTGTGAGAGAGGAAGAGAGAGAGCGTGAGCTTCATCCTGGCGCTACTCCCCGCTTGCTCATCACATTGGAGAACCGACTGCACCATTGCGCTAGCCTCGGCAAGAGCTACGCGACAATCCCAAGCATTCCTCGCAGAACAAAGCAAACGCGCTCGTGCATCTATGAGCTATTTGCAGCTGTAAGTATATCAAACGATGTCTGTTTTTGCCTGTAAGTAGTATTTAGAATCGTAGCGACATAAGCTACATTTAGGTACTCACATATTTTAGTTTTGGGCACTTCCAGAATTTGGCTCTGTCTTTATACGCGTTTTTTGCAGATGGGTTTAGAGCTAGGATTTTGAATATAGAGGCTTTGGGGCAGGTGTATCCTAGTGAGGGGATGGTGTTCCATAAGTTCCGTACGATTTGGTATGGTTTAGTAAGTTTCCTTTTGTTTGTTTTCCTTTTGTTTGTGTGTATGTGGGTAGGTGTTGTAGTTGAGAGCAGTGAGACTCTAGGTTGTGGTTTAGTTGGCCTTCCAGAGTGTTGTATGTGTAGGATGGTCTCAGCCTAACAAGCTAACGAGGTTTCCTTCGTGTGCCTATCGTGTCATCTGTGTCCTCGATTGACATTATGTTAATCTAAGTTGTGTTGCATGCACTTTTTAGGTGGTGTGATTCGCTCCCGCAACATTGGCGCCGTTGTCGGGGATACAAGGACTTAGGTAGGTATTCCTACTAACACTCGTGTGATGATTGCTTGCTTTAGTTTCGGCTAAAGAAAGCATTTTTCTTAAGTGGATCCGGAAGAGGTTATTTCAAGATCAAGTGGATAGCCAGGAAGCGTGTGTCTTGCCGAGGGTCTATGACTAGGTAGGTTTAATGAGGATTTGCATATTAGAGTAGTTGTTGGTGGTTGAGTGATTTGTGAGGTGATAAAAGCGTTTGCTAGTCCGTGTGTGGCATTGAAGCATTTTTCTACTCATAGATGCAAAACCCCATATGATTTGTAGGAGTAGCTTTAGGTAAGTAATCTGATTTTGATCTAGAGCTATTCATCACTGATCTATTTACTAAGTGCTTGTTTGCATTTGAAATCATGAAAAAGTCACTCTTTGAGGAAAAAATGCAATAAAAAGAGTTTTGTTGACATTTTTGCATGGCTGATTGGTGTTGAGCGTATAAGAGGACACGTGCAAGGGTTTTGTGAAGAAAAACAATAATTCTGTAAATTGGGACATAATACGTGTATAATGTCTCAAGGGGCATCTGGAGACCAAATTCGAAAAATCTGACTGCACCAGTGTGTTCAGAAGGGGGATTTTACCCTATGTATACATTGAAACTAGAGTTGTGACCAACTCTTGACACCCAAAAGACAAAAGACGGGAGTGTCTGTGAAATGTAGAAAAGAGAAACTTGTGATTCTGAGCACATTTTTGCATGAAGATTGGTAGTACTTGAAAACTAGTGCTAGAGACTTGGGGATGCCTGTGAATGAATTCTATCCAAAAATTCATAAGCAGACATCATACGCGTATGATGTCTCAAGGGTGATTCTAGCAGCCAAAATGAAGTTTTGACATTATACCCATCTTTTGCATGTTGTGTTAAGCACATACACCAAATCTCATGTCATTTGGACGTATAGATGAAAATTAAGGGGATTTTACTCTTTCGGGGATGTCCTTGTCAAAAAGTGATGATTTTGAGCAATTTTGACATCCAAAATTTGTTGTGGGCACATATTCTTGTTCCACACACTAAGTTGCACCTCTGGTAGAAACAGAACTAAAATCTGAGCAAAAGACATTATACACGTATAATATCTTAGAGTCCAGATCTGGGCTCAAAAGTTACATCTAAGTGTACCCTTGTGATCTACAGCGTTTAGGAAGCATCTAGGCCAAATTTCATCAAATTTGGATCAATTTTGGGCTTGCAAAGTGTTGGAATTAGGGTTGCAGGAAAACACACACAGCTTGGAGAAGACGAAGGAAGCTCAAGGCACACAACTGAGTGTGTATTACTTAGTGTACAATAGAAAGATGGATAGCCCTAGAGTGATGGGCGTATATACAATGCACGGGGAAAAAACCTCCTAAAGAGGGAAAAAATGCCCCAACGGTCCTAGTGTGTTCACACACATCACTACCACATGTATATGGTAACAAATCCCCCTTGGAGTGATGCGGTGAACAAGAGCTGGCACATGAGTAAAGGGAAGTGCCATGCCCTGAGGACATGATCAGTCCACAAAGGGGAGTAAGCCCAAAGCCTTGCAGAAAGCTTCAAACTTCTCACGAGAAAATGCCTTTGTGACAAGATCTGCAAGGTTGTTTTATGTTGGCACATAAACCAAGCTGATCTCTCCTGCTAAGAGCATCTCCCTGACATAGTGGTAATGCATCTCAATGTGCTTTGTGCGAGCATGAAAAACTGGGTTCCTTGCAACTGCCAATGTGCTCTAACTGTCAGTGTAGATAGTGTTGGTAGTGTCCTATCCAACACCCAAATCATCCATAAGGCATCTGAGCCATACACACTCAACCGTAGCTGTGAAAATTGCCTTGTACTTAGCCTCACAGCTTGAAGTGGCCACATTATGTTGTTTCTTGCTTAACCACGATATACATAAATTACCAAGCATGAAACAAAAACCACTTGTGGACACTCGCGTGTCAAAACAACCAGCCCAATCTGAGTCCAAAAAAGCATGTAAGTATGGAAAAAATGATCCCCCCTTGGGAGAAAACAAGCCAAGATGTAAAGTGCCACTAAGGTAGCAAAAATACCTCTTGATAGCCTGCCAATGCTTAGACCCATGGCTATGCATAAATTTTCTGACCTGTGAGACTGCAAACTGAATATCCGGCCTCGTGTTGCATACATAAATGAGGCATCCAACAACAGTTTGGTAAAGAGTGACATCAGCAGGATCACCAGAGTCATGAAGACTCAATTTCAACCTGTTTCCATGGGAGTGGCAACAAGTTTGCAATCCTCAAGGCCAAACTTACATAGCAATGTCTCTATGTAATTTTTTTGACACAAGGCAATACACCCATCAAATCTTTTAAACTTATACCCCAATAATGATGCAACATCCCCAAATCTTTCATCTTGAAAGTAGCATTCAAATCAGCATTAAATTCAGCAATATGTCTCTCAGTTGGTCCAGTGATCAACAAATCATCTACATAAAGAACCACAATGAGAAGTACATTACCCTCACGCTTCACATACAATGCGCTTTCTGTTGGAATGTTACAAAAGCCTTGTTTGACCAAATGAGTGTGAGCTTTCTCATACCAAGCACGAGGAGATTGCTTCAACCCATACAAAGCCTTCTTACATCTGCACACTTTGTCCTCTTGTCCTTTCATGACAAAACCACGAGGCTGCGTTACATAAACTTCCTCAAATATGTCACCATTCAAGAAAGCAGTAACAATGTTTGATTGATGTACATCTCAACCAAAATGAGCTGCCAATGCACATAGAAAATGCACAGTAGTCATATGACAAGTGGGAACAAAATTTTCTTCATAATCTATGCCTTTTTACTACGCATAGCCTTTTGCAACAAGTCGAGCCTTATGGCAATCAACCTCACCATCTGGCTTGCGTTTCAACTTGTAAACCCACTTTGTACCAATGGCCTTTTTGCTAGGAGGCAAATCACATAAAGTCCATGTGTCATTTTCTATAAGTGCATCATATTCTGATTTCATGGCAGCCATCCATTTTTCTGAATTATGTGCTTCATCAAAAGACAGAGGTTCCTCAACATCATGTAAGCTAGACACAACCAAAGCATAACAATCTGGTGCATAAGATGCATGTCCAAAGCCTGAACGAGTATGACTAGACAAAGGTGTATCCAATTTACTGTCACGTAATGTATGCATCAGCCATTTTGGCATACCTCTAGCCTGCTCATTTTCAACCCTTTCCATCAAGTACATCATGTACATTTGCATCAGTAATAGACTGATCTGTAACATTTTTGGAAACCCCCATAGGCTGTACATTTACCTCATTGGAATTTACATTTGAACTTCCACCACTGAAAAGAGGCAAAAAAGTGTCATAAATGTCCTGTGAGCTTACATTATTGTCTCTAGTACATGACAACAAGGGCTGAACAGAATCTTCCACAAACACTACATCCCGTGAAACCAGAATACGCTTTGTTTGCGGATGATACAACCTGTAACCTTTGCTTTCAGCACTATAACCAATAAAAGTACATTTGACAGCCTTATCATTCAATTTTTCTGCACAATATTTGTGGCACCAAAGTATGTGCCAAACAACCAAAAACACGCATGTGCTCAATAGAAGGCTTTCTATCATGTGAGCTTACATTACTGTCTCTAGTACATGACAGCAAGGGCTGAACAGAATCTTCCACAAACACTACATCCCGTGAAACCAGAATACGCATTGTTTCCGGATGATACAACCTGTAACCTTTGCTTTCAGCACTATAACCAACAAAAATACATTTGACAGCCTTATCATTCAATTTTTCTACGCGGTGTTTGTGGCACCAAAGTATATGCCAAACAGCCAAAAACACGCATGTGCTCAATAAGAGGCTTTCTATCATGCCATGGTTCATTTGGAGTAATAGACTGCAAAGCTTTCGTAGGACACCTGTTAAGTACATAAGCGGCACAAATGATGGCCTCAAGCCAAAAAGAATGCGGTAAAGCTTGACTTTTGACCATACATCGTGCCATTTTTGTAAGTGACCTGTTTTTCCTCTCAGCTACACCATTTTGCTGAGGTATATAAGGCATTGTACATTGGTGTTTTATCCCACGACTAGTCAGAAATGCGTTAAATTCATGAGACATATACTCCCAGGACCCTTTGATCGGAACGGAGGGTGCCCATAGTACATTTCGAGACATTTTCACCCAAAGCCAAAAATTGTTTGAAGCACATAAAAACTTCGGACTTTGCTTTAGGCGGAAATACCCATGCATGCCTGGAGTAATCATCAATCAAGTAACTGCCCAAGGATGGAGTTTGCATGGGCACACAAACATCGCTATGCACAAGCTGCAACCTGCATGTGGCCCTAACTGAACCATCCTTTGGAAACTTCGAATGGTGCATCTTACCCAAAATATAGCCTTCACAAACATGTTTGACAGGTGTTCAAGAGGCGGCAAAGAAGCAACCATATCAGATTTTTGCAAACGCAGCAAACTCACAAAATTTAGATGCCCAAAACGTGCATGCCACACTTTTGCATATGAAACAACCTTTGAATCTACAACTGCATTTGCAAAATTTTGTCCACACTTGTCATACAAAGTGAGCTTATATAGCCCATGGCACAAAAGGTCAGATGCAACAATTTCATCACCGAAACTGAGATCATGAACTGTACATCTGTCATCCATAAATTTGACAAGTCTAGCAAGTGCAGATATAGACAAAATATTCTTCTTGATCCCAGGTACATAAAGTGCATCAACAAGTGTGAAGGAACAATCTTTCCAACTCCTTGAACTGGATAAGCACAATCTTTCCAACTCCTTGAACTGGATAAGAGGTGTTGTTGGCACAAGTGACTGAATTCCCATGAGGGACAAACTCAAGAGAGGTAAACAATTCACGATGTGAGGTAATGTGCTTTGTAGCACCACTATCGAAATACCACACATGTGAATCTGCAGCAACTGACAAGCATGCATCATGGACAGCAGGATTGTAAGTGCACTCTGCACTAAAAGCCCATTCTGCATCAACATCAGCATTACAGTCTCCTTTCACAGAAGACTCAACAATGGCTACATTTGTAGTGGAACCTGCATTTGTAGTGGAACCACCCTCTTTCTTCTTAGCCTCTTTGGCATTCAACTTAGGACATTGCTTGATCAAGTGATCATTAGCTTTACAATAATGGCAACACATCTTCTTTTTGCCTTTATCACCAGAATATCCAGATGAGTTGCTGCCAACAAAAGCATTAGGAATAGAAGTTTTGTCACTCACGACCATAAGAAGTGGCTGCATTGCTGTTACCACCCTTTCTTTGAGAAGCAATAAAAGCCTGTTCAATTGCACGCTGCCTAGTCCTGTTTTTTGGAAAGTGACTGTTGCAACAAAAATGTGCATAATGCATCAAACTTGACAACTTTAGGATTTCCTTGGATCATAAGTCTCCTAGTACTAGCAAAAGTCTGGTAACAATCTGGTAAGGCATCAAGAATAGTATACACAAGGGAACTGTCTGAAATGACTTCACCTGTAGAAATAAGTTGCTCATTGATATCCTTGACACGAGAAAGGAAAGTGTCCATATCATCTTCCTCATGCATAATCTTTGATTCCAGCTCTTTACGTAGCAAAGCAATTTTAGCCTCATTGCGGCTTGCATAAAGACCTGCTAGAATATCCCAAGCCTGTTTTGCAACTTTTGTTGAACGAATGTGAGGAGTAATGGTGAACTTCATAGACAACACAATCAACTCATGAGCCTGTGCATCCTTTACATCCCAACGATCTTGTTTTGTTGTAGGCAAAACAACTCTAATAGCAGCAATCCTTGCAGCAAGACCTGAAACATCCTCAACATCGCCTACATCCTCAGAATCAGGACGTACATCAATGCCCTGCACAATATTCCAGTCGCCCTTTGACACAAGAACATGCTGCATCATGTAAGCCCACAAAGGGTAATTGTCCCCATCCAATCTATCCTCAGCAGCAGCAAACATCTTGAACACATCTATGTTGTTGTCAGCCATGAAAAATGCATGTACTTGATGTGAAAACCGCCTGAAAGGAGGAGAAACTGAGTGAGACCAGCACATGCTATATAGGACAACCCGTAGCAGGCTGTATGGGACCTATTATGCAGTAATTAGTGCTGATAGAAATTTTGCACAAAATGACAAAATTGCATGTGCAGACCTGGCTGTAGTGGAAACGGAGGTCGAAATGAGTCCAAATCAGAAATTTGAGTAGATTAAGCTCTACGAGCTTATCCGAAATTTTTGTCGACCTACGAACGCTCGCCAAAGCTCACATAAATTGAAGAAAGTGAGAAGGCATGTATTGGAGCTGCGGGCGACTAAGCCGAGAGGACGCAACCTGCTCTGATACCAGGTGTTGGAATTAGGGTTGCAGAAAAACACACACAACTTGGAGAAGATGAAGGAAGCTCAAGGCTCACAACTGAGAGTGTATTACTTAGTGTGCAATAAAAAGATGGCTCATTTGGACACATATTTTGACATTTAAAGAGAATTTTGCATATACAAGAAGGTAAAGGTGAATAAGTGCTCATTTTGAGCAATTTTGACATCCAAAGTTTACTGTGATCACATATTCTTGCTGTATGCATGAAGGAGTACCTTGGATAGAAATATTAATGAACTCTAAGCTAGTAGAGATCATACGCATATAATGTCTCATAGGCTAGATCTGGGTCAAAACAGACAATTGAGAGTACCTCAGTGTCTTAGAGTATAAAAGAAGTTCCTAGCCAAAAACTTTCATAGAATTTGGAGCTCATTTGGGCTTGCAAAGAGCAAAAGACAGAAAATTGCAGATTCACGCTTGTATTGGTCTTAACTTGCTCAAAAAATGTCCAAATTAAATTTTGAAACTTGCTGAGAGTTTCTTGAGTGATAAGGAATTAGTGGAACAAAAGTCACCTCATTGTGCCACAAAAGACTTTATTCGCGTATAATGTCTGAAGTGTCAAAATAAAGGTAAAAATCACAAACTGAAACTCGCAATGGGTAGAGGACGTCAAGGAGAGCTCACATACCAAATTTTGTCAAAATTTGAGCACATAGACTTTATACGCGTATAATGTCTCAAGGCCATATCTGAAAGTCAAAATTTTAAATTTTGACCACATAGGGGGTTGGAAAATGATGTATTAAGCCTGTTTGCAAAATTTCATGTCATTCTAAGCCAAAAGACTTTATACGCGTTGATGGGGGCTTTTCACAAGCCAAGCTCCCATACCCCTCTTCTCTCGTCCCCACCCCATGAAAACCTCCTCTTAGGGAGGGAGTGATAAAAGGCATTGGAAAAGTAAGAAAAAAAATAAAGTATGATTATGTAAATATATGAGAAAGGTAAAATTGGCCACCTCATGCCTGCGGGGTAGCCCATCCCCACCTTGCCTCCTTTTTCTTCACTGTTGCCCCGCCGTGTGTCCCTTTTCCTCTCCTCCACTCGAAAGGTCAACCCCCTCTCTCTTCCCCTTGTCCTTTCTCCTTTCTCTCTCCCCTCAAGCTACCCCACCTCTCACCAATAATGCATTATAACTCACCAATAATGCACCCTAACTCACATGCAACTTATGCTATCTTCCAAAACAGTATATCCCACCCCCCTTTTCTCTCTCCTACACTCTCCCATGATCCAAATACCCCCCTCTCTCTCTAAAATTCGAAATCTCTCTTGTCTTGTAGCCAAATGGCCTCCCCCACACTCACACACACTCAGTTTCACTGAAAAAGGTGCCCACAGACCCATCCCCACCCAGTGGTTACCTGATTTTCTTGTGTTCACACACATCTGCACACAGATTCACCTCTTAACACACTCCCCTCTCTCCCCTCTTGTAATTACTTTATTCTCCATGTCACCTCTCACTTTTTTTCATCAACCCATCTCTCTCTCTTAGTCTCTCTCTCATGAGACTGCTGTTTTGGCACATATACACACAGCCAGACAAGTGGGACCCACAGTCACATGGCCTATGTAGATAATGATTTCTTCATTTCTAAATTCTAGAATTCCTCCCCCCTCCTCCCCTATATAAAGAGGGGTCACCATCACACTACGACACACACACAACATCACCAAAGAACACACTATGCACAGTGTGTGACTAGTGCACACACACACACACACCCCCACACCATCACCATCACCGCAATCACCATGCTCGTCTTGAGCATGACCTCTACACCCTTGGGCTATGGAAGATGAAGGGAAACTAAATGAAGGATGATGGCCATAACCCTCGTGCGAGTCTTCGCCATCAACTCCCACCTATCCGCCATGTGCTCTACCACGCTCTCCCTTCTCATTCCCCTACCCTATGCTCCCCATTTTATCGCCTTATTCTCTAAATAAAGCTTGAGGTTTTGTGAGTATGTTTTCTTGCAATGTTTTTCCCTTGTGAGGTGTGCGGAATCGCCACCTAGTCTTGTGTTTGGAGGGAGCTTGTGTATGTGTGAAGGGTGTGCGGATTTGCCATCCTTTTGTGGTGCCTAAGTACTAAGCCGCTATACCCCCTCCCTCACCCTCTCTCTCTCTCACTTGATCTCATTCCCTTTCCTCTTCATCATTACTCCCAAGCATCCATCTCTCTTGGATGAAAACTTTGTTATGGTGGTGTTTTGTTTGCGTCCTAGCCGCTAAAGCTAGGTGGTGCCCCCTGTTCGCTTTACCGTGACAGGCTCGAGGCGCGCCATTCGGTCCCCGGTGTTTTAGAGGCCGTCAGGGTTCGGGGTTTGCTTTGCTCCCGTCAGCGTGTAATGTCTCAAATGCCAAAGTAGAGGTCAAAAGTTACATCTGAGCTCACAGAAGTGTTTGCCAGCATAAAGTAATCCTAGTGACCAAGTTTCAACAAATTTGGGTCACATTTGGTCAAGATACAAGAAAAAATCCTTGATCGTGAAACTGTTTTGAGTGCCGTTTCAAGTGTAGTTCTGCTTGGGTGTAAAGTAATTAAAATCCCACATGCAATAACTCTGTAACAAAGAGAGTATAGGAAGGAGGCGAAGACGGCTGTTGATGGTTAAAAGGGTCGATTGGCTAAGTATGCCATGCGCACCCTCGATGGTGCACGCCGTATGGAAATCTAGACATACGGCCAACACAATTTTAGAAATCCATAAGAGGGTTGACTCGCTTAGCCGACGCTACTTCAATCATTGCTCAACAGCGTTTACCTATGTTGATTTTGAAAAGGTCTTTGATTTTGATGAGACTTTTGCTCCCACTTTTTGTATGACTATCATTTGTAGCATCTGATGCATTCGTGTAGCTGTAATACGAACACTCCTTTTAGGGAGACATCATTTAATATGTGGCACAGGGTCTACATCATGAATTTTGGTAGTACTAGGACCTCTATTTTTTGCACCTTTGGAAAAATTTCTTTCTTGTTATTCCAGTTTCTAAATTATCATAGATTTGATTAAGTCAATAGTAATTATAATTGGTTTAAAATGCTTGTAATTTTATTGAATTTGGTGAATTGGTCAATAATACATCTTTGATATATAGACAATGCTATCATCAATATAACTATTGACTAGGTAATAACAAGAGTGTCAGTTGGTTTTTTATCTCGTGGCAAACATTCAAATAGTAGTTTGGATTTTAAAGGTGGAACTCAGCCTGCATCATACCGACAAAGGCGATCATAGCTTGCATTGAGGCACTAAATGATATCCAGCAAAGATGCTACCCCTTTCCAAAAATCTTCAAGGGAGAACAAGGGCTCCCATGGGATTCACAAAAAATCTACATCCAAGAATTTAATGATGGGTTTCAACTCGTGTGCAATTTTTGCTAGCTCATTTAATGTAACCTTTGAGGAGGCCTCTTGCATTGGCTTCTTAAAATAGCAACCAAGATCTTCTCTCTGCTCAATAAGGACCTCCAAACTTGATAAATTTCCTTCTAATTGTAGGAACAAGAGATACCCTTGAAAGCAGTGGTATGGGACATGGAGGCATTGGAATGCATGAAGAGAACAAAGTCAACCCTCGAACACATCTCAAAGCAAACAAATGTGCCAAGCAAACGCCTATGCCAATGAGATGTTTGCAAAGTGGTGGGGAATGTGAGCAAGAATTGGTGCTAATAGTGGCTACAAAGATAGATTTTTAAGTTCACTAGTATAGCCGGCGGCTTCGCCCCCCCCCCCCCCCCCCCCCCCCCCCCCCCCCCTCTCTCTCTCTCTCTCTCTCTCTCTCTCTCTCTCTCTCTCTCTCTCTCTCTCTCTGTGCGTCACTGTGCTCCCGGATGCTGCAGGCCACATCCGCCGGTTGAAGAAGGATCTGACGCGTGGCAGGAGGGGGAACCAGAATTCCCCCCCCCTTTATCTATTAGTATAGATACTTGAACTCAAATTTGTTTATAGTATGGGATTCACATCGAATGTATGTATTTATGATCAAATGAGGTCAAATCAAAATTTATTGTGTCTATAGTACGTGGTGCTACTACTTTTGAGTACGTAGTCTAATCTTCTATGTGTATAGTTCATTCTAGAGCTCTAATTTGTGAGTCTAGATTAAGGTATCGTGGTGTATCTTTAAAAGCTACATGTTATGTCTTCATTGATTGATTGTTGTGATGTGTGGCGAGTCTTCTTGTGAATGTTAGGTACAAAAATGGCTAAGTTCTCATATGAGAGTGCTATCATAGGAACAACTTGGACTCTTGCTGTTGGTATCACTCGGTCATTTGAGATTAATGTCCTTAGCCTTTTTCAGTCACTGCAAAATCAAACAACATTGGCACAGTAATTGCATTCTCATAAGCAATTAAAAAGCATATGCAGTTGTAGGCAAGCAATGTGATTGGTAACAGAATTTTAAACCATTTGTCAATAAAGATTAAATTGCAATATAATCAAATGCATAACAGATGTAAAGGTAAAAATTAAACAAGTTTGGTGTCGCTAATTTAACGGCCGAAAGGCACTAGAGATCGACTATTAATACCATGGGTAAGCTTCTTAATTTTCTCTGGTGAATTAAGTTGTTTAATCGCGAGAGCCAAGTATTTCATGTTCGAGGGTTGACTAGAGGCTATACCTAGAAGACCTTGTAGTTAAGCTACGATAAAAGGAATTTCTCATGAAATCATCGCCTGACTGATTACCTTTTCTTTGACTCCCCAAAAGTTTTTTCACATTGATCCAATTTTGATGCGTGTGCTTATTTTGTATGCCTTGGGTTTTTTGCTTTTCAAGGAAAAGCGCCCACACTGGGAACCTCTAGGGCTCTAGTACCATAGACGATACATGTGAGTGAAGTACCAAATCAAAGCTGAGATTTCTCTTTCCGCTTTAGATTTTGCATTGTGGCACTTTGATTTTTTGTTTGTTCGTTTTCAACATTTTAATTTTGTAACTTTGGGGGGTCATATAACACTGTTACACCTCCCCAAGCTCATCACACTAGTAAACTCCCTTTATAATACCTAAGCTAAAGGTCAATAGGGTCAAGCCCACTAGAAAGCCCTAGTACATTTCACACAATGCTGCCTAAATCGGATTAAGAACCTAAGTAGCCATTGATTATTAGGAAGGCATTCCCCATGGTATTAAGAGAAGATCTGTAACACCTAACTTGGTCAAACTATCTTAGTCGGACTGCTTGATCTTTAAACCTAGACAAGTGATTATGACAAAAAATTACATTGAATTTAATGTTTGGTACTAAACAAAGGCACTAAATATTATGCTACCAATTACAATCAAAGCAGACAAACATAGATAAAAAAAGATAAGGGGCAATGCTAATGGACAAGAAACACATGTTTGTGTTTATGGTCACGCTTGATTTGAAGAGTGAGTCGAGATAAAGATTCCGTGAAGGTCCAAATCCTAACAACAGCAACACGCTCCTGTACACACTAGGAAACACAAGGAATACCTCTAGGAGGCACATCAGTGGGAAAAGGTACCAACACTTATTGAACACAAAAAAAAAACATAAGGAACCCTAACCTAATTATTTTCACTCCCCCTAGAGAGTTAAGGGAATAGGATATTGTAGAGATTGAGGGAAAACCCTAAGGCTAAACCCCTATCCTCGTCGTCTAGATAAACAAAGTCATCATCCATGAGACCATATGTGCCATCCATGTAGTCATGTAAATCTTCTTCTTCATCATAGGTACCCATGTTTACTAAGAAGGTTAGTAGACGCGTATAGTCATCTTGGTCAAAAGGGTAGGCTTGTGCAATGGGAGATACACTCTCTACTAAGTATGGATCAGTCGTGAACAAGAGAAGTATCGGCCATTCTAACTCCTCAAAATTCCTCTCACATGCTAGCGTACCTACCAAATCCCATTCACATGCAAGCACCGGGAAGACCATGTGGAACATTTGTGAAAAGTAACGAGGGTACCTCTCACCCAAGGTAGGAGTGGACGACTCTAGCGTACTAGCCATATCTGTACACGCAAATAGATGATGATTAGAGTGCAAATATTACAAGGGTCGTGTTCTTGTGCATAATGTGTTTTTATGATTTTGTGTTATGGCTCTTGCTCTTTTACTTTTTTATCTTGTTTTTGTGAGTATAAGGCTTTATATATACATTCCCTAAGATTGGAGATTGAGAGGTCAGGGAGGAAGGTTGAGGGGGAAGCAAGTGAATGATAGATGTCAGCAAACACTCCCCCCTTCCTTGGGTAGATCATACCTTTTGAAATGATGTCGTCACCTTTTGAAACCAATTGTTCCAAGTTGTTATGGGTGAAGGCTTTAACCAATAGTTTTCTACCTCCCTATGCATTTCATCTAGTTGCAAGGGTGGTAAGGTACTCTCCCATGATTTTGTTTGCAACATTGTTTTAGGCGGTGAACTTACAACGGGAGGTGCAAACTCTTTCTTGCTTGTATGGATATGTACAATGGTAGGTGGAGGTTGTGTTGAAGCTTCTATTTCTGTATAGGAACTACATGAAGAGAAAGAAGCTTCATTTGATTTCATTGTTCCTGAGCTAGGGGGAGAAAATCGTTTTTTCTTCGGTACCCAAACTAGCTCTAGAGCGGGTGTGTAACATTCCGTGATTTTTTCCTTTCCGCGATCTTCAATTCCTTTTGGAGCCACATGATTGAGCTCACATGGGCCCGGTGACAAGTAAGAGCACAATTTACGTTTTGGCACCCAGATTTGATCATTTCCTTCATAGTTTCCTTGGGCTTCCAATAGTTTTTTACGAATCCAACGCAACATTTCTTTACATTTCTTGGGGCGAATGGGACATCTCTTACCAAGCTCTTGTCTTTTAGCACTGGCTATGGTCGCTAAAGAAGCTTTAGGGACCCACTTGTATGTTTTCTTTGTTATATGGGGATGGGTCTTGTATGTCTCAAGCTTTATTTTAGCTACACTAGTTGAATCTCTAGAGAGTTGGGCTATGGGGACATATGTGTTTGTAGGTCGCCGCGACGGACGTCCATAGCATAGCTCTCAAGCATCATCATACAATTACCGATACAGGGGAAGCCACTCGGATGAGGCATGGAAAATCATTAGGATGTCAACCCTAATGAAGTGACTCGAAGAGATGCAACTACTACTCTACAACCACATCAAACGCACTAAAGCCAAGTAATCTGCCTATGTCCTTCTACATAGCTCTACAGTCATCACGCCCGTTTACCATGCAAATCATATCGGAATCGTACAAAACTTGAAGAAAAGCTACAGGGGACTATCAAGAACATATCCTATCACTGTCACAGCATTCTGGAGAGGTACAAAGATCGCGATCGTTCGTCCCAAAGTCAGCAAAAACAGCAAACAAATGATCCTAATGGGTCGTTTTAGGCTCCCTAAAGCCCCTCCTAGGGTCAACACAACATAAAACGCGCATATAGACACTCAAAACAACAATGTAAGGCCTCAAACTCGTAGTTGAAAGCCTACACCGAATCTTGAATGATTACACTTGAATGGAAGAGCAAGGTAAGAGGAACACAATGCAATGAACAAATTTGAATTTGGATTATCGTAGCCTCAATGGTGAAGATTACAAGTTGGAGCAGGAAGGAGCTCTCAAATGTACACTGTCTTCTCAATTTTCCATCAAAAAGATCATGTTCAAACTTACAAAAAATGACCTTTATAGTTTAGGTCTTTACAAATGGCTTGTCCGGCCAAAAGCTCCTAAACTTCTAACTGGCTCTCTAATATACAATTGCTCCCAGAAGAATAATCATAAATCCTTTGACAAGTTCTCGGCTTAGAAATGCTTCCTTACAAATGAATTTTACAATGGTTTCTCATAAAAATATGATCCTTCTCTAGAAAGGGCCGCTTGTCGCTTCATCCGCCAAACACTCCACCCTTCCTTATCTTTGCACGCCCTCGTGCATGTTCAGTCTTTGGCCGTTGATGTGGCTCCAATGAAGCAATTGTTGCTGAAAAGATTCTTGTTCGAAGGACAGATTCCAGGGCTTCTTGATGCTGTCTGAATGGATTTTGAGTCAACGTGTGTTGGTATGCTACGTACCATGCCTTTAGGTCCTTCGCCATAGGATGGAAAATCCGTGAGTCAATTTAGAGGAATCCTATGACGAAGGCCTCTTTGAATGTCTGCAAGTAGTGTGAGGGCAGGTACATTAGCCTGGAGTACATTGCCATCAAAATGTGTCGTGGTGGTGAATCCTGGAGATTCCAGCAGATCCCTCTATGTCCTTCCAAGAACAGATTCCACGAATGATCGTCGCCTTCAGTGTCTCTAAACACCTGGATGCAGGTGACGATCATCCGGGCTATCTTTACTAGCATTTGACACGCATCGGTGACATCCCGTAGCAAGGTGACTGTTGAATTCAGTGTGTTGATCATGTAGGCTATTGTAGGGGGCTGCTGAGCTGTGAAGACCGGGTAATTCAGTTTTTGCGGCCTCAAGCCTTTTCATGTGGCGAAATCCTTCCATGTGCGTCTTCTAGGGACTGGGCAGAAACTAGGATCTATTTGTATATGCTGAGGAGCGTTGTGGTAGTTAGTTAGATCCTGTGGCCATTTGTCCAACCACTTCTGCCTCCACTTTGGGTGGTCGTCGACAAGCATCTGGGCTTCTTTCGCTGTTAGTGCAATGCCTTCGTAACCCCCATCCTTGTTTCGTGGCAGGGCTGGCTGCATCTTTTCCTTCCACAGAATTGCTTCATGGCATAGCAGAGGAAATGGGAGGTACTCATGGCCAAACCCTTCCACCTGCTCTTCTGGCTGTAAGTAGGCCAGGGCCGCTGACTCCATTATCTTCTTTTCATAGAGCATGTACTCCTTTGTTGGCCCCTCTGGCATGTCCTTAATGCTCTCATTGAGCTCATCTCTAATATCCAGATCTGGCTCAGCAAATTCATGCTCCTGTTGCCCTTGGTGTGATGTTTCAGGCAAATCAGACACTTCTTGTCCGGGCAGCAGTTGCGGTTGACTCTGGGCTTTGTATTGTGATTTGTTGTTGAAAAATCAAATCTTCTTTTTCCTTTAGCAGCGTGTCACCAATCTGCTTCTGAGTCTGTAATTCGGCGCTTGCTTGAGCTAGTTGCTGCTCCAGTTCTTTTAGCTTTCGCTCATTTGCCACCATCTGGGCCACCGTTCCTGATACGAGCAGCTGTCTTTGAAGCTTTTCTTGCTCTAGCTCCGATTTCAGTGCCTCTATAGTGTTCACTGCTGTGGCATTGTCAGATGTGGAGACCAATGCTCCAACAAGTTCCTGATTTGCCATCAAGGTTGTCAGAGTGCTTTTGACAGTGTTGTATGAAATGTTAAGTCTCTGAAATCTTACACTCTCGTAAGCAAGCTGCTCCGTTTCTTTCTGTACTCTTGCCGTCAACTCTTGGCATTCCTTTTCTTTGGTGGTCAAATCTGTCCTGACGTCCACCAAATCTTTGATTAGAGACTGAGCCTACTGTCGCTCAAGGTCTCTTTCCTCCGTTGTGACTTCTAGTCGCGCCCTCAGGCTCTCTAACTCCTCTTGCCCAGATGCTTGCTTTTGTTGGGCCTCCTGTACCTGCCTTTCCTTTTCACTCAACACCACGTGTTGGCACTGGAATTGTCTTTCTAATTCCTTTAAAGTTTGCTTGTAATCAAAATCAGCAACTGCCTGGCAGGCTTCGTGGTATCCGATTGCTTTTGTAGGAGGTATAAACTCCTTTTGCGAGGTTGAAGGAGGAGGAGGTGGCTGTTTTTTGTTCGATGGAGAAGGGGGAGGAGGAGGAGATTTGGGCGAGGGAGGAGGTGGTGATTTGGGCAAGGGAGGAGGCGATGATTTAGGTGAGGGAGGAGGTGGGCTTGCTTCTTCTCGTACATGCCTCTTTTTGGAAGCATCTTCCCCTCGTTGCGAAGCAGATGCTTCTACTTTTCTTTTCTTTAAAATCTTGATGATTCTTTGGCGGGTCAGATCCGCCACCCGTCGCGCTTCCACATTCCTCTCTCTTTGGATATTCTTTAGCTGCTCTGCTTGGTTTGTTTCATCAGCTGCATCTTTCTCCTTCGTTCCTTCAGTGGACTGCGAAGAAATGTCCACTTCTGCAGCCTTTTGCTCTGCTTCTAACCTTTGCTTCTCAGCCCATATGCGAGCTGCATTTTCTATTCTTTCTTGCCTTTCCTTCTCGAATCTTCTTTTTTGTGTTTGTTGTGTTGCAGCCGCTCTAGCCTGTCTGTCAGCCCGTAACTTGGTTCTTCTTTCCTCGACTCTTTGTTGAGCTTCTGCATATGCTTTTTGAAGGTCCGACTGCGGTATTGCACTTCTCTCCCTCCTTTTTCTCTCGAGCGGCTTTGTGGAGTCTTCCTCCTCGCTTTCTTCAAATTCCGATGGCCCTTTGTCTTTCGACTCTTGAGATTTTCCTTCTTCATCTATCTCCGTTTTTTCTTCATCACTCGAGCTTTTGTTGGAGGCCTTTGCTGAGCGCGGTGATGTCGCGCCAGGGGTCGTCCTTACTGAATGAGCAACCAGCTTTGCTTTCTGAATCAGGGCCGTTTGAGAACTGGCAGCTGGCAAATCTTCAATCATTCCCAAAGCTTGGTATGCTATTCTGGTTAGCATCGGCCCTGCGTTCATGTAGCTTTTGTTTTTTGCCGAGCTTTTCAAATTTGCTTTGACCAAGTTTTCCAAAATGTAAGAATCGTAGTCGTAGTGAATGGTTCTATTTTGCTAGAGCCATGACCACGGCAATGTGCAGGATTGGCTCGGTGTAGCGAGGAGGCTTTTGTACTCTAAAAGGTTGAGAGATCAATCTCATCGGCAATTTCAGCTCTCTGTATATCATGTCACTGTATTTGTATTTGTTTCCTTTTGCTTTGACGAATGCCTTCTCATTATCCAGTGACTTTGTCTTCGCCAGCAAATCGTGTTGCCCTGGGAGGAAATGCAAAGCTTCGTTGATGATTTCTTTCGTGATCTTTACTTTCACCTTCAATCCATCCTTGTCCATGAGCATTGCCTGCCCATCATATTGTATCAAGCTCATGAGCTCATGGGCCCTCATGTAATCTGTTCCCCATGGCTGTAATCTGAAAAATTGCTCCAAATGCACAGCTCGCACTGCCTCTATTACCTCCGGCCTTTGGGGGAGGTTCCATATCTCTCGTGGCATGATAGTGGTCTTTACCATGTCACCATCAGCATCCTTAAACTTCGAGATGAATATGTGGGCAGGGATCTGAGCTAGTATTTCATCCGAGATGTGAGCCTTTTCATTTGTAGCGAGCTCCTCCACTTCATATGGTGCTGTTGTCCACTGCCTTTCTTTCTTTTGGCGAGGCATTCTATGTCAGGAGAATCACAAGCTGTCAGGATTTTTTTTTTCACCATTAATCGCATTTAGACTTTTAGTCAAAAAGAGTTCAAAAGTTAAAATTGATCATAACTTGAAAAAATTTCATCCATTCTTGTCCATATTTCACCAGTGGGACTAGGAAGACTAGAGCTATTAAAATCTGAGCCAATTCTGGACCTGAGGTACACCGATCGCAATCGTAGTACAGAGGCCAAAATTAGATTTGATCACATGAGTGGGTTGCTGATAGTTGGAGGGTCATTTTGGTCCACTCTGTGTTTCATTTGAACCACTTTTGAGTTTATAGGTCCCAATTTTGGGTTACAAGGGAGTTTTGGACTAGACTTTGT
Organism: Adiantum capillus-veneris; assembly: GCF_014529385.1. Classification (NCBI taxonomy): domain Eukaryota; kingdom Viridiplantae; phylum Streptophyta; class Polypodiopsida; order Polypodiales; family Pteridaceae; genus Adiantum; species Adiantum capillus-veneris. The sequence goes on along the minus strand of NC_140949.1, from coordinate 146,409,628 downwards.
CTTTTCATGAGTTTTTGATGTCCAAATGGCTTGAAACTTGGTTGGTGACTTGAACAAGATGTATACAAGGGATCTGTTAGGTTTTGGTCAAAATCTGATGCTGAGGTACACCGATCGCGATTGTAGTACCTGAGCTTTTTTTGGTGAAAACTAGATGGTCATGGACCCCTATGCCTGCCTAGTCCACTGATGATTTATTTCCAAGCTTGGACTTAAAATGAACAAATTAGAGCAATTTTCCACTGTTTGACCTTATTTTATTAAGTCTAACCATATTGGGTTTTCCTGATGAAATTTGGTTGGAGCCTGGAGTTAGTTGAAGTTAGTTTTAGAGCTTCCACTGCTTCCATGATATGCTGCTACTAGCAGCCTACTCCACTGTCTGATTTTGACTTGATCAGGCACTTTATACCCCGTCTTGGGAGATTTTCCAGACTTGTGCATTTTTCAGGCATTCCTTGGATACCCATGTGATATTTGAGCATCTTTAAGTCACCTTTTGGTCTTTGGCATTGGTTTGGCCCCAATTCTCCCTTTGTGTGGTCATTCGAAACTGAAATGATTTTATCTGTACTTGTAGGAGATTCTGAGATCCATTCGAGGTTTTCTACAACTGTTCTGACTCTTAGTCGGACAGGTATGCCCTTCAAACTATCCATCATTATTTTTAACCAGATTTTGGTAGTTGTAGGTTAAATTTTCCCGTTTTGGTTGTGTTTGACAAATTAGGCCCATTCCATGAGTAAAATTTGTGCATTTTCCTTGAAATTCAAGAGAGTGTACTTTTAATTGAGTTCCAAGCCTGGGCCAAATCAAAAGTTGCAAAACCTGCATCTGGGGGCACCGATCGTGATCGTACCATAGAGGCCAAAATTAATTTTAACACCTGTAGATTGTAGGCGAGGCTGAGGGGAGGTTTTTTGCATATTCTATCCCAAATTTTGTCAGTGAGGTACACGGATCGCGATCGGTGTACCACCACCAAACTGTGATTTGATCATATGGCTTTGTTCCTGACCTTGTGGGGAGCACATTGATGTGTTCTGTGCCTGGAAAAAGTTTTGTTTGGATGCCTCTAAGGGCCCTTGACCTATTTGACCCGATCCGACTTTGATTTGATCCCTTCGCCCGTTTGTGCAATGATTCGCGCTTGAATGCGTAATAGACTTGATCTTTACTTGATAAGAAACATACCTGTGAAATCTGGTATGAAATGCTGGCTCCGACCGTCCGTACGAGGTAGAAATGTGGCCGCTCGCTCTAGGTCAAGAGGCTCTCTTCTGCTCTCTCAAAATGTGAAAATGAACAATGAGCTAGAATTTGGCCTACCTAACCTATATCTTCCCGAGATTTTCGTGACATAGGGCTGATTTTCCTCACCTTTGATCCCAATATAATCTGCATACCACCTGTGGGTAGAACCGCTTGTCATTCCGCCGTCGTATGACCATTTGATGCGATTTTGGTGAAATGTAGTCATGATCATTAAGGCTGAAATTTGACATCTTCAGATTAGCTTCATATCTTCCATGCTTGATTACCTTATCATGATACTTTGGAGTTTGCTTCCAGAACTTGATTCCGATACTTATGAGCGATATTTTTTAATTTTTGATGTTTTATTAACGAAAATCAAACAAAATAAATTGAAAATACTTATTAACTAGCCAAAATTATTATACTCACCCCTAAGCATATATTTTCTCTAGAAGCATCCTAATGCTCCGGATTTTGTCATTACAACTCATTATTATGCTAGCCGGATGATACAAAATGCTAAAAATGCCAGGTTTTGATCGAATATGTTCGAAATTGAACTCTAAATAATGAAAAAACACACACATTATGTACATATATACATGTTGGACCCCTTAATGGCCCTGACTGCTGCTAGATTCATCAATTACTCCCCCCTTCCTTGTCTGAGTCGTCCCGGACGAAGGTTGGGTGCATGTGCATGGGTTTTGGAATCTGTGTCTATGCATGGCCGTGTAATGTGGCCCTATTCTGATGTTTGAGACAATGCGTTGGGTAACAAGGTGTTATACAAGATGCGGGGACTGAATGTAGTTTTCAATGGCTTTTGATGGTGAGGGTAGCTGTGTATGGAACAGAAGAGCTTGCAGTCGAATTGCTCTTTCCCTGATTGTGGGTGTTGTGATGGCAACTATTTTTGGAACCCATTTGTATGCGGTTTGTTGCATCTTTAGAGATTCGACTTTAGTTTTCATAGGTTTCCAGTGCCATTTAGGTTCAGGATTCTTGTTTTGAGTTTTGAGTTTCCTTTCGAGCTCAGTCGCGCCGAATCTTTAGTTTTCTCCAGTTTTGGTTGCCATTTCCACTCTTGAGTAACTCCTGAAGGTCTTTGAGATGGTTCTGCTTCCGTCTGGAGTTTAGGTAGCCATATCTTGCTCGGTTTGTTGGGCATCAATCTTTTCTTTATCCATACTCTCCGAATAACCTTTTGTGGTGTTTTTGGCTGATAAGCCGGTTGCTTTTTTTCGATGGGGATACTCGGCCACGAGTGATCTGTTTTGGCGAATGGAGTCATGTACGTATTAGAGTCGTGTGTGTACATTAACGCATGTACTGACCATTCATTGAGTGACTTCATTGTACGTTCTCATCCATGGAACTCCCAGGCATAGTGATTCTCTGATTTCTCCGTCTTTCATGACGAAAAATTGATGAGGACAACTATTTCCATCAATATTGATTGGTAAGTTTACTATCCCCAATGTTGGCATTGTTGCTTCGTTTGAGGCTTGTAAATCACGTGTGGATTGCACGAGGGGTTCATCTGTAAGCATCCTGTAAGTGGAGAAGTTGACCACATTGACTCTTGCTCCTGTGTCAATCAATGCTCGTTGATATCTGCCATGCGGAAGTCTGACATTGATGCGAACATCGATTCCTGTTTCCCATGTTTGAATTATAGAAAAAGGAATTTGAGACGTATCTATTGGTTGAGGAAGTCTTTGTTGTTGTAAGTTTTGTTTTTGTTTTAAAATCCTGACTTTGGCCTCCTTCTGCGCTTGAGCTTTTGTCTCATTTGCTTTGTTCTTGCGCTCCTTCGCAGCATGTATTTTGGCAAGCACCTATGAGGTCAGTGATAGGTTGTATTTCTTTAGTCTGCAACCACTAATCTAGTTAGGAATTTCCTCCCCCTCTAATGTCGCAAGTTTAATGGCACCGCTAGATGATATGTCATGAATCACATAGGGTCCATTGCCTCGCTTTTTGAGGTTCCGGGAATATTGTTTCAGGGTATACATTAAGACGTAATCCCCAGTAGCAAATTCCTTGCTGATAACATGTTGATCAAAGAATGATTTCATGTTTCGTTTTTGCGCGTAGATTGATGCAACGGCTCTCAATCTAGTTTCATCCAGTTTTTCCATGACATCTACTTGATTGGATAATTCATGGCCCGTCCATTCTAATTGTTTAGCGACCCGAAGCGTGGGGATAAGAAATTCAAGTGGCAAAATCGCTTGAATTCCATAAACCATGTTGAACGGAGTCGTTCTGATTGATGTTTTGTAAGCTACTCTATATGCCCATAAAGATGAATGTAGCTTTTGATCCTAGTCAGCTCTCGATTCGCCAACAATTTTGGTGAGAATTGTCACCAAAATCTTATTCGTAATTTTTGCGTGGTTGTTAGCTTGTGGGTGATAGGGAGATGACTTCTTGTGAATTACCATGAATTCATCCAATAGGAATTCGATCACTTCATTGATGAAGTGAGTTCCTATATCGCTCACTAGCTCTATTGGTAAGCCATATCTGGTGAAAATATTCTCATACAAAAACTGTGCTGTCGTTTTTGCATCATTTCTGGTTGTTGCTTTAGCTTCCACCCATTTTGTTAGATAATCTGTTGCCACAATAATGTATTGAGAGTGCGTTTTATATCCCAAAGGCGCTATAGGTCCTACAAAATCTATTCCCCATTTCGCAAACGCTCTGCCCCCATCATTGGCCTCAAGGGCATATCATCTCGTACTCTAGGAATTTTTGTTTTTTGGCAATCGTCACATCGTTTCACAAACTCTTCAGCGTCCATGAATAATGTAGGCCACCATATGCCTGCAATAAGAAATGCTTTGGCTACTTTGTCAGCTGAGAAATGTCCACCAGCTTGTCCGCCGTGTGCTTGCTCTAAGATAGAAATGTATTCCTCTTCAGCCGCGCACATTCTCAATTGATTGTCTTTTCCCCTCTTGTAAAGATTGTCCTCAATCAGTACATAGTTTTCTGCCTCTTTCGTGATCGTTTTGATATGTGATCTACTCGTCCCTTCAGGCAGTATCCTGATGGTGAGGTATTCAACAATGTAGTTACTCCATCGGGGTGCTACAAATAATCTGAATAGAGTCGCGTGCTCTATTGGCTTTTGAAGCATGCATCTAACGCATGATTTGATATGCATATGAATACTATGTTGAATTTTCGGCCAATACACACCTATTCTCATCAATCTTTGATACATCTATGCATGCCCATTGTGAATCCCCGTTGTTTGTACATGAGCTTGGTTTAGGTACAATTCCTGTTCACTAGATTCAACACAAAGCCTAGGATTTGATCCGATCCCTGTTTGTATAACCTGCCCGCTAACATTACTAATGATCTAGATGCTGCAATGGTAGATGGTTGTCTTGTCACATTCAATGACCCGATAGTCAGCAAAGGAATTACATCCTCGCTCCATCTTGGAACCATTTCTATGTTGAAAAGATATGCATCTGACAAATCATCATCAACCCCTACAGGGTTTGCTCCATGCATCATTCTAGATAAATGATCCGCTCTTTGGTGTGTAGTTCCTTTTTTTACTGCTACCGTGAAGTCAAACTCAAGCAGTATGATGAACCATCGAACAATCCTTCCCGTACTGCAAGGTTCGTTTACTAGGTACAATAGTGCTTGGTGATCAACGAAGAATACAAATTTATTGGAAAGTAAGTAGTGTCTAAACTTTTTCACCGCATAGACCATACCCAAACCCTCCCTCTCAGTTGTTGTGTAATTCTTCTCTGCATTGTTCAGTTGTCTCTACTGGAGTAACTTATTGGAAAATCCATGTACAATAGGTACAATAGTGCTTGGTGATCAACGAAGAATACAAATTTATTGGAAAGTAAGTAGTGTCTAAACTTTTTCACCGCATAGACCATACCCAAACCCTCCCTCTCAGTTGTTGTGTAATTCTTCTCTGCATTGTTCAGTTGTCTCTACTGGAGTAACTTATTGGAAAATCCATGTTGTTCTCTCCAGGTTGTGCAAGTATGCATCCTATTGCATACGTTGATGCATCTACGTGGATGTGGAATATCTTTTCCCAATCCGGAGCCTTCAAAATTGGAGCGAAAATTAACCTTTGCTTCAAAGTTTGAAAAGCTTTCTCGCACTCATCCGTCCACTCAAATTTAGTTATCAGCGCGTAAAGTGGTTTTGCAATTATAGCATATGAGTAGATAAATCTGCGATAATATCCACAATGGCCCATAAATGCCTGTACCTCCTTTACCTTTACTGGTCGTGGTAGATCAACAATGACACCGATCTTCTCCATGTCTATCGAAATACCGTTTTTGGACACTATATGTCCCAATATTTTTCCCTGTCTTACCATGAAGACACATTTCTTTGGATTCACGCAAATCCGATACAGTCTGCATTTTTCGAACACCTTGGTCAAGTGCTCTATGTGTTCCAATCTTACAAGAGAGTGAACGCACAAGTCATCCATGTAGATTTCTAAGAACTGTCTTAGATATTCTTTAAAAGCATGACCCATCAGCCTCTAAAATGTGGCTGGTGCATTTGTTAAGCCAAAAGCCATTACCCGGAATGCAAAAATACCCCATTCAGTTGTGAAAGCCATTTTGTGCTGATCCTCTGGCTTTATTGCGAGTTGGTTGTAACCCAAAAAGCCATCTAAGAAACTATAAGCCTCTTTTCGTGCCACTCTTTCTATTACATGATCAATAATGGGCAAGGGGATAGTTATCCCAAATTGTAGCAGCGTTTACTTTCTTGAGATTGACGCACACTCTTAACTTTACATTTTTCTTCGGGACCACCACAATTGGTGAAACCCAATCGCTGTGCTCAATTTCGTAAATAAACTCTGCCTCTTTAAGTTGATCTATCTCCTCCTTGATCTTTTTTGCAAACGTTTCATTGTAAGTATAGGGACGTTGTCTGCTGGGTTTGGCGTCATTCTTAAGGGGTATTGTGTGTTGACAGATACTTGGATCCACCCCCTTAAGATCTTTGTATGACCATGCAAACACATCTCTATATTGTTTAAGAGTAGCTACCAAAAGCCTTTCCTCTTCTTCAGTAAGATCCGTGGCAATATATGCAGGTTTTGGATCTTCTCCCGACTTCGCTATATCTATTCGTTTGGCTTTCTCAATTACGTCGTACGATGTTCCCGGTTCCTTCAATTCCCTCATTGGTTGTTGTACTATGAGTTTCCTATCTTGTATGGTATACTTCTTATAATGGGACGGTGCATCCATCTTGTCAAAATTCGTGTCCTCATTTGTTTCCAAGTCAGTCGTCCATATGTCTCTGGGGGTTCGCTTGAGCTTATTGTACTCCGTTTTCCTCTCTGTTTTGGTCATTCCAGACCCTGTTTTCCCCCCTTTATACGACTTAGTCGTTCTCTTTTCGTGTCTGTTCTTCTTGCTGTTTTTCCATGGTTTAGTTTTGATAAACCTGCCAGTGATCTCGTCTTTGACACAATCATCAGCTTTGACAAGCTTTAGATATCCCGTTCTGTCATTGACAAGAGGCATCGGATTATGCTTATTTGCCCTTGATTTTCTTGTTCTCTTGGATTTATACCGCTCTTGTCGGCTAGGTTTTTGGTTAGGAAACTCGTAAAACCTATCCTATCTCGACCCATATTTCCTATTTGTCTCTGATCCACTTGATCTTTCATCATCAGCCTCTATCATTTGGATTTCATCATCCAGTGATGGAAGGTCACCGCTTAGTGAATCCGTGAATTCCTCCTCGATTCGATTCCTATCGTTCACTACAGATATCTCATCAATTATTCTTTTACACTCGGTCTCACGTGGTGGTTCTTCTTGTTCCTCGCTCTCCGATCCTGACTCAAGGATGACGCTAGCCATTTGTGACATTACTAGGTTGTATCCTTCTTCGTCCACAAAATTTTGTAGGCGTGGATTCGTTAACACATACGTCCAAGGTTGACAATATTTGAGTCCACCCGAATGGCTCAAAAAAATGTTCAGGGAAAGGTTCTAGGAGATAAGCCTCGTCTTCTACGGATCTTTCCATTATGCATTCCTCTTTGATTATGTCTCCACAATCAGATGCTCCACACATCCAGGAATGCGCTTTCGTTTGCATCCATGCAGGTATTTCTTTTTCGTTTACAGTGGTTAAATTAAATTCTTGCACTGGTGTTTTTGCAACGTCTCTATAGCTGTGATCCTTCATGTTGATTTTCGTTATTAGCTCTTCGTGCCTTAGATAAATTTGGTCGTACCCCCAATCTTGTATCATTTTAAGTTGACGCATAAAAGGTCGTCCCAAAATAATGTCGAAGTTGTTCGTTTTCCTGAAATCCACCACAGCATAGGTGTGCTCATAGTTAATTCCACACGAAGTTACAACTATTTGGTCCAGGATTCCCAATGTTCTCTCTACATACCCATCTGCGAGTGGTAGTTTCATTCTCGTTATTCTGAGAGTTGGACGGCCCCATTTCTCCCATATTTGCTTTGTAGCAATCGCCACTCCCGCTCCACTGTCTAGGATGGTTATCGTTTTTATATCCTGATATTCAACAAGTAAGGTCGTATTACCCTCCTTGCCTTCACAATAATCTCCAACCTCGTTTATGGGCACTGGTTGGGCTTTGGGTTGACCCTCCCGTTTGTTTTCTTCTCCCGTAGGGTTTTTATGAAGAGGGATCTTTATTCCTTTGTGCTCCAAATGTTTCCCCATGTCTTCCCATAAGTGTGGTCTGACTCTCAAGAGTTCTGACAGTGTGATTGTGCATGTTATAGGTGTCAATAGCATCTCTTGAAGACTTTTTGAGTCAACCATATGTGGAATAGTTCTCATCTAGGATGGAACTAACCTTATCTCCGATTGTGCCTCATGTTCACCTATAAATGAAGGCAAGGTTTTCAAGGATTGAGCTTTGCTTTCCATCAAAACCTCCGTTCCCACATCCCCATACAGCGATTGTATATCGGTTGGATAAAATCCGTTATCCAGGTTAATCTCAGGAATTGGAGCAGACTATAACGTCGCGCTTCCGTTCTTTCTGTTTCTAATGGTTTTCCATAAGTGTTGTGGCCATTGTTCTTCAACCTCTGGAATTGGCATTATCATCATTGACTTAGCGTCATCAGTGGTGTTCGGCACCACTCGGTGATCCAGTGACAATATCGTTTCAGGCCTGGGTCTGTTTACTTGTTTTGGTTCATCGATTTTTAGTTTTTCTCACTCTTTGTGAATCAACACTTCTTGTTCTGGGGTTCTAACCACCTTAGGTTCCATCAACGCCTGGGCTGTTTCAATGAGGTGTTTATACATTTCCAAACGCTTCATTTCCACTTCTGGTTGAGGATAAGTTAACCATCTCTGCTCTAAGGTTTGGTTTGTTTTTAGCCTTGCTTCGTACGCTTGTAATAGAGCATCTAAAGGCTCTAGCACTTACTGATCCCCCTGAGGACGCTTTCCTCGGCTTGTTGTTACCCTCAGCAGTTTTACTCTCTCTCTCTCTTGTTTCAGTTGCTCCTTCGTTTCATGTAATTCGTTTTGCATGGAAATTTGGGTTTTCAACCTTCTTGTTTTCATCTTGTCTTGTTTCGCCTTCCAGGATTTTTGCTGGGTTCTCATGGATAAACTCTCATTTTCTGTGGGTATCGGCAACTCGACTTTTTCCTCCAAGGGCTTGTTTTTCTCTAAGTCCTTGGCTTGGGCTCTGGTTATCGCATTGATTTGGATCATGGGATCGGTTTCTGATCCACTACGTGCCTTGGTAACACCCCCACAATATTCATAGTTGCTTTTTCCTTGTTGTCCGGATTCTTTGGGCAATCTGGCAATATGTGATTCACACCACATCCGTCACAAAACCCAAAAATTTTCAGTCTTTCGACTTTGAAAGGGCAGTTACGCTCCCAATGATCCGTACTTCCACAATTATAGCACTGTCCAATTGGTGGTTGATTTTGAGGAGGTGGTCCCATAGGTTGTCCGTCCCTATTGGATATCCTCTTGGTTTGTAATTCTGGTTCGCAATGAACATTAGCGTTCTTTCGTCCACCAAATATTGATCTCTGGCAGGTTGTGCTACATACATTGGTGGTGCCATACCCTCGCTATTTCCCCACGGTTGATAGGCTTTGTCTGCGTACATTTGTGATTCAGGTTCTGTTGCATAAGGCTCATTCGGTTCCTCATAATAAGAAACTTGAAGTATACTATTTGTTCCTGGTGATGCTTCACAAGGTTGAGCATACCTAATCATGGCTCTATTTTCTTGTGGTAATGGAGGTTGTTGACCCAACACAGGTTGAGGTCTATTTGCTCCTGCTACCAGATTAATATTTGGTCCAACTTGATATCTTGGAGGAGGTGGCTGGGGTGGTCCTGCTGGAAGTCCATACGGTCTTTCCCTCACATAGTTTTTGTTATAAAAACACTCTTCCGTGCCATGATTTGTCCATTTTTGCTCTATGGCGCACCATTTCAGTACTCGTCCATTCGCAACTGATGCTTTTGTCTGTTGTGTGCACCACGGCATCGGGTGATCCCCCCCACATATGTCACACTTCCTTGTCTGAGACTGTCTCATCACCGGATTTGATCTCATATGTTGCTGCATTCTCTTCGTTACCTCTATCATTTGGTCAGTTGTCGGCATCAAGGATGCCTGAGCATCTTTCTTGGTAGAGGGTTCGCTTTTAATCGATGAAGAGCCACTGGTTACTGAATCGGTATCCTCTGACACTTCCCCATATGCTTTGCAGTTATTGACAAGATATAACGCTTCCCTTGTAACCTGTTGAAATGTGCTACAGGCCTTCAAGTGAAGGTCCTTTTTCAAGGTTTCATTCCTAAGTCCTTCAACGAAGCACAGACAATCTCTCGTCCTGCGGTAATTCCCTCCTCGGGCACCTCTCAATGTATTGCTTAAATCTCAAGGTTGCTTCCTTCACTTTTTCATTCTCCCTTTGTTTAAAAGCATATATCTGCGATACAGTATTATGCTTTATACCCCGTTTTGAGAATTCTTCCGCGAACTCGTGCAATACATGTTCAATATTTGGACAAGTTTCAGGGTTTAAAGGTTGAAACCATGTTAAGGCCGTCCCTTCCAAGGTCAGCCCGAATCCCTCGTATTCAGAATGAAAATCGGTGATCTGTTCTGCTCTTAAGACTTGCTTGAAGAGCGATACATGGGCATATGGATCCCCCGATCCGTTATACTTCTTCGGCATGCACTTCGCTACTTGGGATGGCCTAATCCGTCTATGGTTTTCGATCAGTCTCATTTCTCCTGTGTCTCAACTTAATCGTTCTCGGACATCATGGATGTCGTGGGTTGCTCTCGTTGGCTCCCCTGCCCAGAATCTACTACTAGGAGGCAAATGTGATGGGGTGGCTGCAAATGTCGGACCTACTGCCGTATGTGTAGAGATAGGAACCGCACTACCTCGATTCGTAGCCATTGATTCTCTGGAATGTAACGTCCCATGGGGCTTGGCATCGAATAATGAGGTCGACTGAAAGAATCAGCTACACGAGTCCTCTCTCCACCTATGGTCACTGGGTCTGGCACGACAATTGTAGATGCTGGTCTTAGTGGGCTTGGAGTGGCATAATATTGGTGAAGTGGTCCCCCAAAGTACGTATATCCTTCCAACTCTTTTTTATCGATTGCTGCGTATCGTCTTCCATACTTGTCGTATGCGGCAATTTCTGTTTCCGCTCCCTCTGTGTAGGTGAAGACATAAAGTCTTTTCCGCTCAGTCATCTTTCTAACGTAGGGTTCCTCGCATCTATAATAGAGATCTTGCTCTCCATTATTATACTTGTATAACCCCAAGTAGACGTTATTCGTGTTGACTCTCAACATTTCGTTTTCTCACCTTAACCTCGCATTAGATAAGCTCATTGTTGGTGCCTTTTCCTCATGTTCCTCGTCTATTTTGGCTTTTGTGCCCATCAATCCCCACTTGTCTACAATGTTAGGATTCAAGACTACCAAGTACATGATACCCTCGTCATCTAGGTACCTATCTCAGCTATAGCTCACAGGCATTAAGTCCCTGAACTCACTTGGTCTATCTGCTATTTTCACACAATAGCGGTCCATTCCATCTTTGTATATCTTGGCACCTTGCTTGTTATCATATTGATACTTGATGAACAGTAGCTTTAATGTGGCCGAGGGGTTTGATGGTCCTGCTGCCATGTTTTCTCTTCCGTTTAGTCTTAATTGTCCCAAGTGTTCTGTGAAATACTCGGAAGATCTCTCTGAAGAAGTATCGGAGATGCCTTCTTCAAGGATCGGCTCTAACGATCGTACTATCCCTTGGTTTACACTCTCCTCCGTTGATACAACACTTGCTTGATCCGCTAAATTTAGGTGTCTGGTATTGATTTGTTTTCCCGATCTCAAAAACATGAAGAAAATGGGATTTACTTGACTGAATCCAAACCTCTTACCTGGAGATGGATTGATCTTCCAACTCCTGTGACTGCATGGATTGTTACTTGATCGGTCTCTGCAAATGAATACACTCGATGGCTATGAGATCACTGTATCATGCCAACTGTCAACAGATTCAACACTTTCACAATGATTTCAACACAATTTTGCTTGCAAATTATTAAATATTGAGTTTTGAGTTTTGAAAACTCCTGATATCTTAAATATTCTAGGTCTATGAACAGGTCAAAAATGAATTAGATCTGGGCCAGAGGTACACCGATCGTGATCGTACTTCTGGGCCCAAATTTGACCAAACTTCATCAGCTTGTTCACTAGGCTATTTTAAGGCTACCTCTCTGATACTTTTGTAACCATATTCTAAAAAGTCAAGCTTTTACCAGTTCTTGGTTGGAAGTGTCTATTTCCCAGAATCTGTCAGTTTGATCTGACTTTAGTGCTTGATTAGGGATTTGGAAGCTATCTGGGGTTGTCCTATGTACAGGCTATCCCTCTATATGGTTCCTTCCCAGTTTTGATGTGTTTTGGTCTACTGAAAGTCAATTTCTAAGCCAGATTAGCAGTTTTTGACTTGGATCTGTATTCAGATGGTTTGACAAGTATTTTGAGGTTTCTGGCTTTAGGTCCTTTAGACTTTTATGTTTGTATACACCTGGGGATCCCACAGATGAAATCTGGTCAAAATCTGGCACTTAGGTACACCGATCGTGATCGTAGTTCTGAGCCCAAATTAGACCAAATTTGACATACTTGTAGACACTAATGTTTTAAGGCTATCCCCCAAGTCTTTTTGCATTTGGATCACCAAAAGCCAAGATTTTTCATTTTCTCGGTCTGTCAAGCTAGTTTTACCCAAGTGGCCTGATTTCCTTGATTTTTGATGTTTTTGGGTGTGGTTGCTTTAGACAAACTTGTTTAGAATCTTATCAGGAAGGCACATGTCAAATCTTGTACAATTCTGACACTGAGGTACACCGATCGCGATCGTAGTACCTGGGCCAAATCTGATGAAATTTTGTTTGCTCCCTCTGACAAGTGTTTCCTAGTGTTTTGTGCTACCACTTTGTGATTTGAATCAATATCAACCCTGTTTAGTCAGATTTTCAAAATTTCAGAGTGTTATGGCTTTTTTGCCAAAGTTATGGTTTCCTGGTTTCTCGACTCTAACTTTTGCCCCAAATCTGATTGGAATGTGATTTGCTTATCCTACTCCTAAGTACAAAAATGACAAAACATAAGGAAATGAATCAAACAAAACAAACACGACGGATTTTGGGTGAGATTTCAGTACTCAATCGAATTAGAGAAATTGAAGAGCAAAAATGCTTTAACACTCTCACTCACAGCTCCCTAAACCTCCTAACAGAGGATCTAGCCGGTCCACTGGCTCTAGACTCCACTAAGCTCCAAACCCTTGTCTAGCAACCTAACTGAGGTGTAAAATGGATTTGTGGATTAATGTTTCTTTTTTTAAAGGAATCTAACTGCGAACTCGGTCACTCATCACCTAAGGTGCATTCCCCGGCAGCGGCGCCAATGTTTGCGGGTCGCCGCGACGAACGTCCATAGCATAGCTCTCAAGCATCAACATACAATTATCGATACAGGGGAAGCGACTCGGGTGAGGCATGAAAACTCATTAGGATGTCAACCCTAATGAAGTAAACTCGAAGAGATGCAACTACTACTCTACAAGCACATCAAACGCACTAAAGCCAAGTAATCTGCCTATGTCCTTCTACACAGCTCTACAGTCATCATGCCCGTTTACCATGCAAATCATATCGGAATTGTTGGAATTAGGGTTGCAGAGAAACACACACAGCTTGGAGAAGACGAAGGAAGCTCAAGGCACACAATAGAGAGTGTTTTACTTAGCCTTTTGCAACAAGTCGAGCCTTATGGCAATCAACCTCACCATCTGGCTTGCGTTTCAACTTGTAAACCCACTTTGTACCAATGGCCTTTTTGCTAGGAGGCAAATCACATAAAGTCCATGTGTCATTTTCTATAAGTGCATCATATTCTGATTTCATGGCAGCCATCCATTTTTCTGAATTATGTGCTTCATCAAAAGACAGAGGTTCCTCAACATCATGTAAGCTAGACACAACCAAAGCATAACAATCTGGTGCATAAGATGCATGTCCAAAGCCTGAACGAGTACGACTAGACAAAGGTGCATCCAATTTACTGTCACGCAAAGTGTGCACCAGCCATTTTGGCATACCTATAGCCTGCTCATTTTCAGCCCTTTCCTCATCAAGTACATCATGTACATCTGCATCAGTAATAGGCTGATCGAAAACATTTTCAGAAACCCCCATAGGCTGTACATTGGCCTCATTGGAACTTACATTCGTATTTCCACCACTGAAAAGAGGCAACAAAGTGTCATATATGTCCTGTGAGCTTACATTACCGTCTCTAGTACATGACAGCAAAGGCTGAACAGAACCTTCCACAAACACTACATCCCGAGAAACCAGAATACGTTTTGTTTGCGGATGATACAAACTGTAACCTTTGCTTTCAGCACTATAACCAACAAAAATACATTTGACAGCCTTATCATCCAATTTTCTGCAATGCACTTGTGGCACCAAAGCATATGCCAAACAGCCAAAAACACGCATGTGCTCAATAGAAGGCTTTCTATGATGCCATGCTTCATATGGAGTAATAGACTGCAAAGATTTCGTAGGACACATGTTAAGTACATAAGTGGCACACATAATGGCCTCAAGCCAAAAAGAATGCGGCAAAGCTTGACTTTTGACCATACATCGTGCCATTTCCGTCAGTGACCTGTTTTTCCTCTCAGCAACACCATTTTGCTGAGTTGTATAAGGCACTGTACATTGGTGTTTTATCCCACGACTAGCCAGAAATGCATTAAATTCATGAGACATATACTCCCCCCCTCGATCGGAACGGAGGGTGCCCATAGTACATTTCTAGACATTTTTAGCCATAGCCAGAAATTGTTTGAAACACATAAAAATTTCGGACTTCGCTTTAAGCAGAAATACCCATGCATGCCTGGAGTAATCATCAATGAAAGTCACGAAGTACAGGTAATTGCCCAAGGACAGAGTTTGCATGGGCCCACAAACATCACTATGCACAAGCTGCAACTTGCATGTGGCCTGAACTGAACCATCCTTTGGAAAATTAGAACGCTGCATCTTACCCAAAATACAGCCTTCACAAACATGTTTGACAGGTGCTTCAAGAGGTGGCAAAGAAGCAACCATATCAGATTTCTGCAAACGCAGCAAACTGGCAAAATTCAGATAACCAAAACGTGCATGCCAAAGTTTTGCATCTGAAATAGCCCTTGGATCTGCAACAGCATTTGCAAAATTTTGTCCACACTTGTCATACAAAGTGAGCTCATACAGCCCACGGCAGAAAAGGCTAGATGCAACAATTTCATCACCAAAACTGAGATCATGAACTGTACATCTGTCATCCACAAATTTGACTACAAGTCTGTTAAGGCGGTTACGCCGCTAGCGGAAGCTAAATAGCGAGAACTCAACCAACAACAAAATTTGTCAGACGAGGATGAAGCTTGACCCGTAGGCGCATGGAAACAACTAGGTGGGTGTCAAATCACCTACTCGACCTTCTAATGACAATCACTACTAAGGAAATCAAATCTAAGTTCTAAAATACGCAAGTGACTGAAATCCGTACTACGAACGAATGCTATACAAAACAGGATCTAGAATCATTGAATCGATCTCAAACTCAAGGGAAAGTCTATGCACTAGGTAAGAACAACACCCTAAAGACTTGAACTGCAAAATCAACCTATAATCTCTCCGTGCGGTAAACGCGTATGAAGACAGGCCGAAAAATACAGGTGACCGAAACTTGACCCCGATGGTACTAATGTGTAGCTCTACTCGTTGTGGTTCTATAGATATGCTGCACGCTCTATTCCGACACACGAGTTGGAAGAAAACTCACACCGAAGCTCGTAGGAACTTACCACACATAGAAGCCGATAGCGCGCACTCTTGGTATCAGTGCGTAGCTCTCGCTGTTGCTAACACAATGGCGGTGTTGCTTCTCCAATGGCGGCTCCGTAGCTCGCGTAGCAAGTAGATAAGACTCTCTCTCTCTCTCTCACTCTCTCTCAGACACAGTCACGGCGCTCAAAAACTCACTTTGATTAATAATCTGAATCTCCTTAGGTTACAAAACTTTGGCTTATATACCTCAGCCTTGGAGGTGAGAACATCTCTAACTAATTACATCAGCAAGTGAAATTACTTCGGAATTACAAGCTGGAAACTCGATTGAGTCCCGTTACTTAATGAATGGCTCAATTCAAAATCAATGTCGGAAAGACATTTATTAAAATCAATGGTTACAAAAATGATGAGTGTGAGCAAAAATGTGGGTGTGATCCTCTGCTGGCTCAACACTCCCCCCCTCTGCGTTCATGTCGTCCCTGACATGACCTTTATGCTTGGTCAATAAACTCCTATCGTCTTGAGCATCTGAAAATGTGATTCGTATCGCAGGTTGCCGATGGTCAAGGTTGGGCCGAATATTTTGCTTTCGTGGGTGAAAAAGCCGGTGTAGAAAGCTTCTTCGAATGTTCGCATGTGGAAGCTAGGCAAAAACATAATCCTCTGGTATAGGAGGTGCAACACTTTTGGAGAAGGCTGCAATGAAAGATCATATATCATATCAGTCACTGTGTCGGCCGTCGATAGTAGACTCGAGGTCGTGGCTTTATCTGGCGCGAACACTTCAATGCAAGCTAAGAGAGTCCTGCAAATTTTCTTGAGCATCTGACACGAAAGGTCAGGAGAGCCAGTAAAGAGCTTGATGGTGCCCGTTAGGGTTTTCACCATGTAGGCTTTACCTATTCTCTCTCCTGCCTTTGGTCCTGGCATCCTGGGGTAATTAGGCCAATTTGGCTTCTTTTCTACAATCCTGCCATGCTCTTTCCAGCTTCTGACTCTTGGCACCGGGCAGAAGGTTGCATTCTCCCGAATCTCCTTTGGTGCCTCCACCAAGTAGATGAGATAGGCTGGGTATTTGTTCAGCCAACCTTTCCTCCATCTAGGTTGTGAATCTCTTATCTTCTTTGACTGTTCCTCCTTTGTGATGTCGCCTTCGTAAAGAACGACATACTGTTCCTCCTCTATTCTCTTTTTCGTTTTTATCACTTCAAACTTCATCAAAGGGAAAGGCAGGCTGGGTTGCATCCACTCTTCATGGAGCACTTTTGTGTCTAATCCCTGAAGTCTAATGGAGATTAGGAGTCTCCTCTCCCATTCCATTTCCGCCTTGGCACTCTCCTCTGCTGACTTTTCTATTTGGTCATGGAGCCTTTGTTCTTCTTCTTCAGAGATTCCTGAAGTTGAGGTCACCTCATGAACTGGGGCTAGATCTTCAATTGTGGTTGCCTCTCCAGTTTCTGGTAGTTCTATGGCTGCTCCACCTGATTCTTCTTGTGGTGTCTCTGTCTCTCTTCTTTGTTGCTCTTGTAGATCTTGGAGCTGTTTGCGGAGGGTCTCATTCTCTGTTCTTAGTGTTTGATTTTCTAAAGTGAGCCTCTCCTCTGCTGCCAATGATCCTTCCGCAATGTGCAACCTTTGCACTTGCTCTAATCTTAGCTCTCTTTGTAAGCTTCGGACCTGGTCTTCCAGAGCTGGTACAAGAGCTCCCTCTTGTTCGGTTCCTGCTCTGCTAGCTCTAGGGGTAGCCCTGAGTCTAGTGATTGTTCTTTCTTGGAGCTCGACTCTTTCCCTTAGCTCAATGAGCTCATCTTTAGCCGCCTCCAAGTCGTCTTCCATCCGCTCCCTTGCTTCCTGTGCACTTGTTACTTCTCTTGAAGCCTCGGCTAGCTGGAGTATCAAGCCGTCTCTCTCGTTTTCCGCGTCGTAGAGTGATGCTTTATGACTTTCAGATTTAGTCATAGCATTCTCTAATTTCCTATGCAACTCGGCTTCCCTTTGTTTGGCTATCTCAATCTCCGCTTCCTTTGCCTTGGATCTTTCTTTGATCTTGTTAAGCAGTTCATGCACCATGTGCATGTCTTTTTCATCTTCATTTGTCAACTCTAAAGCTTTTTTGGCCACCACCTCCACTGGCTTCGGCTCTTCTAGTACATTCTGCTCTTCCAGTTTTTCATCACTTTCTTTTGTACTCTTTGTATTTTCTTCTGTCCCTCTCCGATCATCTCGTTTTTGTAGGGTGATCCCATAAACCGCCTCAAGGGCCTCTTCTTCAGTGTACCCTATCGCTACCAGATCCTCATAATCGTTTTTCTTTTGCTGAATTGGATCTATCTCCTTTTCCTTGGTCCCGGGCTCCGGCTTTTCCATACCAGCCGTGTCCATCTCTACTGTGGTCTCTTCCACAATGATTTCCGTCTTCTTCGGGCTGGGTACATCAGTAAAGGAGGGCTGATTGTCCTCAGTCATCTTGGCTTTCCCTTTGTTTGCTTGCCCGTCTTTCTCTTGAGGTTCAGTAGACTCATCTACTTTCTCCTTCCCCTTGTCGTCCTTTTGCAGCTCAGCTTTTAAAAGCTGTACTTCCTCTTCAGTGTATGGCTCAACAGGTTGCTGCTCCAGTATTGCCTCTGACTCCTCATAAGCTCTAATATATTGATCATATTGATCAACATGTGGCCTGGCTGAGCTAGTTCCGACTTTAGAGGGGTCTGGCACCCACTTTTCTTCAAAGTCCCCCTTTAGAGCTCTTTCCGCTCTAAACTGCTCACTAGTCTTTCCATTCGTGCCGCTTTCTGACTTTTGGTTTGCTTGGGAGCAACCTTCTTCTTTGCTTTCTTCATAATCGGCTCATCCACATTCTCTTCAGGTTCTGAAACTATTTCTAGTTTCCTGCGTGCTCTTGTGGACGCCCTCTTGGATACTTCAGGCTGTTCTTCCTCCTCATCGGCTTCTCTAAGCCACTCATTCTGGGAGGGAACCTTTGGCCATTGATCTCTGGCTCCAATAGCTTCATAAGCTATTCTTGTCAGAACTTCAGCTCCTCCTATATACTTTGGCTTCTCGTTGTGCATGGCAATTACTTGCTCGTGGATGTGTTGAGCGTAATTCACCTCTTTTGGCATATTGCTCTTCAATGCCCATGTGATGGTAGTTGCAATGGCATGGGGCGGTGTCGTATACTTTTGCGGTCTTTTACTGAAAATATGGAGAAATTGGTTGTACAGTCGGCAAAGGGTTGCCGCTCTTTGGTCTGCCATATCTCCATAAGTTGCATTCTGTTTCTTGGACCCATAAACCTCTATAGCCTCCCTTCCTTCCCTGACAGAGCTCCCTTTGTTGTTCAGCTTCAATGCATCTGCAATGAGCTGTGGAGTGATCTGTACCTCTACTTTCTCTCCATCTATTGCTGTCAATGTGGCTTTCCCATCCTTCTGAATGGAGGTTGCCAACTCATACACTCTTCTTGTATCTACACCTGATGGTTTCGAGGTGAAGAATCTGTGCAAGTCTGCCCTTTCTAGGTACCTGCTGATGTTTTCTGACCTGCTATAATCCACCAATTCTTGTGGGATCATTGGTATATCCACCGCTTGCCCTTGAGGATCTCTGAAAGTCCCCTGGTAGATCTTTATTCCCTCTTGTTCCAGTACTGCTTCCTCCACCCAAGTTTTGGTTGGCTTGAGGGTTTCTGCTGGAATGTCAAAGGGTTCCGCTTCTGCAAGAGCATCTTTGATTGTCGGTCTTTTTCTCTTCGTTGCCGATAACTTGGCGGAATCCATGGATCCTGTAACTCCAATTTCAGAAGTTAGCGTCTTTTTAGTACTGAAAGCCGAAATGAAGCTTTTAACTATTCAAATGACTTGAAAATTGAAACATGAGCTATTCAGGGCCTAAGGATGCAGGGTAGGTGAAAAAAAATGCAAACTGGGCTCAGAATCATGCTGGAGACATCATACGCGTATGATGTCTTTTGTGTCAAAATGACTTCATATTGGTTGTGCTTGTAGCTGATAGTGTATACATGAGTATCATATGCTTGGATTTGAGTTTGGATCCCATTTGGTTATGTTTTGGCCAGTTTAGTCCAGTTCAGGCTCTTGGCAAAATTTTGAAAGGGAATTGGATTTTATGATCCAAATTGGATAAAACTTGGTGGTTCACCTTCAAATGGCATGTAGATCACTTCTGTTTGGTGGTTGAAGCCCTGAGGTGCCAAAATCACATAGTGAGACATCATACGCGTATGATGTCTTTTAGTGTATTTTTGGACCAAATTTCTCTATAAGCTTGGATATGTGGGATTGATTCTGTGGACTCCCCATGTACTAGTGAAGGACTGTCTCTACTCAAATCTTGGTTTGGACTTGAGTATGTTGGATTTGGGCCAAAAATAGGCTTTGGATGAAAGATTTTCCCTCAATTGGGCTAATGGGGTGATCCACTTGACCAAATGGTTCCAAACTTCATATGTAGCATGTATTAGATATATATAATGGATGTATGATGCCAAATGAGCAGTTTTGGCTCTGTAAGTGCAAATAGACATCATACGCGTATGATGTCTTTTGTGTCAAAATGGTGCTTTTTGGTTCCAGATAGCTTATAGATGTGTTAATCAACAATCCTACAAAGTTTCAATGAGTTTGGAGTTATTTTGACAAAATTAGGACCAAAAATCAAGTTTATGGCCTACTTTGCGTCTTTTTGGTTTCCCTTGGGTTTTCTAACTCCAATTCTCATGATACTTGATTCATAGGATGTGATTAACATGTGGAATGAGGCTATGCACTCAAATGTTGAAATGGATGTGAAAATCATGCTGTGAGACATTATACGCGTATGATGTCTTTTCTTGAAATGTTGGTCTTTTTGTGCAAAGAATGCTTTGTGCTAGTGCCCTAAGCCCTGCTAACTAGTTTTCAACTTAAAAAGTCATTAGTTTAGCTAAAAAGCCCCCTTATAGGCATTTCAGTCTCTGAAGTCGTCTTTTTGCCTTGGAGTTGAATTTCTTCAACTTTTCTTCTCGAGAGTTGCATTTCCAGCTCATTGGATATGTTGTGAAGCCACCTATTTGGTTGAACTTGACTTTGGCTCCCCGTTCTCCATCTTTCTCCATTTGGTTGCCCGAAAGCGTCTTTTTCACCATCGGTAAGTGAATCAGCTTTCTTTTGGGTTTTGCTTGCAAACATAAGTCATCCATGTATATTTGAAGCTGCTTGTGAAGTTTCATGTCATTTCGTCGTCAATTTTAGCCGTTATGCCAAAATGACGCTTTGTGTGTCCGCAGCCGAATCGGTTGTTCCGACCTACTTTTGGTGATCCAAACCCGGAGATACTCCATGGTTGCATTGCCCTCGATGTTGTTAAGCTTCCTGAGAAGTTTTGTGTCGTTTCGACAACTTTTTCCTGTTTGCCTCTTGCAGGCTCTGTTGACCTAGGGTTTTTCAAGTCGTTCTTTCTCGAGCTTTGAGTGTTAGAAACCCATCTTCTATGTTAGGGTAACCCACCTATAAGTTCTTGCAAGGTTTGGTTAGGCGGTTGTGCCCCTACCTAGCGTTCTTCCCCATTCCCCGTCTGCTCTTGTTTCTTGGTTTTGGTCAGTTTTCGCGACAAAAGTTAACGATAAGCATCAAAAGCTTATGGCAACGAGTCTACCTCTCATGTCTGGTGTCCTCTGAGCTCTCGTAGCAGTCGTAGAAGGCGGTAGAAGGTCGGATGCTCCTGTGTGCTCTTTGCTCTCTCCAAGAAGGTAATAGTGGAAATGAGCTTGAAAGTGAAGTGAAAAATACTTAACTTCGGACTTCCCGGATCACTTGTTACCAAATTTGACATGTGCTCCTATCTCGTCGTGAAATGCACTTTAGGATTTGAAATTTCTCAATTTGGACTCCGTTTGACCTGTTTCTGAGAAATCTGTCCACTTTGCCAAAATTCTGTCATTTCGGGCTTTCCGCAACTTTTTCAGAATTGTACCCAATTTTTACCATGGGTTGCCCTTGTCATTAGGACCATCACCGTCTATTCTTTTCTTTTTTCCGATCTCATTTCACCTGTTTTTTTATTTTTCTTTTACTTTTATCAAGAAAATCATAAAAATAAAGGAAAATAGCAAATTGAAGCCAAAAAATTCCAAACATACACAATAAATAGCTGGTAACCCTGTGTATATGATTATACACTTATTTGTGATTTCTGGACTTGGATTACCACTTTTTAGCTCCAAAAACACTCTTATTTAGTGATATTTACACGTCTAGAGACCCAAATTCATCATTTGATCTCTTCTTGTTGCAAAACAAGGTATATAAGGGCATAAATATTATCAATATCCGCAATCAAACATAAAAATTGCAAAATCATGTAAGACACTGCCCTTGTAATATAATTTTTGTTTTTCTTTGTTTTCGGCGCTTGTAGCTTCTTTGTAACTCCTGTATGCCTGTATACCTCCCCCCTTCCTAGTCTGAGTCCTCCTGGACGACTATGAAGTGTCTGTGGGCAAAGCATTGTAGTTGTTTTGGTCATAAATTCCCAAATGCAATTGCAGAGCGATGATACAACAGTCTTTCCAATAAAGCTGCTCTTTGTTTGATTGAAGGATTGGTGGTCGGGTTTTGGGTTGGTGATACTTCGGTAGTAGAATCAGTAGATGGATTCTTCTTTACCCTGTTGTTCTTTTGCACAATCCAAATCTGCTTCCGCTTCGCTTGTGCTTGCCACAAACTCTTTGCGACCCAAACCTGCTTTGTCCTTTGTGTTGATTTCCTCGCCTTGAAATACCTAGGAGTGTCCGTTGATTGTACTGAAGGGAGTTCCTGTTTACAAATCTTTGGGATCCAAATTTGCTTGCTATAGCTTTGTGCCGTCATGAACTTCTTTGGAATCCAGATCTGTTTCACTGTCCTTGATTGTCTGGAATCACTCTGTTGTCTGGTATTGAAGACTCTGCTTTCCACCTTTGTGTTCTCTGGCACAACCTTTTTTGGTCTCCATACCAACTTTGACTCCGTTTTTTTCCAAGGTTGAGCTGTTATATTATTGCTTGTCTTCCTTATCCACTGTTGAGGCGTCGAAGAGTAATCCGGTTGTATAGAAACTTTTGGTTGCCATTGCTTCTTCTTTTTCTCTGGTTGTTGTTTACCTTTGTTCTTGGATTCTTCCTTTGGAGTTGTCTCTGATCCTTTGGTGAACTTAACTGATTGACTTTCACCTTCGTATTTGATAAGCACTGATTTAGAACTCCAGTCAATCATTGCATTGTATTGCTTCTGCCATGGTTGTCCTAGCAATAATGGATGTTTTGTAGCTTGGTCTTCAACCACGTAAAACATATGAGGATACACATAATGGTTAATCTGTATATGTAAAACTGTGCATCCGACAGTTTTGATTGAATTCTCAGAGTAACTCTTTAACTCTTTCTTGGCAGTTTGTAGTTTAGTGTCATTTGTCAATTGTCTATACAAACTGAGTGAAAGTAGGTTAGCTTGAGCTCCTGAATCCAATAGTGCTCTGGCTTTGATTTGGTTGGTTCCTACTTTGCATTCAATGATGGGTTCTTCTTTGTCATTATCCATTTCTGTTATACTGACTGCGTTTATTCGTATTGCTCCTTCATTGCGCTGTTTCTGACGCAGTAGTCTTCTTTTCTCCATTCTTTCCTTCGCCTCGGCTTGCGCTTCCTCCTCAATCTTTTTCTTTTTCTGGACACGCAGCTTTTCTTGATGTATTTTGAGAAGCATGTCTTGGGTTAGCGGCAAAAGATACTTTTTCACTCTGCATCCACTAATCCAATTGGGCATTTCTTCTCCGTCTAATGTAGCAAGCTTGACGGCTCCACTTGGTGATAGATCTTTAATCACCAGAGGTCCCATCCCTCGCTTTTTAAGCTTCTTAGCATGCTGTTTCAGAGTGTAAACTAGGACATAGTCCCCAACCTTAAACTCTTTAGTCCGCACATGCTTATCAAAAAATTCCTTTTGTCGCCTTTTTTGAGCGTAGATAGAAGCTACTGCTTTTAGGCGAAGCTCGTCTAGCTTTTCCAGGTCATCTATTCTATCAGAAAGCTCGTGCCCTGTCCACTCTAGATCCTTAGCCACCCTTAAGGTTGAAATCAAGAATTCTATTGGTAAGATAGCATTTAGCCCAAAAACCATGTTATATGGGGTCGTTCCTATTGATGTTTTATATGCTACCCTATATGCCCATAATGTTGAATGCAACTTCTGGTCCCAGTCAGTTCTCGACTCAGATACAATCTTCGTGAGGACCGTGCATATGGTTTTGTTTGTTGCTTCAGCTTGTCCGTTTGCTTGTGGATGATACGGGGCTGATTTCCTATGGATTACCATGAATTCATCTAGAAGGATCTTTATCACTTCATTTATAAAATGTGTGCCTCGATCACTCACAATTTCTATTGGCAATCCATATCGTACAAAGACGTATTCATATAGAAATTGTGCCGTGGTCCTGGCATCTGCTTTTTGAGTTGCCTTTGCTTCGACCCACTTTGTTAGATAGTCTGTAGCCACAATGATGTATTGTGCATGAGTCTTATATGCAGGAGGTGAAATGGGTCCGACATAATCAATCCCCCATTTTGCAAAAGCTCTTGCCCCCATCATTGGTCTAAGCGGCATATCATCTCTTTTAAGTGGTACTTTGGTCCGCTGACAGTCATCACACCGTTTAACGTATTCCTCAGCGTCCATATGTAATGTTGGCCACCATATTCCTGCGGCTAAGACAAGTTTTGTTGTCTTATCACCTGAGAAATGGCCTCCACCTACTCCTCCATGAGCTTGCTCCAGGATTATCACATACTCAGACTCTGATGCGCAAATCCTAAGCTGGTTGTCTTTACCTCTCTTATAGAGTTGATCTCCTATTAAAGCGTAATCTCTAGCTTCTGTCTCTACAGATTTTTGACGAGCTTTTGACGTTCCTTCTGGGAAAGTTCTATTTGTGAGATATTCAACAATATACTGACTCCATTCTGGAGCGATCATTATCTGATATAATGTCGAATACTCTGCTGGCGGTTTTGATGAACATACAATACATACAGTGACATATTCATGTACGCTTTCTTTCATTCCTGGCCAATAGACTCCCAATTGTAACAAATTCCTATATGTGTTCCTTCTTGAACAATGAAATGCACATTCCTGAACATGTGCTTCGCGCAGATATATATTATATTCCTCAGGATTGATGCATAGTCGTAAAACATGATCATTTCCCAATTGATACAACCTTCCTGCAACCAATTGAAGATTCTTGGATTGCTGAATAGCAATATGTTTCTGGTTGTATTCTCTTCTATCGAACTCTCCTCCATAGGTTAATAGGTTAACGACATTTTGAGACCACTTCGGTATCATTTCTATGTTGAACAAGTACGCGTCTGGCATGTCGTCATCTACTCCTATAGGGTCTTCTCCATTCGTCAATCGCGAAAGATGATCAGCTCTAAGATGTGTTTTTCCTTTCTTTACTACTACCGTGAAGTCGAATTCCAGTAAGATAATGAACCATCTCACTATTCTCCCGGTATTGCATGGTTTATTCACTAGGTAGAGCAAGGCTTGGTGATCCGTAAAAAACACAAACTTGTTCTAGAAGATAATGCCGAAATTTCTTCACAGCATATATCATTCCTAATCCCTCTCGCTCTGTTGTGGTGTAATTCTTCTCTGCATTGTTGAGCTGTCGACTGGCGTAACAGATAGGAAAATCCATGTTTCCTTCTTCTGGCTGAGCCAGAATGCATCCTATTGCATATGCCGAAGCATCTATATGCACATGGAATATCTTCTCCCAATCTGGTGATTTCAAGACTGGAGCAGTAATGAGTGCCTCTTTCAATTTCTTGAACGATTCCTCACACTCCTCTGTCCATTCAAAGTTCACTATTAGCCTGTAAAGTGGTTGGCCTATTATAGCGTACATGTAAATGAATCGTCTATAATATCCGCAATGTCCCATAAAGCTCTGTACTTGTTTCGCATTGGTTGGTCTAGGCATATCCACTATAACTTTTATCTTCTCTAAATCCGTGGATATTCCGTTTTGTGAGACAATATGTCCCAGAATTCTGCCCTGTCGGACCATAAACACACATTTCTCAGGATTGAGACAAATGCGATATGTCCTACATTTCTCAAATACTTTTCTTAGGTGTTCTAGATGCTCATCTCTCAGAAGAGAATGTACACATAAGTCATCCATGTATATTTCTAGAAACAACCTTAAGTATTCTTTGAAAGCATGCATCATCAGCCTCTGGAAGGTTGCGGGAGCATTGGTTAGACCAAAAGGCATAACCCGATAAGCATAAATTCCCCACTCCGTTGCAAAAGCTGTTTTATGTTGATCTTCCAGTGCTATGGCTAGCTGGTTATATCCTGAAAAACCATCAAGAAAGGAGTAGGCTGTTTTCCCTGATACACGCTCTAGAACATGATCAGTTATCGGCAGGGGATAATTGTCCCTGATTGTTGCAGCATTCACTTTCTTTAAGTTGACACACACTCGGAGTTTTCCGTTCTTCTTGGGTACTACCACAATTGGAGATACCCAATCGGTGTGTTCAATCTCGTATATGAATTCAGCTTCCATTATCTTATCTATCTCTTCTTTGATTCACTTAGCAAACGTATCATTATATGTGTATGGTCTCTGTCTGCTAGGCTTTGCGTCTTGTTTCAGTGGGATTGTGTGTTGGCATATCGATGGGTCAACTCCCTTTAAGTCCTTATAAGACCATGCAAACACATCCCTATACTCTCTGAGAAGACTCAAAAGTCTCTCTTCCTCGCCTGGAGACAAATCTGTGGCTATGTACACCGGTCTAGGTGGCTCACATGGAGCTGCTAAATCAACTTTTTTTGCATCCTCCGGTCCGTCATAAGATTCGTTCTCCTTCCTCTCTCGAATAGGTGGGGTTAATACCACCTTCCTATTCTCTATTGTGAATTTCCTATAGTGAGAGGGAACATCCATGTTTTCCTTGATTTTGGCGTTTTCGTCCTCTCCACTCTCAATTTCTGTCGTCCAAACTTCTTTCAGAGTTTTCTTGAGCTCTCTGTACTTGTTTCTACGTTCTAGCTTGGACTCCGTGTGTTCTCTGTTGCGCTTGTTCTTTTCTGATTTTTCTGTTTCTGTTTTCGTTCCATTCCTTTGAACTTGATTTCTTGAGCCTTTTTTGTCTTTTCGTAAGCTCCTTTGATCATTGCCTCTCATTCTTCCAGAAATCTTGTCCTTAACACAATCTTCCGCCTTTACTAGCATTAGGAATTGATTTTTTCCTCTTATTCTAGGCATCGGATTGGTTCTAACCCCCTTTGTTTTTCTCTTTGCTCTATAGAGTTTCTGGCGTTGTTTAGTTTGGTTCGGAAAATCATAAAATCGGACATCCGTTATAGTTTCTTCGTTTCCGCTTGAATTGTCCGTTGACTCGTTGTCTGCTTTATTTCCCCACTCAGGATGATCGGGAATGTCGTGAAATACCTCCTCTTCATCTTCCTTTTCCAGTGTATCGTTCTTTTCAGTTGCTTTTTCGAGTACAGTTCTCAACATGAAATACGGAACCACGTCGTACCCGTCCTTGTCGCAAAATTTCGTTGTGGGACCATCCGGAATTGCACAAACATCTAGGGTTGTTAGAATGTGTGTCCATTCTAATGGTTCAAGTGTGTCCTCTGGAAAGGGTTCTCCTATATAAGTTTCGTCTTCGATAGCCCTTTCTAAAACATATTCTTCTCGTTTCAGACTTCCACATTTCGAAGCTCCACACATCCATAACTCCTTGGGTTTACCTAACCAAGCTGGAAATTCGGATCCCGCCAAAGTAGCTGAATCAAACTCCTCTACCGGTGTTCGGTTCACATCTTTGTAGCTATGGTCTTTCAGGTTCACGCGTGTAGTGGTTTCCATATTTCTCAGGTATATGTGATCGTAGCCTCAATCCTGGACCATTTTCAACTGTCTCATGAATGGTCTTCCCAGTATGATATCATAGTTATTCTCCTTGCCAAAATCGACAATAGCAAAAGTATGTTCGTATTCAATGCCGCAAGAAGTCACTACAACTTTCTCTAATAACCCCATAGGTTTCTCCATGTGTCCATCTGCTAATTGGAGTTTCAACCTAGTCTTCCTTATTGCTAGTTTCCCCCATTTTTTCCAGATTTCTTTTGTAGCAATGGCTACCCCAGCTCCGCTGTCTAGTATTGCCATCGTGTTTACTCCTTGGAATTCAACTGGTAAGGTTGTATTCCCCTCTTCACCTTCGCAATACTCTCCGACCTTGTTTAAGGGTACAGGCTTAGCGTTCTTTTGTGGTTTACTCAGCTCTTGTATACCCTCTTGCAGTCTCGATGTTGGGTCTTTTATCCCAATTTTCTCCAAGCATTTTCCTACAGTGGTCCACATATGTGGTCTTAACCTCAAAAGCTCAGCTAGAGTGATAGTGCATGTCACTGGTGTTGACAAGATCTCTATCAATCCTTGCGAGTCCATGACTTTTCCTGATGAGATTCTTCGTGAGGGAAGTGCTCTAGTCTCGGATTTTGCTTCATACTCTCCTAAGTATGAAGGTAAGGTATTCAGTGAGTGAGGTTTGCTCTCCATTGTTCTAACAGAGCCCCCATCTCCCCAGTAAGATTGCAGATCCAAGTCCACTTGAGATCCTGCCTCAAATTCCACTATGGGAGGGTTCCTGATGTCCTTTTCCCAATTTTCTGATTAGCTTGGCAACTTAGCTCGTTTGCAAAGTTTGCCTCTCTCACTTGTTTCCAAAATTCATTGTAATCCTCATCTCTTCCGTAAGACCTCTGTATGACTGGATGAAAACTCTCTATCTCCTGATCGGTTGTGTTCAACACTATGCGGTCATCCTTGTGTGTATTTTCAGGCTTTTGTGCACTGGGAGTCTTTTCAGCTACCCGTGAAACGATAGTCTCTTGCTGAATTGGGTTTTCCTTTCCACAATTCATTGTTTCTTTTGGTGGTTCTAATAAGGCTTGTGCAGTCTCGATCATTCTCTGGCACATTTCAAGTCTCTGCTTTTCCAATTCCGCGTTTGGGTATGTCATCCACCTCTGTTCTTGTGTTTGGTTGTTCTTTAACCTAGCTTCGTAAGCTCTCATCAGTGCGTCCAATGGTTCGTGTACTTTGTCGACTAGCACTGATCCCCCTGAGCTTAAGCTCGTTGTTTCTTTGATACTCTTTTGTTTCGTTCTTTCCGGGCTCATCTCTCGTTTCCCGTTTTGACTCTCAAGTTTTTCTAATCTATCTTTAGTTCGCTTTAGTTCCTCAGCTAGAATAGCGTCTTCACGTTCTTTTCTCAACTTCATGCGTGCTTTTCTAGCTTTCCATGTGTTTTTCTGACTCCGCGGTCCTGGACTAACCATTTCAGTCGCTAACTTTCCATTCTCAGGTTCTCTAGTGGTTTTCTTAGCTTGAGCTCTAGTAACAACTTGCGTTGGTATCAGAGTTTCATTTTCAGACCCACTGCTGGTAGGAATAGTTTCTAGCATATTCAATGTCGTCTTTTGCACTTTGTTTGGATTCTTTGAACAATCCTCAATGAAGTGAGTAACCCCACACTCAGTGCAATAAGCGTTAATTCTAATGATTTCCGTATGTGGGCAAACATTCATCAGATGGTCACCTCCACACTTGTAACAGGGTCCTAGTGCTGGTCTTGGTCCCATTTGATTCGTCCTTTGTGGATAGGATGGTCTTTGTCCTGTTAACCCTCCATGAGCTATGAACATCAATGTTCTTGCGTCCAAATTGTATCTCTCTTCATCAGAAGCACTTGTAATTGTTGGTATTCCAACATTCCCAATCATGCCCCATGGTTCTGGTTGTTTGGGTTCTTCTGGTGGGTAATACACAGTTGGAGACATGTATGCACCAGATTCTTCATAATAGGCTTGAACAGGCACTAGGGCTTGTTCTTCCTGATTCTCTAAGGTTGGTGCATATCTAATGCCTACTGGTCTTGCTCCTGGTAAAGGTGGTTGTTGTCCCAATAACGGTTGCGGTCTTTCTATCCCCATAGATCCTGGCACATTTCCCGTTGGGTATCGAGGTACTAGATGTACTTGAGGTGGTGCTAATTGAGCAGGAGGTGCATACTGACGCTCCCTTACATACCCTTTGTTGTAATAGCACTCCTCTGTTGGATGGTTTGTCCATTTTTGTTCAATAGCACACCATTTCGGTGTTTTTGGCAATGGTTTTTGGTATGGTGCCATCCTTTTTAGAGCATCTTCTATCATTTGCTCTACATTTTGCATGGTTGTTGTTTGAACATTCTTTTTAGTGGTAGTCTCGCTCGCTACGGAGGAGGAGCTACTGGATGCAAAATCTGTATCCGCTGACACCTCTCCATAAATCGTACAGTTATCCACTAAGTACAATGCCTCTCTCGTTACTTGCTCGAAACTTGTACAAGCTTTCAAGTGCAAGTCCTTCTTGAGAGTGTCGTTTCTCAGTCCCTCAATAAAGAGAACAGATAGTCTGTCATCTTGTGGTCGTTCACGTACTAGACATCTCTCAATGTATTGTTTGAAGCGAAGTGAAGCTTCCTTCACTTTTTCGTGTTCTCTCTGTTTAAAAGCATATATTTGTGAGACCGTATTGTGCTTAATCCCTCGTTTTGAGAATTCCTCAGCAAACTCTCTTAGCAAATGGTCAATGTCATGGAATCCCCCTATGTTCAGTGGTTGAAACCATGTCAATGCCGTACCTTCTAGAGTAAGACCAAATCCCTCGTATTGTGTATGGAAATCTGTTATCTGCTCAGCTCTTAAGACTTGCTTAAAGAGTGACACATGTGCATACGGATCTCCTGAACCACCATACTTCTTTGGCATACACTTCGCTACTTGAGATGGTCTCATACGTCTATGGTCTGCTACCAATCTCATTGCTCCTGTGTCCCGGCTAAAGCTTTCTCTAGCATCATGGACTTCATGGGTTACCCTTGTCGGTTCCCCGCCTGAATCTACTACTAGGAGGTAAATGTGATGGTTCCGCTTCGAACCTTGGACCTGGAGTGGTATACGTGGGGATTGGAACTGCACTACCTCGATTCGTATCCATTGACTCTCCGGAATGTAATGATCCCATTGGTCCGGGCTTCGAGTACTGAGGTTGACTGAAAGAGTCAGCAGCCTGAGTTCTTTGTCCTCCTGTCGTCATTGGGTTTTGCCCTCCATTTGTTGGTGCTGGTCTTTGTGAGCTAGAAGTAACATAATACTGATGTAGAGGTCCCCCAAAGTATGTATATCCTTCTAATTCTTTCTTGCCCATTGTTGAGTATTGCCTGCCATACTTGTCGTAAGCGGCAATTTTCACTTCCGATCCCTCTGTGTAGGTAAAGACATAAAGTCTTTTTCAGTCTGTCAACTCTCCAGTGTAGGGTTCTTCACATCTATAATAGAGATCCTGCTCCCCATTATTATATTTGTATAGCCCCACATAGATGTTATCAGTGTTGATCCTTGTAGTTTCATTCTCTCTTCTTAACCTCGCATCAGGGAAGTTCATTATTGGTGCTTTCTCCTCAAGTTCTTCATCTACTTTGGCTTTGGTGCCCATCAATCCCCACTTGTCCACAATGTTAGGGTTTAGGACTACCAAGTACATGGTACCCTCGTCATCTAGATATCTATCTCCGCTATAGCTCACAGGCACTAAGTCCTTGAACTCACTAGTTCTCTCCTCTATCTTTACACAATAGCGGTCCATTCCATCTTTGTAGATCTTGGCACCTTGCTCATTGTCGTACTGGTATTTTATGAACAATAGCTTCATTGTGGCGGAAGGGTTTGATGATCCTGCTGCCATATTTTCTCTGTTGTTTAGGTTCAAGTGTTCCAAATGTTCGGTGAAAATCTCGTAAGATCTCTCCGAAGAAGTATCAGAGACACTTCCTTCAAAGATCGGCTCTAATGGTTGCACCCAACTTTGGTTTACACTTCCCTCGGTTGATATGACACTTGCTGGTTCCCCTTATTTTGGTTGGTTATTCTGGAGGTTCCTGCCCGATCTCAAATTCATCAATTCCCCTAGAGGACTTTAACTTTTCCGTCTCGGCAATTTGTTTTCCCCAAGTTTTTGTGGTCAGAATTGATCCAAACTGATTGATACTTGGTCAATTGTTTAATCTTGTCAGTTGGACAACTTCTGTTTCATCAAGTGAGAATTTTGTTGCAGTTATGCTGAAAAAGACATTATACGCGTATGATGTCTTTTTTCACAGATTTAGACTATTTTGGTTATGCTCACTCTCAGTAGCCCCCTTATGCTCTTTCCACTCACAAAATTCAGTTTGAACTCTGTTTGAGCAAGTTATGGCTAATTTAGGCTTTTCTTGGCAATTTTCCGCTTTTGACTTGTTTTTTGGGTCAATTGTGATCCAAATGGGATGAAACTTGAAATATAACCTCTAGACAGCTATTACAATGGATCTGTGTTGGCAAAGTATCAAAATATGTCCAAAATTAGGTCAAAGACATCATACGCGTATGATGTCTTTTTCATCAATTTGGGTCAAGACTTGATATTTTTGCTTTCTACAGTGCTTGTAACAATCTTGTCAGGTCAGATATCAAAAATAAGCAGTGGGTGTGCCAAAAGACATTATACGCGTATGATGTCTTTTGTCCCAGATTTTGACTATTCTTGGTTTTAAGCCTTCTCCAATGTTTATAATTGAGTTTCAAGTGTTTTTGTCAGGTTTGAATGTAAAAACAAGATCTGAATCCAAGATTTCCTATTCTTTGCGTTTCTTGGACTCCGACTTGTCTTTTTGGGTTTCTTTGAGTGTTAATGCTCTTGTTTTAAGTTGAAATTAGGGTATAACCCCCCTTTTGAACACTCTGGTAAAGTCAAAATTTCTGTTTTGGTCTCTGTTTGGTCATTTAGACATCATACGCGTATGATGTCTAAAGTTGCAGATTTCCAGTTTTTTGGCATAGAATCCTTCCTAAAGCTTTCTCTAGTGCTCAGCAACTCACAGATACACAGAAAATTTCTCTGACTTTTGTTTATTGCAAGTTTCACTACTAACTCGACGGTTTAGTGATCTAACATGCAATCAACCACATCAAGCAAATACTCCAATGATTATTAGCTCTAGATCAGGATCAAATGAAGTCCTACCTAAGCTATTCCTAATCATAAAATGGGTTTGGTAATTGTGATTTTAAAGAGATCCACTGCCACTCACGGACTAGCAAATTCTTCTTCTATCAACAACTACTCCACACCAACAAAACAACAAACAAATCTAAGCTAAACTAGAAATACTGTCAACACGGAAGACCCAGGAATACCCCACTTCCTAGTATCTCTCGAGATCTTCGGAGTCCACCACTCCTAGATCTTTTCTAACTAAAGTATACAAAGTAGTTTATACGACTCACCTCGTAGGATTAGTCTAAGGTCACCTACTTAGGGCTCTCGTCCCCGGCAGCGGCGCCAAATATTAAGGCGGTTACGCCGCTAGCGGAAGCTAAATAGCGAGAACTCAACCAACAACAAAATTTGTCAGACGAGGACGAAGCTTGACCCACAAGCGCATGGAAACAACTAGGTGGGTGTCAAATCACCTACTCGACCTTCTAATGACAATCACTACTAAGAAAATCAAATCTAAGTTCTAAAATACGCAAGTGACTGAAATCTGTACTACGAACGAATGCTATACGAAACAGGATCTAGAATCATTGAATCGATCTCAAACTCAAGGGGAAGTCTATGCACTAGGTAAGAACAACACCCTAAAGACTTGAACTGCAAAATCAACCTATAATCTCTCCGTGCGGTAAACGCGTATGAAGACAGGCCGAAAAATACAGGTGACCGAAACTTGACCCCGATGGTACTAATGTGTAGCTCTACTCGTTGTGGTTCTATAGATATGCTGCACGCTCTATTCCGACACACGAGTTGGAAGAAAACTCACACCGAAGCTCGTAGGAACTTACCACACATAGAAGCCGATAGCGCGCACTCTTGGTATCAGTGCGTAGCTCTCGCCGTTGCTAACACAATGGCGGTGTCGCTTCTCCAATGGAGGCTCCGTAGCTCGCGTAGCAAGTAGATAAGACTCTCTCTCTCTCACACACACTCTCTCTCAGACAGTCACGGCGCTCAAAAACTCACTTTGATTAATAATCTGAATCTCCTTAGGTTACAAAACTTTGGCTTATATACCTCAGCCTTGGAGGTGACAACATCTCTAACTAATTACATCAGCAAGTGAAATTACTTCGGAATTACAAGCTGGAAACTCAATTGAGTCCCGTTACTTAATGAATGGCTCAATTCAAAATCAATGTCGGAAAGACATTTATTACAATCAATGGTTACAAAAATGATGAGTGTGAGCAAAAATGTGGGTGTGATCCTCTGCTGGCTCAACAAAGTCCAAGTCTAGCAAGTGCAGATACAGACAAGAGATTCTTCTTGATCCCAGGTACATAAAGTGCATCAACAAGTGTGAAGGAACTGCCATTAGCAGCAGTGAGCACAATCTTTCCAAGTCCTTGAACTAGATAAGAGGAGTTGTTGGCACAAGTGCTTGAATTCCCATGAGGGACACACTCGAGAGAGGTAAACAATTCACGATGTGAGGTAATGTGCTTTGTAGCACCACTATCGAAATACCACACATGTGAATCTGCAGCAACTGACAAGCATGCATCATGGACAACAGGATTGTAAGTTCACTCTGCACTAAAAGCCTATTCTGCATCAACATCAGCATTACAGTCTCCTTTCACAGAAGACTTAACAATGGCTGCATTTGTAGTGGAACCAGCATTTGCAGTGGAACCACCCTCTTTCTTCTTAGCCTCTTTGGCCTTCAACTTAGGACACGACTTGATAAAGTGATCATTGGCTTTACAATAATGGCAACGCATCTTCTTTTTGCCTTTATCACCAGAATTGCCAGACGAAGTGCTGCCAGCAGAAGCATTAGGAACAAAATTTTTGCCACTCGCAGCAGAACCATAAGAAGTGGCTGCATTACTGTTATCACCCTTTCTTTGAGAAGCAATAAAATCCTGTTCAACTGCACACTGCCTAGTCCTATTTTTTCTGGAAAGTGACTCTTGCAATAGCAATGTGCATAATGCATCAAACTTGACAACTTCAGGATTTCCTTGGGTCATAAGTCTCCAAGTACTAGCAAAAGTCTGGTAGGAATCTAGTAAGGCATCAAGAACAGTCTGCACAAGGGAACTTTCTAAAACGACTTCAACTGCAGAAATAAGCTGCTCATTGATATCCTTGACACTAGCAAGGAAAGTGTCCATATCATCTTCCTCATGCATAATCTTCGACTGCAGCTCTTTACGCAGCAAAGCAATTTTAGCCTCATTGCAGCTTGCATAAAGACCTGCTAAAGTATCCCAAGCCTGTTTTGCAAATTTTGCTGAACGGATGTGAGGAACAATGGTGCGCTTCACAGACAACGCAATCAATGCATGAGCATGCACATCCTTAACATCCCAACGAGCTTGTTCTGCCGTAGGCAAAACAACTCTAACAGCTGCAATCCTTGCAGCAAGAACTGCAACATCCTCAACATCATCTACATCCTCAGAACCAGGATGTACATCAATGCCCTGCACAATGTTACAGACACCCTTTGACACAACAACATGTTGCATCATATAAGCCCACATAGGGTAGTTGTCCCCATCCAACCTGTCCTCAGCAGCAAACATCTTGAACATATCTGTGTTGTTGTTGTCAGCCATGGTAAATGCTGCACCTGATGTGAAAATTGCCCGAAAATAGGAGAAACGGAGCGGGAACAACCTGTGCTATATAGCACAAACCGTAGAAGACTATAAGGCACCTGTTATGCAGAAAACGGCACTTACAGAAATTCTGCACAAAATGACGAAATAGCCTGTGCAGTACTGCCTATAGTGGAAACGGAGGCCGAAATGAGCCCAAATCAAAATTCTGAGAACGCTCGCCAAAGCTCACTGAAATCGGAGAAAGTGAGCAGGCGTGTGCTGGAGCAGCTGGCGACTAAGCCCGGGAGGACGTGACCTGCTCTGATACCAATTGTTGGAATTAGGGTTGCAGAGAAACACACACAGTTTGGAGACGGTGAAGGAAGCTCAAGGCACACAATAGAGAGTGTGTTACTTAGTGTGCAATGGAAAGATAGATAGCCCTAGAGTGATGGGCGTATATACAATGCACGGGGGAAAAAACCTCCTAAAGAGGGAAAAAATGCCCCGACGGTCTTAGTGTGTTCACACACATCACTACCACATGTATATGGTAACAGGAATCGCACAAAACTTGAAGGGAAGCTACAGGGGACTATCAGGAACATATCCTATCACTGTCACAGCATTCTAGAGAGGTACAAAGATCGCGATCGTTCATCCCAAAGTCAGCAAAAACAGCGAACAGATGATCCTAATGGGTCGTTTTAGGGTCCCTAAAGCCCCTCCTAGGGTCAAAACAACATAAAACGCGCATATAGATACTTAAAACAACGATTTAAGGCCTCAAACTCGTAGTTGAAAGCCTACACCGAATCTTGAATGATTACACTTGAATGGAAGAGCAAGGTAAGAGGAACAAAATGCTATGAACAAATCTGAATTTGGATTACCGTAGCCTCAATGGCGAAGATTACAAGTTGGACTAGGAAGGAGCTCTCAAACGTACGCTATCTTCTCAGTTTTCCATCAAAAAGATCATGTTCAAACTTTAAAAAAATGACCTTTCTAGTTTAGGTCTTTACAAATGGCTTGTCCGGCCAAAAGCTCCTAAACTTCTAACTAGCTCTCTAATATACAATTGCTCCCAGAAGAATAATCATAAATCCTTTGACAAGTTCTCAGCTTAGAGATGCTTCCTTACAAATGAATTTTACAATGGTTTCTCATAAAAATATGATCCTTCTCTGGAAACGGCCGCTTGTTGCTTCGTCCGCCAAACAATATGGTTCAACCTCTTGGACATGCAATGTTTTGGGTTTTATTTCCTTAAGAGGCAATGTCTCAGGGACTATGGCTTGCGTGGCAGGGCTAAGAGTTGGTTTCTGTGTTGTGACACCCCCTGTCCCCCAATCAATAGTGCATTTGATGGCTATCATCCACATGCGTCCTAGGTTTATATTACCCTCCATAGTTCCAACAGGCATGACCAAAAAGTCTTGAGCTACAACCCCATTGTCATAACTGACAGAAGTGTGCCAAATTCCAAAAACTGCATTTTTTTTCTTGTTGACACCCTTGACTTGGATAATACTCTCAGATAGAGGTGGCTTCCCTAACTGACACCACACCCCATATGATAGCAAATTATATTTAGCACCCGTGTGCAATAAGGCGTTATATAGCACTTTTCCATAAGTGTTGTTTAGGTCAATAGGGTATCACAGAGGTGTGTTAGAGTCCAACCAATCCTCGTCGATTTCAACGTGGAATGCATGTGCCACTCCAAGGTTAGCCTCTCGTTTTCGTCTTATACGTTGTTGTCGCTCCTTAGCCTCAGCTTGAGCTTGTATCTTCTTCAATTCTATTTGTGCCTTGGCTGCCTTTCTTGTATGGATGGTACGCAACTCCTCTTGGCTTAAAGGATCATAGTATCTTTTAAATTTGATCCCATTGAGGAATCCTATGGTTTCAACTCCATCAAGAGTCTCCACACGAATGGTTCCTTGTGGGGTGATCTCACTTTAACAGTTTTCGAGCTATCTTTACGAAGCTCTTTGGGTGGAAAACCATTAACAAGAAAGTTCACAATCTTCTCACTCCATTCAGGTGTGGTTTCGACTAGGAATAGAGAAGTATCAGGCAATTCATCATCGACTCCAGTAGGGGCTTCACCATTGGGTATGCGAGACAAATAATCAGCCATTACATGTCTTTTATCAGGTCTCACCACAACGGTAAAATCAAACTCAAGGATAATTAACAACCATCGTGTAATTCTTCCCGTGGAACACGTTTTATTTACTAGATACAACGAGGCTTGATGATCAACATAGAACACAAACTTGTTGGCCAGAAGGTAGTAGCGAAATTTCTTCACTGCATAAATCATACCTAAACCTTCTCGCTCTGTAGTGGTGTAGTTTCTTTCGGCATCATTCAACTGACGACTTGCA
Organism: Adiantum capillus-veneris; assembly: GCF_014529385.1. Classification (NCBI taxonomy): domain Eukaryota; kingdom Viridiplantae; phylum Streptophyta; class Polypodiopsida; order Polypodiales; family Pteridaceae; genus Adiantum; species Adiantum capillus-veneris. The sequence goes on along the minus strand of NC_140949.1, from coordinate 146,371,728 downwards.
AAGCTAATGGGATAGTCCAATTTATGTTCTCCTGGTTGAGCTAGAACACACCCAATAGAAAAGTTCGATGCATCAATATGCACATGAAAAATTACATTCCAATCGGGCACTCGTAGAATAGGAGCACTAGTCAAGTTCTCTTTCAATGACTCATAAGCATGGTCACACTCCACAGTCCATTGGAACTCAATAAGAAGCTTGTACAAAGGGCGAGCTATCTCGGCAAAGTTTAAAATAAACCGTCGGTAATAACCAACATGGCCCATGAACCTTTGAACTCCTTTATAATTTGTAGGCGGTGGCAATTTAGCAATGGCTTTAATTTTGCTCTCATCTATGGAAATCCCATTTTTGGACACTATATGCCCTAAAATGACTCCATGTTTAACCCAAAATTGGCATTTGAAAGGGTTTAAGGAGATACTATACAATCTACACTTCTCAAACACTTTTTGTAAGCATGATAGATGTTCTTTCCAAGAGGAATAAACACAAAGGTCATCTAAAAAAGCTTCATAAAACTCCCTCAAATATTCTCTAAAAGCAGTGTTTATTAATTTTTGAAAGGTAGCAGGGGCATTGTTTAAACCAAAAGCCATAACACGAAATGCGAAACTCCAAATTCAATTGTAAAGGCTGTTTTAGCTTGGTCCTCCAGCGCAATTGTGATTTGATTGTAGCCAGAGTACCCATCTTAAAAGGTATAAGCTTCCTTCCCTGCAACTCTTTCAAGCACGTGTTCTGAATATGGCAAGGGGTAATGGTCCCTCCTAGTGGCGGCATTGACCCTCTTGAGATCCATGCACACTCTGAGTTTCCCATTCTTTTTTGGCACAATCACTATTGGTGACACCCATTATGAGTGCTCAATAGGGTATATGAATCCGCATTCCACAAGCTTTTCAATCTCTTCTTGAATGATTTTTGCATATTTAGGATTCATTGGGTAGGGTCGTTGCTGAACTGGTTTAACCATGCTATTCATAGGGATTGTGTGTTGCACCACGGAAGGTGGAACACCTTTCATATCATGATAAGTCCAAGCAAATATATCCCTGAATTCCTTGACAAGTTCTTTAAGTACACACTCCTCAGTCTCGGTCAGCAAATCTTGGGCAATGAAAACAAGTTTAGACTCTTCTCCTGGGTCTGCTAACTCTATTTCCTTAACTATCACTATACCATCATAGACTCCATTGCTCCCATCGATAGGTTTTCTTTGAGCCTTTGTATACACAACCTAAACGTTCCTCTGTGGTATAGGATTTGAAATGTTCAGATGCAGGGTGTAAGTCTGTGGGGTCATGTTGTTCTGTGGACTGTGATTTAACTTCTGATTCCTTTTGTTGTTGAGCTAACTCTCGATTTTTTCTTCTCCTTACAGTACGGCTCAACTTTGGCTTCTCTGTAGCCTCTAGTTGTGCGATGTCAATGGCTTGTGGACTACACCACATAACGCTTTGAAGGTATTCACCCCAGTTATCTACCAACTTTCGATGAGCATCACATGCCCCTATATAATTAAGCCATTCTACGGTAGATTTCTTTTCATTTATTCTAGCATGCGCATTTGCTCGATATTATCGCCTCTTATATCTCTTACTCTTCTTGTTTAATTCTCGATTACAATCGATTTCTAGTGAAGACTCACTAGATGAATCACTACTTGTGTCTTCTGCTCCCTTGGATAGATTATCATCTAGGTTACCACTGGGCCCTGAATGGTTTGTCCCCACATTTGCACTAAGATTTAACTCAGATTCTTCGTCCTCAGAGTCAATTTCAACTGATGATTCTGACCCCAAGTCGTGGGGGCTATAGTCTTGTGAGGCATTACTGGTTTCAATGCCAGTCAAACTTTCATCTTGTAGATCATCGGAAGCTATATGCATTGCTTCTAGCATGTTTAAGGGTACAAGTGGTGGTATTTCATCCCCCTCAGGTGTTACCCAGATCGTCCCCCTGTTTCCCCAAGTGTCTATGGTTGCTGCTAGGTGGACCCAATCCACATTGTCCGACTCAGTCATCCCAGGTAGTACATCCATATAAGGAGAATCTTCCCCAACATCAGTGTCCACTTTACACATGTAACAATACTGCAATGGGGCCGAGTAAACTGTGGTGTCAGATCTATGATCAATTATAAACCTGTTTCCTAGAGGATGTGCTCGACCCGTCACAAGATCCACTCGAATGACAGAATCTTGGAGCTGCAGGTAGACATGGTTTTTGGACCAGTCATGCACCATTTTTGCTTCCCTCATGAAAGGACGTCCTAAGATCATCTCCGATGCCATAGTGTGTTTGGAGAAATCCATAACAATAAAGGTAATCCTTATTTTATGTCCAAAGACCTTGATCTTGAGATCTTCTAGCATCCCAATAGGTTTAACAATAGACCCATTGGCCATCTTCACTACTATGGTTGTGGTCGCAAGGTAGGTCTTCCCATAGCTTCCCAACAGTTTTTAGTCACAATGCTAACCCCAGCGCCACCATCAAGGATTCCCTTCACAGTTAATCCCTTAGTAGTGATTGGTATAGTCGCATTGGATTCATCACCCTCAAAGTATTTCCCCAACTTGTTAACAAGTATTTCTATAACAAGGTTCTCATCTAGGTTGGGTTGTGGATCTAAGTGTTCCTCCTCTATTGGCATCTCCCCAGCTCCATCCATCTGTGCAAATTGTGGTAGCCCAAACTTCAGTTCTCCATTGAGGAAGGCTCGAAGAGTTGAGACTAGCTCAGGGTCTTTATATAGTTTGGACATGATGGTGGTTCTAACTTCTGAAGACATGAAATCCATCAATTTCGCAATATTTAACGGAACCTTTTGGACTTCAGTCCCTTGACGTGGGGAAGATGGGATCTCCATTTCTACGATAGGATCAGGTAGTCCCTCTGTAAACATTCTTTCCATCAAGAAGTGAGTACGCCCACTTTCCCATGACTTTAAGTCACTTTCTTCTTGGATGACACTAGGTATGTCTAAGGGTCTATGGACTTGGTGAGGTTGTTGTTGCGTAGGGAACGCGGTGTCCGTAATCTGGATCTTCCTAGGTGCTGGTTCTAGATCCCTTTGGGTATCTCCATCAAGAAGTGAGTACGCCCACTTTCCCATGACTTTAAGTCACTTTCTTCTTGGATGACACTAGGTATGTCTAAGGGTCTATGGACTTGGTGAGGTTGTTGTTGCGTAGGGAGCGCGGTGTCCGTAATCTGGATCTTCCTAGGTGCTGTTTCTAGATCCCTTTGGGTATCTTCTACCAAACTCCTTAATTGCTTGACTCGCTCAATCTCCTTTGTAGGGTTTGGGTAAGTTCCGGTCTTCTTTTTGGATCCTGGCCATTGTGGCTCATGAAGATCTTCCTTGTTGATTTCTATGTTAGTGGTCGTTTTGGTCTCCATGGTTTCATCTGAATCAGAATCTTCTTCAGCGTCGTTCATATATACGGGGTCGTCACCAATCCCTATGTTGGTCTTTGAACTGGGGTCTGACTTCGCTTCTTTTTGCGATCTCTTTCTTCGTGTTTTCTTCTTTTTTTGAGATTGGGCAATTGATGCCATTTCTCTTTCCTCAAGAATTTTTATTTTTTTTTGGAGCATCGATCGTGTGAGTACGTTTACTAGTACCACGGTGTACTTGGTGATGGCTCCTTGGTAAATTCAATCAAGTTTAATGGCGTGATCTTCGGTGCATTTGGATTATTTGGACATTGGGCAATCAAATGATCTATGCCACATCGATTACACATGAGTATTGGCATTGTAGACGTGCTCGCTTGATTGGTTTGCATTAGTGTGGCGTTCTTTTGTAGCCTAATAGGACACTCGGCTACACGATGTGGACCTCCACACTCATAGCATTGAAGAGGTGGTCTCTTAGCAGTGTAATTGATATTTTGGCCTCTTGCCGCAAGAGTAGCTACTTGATATACAGGTTTGACTTGTCCCCAATAGTCCTCCATGTACTATTGTGGACTTTCTTCAAGCACATCCATCCCATAGGCGATACTAGAACCTATATCTTCCTCACAGCCTTCCAAACAAGAAATAGATGACTCACAACCCACTTGATTCACAGAAGTGATTCTCAGATGTGGTGGTTGCGGTCCTAGCACCGGAGGTGGTAAGGGTGTTTTTTGAACAACATTTTGGGCCCTAGGGACCATGTGTTGTGCTGTTTGTTCAAGAGGTGGGGCCGGCATCAATGCAGGCACTCGAGGTGTGTCTGTCCATGCTAAGGTTGGTCTATTGGCCATCGCGCACTTAAATACTATGCAATCGTTAGCTTGATGACCATACCTTCCACATGCATTGCAGTTCCCATTGAATTTTACTCTAAAAGTAGGGCATTCACTGGTACTATGCAGTCCATAGCATACTGAGCACCATTGTTGCTCCCTTCTTGGATACATATGATTGTTTTGCGGATTACGATTGTCTCTAAGACTCTCTTGAATAGCCTTGGTGAGATCTGCTAAAGTCATCTCAGATATCTTTGGCTCCTTAGCAATAGGCTTTAGGGTCACTGGCTGATGCCCCGATGCTTGTGAGCTAATAGATTTAGACTCAACAGACACTCTTTCTCCTTGAATCATTAAATTATCCTCCAATTGGATCGCATTGGTGGTGAATGCTTCCCAAGTGGTGATACCTCTAATGACTAAGCCATTGTAGATATCCTCATGTCGTAATCCCCTAATGATTCTATCAAGCAATTGGTTATTGTTGAAACGCTCATTTGGATTACATCGAGAATTCAAATGCTTCAAGCGACTAATAAAGTCTCTCATCGACTCTCCTTCCTCTCGTTGGGCTTTCTAGAGTTGAGAGGCTACACCCCAAAGCACTCCCTCTCGTATGTATTCTTTCAAGAATAGTCTCCTAAGAGTAGGGTAAATCATTTTTTCTTCCACCCTTAGGGTTCTATACCAATCCCCAGCCTTTCCACTTAAGGTTAGGCTTAAAGCATTGCTCTTATGTAGGTCATTGTGTTCTCCTAGAGAATCACATATTTGTTCAAACACTTCAATATGCTTTCTCACATCCCCGTCTCCACTAAATTTTTGTGTGAGCTTGGCTATTTGTACTGCCTTACTTCTAGGCTCTCTATCAAGCGCGTTACGCATATTCTCAGCAATAGATCGACCGATGGCTTGAGCAAATGTTGCCAAGTCACCTAACTGAGCAGGCACCGTGGGTGGAGGTGCTCCAGAGACTACATGTGGAGTAGGTATTGGCATTGGGCTTGGCGCATAGGAAGCCCTTGGGTTCCACATTGGGTACGATGTTGTGCCGTGTGGTGGTCCATAGTTCATATGGGTGGCCCTAGGCATAGCAGACATCATATGTGACATGCTAATGCTAGCTGGTATAGTCCCATGGAAATAAGAACTTCTTTATTGTGGTTGTGGATCATAGGTAGTTGAAACAATGGTAGGGGTAGGGACTACATGAGTACGAGGACCAATGGGTGTATACGATTGGTACACACTTGTAGGTACTATTGCAGGCATTGAGCTACCATGTAGCGGTGCTTTACTAACAAATGAGGTCCATGGCATGTTTCTTGGCATGCCCATCATTGGGGTAGGCATGGTAGTCGTGCTGTCATCAAGGGAAAGATGAGCTAGACTTGGAAAGGTGAAGCTATCACTTGTGGGCTCAGATTGCACTGAGACCCCTGGAGAAACAACATATAGAGGATCCATCGGACTTACCGAGGGAGTCTCCATTTGCGATAAGGTCGGTTGTTTAGCCTTCCCTGTATCCAAGAATCTCATGAGACCCATTGAAGGCATGTTGATCCCCTTGTTCTGTCTCTCTAACTCAATGACCCTGTGGATGACCTCACAAACTCTTTGTTGTTGATCCTCTACACTAGTAGCACCTATTGTGGATTGTAGGACATCTAACCAACCCACATGATAGGTGTGACCTGTGTATAGGTCGGTCAGATTCTCTCTTGTAATTCATACTCCCAGTTCTCATTTAAGAGCACTCCATCTAAGATTGAGGTGCTAGGGGTGTCCTTTTGAGCTAGATGCAATGTTGCTTTCTAGGGGTTGGCCCTTAGCGGTTGCTAAATCAGGAGCACTTGATTACTCTCTTAGCAAGGATATTGACATAGGAGCTTTCGCTTTTAACTCTCTTCGTTGCTCCGCCTTGCGTAAGATCTCGACTTCCTTTTCCCTGACTGCAAGGATATATCGCTCAACCTCTTGCACTTCGGTAAGGCTTCTCCCTTCGGGTAATATGACCTCGGAGGGAAATAACTCTAAAGAGTCAGGAGGTGCAGTGAATGAAGTATTCACGTGCACATTCTCTAACGGTATAGGGTCTACGTTTGTCACGAATGGAGAATTTACTTCCCCACCCCCCTCATTTACATCATTAGCTCCATGTTCGAAGCGAGTGGCTCTACTAAAGGTTTCCTTCAAGCGGCTAAGCACACTCGGCCCGGACCGAGGACCCATGGCATGCATGTCTTGGCTCGAGCTATCGGGATTAGGCATTGGGAAACCCTCCATGACGTCGTAGTCAGAGGAAGAGTCACTAGCCGCTATGTTCGGGTCTTGGTTTGTACTACCTTGGGTCCCCACGAGGGTCCAGAACCTAAAGTAGGTGGATATTGAGAACTCGCGTACCTCGAAATTCTCTCTAGTTTCTCCGTCTCTAGCAGACGACCAAAGCGCAGATGCATGTGCCTTTGGCACCCTACAAACGTCGGTGAATAACCTCGAAGGTTAACCGCTTGCCTTTTTTAAGCGTCCGTTTTCACTCGTATTTTTTACGTTTTTAATGTTTTTCTAATGTTTTTTAATGTTTGATTTTTTTGATTAAAGTGTGTGATAGCTCGAAATGAGCGTATCACTTAGAGGGTCGTTGTGTGGTTTACAGCACAATTTTCGGGCATCTGAAGTTCCGTTGGTCCTCAAAAAATCGATTTTTAGCTACGTGTGAAGCTAAAATTCTTTTTTTTTTTTTTTTTCAAAACGCGACTGAAACTTAGGCCTGAGCGTGAGCTTGGGTCTGGGCTTGGGTCTGGGAGAGATAAGGTCCTACCTTTAAATTTTTTATTTATTTTTTATTTTTATTTTTAAAGAGATAAGGTCGTCGCGACCTACACGAGAGCACACACACACTCTATCTACCTACTTCTAACTAATACACCTATTGTTACACACTAACACACTCTATTAACTCTCACAAATCTACTTCCTACTTACTGTACACAGAAAACTACCAACCTTAGTAGACAGAGAATAAACACAGTACCTTTGAAAACTCCATTAACAAAGAAAACTAACAACCTTAATACACAGAGAATAAACACAGTACCTTTAAAAACTCCATTAACAAAAAAAAACACATAGAATAACACCAAATCCCTCTTCTCAACACACACACCCTCTTTCCTTACCTTTCCTACAATAGAAATTGCACCACAAAAGAAGCACAGAGTGCCATTCAAGCTTAGTGTATGGCAATCCCCGGCAACGGCGCCAAAAATGTGCACGTATGTCACACGTGTCAATGCAAGGAACTTGCCGATACACCGTGTGCGAGCCACAAATGGCTCCAAGCACACAACAATCCTAAACTAGTAAGCTCAAAGAAGGCGATGGTGTGTCACTCACTGCTCTACGCTTGCTTCGTGGAGGATTCCTCGCTGCGAAGAAGAAGGAGCCGCCGCTTCGCCGCGCTCAACCGCTTCGCCGTCGCCGTGCCGTCATCGCAATGCTCGATCGCACTCTCTCTCTCTCTCTCTCTCTCTCTCTCTCTCTCTCTCTCTCTCTCTCTCTCTCTCTCTCTCTCTCTCTCTCTCTCACGCATACACACACACACACACAAGGAGATGAAGAAGAAGAAGACGGAGATGGAGCAAGAGCACTCTTCTATTGCACAAATGAGAGAATGAGTGAATTTTAGGTTTAGTTGACTTTTATATGAGCTCACCCCATTCACACTTGGCGCCCATGCTTAGCCAACTAATCCCTTGAATGTTCCAGTTAGAGTGCGCCTCTCATCGGCGATCACTCTTACCCTTTTCCTATTGGACCGACAAGCCCGGTACCTGACTCTACCAAATAAATAATACAATGTCCATCGTAGGTGACAGGGTGTCCGTGAGCCGTGAGGGTTAACACTGCAAATCCTCTTCTATATCTTGCAGATGTCCACATGTGCTTGGCTATGGGATGATCTTCTTTTCCCGTATTTCTAGATTCTCTTGTGATGGCTTCCTCAGGCTTTGTCAATTCTAAATTCCTTTGAGGGCTTTGCACACTATCTTGTTGTCTTGAGCTCCTTCCTTTGTATCTAGCATTGCATCTTGTTTGGTGGGTATAGATTTTGCATTGGTGTAAGGTCCCAACCCGCCAATACCAAGATCGGGATGGGATCCTTGACAGGTCTATAGGTCTAATAAAAATCAAAGTTTTTAAACAAGAAAAATCCAAGGAATAGACCTTTACCATTGACCATGGTTTGGGTCTATAGCCTTAGAAGAAGACCTAGTCATGTCTCGCAACGAAAACAGGACAACGTATTAAAAGTCCAAAAAACTATTTCGACCCTATAACTGGGACAATTGGGCTAAGGTATCCTCAACCAACGCTTTTTTCCCCCTAACAGATGTGAGGACACAGCCGTTGGTGGACTCCTCTTCCAAGTGAAGAAGTTTTCTAAACGTTTTAATGCGTAAGGATGGATAGTTACCTGACTAATCAGGTCCACTCGTCCATGATTGACAACCTTAGTCAATCCCCACTTACCACCCCGCACTCACACATGATTCTTTGTTATTTAATCACTACCACGTTCTTATCACAATTAAAATAATGATTCCTTTTATCCTTCATAACAGAATTTTATTAAAACAGCCCTTGAAACAGTATTGAAAACATTCTTTTAGCAAACAAACATCTTTACACTTAAGACAGGGTACTGTCAATCAAAACACTATCCATAATAACCATGACCAGTACTCTTCTTGTCTCAAGACCACTTAAGGGTGAAAAAAATGGCACCCAATTCCTTATTCATAATCCGGAGTGGATAAACCCCCACCCAAGGTTCCGGATGCCTATACACCAAACCAGTTGCCCATACAACCGGGCGGCTCCCCTAGGATTAAAAAAACGGTATCCTAACTTATGTAGAAACATCAAGAAATGACACGAAGTAGAAACTCAACATTCATGGGGGTAACCGACTTATTAGTGGCTGAAAAGCCATCATTATCATCAAAATATACCAAGGAGTCGGAGGTGTCTTGAGACAAGCTGTCTTAAGGATGATCAATCATATCTTTCCTAATTCAACCAGTTTTAACCCAAACAATTCTTTCCTACATTATAAACAAATGCACGTTGGAAGTTTCGTTTTCAGCCAGTTTATCCTTCCTAACCTTACGTATGCAATGCTAACTTAAAAGTGAACTTTAAAAAAAAAGTTAAGTGAACGAAATAGAAATCCACCTGGGACTGCTCGTCTATGTGTTGTTGGGCGGGAGCCCATAGACTTTCCTCCGTCGGCCTATGGCCAGGCCCAGCCTCATGGTCATCAGTGGCCTTGTTTCTTTTGTTGCTAACATCCTCTTCTTCAGTAAGAGGATTTCCCCTGGTTCTTTTTGGAGCCATGTCGGTAGCCTTATAAAAAGACTTAATCGATTAGAAGCTTAATTGAATAATCTTCTTTTTTCTTTTTTACCCAAAACTAAGGATTTTTGGAGTAAGTAGGTATCCTTGATAGTCAAATTGATGAGATATTCCTTATGTAACTTATTTAGGTTATAAGTAATTTTTCATAATTACCATTTAATTTGGGAAGCCCTTTAACTAGATTTATCCTTAATCTATATTCCATTTTAGCCTTAGTAAATTATAAATTTCTATCGGCTAATGGATTACTCACCCCAAATTGTAATTGAATATGTTCTATCTTTAGGAATTTTCATAAATTTGATTTATAACCTTTCCCTTCTATACTTATGGTCTAATTTAGGTAGAATTTTACTAATAGTAATTTGTTATACCAACCATTTATGCTGAGGTAATTTTTTCACCCTTCAATTTATTCATTTACTAATTTTTTTTCTCTATTTTATACACAAAATCGGTTACTTTTATTGAAGATAAATATCTAAACTATTTATCTGAGGTTGGAGTATTTATCATGGATTCGTCAAGGTTTGTTCTATCTCCGATATTTATATCAAAGGTTTTTTTATTAATTTACTATAATCCCCCTTTTATTTTCCCTAAAAATAATGTAATTTTACTCGGATAATTAGATAAACTAATTATCTGAGGGTGAAATAATTATCATGGGTTTCTTAAGGTGTAATTAACCTTTGATAAATAACTCAAACCATTTTGAATCAATTTGCTAATTTTCCCTTTTTAATTTTTCTTAAAAACAGAGTAATTATGCTAAAGTAATTAGGTAAATTAATTATCTGAGCTTGATATAATTATCATAGTTTTCCTAACATATAATTAACCTTTGATAAATAACTCAAAGCATTTTGAATCAATTTGCTAATTTCTCCTTTTTAATTTGTCCTAAAAACGGAGTAATTCTGCTAAAGTAATTAGATAAATTAATTATCTGAGCTTGATATAATTATCACGATTTTTCTAACATATATTTAACCTTTGATAAATAACACAAAGCATTTTCAATCAATTTTCTAATTTCCCCCTTTTAATTTATCCTAAAAATAGAGTAATTCTGCTAAAGTAATTAAGTAAATTAATCATCTGAGCTTGATATAATTACACAGGTTTTCCAACATATATTTAACCTCTAATAAATAACTCAAAGCATTTTGAATCAATTTGCTAATTTTCCGCTTTTAATTTGTCATAAACACAGAGTAATTCTTCTCAAGTAATTAGGTAAATTAATAACCTGAGCTTGACATAATTATCACAGGTTTCCTAACATGTAATTAACTTCTAATAAATAACTCAAAGCATTTTGAATGAATTTGCTAATTTTTTCCTTTTAATTTGTCCTAAAAACAGAGTAATTATGCTAAAGTAATTAGGTTAATTAATTATCTGAGCTTGATATAATTATCATGGATTTTTTAACATGGATTTAACCTTTGATAAATAAATCAAAGCATTTTGAATCAATTTGCTAATTTTCCCTATTTTATTTTTCCTAAAAACACAGTAATTCTGCTAAAGTAATTAGGTAAATTAATTATCTGAACCTGACATAATTATCACGGGTTTCTAACATGTAATTAACCTAAGTTAGAGAACTCAAAGCAGTTTGAATCAATTTGCTAATTTTCTCCTTTTAATTTGTCCTAAAAACAGAGTAATTCTGCTAAAGTAATTAGGTAAATTAATTACTTGAGCTCGAACTAATTATCAAGGGTTTCTTAACATGTAATTAACCTCTGATAAATAACTCAATGCATTTTGAATCAATTTACTAATTTCCCCCTTTTAATTTGTCCTAAAAACATAGTATTTCTACTAAAGTAATTAGGTAAATTAATTATTTGAGCTTGACATAATTATCACAGGTTTCCTAACATGTAATTAACCTCTAAAAAATAACTCAAGACATTTTAAATCAATTTGATTATTTTTCTCTTTAAGTTTCTCTAAAAAATAGTGTAATTATGTCTAACTAATTATGAAAATTACTCAAAAAATTATAAGATAATTTTCCTAGTTTAATGACTATCTAATGCAGTTGTGATAATTATCTCAACTTAATCTAAACTTAATTAATATATTTTCCATTAATTTATGGTTAATTTGGATAATTTCAGTCCTAATATGATAGGATAATTAATTAGCTTAATATTCCCAAGCTTTGATTACAACAATCAGCATAGAATATTTAATTAAGAGAGGATTTATGAGTATACATAGACCTAATTTTTAATTTATTAAGAAAATAGATTAATCTAGCTTTGCTAATTAAGAAGGATTATGCTAATTACCATTTAAGTTAATCAACTAGAGCTTAATCTCTAGTGATTTCTGCATAGCCGTTTCTCTAGATGAGAGAGAGTGTGTCAAGGCTCCGAATCTCTCTGAAATTGTGAAGCAAGGGTCGTATTTATAGGTTTCTGGGCACTCACAAGCTGGAAAATGGCAATAACTTGCATCCCAAGCGGCCCTACAGGTCAAAAAACGCCCCCTGCTGCTAAATCTAGTCTGGGAGAGTTCATCATTACCCCACACAGCCCCCCAGATACACAGAATCGATTTTTACTAATTTCTCTGATTTTTAATAATGAAAATTGGAAATATCAGTAATTTCTAGAACCTTAGGATAAGAAAGTCTTTATTGATAATAATTATTGAAACCATCCAACTTTACTTAACTAATTAAATTCCTAGTGTAATCTTTCAAAGCCCGTAACTTTTCCATATTTTATCAGAATTTTGTTCTGAAAATTTCTAGGCCGGGGTTTGCTGTGCTTAAGATTCCAAAAATACCAATATTTGCCACAGTCGGACAGTTCTACATTGCTTTTTCAATATCCTTTCAACACCTTCAATGCGAAATTTTGCATTTTTTTTAGCTTGGTGGTCTTATGCTTTACGAACACTCTCATCATTAGATTTTCTGCCTCCTTCTGCAGATCTACAAACTATACCATAGAGGGATCGAGGATTCCATTGCTCATCCAAGTTTCCTTAGAGAGTATTCCCTATCAAATATCGTATTTTCCCTCTCTAGCCTTGCAACCCTCTAGAGGGGGTCTTCATAAGGGTCTGTAGACATCTTCTTCTCCTTCTTTGAGACCCCATCTCTCCCACTTGTTCTCGTTGTTCTTGTGTTTGAGGTGGTGGAGTGGTAGGTACCTCTTCTACTGGTGGTAGAGAGGGTTGGCAAGGTGGTGTGGGAACTTGATGATCATGCTTCTCCTCTTTTGCCCTTTTCTTTACTTTTTCTCTCTCTCTACTTGTACTCTTACCAACTGTTCTGCAACTTTTCTTGACCTTTTGAAGCTTTGGATTTTTTAAAGATAGATCTGGAGCGAGCTTGGAAAGCAAGCTTTGGGGTGAGATTTTCTTTCTCCCCACCCATACCTCTCACTACTACTAGATGCCGCCCATTTTTGCCGCTACCACCAGGTGGCAAGCAACCCTTCCTTTGAGCCACCTCAACCCCTCTTGCTCCTCAACGTTGCACCACCAACTTCCAACCCCCCTCCTCTCTCAACTTCCAACCACCCCCTCTCCATCTCCATCTCTCACACAATCTCTCTTGATTTCTTTTCCCTCTCTCTCCTTTGTTTTTTCCTCCTTTCTCACTATGCCTCTGTGTGTGTGTGTGTGTGTGTGTGTGTGTGTGTGTGTGTGTGTGTGTGTGTGTGTGTGTGTGTGTGTGTGTGTGTGTGGGGACCTAACTTAGGTAGCACCGTCTCTATCTATACATCACATCTCTCCCTAATTTTCTTAGTGTTTACTCTCTCTCTCATGTACCCTATCTCTCCCATCTTTATGACATTATATCTTCTTTAGAAGCATCACAGTGGTCACCCATAGCAAGGTTTCCGTTGGTTTAGTGCATTTACACAGCTAACTCAACGGTCTCATCGATATGTGTCTCTATATGTGAGAAAACATTACATGTACAGTTTGAGTCAAATGCATAAAAACTTATAATAAAACATGAGTCTTGACAAATGCATTATTCATAGTAACTAGAATGCTGAAATTTCTTTCTCAACCTTGATAGGGATTTTACAATATCTGAGGAAAAATATTACTTCAGCCTTTTACTTTGCAACAAAATGTTAAGCTCATGATCATCCAAACTTAATTGGTGGATGAACATGTCATGATTTATGTTCATCCTACATACTTTTATGTAAATGTAGAGGGATGAGTTGAAGGAAGGACTAAAGGGATGAGAGAGGTAGAGGGATAAGAATTGTAGAGGTTGAGGGAGGGGATATGTAGAAGTTGTAGAGGAGTGGAGAGCAAAAACGTATAGGGAGGAGAAGAGTAGAGGTTGGATGGAGAGATATGTAGAGGGTATAGAGAAGAAGAGAAAGTGTACAGGGGAGGAGAGAAGTAGAGGGTGGAAGAATGAGGGTGGGAGGGACAAGAGAGGTAGAGGGTAGAGAGAGGAGAGAGGTGGAGGGAGGAGAGAGGCAGAGCATAGAGACATATAGCATATACAATAGTGGTATAGTAGAGGGTAGGGGTGAGAGAGGTCCGAGAGTAAAATTGGGGTTGATAGGAGGGGAAAGAGTCAACGAGAAATAGAGGGATAAGAGAAAGATGGTTAGGGGGCCTCGTTCCACGAGGGAGGTTATTGGTGCACACCATTTGTTTTTTTGGGTGCAGTAGCAAGCTTACTGGCACTGTTTTAGTTTTCCTACATTTGCATCATAATCACAAATCCTTTTGACACCCATTTTTGTAAATGATATCTCTATAAAGACTATCAAAAAGCTTCTCATTGTAAGCAATTATGAGAGAATGAATAGTGAAAATGTCCTCCTAAACAACTTAGTCCCATATCGCAAGTGGTGTTGTAGAAAAACTTCATTGGCATTGCAATAATCTTCATTCAATAGTGAGTCTATTGAGGCATCATGTAGCAAGTGTATTGGTGCATCATGGTGCATAGTCGTAATACATAATGTCATAGAAAAGCTTCATTCATTTGGGGTCTATTGAGGCATCATGTAGCAAGTGTCACGCATCCCATCTCCCAAACTAGTAATTTATGCCTTGCATCCATCTTGTGCTTAATATCTTGCTTTTATCCGTCCTTTAAACTTTTTTGCTTGCTTCCCATGCAATCCCAAGAAGTCAATGTGAGGGATTTTGACGTATCTTTATCATGTACTCCAAAACCCTTTCCATTCCAATAACCTCAATTTGGAAGAGATCCTGAGTCAAGAAGAAACATATATGGTGTTTGTGTTTTAACTGGGAGAAAGTTTGGATGAAAACAGGTTGGGGTTGGGGTTATACAAATAGAACATGATAAAGAGAGAGAGATCATGAGGTCTTGCTAGCGAGAGGGATGGAAAGAGAGAGAGAAAGACAATGAGGGACTATGGTAAAGGGTGCATTGAGAGGGAGGGGATGCTTTCAGAGAGAGAGAGAGAGAGAGAGAGAGAGAGAGAGAGAGAGAGAGAGAGATTTTATTATTGTCCTCGGAGGTTAAATATGACCTATGGGACCAAAAATACATGTGGTGTAGTATGTATTGGGCTAATAAGTGACTCTTCATGCTCTAGAATTATGGTGATGGGAGTCATAGTGGAGAGCCCACAGTATGACGGGGAGAGGAAAGTGTGTAGGTCTTAGTCATGGTTGAAAATGTGAGGGAAGCAAGTTTGGATGTGAGCAAAAGTTGAGTACTCTAGTAGTGTGGTACTCATATTCTCAAAATTACGGTGAGCATAATGTGCAAAGTCAATTTGACTCTTCTTCATTGCCCCAATGCCTTGTCACACATCGAAGGGAGTGGGAGCTAAGCCAAATGGCTCCAATAGTTTGTATCGCCAACAAGGGGATATGTTCAAGCATATATGGGTGAGTATGGTTTCCTCTTTTTCGTAAAGAACATGGTTTTGTAATTGGGGGTAAAGGGAAATTTATTGGATTCCTCCCAAGCCATTATACATTGGCGTTGTAGAAAAGCTTCACTCACTTGGGACTCTATTGAGGCATCATATAGCAAGTGTAATGCATCTTATCTCTCAAACCACTTCTTTATGTCTTGCATCCATCCCATGCTCAAGATCTTGCTTTTATGCATCTTTTAAACTTATTTTCTCACTTCCCATGAAATTGTAGAAAGTCAAATTTGACGGATTTTGATGCATCTTTATCATGTACTCCACAACGCTTTCCATGCCCATAACTTCAATTGGAAGAGATCCCGACTCAAGAAGTAGGAGCATATATGATGTTTGTGTCTTAACTTGGAGAAAGTTTGTAAGGAAATGCTTTTCGACATTCTCAAAGTCTTTGCAAGTAAACTTTGAGATGCTCCTACCCCATACTTCAACTCCATAAAATAGATCGGTGTCACCATGTGTCAAAAAGGTACTTTTGGAAAACCCAACAATTGACATCTCCCGCATTACACATGTTCTCAAATGCATAGTACACTCTCTTTACAACTTCCAAACGACACATAGCACATTCATGCCACTTGTGATTGGACGGAACTTCAAGGCCAAAGTACTTCAAGCTCTCAAAAATGTCAAGGGTCTCATTGTTGTACACAATGCATGGCTTCTCCGCATGGTTGGTTCTCACAAGCATAAAATTTATTTTGGATTCATTCACAATCAGACCACAGGCCACTATGCAAGCAAAATCTCTCAAGGACAACCTCAAGTTTTTATGCATCCTTTAAAATGTGTGATAGAAGCACTACATCACCGGCATACAACAAAAGCATGACTACCCCATTGCAAATAGTAACCTCTTCAATACCTTCTTGTTACATAAGTCAAGTACCATTTGTCCCAATTGATTGATACATAGACCAAACAGAGCTGGTGACAAGGGATATCCTTGTTTAACCCCAATAGTGCTTGCAAATTTTTTTTGAAATTCCTCTTCCATGCGGAATTGAAATATCACCTTCTCATAGATTCAAAAAACTGCAAGCATAAACTCACTTAGCACTTGGAGTTCTTTCCATCTTTCTTCACAAATTGTTATGTGGAAATGATCAAAGTCTTTCTTGAAGTCCACAAAGAAACAATACAATCGCTTGCATTTCAATCGATTACTCCATGAGAACACAAAGAGTAACAAGATGGTCAATGGTGCTATGAAATTGACAAACATCCACTTGTACTTTTGTATGCTTGCCATTCTTTTCAGCCCAATCACTAAGTTTTATCTCCGTTATGCACCCGAACACCTTTGCCATTAGGGACACAAACATTATGGTCCTGTAGTTATTTACATTCTTTACGTCCCTTTCTTTATGTAAAGGCTTGAACCAATTAGTGCTTCAATCACAAGGCATACCATGTTGAAGTGCAAGGTTGAACATATCACACATTCAATCATGTGTAAAATCCCCCTCCATTTAATAATTTTTGGCTTGATACCTTGAAGATTTTTCGCTTTGCAAGCGGTGGCCAATTGTTCAAGCCCACCTTGTACACATCCTCAATAGTAAAAAAGAGGGCATTCATGGGATTGAACAAAAAAAATGGAATCTTTTCAATATTTGGTTTCTCATATAGTTGCCTATTATGTGTGTACCTTTTCTTGAACTTGGAAAAATTAATGCTTGACTCCTCATGTGCTTCTCTTCTTTTGAATGAATGCCTTGTATGAATGCAAATGACATTGATATTTATCTTTGTCCATAGTTGCATTTAGCTTAATTAAGGACTTTTGAGCATCTTCACACTCTTTGTCAAACCACCTTTTGTGTGATCTACCTTTGTGATACCATGGATATGCATCCAAAACTTTTGCTGAACCATTTCAATATACATTGGTGCCTGTTTGAAATCCATACAAAGATATAGTTTTTCTTTCCTTTGGTCAAAATTTTCATGCTTAGTTGTTTCTCCACATGTTAAATCAATGCATAAGGTTTGATGGTTTAATTCAAGGGTCCAATGGCCAAGCCTAAAACTCTTTTTACTATACATGATGGCTTTGAAAAATAGCATATAGTCAATCACACTATCCCCTTTTTGTTTCCTACATGTAAACCCAATGGTTCCACTCTATAAAGATACACCATTTGAAAAAAGCATACATGTGCTATTGCACGTGTAAAAGTAATCTTCCATAGTGATCCATCTCTTTCTCAACCATTGAAGTATGATCGTACAAGTAAACTTCCTCCAACTCCACATGTTGTGTATCATGTTGCAATTTTTTTGTGCGGGCATTCATATCTTCAAAGACAATAACATCACCTTTGTCTTTAAAATAAGTAATTTCCTCCTCTAAATCAACAACTGGGTGATCTCTATCCATGATGCGTAAAAGGGGGAATCATGATGAGGAATGTAGCCACCGGCTACAAAAATGATGGGTTTTGAAGAAATCCTCAATACGAATGGCAAGAGATGGAGGAGGTGTCTCTAATTTCTCTACAAAAATTCCACAAATAACAATGTTCTTGGAGCGTCGCTCCCATTCCATCAACTCCTCTACATCCACATATTCAACATTCTTTGTTTGGGCCATAACTTGCATGATAGAGAAATAGGAACCACATTGCTACCACATACATCAGCCCAAGGCTTTCTTGTGCATACATTTTTCATACCGCATACATCACGACTCATGGTGTCTAATTTCTCCTCTTTTAATGCATGGCCATACTGCACTTTGCTCTTGCGCTCCTTCAAAATATTCAAGTACGCAAGAGAGTGTTTACATTCTTTGACTTTCTATTCAAGTTGCATTGAATTTGTTATGTGTATCTCAAGTTTTCTCTTGAGATGTTCATTCTCAACAATAAGAACTCTTAGCATGCAATTCTCCATTGCAAGTACCCTTAAGTCTTCACCTTACTAGTACTCCACTTTGCTCATGTGCTCATTCAAAACATTCAAGTCCACAAGAGAGCATTTACATTCTTTGACTTCCTATTCAAGTTGTATCAAAGGTGTTGATTGCATCTCAAGTTTTCTCTTGAGATGCTCATTCTCAACAACAAGAACCCTTAGCATGTCTTTCTCCATTGCAAGTACCCATAAGTCTTCACCTTGTTTGGTTATGGTCTCTTGTCAAACAATGACAAGTATGCCATAATCAAGGTTTTTGATGAAATTAGTGGAGTGGTTATGTTGCTATCTCCATCCTTAGGAGATTTTGGATCATTTTCTACAATGGTTGTGGACCTTGTTGAAGAAGAAGAAGAAGAAGCCTTGCAAGTGCCAAAAGACATTATATCCAAAAGAAGAGATGAGAGTCAAGAACAAGAAAGTGAGGTAGAGGGGTCTGTGACAAGGGAGTGAATAAGATCAAGGGTGTGTGTGGTGATGAATGGAGAGAGAGAGAGAGAGAGAGAGAGAGAGAGAGAGAAAGAGATATGGAAGCAAGGGGAAGGGGGGTGAGAGGGAGGGAAGGTGAGTAAAGTAGAGGTGTGTAGATATGGGGAGGGAGAGGGTAGGAGAGCCAAGTAGTAGTCAGAGGATAGGGAGGAGGATAAGCGGTATGTGGAGGTGGTGGAGGAGAAGAGGGCAACAAACTATGAGAAGAATCATGGGTGGATTGGTGGTGACTATGGTGTCCAAGATTAGTAGCACTAGTGGTGTATGGATGACCCCCAAAGAAAAAATATCGCTCCAAAGCTCGCTTCACCAAGCTCGCTCCATATCCTAGCTTGGATTTTCTTTGTTCAGCTATGTTCCTCAACACTTTTTTCTCATTGTTGTAGATTTGTTCTAATGTTCTTCATTCTACGTTTGGAATCTCTTACTTCCTTAAGGCCGCTACAACTTTGGCAGCATCCACTTGATCAATCACATCCTTCTTTTGTGATATTGTCTCTGACACTTCAACGTCTCTTTATAAGATGCAGCTGCAATACTTGATGTAAAATTGGATTTTCTGACCATCTTGGACCTAGGACCTAAGACAAATCAACTCTTCATCATCATCCTCACTTGAACTTTCAATTTTGTTGTGCTTGGAGGTCTCTTCCTTGGATGATATATTCACAGAGTGTACCTTTTTGCCTAATCTGGTGCTAGGCCTTGGTGATTTCCTCTGGACCTCCTCTTCATGCTTCAGAAAAATATAAAGTAATGTCCTAAGCTAAAAAAGAATCCAAGAAGAAAGAGGATGGATCTACTAGTAGTGCAACAATTGTAGAATTACATTGTGATTTGTTTGTCTCACTTTAGGCTGTCTTTCATAGGAATACGATGATGTGTCAACAACGCCTCTTATCTAGTCAAGGGAGTTGGAAAGCGTGTGCTAACTGGTATGAATGGCAGCTCTTTCACACTTTTTGATGCACTTTATGTGCCAAGAAAAAAAAAGAACCTTTTGTCTGTATGTGAACTTGTGAGACTTGGTCTTGTTTTCAAATTTGTGGATGACAGATGTACAATTCATTATCTTAGTTTTGGCGATGAAATTGTTGCATCTGTCATTTTGTGCCATGGGCTATATAAAGTCAGTTTGTATGACAAGTGTGGGTAGAATTTTCAAAATGTAGTTATGGATGCAAAGGCTGTTTCAATTGCCAAACTTTGACATGCAAGTGTTGGGCCTTTGAATTTTTGCAGTTTGCTACGTTTGCAAAAATTTGATATCATTGATTCTTTGCTACCTCCTCTTGAAGCACCTTCTAAGCATGTTTTTGAAGGCTGTGTTTTGGTAAGATGCAGCGTTCAAAGTTTCCATCCTTCCAAAGGATGGTTTAATAAGAGCTACATGCATGTTACAACTTGTGCATAGTGATGTTTGTGGGCCTATGAAAACTCCATCCTTGGGTAATTAGCTGTACTTTGTGACTTTCATTGATTATTACTCCAGGCATTCATGGGTGTATCCTCTTAAAGCTAAGTCTAAAGTGTTCATGTGTTTCAAGAAATTTCTAATTATGGTTGAAAATATGGGCACCCTCCATTTAGATCAAGGGGGGAGTATATGTCTCACGAATTTAATAATTTTTTGGCTAGTTATGGGATAAAACACCAATGTACAGTGCCGTGTACACCTCAACAAAATGGTGTTTCTGAAAGAAAAAACAGGTTGCTTACATAGATGGCACGATGTATGGCCAAGAGTTAAGCTTTACCACAATTGTTTTGGCTTGAGGCTGTCATGTGTGCTACTTATGTACTTAATGGGTGTCCTACCAAAGCCTTGTACTCTATGAATCCTTATGAAGCATGGTATGACAAGAAGCCATATATTGATCACAAGCACGCTTTTGTTTGTTTAGCTTATACTTTGGTGCCACAAACACAACGTAAGAAAAATGGATGATAAGGCTCTCAAATGCATTTATGTTGGTTACCAATTATACCATCAAAAAAATGTATCTTGATTTCACAAGATATTGTATTTGTGGAAAATTCTATTGAGCCTTTGTTACCATGTACCAAAGACAATAATGTAAGCTCACATGACATTTATGACACTCTGTTTGAGGCAAATGTATAGCCTTTAGGGTTTTTTGAAAATGTTATAGATCAACCTATTAGTGATGTAGATGTACATGATGTGGAAAGGGCTGAGAATGAAAAGGCTACGGGTATGCCAAAATGTCAAGTGCATAATTTGTGTGATGGTAAATTGGATGTACCTATGTTTAGTCATACTCATTTAGGTTATCACCATGCATTATATGCATTAGACTGCTATGCTTTGGCTGTTTCTACTTTATGTGTGGATTGGTGGTTATGACACACCAGGAGCAAGAAGTAATGTATTGTAGAAACCTCCATTTGTGAAGCTGAGTAGAGGACAATCTTCACACCTAAGATTGAGTGTGTATGGCTCACACGCCTTATGGCTTATTTGGGTGTTAGTAGACAGGACATTGCCAACATCATCTATAGTATAGTTAAAGTGTATTGGTAGTTGCGAGGAAACCGGTTTTTCATACTCACACAAAGCACACTGAGGTGCATTATCACTATGTTAGGGAGAGACTTTGAATAGGAGAGATCGGCTTGGCTTATGTGCCTTTCTGGAAACTCCTCTCCAAAAGGGATTCAATGAACCACCTTCACGGCCCGATCGGATGGCGAGGGTTGCCCTAAGCCAATCATCCGAGTCTTGCCTTTTACCTATCACATATATTACCTCCTTACTTTCTTGTACAATCTCTGATAAGCTAGCCACAAATAGGATACTATCAAAAACATGGTAGTTCGTGACCTTCCAGATATTATTGAAGCACGATGTTTTTTTCCCCAAGAGCACTAGCTAGACTTACCATCGCATTTTGAATTGTTTTGCTCATGTAAGCTTTTGGCATAATGTCATATGCCTTTGCCATGCAAGCAAAGGTAATTGTATGCAAAGAGAAGCCCTCAATTTGCCTCCTTTGAAAACATCCCTCACATCATTAAAGTATGTTTGGCCCTCATCCTAGAGTTAATCAACTATATGCATTCCACACTATTTTTATCAAAAGTGATGATATCTAGAGCGATGTCATTCCATTGCATCGATTTACAAATAGTCCAGAACTTTCTTTGCCAACTTCTTTGTGATCTTGACAGCGCTCACGAATGCTCAATTGTATCATGTGAGCGGATATGCTAGTGCTACTATCCCCAAAAAGGAAGTCTAGAACTTTCTTTGCCAACTCTTGATAGACATATCCTCCTATAAGTTTATTCCAAATAACAACATTCAGATGTAAACTCTCATTTCACATTCTTGGTGTGCATGTCAAACAAAGCATTACCAAGCACAACGTTCTTTTTTCAAAGATCCCCTAAGAACATTCTCATCATGAATTTATTTACGTATGTCACTTCTTACATAACGCTACACACTTGTGTGGTGCAAGCATAGCCAATTGCATGTGGGGAGAGGTCCTCACCTGGGATTTTTGCAGCCAAAATCTTATCCTTTTTTTCGTGGACTATCATTCTCCAAATTTTGCTCACATTTTGTTACAAAGTGCACCCTCTTTTTACGTGGGAATTTAGTGTATTTTTTGAAGTTCATGTCTTTTCTACGACTACATCCTCAAGGGTTTTGCAAGATGACCTAGGAAGCTTGGCTGGCATCACAAGTGAGCTCGTGCGAAAGTGCAATAGGGCAACAAGGGTTTTGGAATGGGGTGAATTCACCAAATACTTCCAGAACTCCATCTCGCACTAGTCCCCTTGGCTGTCTAAAGCTACTGGTGTAATTCTGAACCGTTATTGGAGAGAAATTGCGAGAAGGTTGAACAATAAAGGACTCCAACGGTTGATCCACTTCTGGGATAGAAACAACAAGTGTTGGAAATTCTCTGAGCAGTTGACTGCCCAGTTTCAACTCAATGGCACGGAGAAGCTGCTTGTCAACAAAGTTGTAGAAGGCTTGGAAAACATTGTGATGCCGATCTAGGAGTCTACTTTTGAGTGGAAAGCTTGGAAATGGCCCATGGGTATCCATTTCTTTAAACGTCATACCAGTGCATTTATCGAGCGTTCATGCACGAGGCTGATTGGTTCGCCCCTTTGAACAACGGTCGAAAGCTTGATGGAATGAGGTCACGAAGAACATTTGGAATACAATGGCCGTTGAAGGTATTTCTGTGGTAGGTGTTGTGGGGGGCTTTGCCGACAGGCATCAAGATTCAGGCACGTAGTATCGGGCCCGAGAGATGTTCAGGGTGCAGATCAGCTAGCAAATACCTCGCCCACCTTTTCATGGAATGCCCGGCAATTAGAGACCTAGAAGGAAAGTGTGCAAATGGGTACAGAGAACGAGGAAGATAGGGTTTTTCAAGAAGTATATGTGCCTTGGTAGGAAACAGTTTTGAAGCCCTGCACTTCTAATCTGCACTTAAATTGTCAAATATTGTTTCTTCAGTAATATTTGGAAGGCTAGGAATTGTCGTGTCTTTAATAGTGGCCTCTCTGTGGCTAGCTTCTCAGAGATAGTACAAGAAAGCAAGGAGTTGATATATGTGTTAGGAAAAAGGCAAAACTTGGATGATTGGCTTAGGGAAACCCTCGCCATCTGATCGAACCTTGCTGAGTGAAGGATTGGACTTTTAATACTTCTTTGATGTAACCATCTGTCCCTCAAGGCTCGGCATGAGCTTGAGGATGACTTGTATATTTTTTGGTGGCATTCTAATACAATCACTCACAATTGTGAATTTTGAAAAAAAAAATGACCTGGGAAGCTCCTACCACAATCCAATGCTTGCACAGCTCCATGGCATTTGAGTTAAGCTTCAAGCAATCTTTATTATAGGCCTATAGTAGTGTTGTTCGTTTGCTAGATTTGATCACCCAACTCACGCTGAAAGGTGTCACCTTCAAGGGAAAATTGGAGTATTTAATTATTTTACTTGCTAGGCCATTGCAAAATCCAAATGCCCTCTTTGTGCTAAAGGGCTAAGATCTACCATACTCTAATAACACGAGGGATAAATATGCCGTTGGACCAAATCACGCACATTTCAATTACACCATTGAACTTTTTGTAGCCGCATATGTCTTTTCTAAGAATTCACACATTTGCGAATCAAAGGCATGAATAGGTAGGTGTTCATAGCTTCGGATATTCTAAGCTAGCCTTAATTGGAGGCCCATGAAAGGAGTCTAGTGTTCATGATGAAATTCGGGCTCCCAACAGTGTTCGAGAAATGTGTGCCTCAGCTCAGCCTTGAGCCTGTTAAAAAATCAAAACAGCCAGTTGAAGGGAAGAAAATAGAGTTAAATTACAAGAAAGGCCAATCATTTTGAAGAATTTCCTCTTTGAATCTATCTTAAAGGGCATTTTGTATGTTTGTGATCAAATTGATTTTTCCAGAACACTGGCTCCCAATTGGACTTTCCTGAATCTTGGGAGCTGCACAAGGGAAATTATACATAAGTACAACAAAGCAGTATGTAAAGGGATTTTGGTAATAGTGTGTACTTCTAACTAGCCTCTGATGTAACCTTCTGCCCATCAAGGCTCGACATGAGCTTAAGGATGATTTGTATATTTCTTGTTGCCTTTCTAATACAATCACTCACAATTGTGAGTTTTTCAACTAAAAAAAAGGTGCATTGAAATTTTCAAAGTTCATCAAAATATAACCCATTTTCTCTCCCTACCCGAGTGTCCCAAGACATGTATTTTTAAGCCAAGATTGCGGCGGTCGTCTTTGTGTGGTCAAGACATAAATTTAGTGGGAGTGTTTCCACATAAATTTAGTCTCATGGAATAGGTCATCAAGTAAGGGGGCTTGTTCCCATTGAGAAGCAGAGAAAAAGATATGCACAAGAGGATTGTTCTCATCCAAGTCATGTACCATTTGTGAGAAGGAGGGCCATCCTCCTTCCAATTGCTTCAAGAAGAAGTCTAATACCAGTAGCAACACAAAGTCTAAAGCTCCGGTTCATGTAGCAGATGAAGACCAAGAAGAAGAACAACTCGGCAGCAATAATCACGTCCCCCTTGTAGCTATGATAGTGATTATAATCTCTAGATTTATTTTGCCTTTACCTCTTGAAATGGATTCATGTTGGAGACAGGTCAAATTTAGCTTGGTCTCAATCTTGTATACATTGTATGAGGGGAGGTGTTTATAGTTTGTCTCTTTGATTAAAGATGTTTTGCTTCTTGGATTGGGGATGCTACTCGTGGACTGGAGTATTGTGTTAATGTATCACTGGACCGTACAACCACATACTCACTAGACCCCGGTTTTTTTAACACTAGACCGTACAACCACATACTCACTTTGTTGGCTCATTAATCAAGTTTTTTTTGTGTCTATTCCGTCTCTTGATGCATGCTTTGATTAATTGATAGTTAGTTGCTTATCTCCATTATGATTAATTGATGAATGCCTCTTTGCTCTATCCACCGGAGTCATCAATGCATTCCAAGCTTAAGATCAATAACAAGATTTAGGTTGTCACTATATAGAGCATTGAATCAAAACCCAATTAGAAAATGAGTCAAACCAATCCCCTCCAGCTGAGGGTGTCCATTTCATGAGCAAGAGGGAATGAGCCAACCTACTTTTTGAGCAAGAGTAGAAGGAATGGGCACATCCTTGGTGCATACCACTTTGGAGCATACATAGTTAACTAGAATTAAAATATTCCCACACCATGGTGCAAGAAATTGGTTTCCTAATCATTGTAGCACACCTTGTATTTCCCCTCTATTCTTTAGAAATCCCGAAGTGTTTTCTTCACTAACCTTTGCTGAATAGTTCATCAAAGTTTGTAGCACATTTTTTTACTATGGCACTCTCTTTATTTTCCATGCCTGTCACATATTGTGGTATTGAAATCATTGTCCAACACCATTCTATGTGATGCCAATATGTGTTACCATATACATGTGGTAGTGATGTGTGTGAACACACTTAGGACCGTCGGGGCATTTTTTCCCTCTCTAGGAGGTTTTCTCCCCCGTACATTGTATACACGCCCATCATTCTAGGGCTATCTATCTTTCCATTGCACACTAAGTAATATACTCTACGTTGTGTGCCTTGAGCTTCCTTTGTCTTCTCTAAGATGTCTATGTTTTCTTGCAACCCTAATTCCAACAATTGGTATCAGAGCAGGTTGCGTCCTCTCGGGCTTAGTCGCCAGTAGCTCCAGCATACACCTACTCACTTTCACCAATTTCTATGAGCTTTGATTAGTGTTCACAGGTCAACAAATATTTTGGATAAGCTTGAAGAGCTTAATTTGCTCAGATTTTTTATTCGGGCTCATTTCGGCCTTCGTTTCCACTACAGGCAGTACTACACAGGCTATTGCAAAAATTCTATCAGTGCCGTTTTCTGTATAACAGAACCCTTACGGTCTTCTACGGTTTGTGCTATATAGCACGTAATGTTCTTGCTTTCTTTCTCCTTGTTTCGAGCAGTTTTCACATCAAATGCAGCATTTACCATGGATGACAACAACACAGATGTGTTTAAGATGTTTGTTGCTGCTGAGAACAGATTGGATGTGGAAAATTACCCTATATGGTCTTATATGATGCAACATGTTCTTGTGTCGAAGGGCGTTTGGAACATTGTGCAGAGCATTGATGTACGTCCAAGTTTTGAGAAAACAGGCGATGTTGAGGATGTTGTAGGTCTTGCTGCAAGGATTGCTGCTATTAGAGTTGTTTTGCCTATGGTTGAGCAAGCTCGTTGGGATGTAAAAGATGTGCACTCTCATGCATTGATTGCATTGTCTTTGAAGCACACTATTACTCCCCACATTCGTTCAGCGAAATCTGCAAAACAAGCTTGGGATATTCCGGTTTGACTTTATGCAAGTCGCAACAATGAGGCAAAAATTGCATTGTTGCGTAAAGAGCTGGAGTTGAAGATTATGCATGAGGAAGATGACATGGAGACTTTCCTTGCTGGTGTCAAGGATATCAATGAGCAACTTATTTCTACAGGTGAAGTCAATTCAGACAGTTCCCTTGTGCAGACTGTTCTTGATGCTTTGTCAGATTCTTACCAGACTTTTGCTAGTACTTGGAGACATATGACTCAAGGAAATCCTAAAGTTGTAAAGTTTGATGCATTGTGCACATTGCTATTGCAAGAGTCACTTTCCAGGAAAAATAGGACTAGACAGCATGTAGTTGAGCAGGCTTTTATTGCTGCTCAAAGAAAAGGTGGTAACAGCAATACAGCCACTTCTCATGGTTCTTCTGCGAGTGGAAAATCACATGTTCCTAATGCTTCTGTTGGCAGCAATTCGTCTGGAAATTTTGGTGATAAGGGCAAAAAGAAGACGCGTTGCCTTTACTGTAAAGCTAATGATCACTTGATCAAGCAGTGTCCTAAGTTGAAGGCCAAAGAGGCTAAGAAGAAAGAGGATGGTTCCAATAGAACCACTACAAATACATCTGTTGTTGAGTCTTATGTGAAAGGAGACTGTGATGCTAATATTGATGCAGAATGGGCATTTAGTGCAGAGTGTATCTATAACCTTGATGTCCATGATGCATACATGTCAGTTGTTGCACATTCACATGTGTGGTATTTTGACAGTGGTACTACAAAGCACATTACCTCACATCGTGATTTTTTCACCTCTCTTGAGTCTGTCCCTCATGGGAATTTAGTTACTTGTGCCAACAATGCCTCTTATACGGTTCAAGGAGTTGGAAAGATTGTGCTTACTGTTGCAAATAGCAGTTCTTTCACACTTGTTGATGCATTGTATGTACATGGGATCAAGAAGAATCTTTTGTCTGTATCTCCACTTGCTAGACTTGGACTTGTAGTCAAATTTTTGGAATACAGATGTACAGTACATGACCTCAATTTTGGTGATGAAATTGTTGTATGTGGCATTTTATATCGTGGGCTTTATAAGCTCACTTTGTATGACAAGTGTGGGTAGAATTTTGCAAATGCAATTGTGGACTAAAAGGCTTTTTCAGATGCAAAACTTTGCCATGCACGTTTTGGACATCTAAACTTTGCCAGTTTGCAGCATTTGCAGAAATTTGATATGGTTTCTTCTTTGCCACTTCTTGAAGCACCTGTCACACATGTTTGTGAAGGTTGTATTTTGGGTAAGATGCAACGTTCAAAGTTTCCAAAGGATGGTTTAGTAAGGGTGACATGTGAGTTGCAGCTTGTGCATAGTGATGTTTGTGGGCACATGCAAACTCCGTCCTTGGACAATTACCTGTACTTCGTGACGTTCATTGATGATTACTCTAGGCATGCATGGGTATATCCGCTTAAAGCGAATATACACATGTTTGTGAAGGTTGTATTTTGGGTAAGATGCAGCGTTCAAAATTTCCAAAGGATGGTTTAGTAAGGGTGACATGTGAGTTGCAGCTTATGCATAGTGATGTTTGTGGGCACATGCAAACTCCGTCCTTGGACAATTACCTGTACTTCGTGACGTTCATTGATGATTACTCTAGGCATGCATGGGTATATCCGCTTAAAGCGAATATACACATGTTTGTGAAGGTTGTATTTTGGGTAAGATGCAGCGTTCAAAGTTTCCAAAGGATGGTTTAGTAAGGGTGACATGTGAGTTGCAGCTTATGCATAGTGATGTTTGTGGGCACATGCAAACTCCGTCCTTGGACAATTACCTGTACTTCGTGATGTTCATTGATGATTACTCTAGGCATGCATGGGTATATCCGCTTAAAGCAAAGTTCAAAGTGTTTTTGTGCTTCAAGCAATTTTTGGCTATGGTTGAAAATGTCTCGAAATGTACTATGGGCACCCTCTGTTCTTTTCCGATCGAGGGGGGGAATATAGGTCTCATGAATTTAATGAATTTCTAGCTAGTCGTGGGATAACACCAATGTACAGTGCCTTATACGCCTTAGAAAAATGGTGTTGCTGAGAGGAAAAATAGGTCACTTATGAAAATGGCACTATGTATGGTTAAGAGTCAAGCTTTGCCGCATTCGATTTGGCTTGAGGCCATCATGTGTGCCATTTATGTACTAAACAGGTGTCCTACGAAAGCTTTGCAATCTATGACTCCATATGAAGCATGGCATGATAGAAAGCCTTCTATTGAGCGAATACATTTTTTTGGTTGTTTGGAATCTGCTTTGGTGCCACAAATGCAGCGCAGGAAATTGGATGATAAGGCTGTCAAATGTTATTTTTGTTGGTTATAGTGCTAAAATCAAAGGTTACTGGTTGTATCATCCGCAAACAAAGCATATCTTGGTCTCACGGGATGTTCTGTTTGTGGAAGATTATGTTCAGTCCTTGTTGTCATGTGCTAGAGACAGTAATGTAAGCTCACATGACATTTATGACACTTTGTTGCCTCTTTTCAGTGGTGGAAGTTCGTATGTGAATTCCAATGGGGCAAATCTACAGCCTATGGGGGTTCTTGAAAATGTTATAGATCACCCTATTACTGATGCAAATTTACATGATGTACTTGATGAGGAAAGGGCTGAGAATGAGCAGGCTAGAGGTCTTCCAAAATGGCTGGTGCATACTTTGCGTGACAATAAATTGGATGCACCTTTGTCTAGTCGTACTCGTTCAGTTTCTCGCCATGCATCTTATGCATCAGATTATTATGCTTTCGCTGTGTCTAGCTTACATGATGTTGAGGAACCTCTGTCTTTTGATGAAGCACAGAATTCAAAAAATTGGATGGCTGCCATGCAATCAGAATATGATGCACTTATAGATAATGACACATGGACTTCATGTGATTTGCCTCCTCGTAAAAAGGCCATTGGTACAAAGTGGGTTTACAAGTTGAAACGCAAGTTGGATGGTGAGATTGATCGCCATAAGGCTCAACTTGTTGCAAAAGGTTATGCACAGCAAAAAGGCATAGATTATCAAGAGACTTTTGCTCCCACTTGTCGTATGCCTACTGTGCGTTTTCTATGTGCATTGGCAGCTCATTTTGGTTGGGATGTATATCAATCAGACATTGTTACTGATTTCTTGAATGGTGACATATTTGAGGAAGTTTATGTAACGCAGCCTCGTGGTTTTGTCAAGAAAGGACAAGAGGATAAAGTGTGCGGATGTAAGAAAGCTTTGTATGGGTTGAAGCAATCTCCTCGTGCTTGGTATGATAAAAATAACACTCATTTGGTCAAATGAGGCTTTGGTAACAATCCAACAGGAAGCACATTGTATGTAAAGCGTGAGGATGATGTACTTCTCATTCTCGTTCTTTATGTAGATGATTTGTTGATCATTGGACCAAATGAGAGGCATATTTCTGAATTTAAGACTGATTTGAATGCTACTTTCAAGATGAAAGATTTGGGGTTGTTCCATCATTACTTGGGTATACAGTTTAAGCACTGTGATGGTGGTTTTGCCTTTTGTCAGAAAACTTACATAGAGACATTGCTATGTAAGTTTGGACTTGAGGATTGCAAACCTACTGCCACTCCCATGGAAATAGGTTTAAAATTGAGGCTTCATGATGTTGGTGATCCAGCAGATGTCACTCTTTACCAAACTATTATTGGATGCCTCATTTATGTATGCAACACGAGGCTGGATATTCAGTTTGCAGTCTCACGGGTCAGCAGATTTATGCATAGCCCAGGGTCTAAGCATTGGCAGGCTGTCAAGAGGATTTTCCGCTACTTAAGTGGCACTTTACATCTTGGCTTGTTTTATCGCAAGGGGGAATCATTGCCGCCAGACTTACATGCTTTTTTGGACTCATATTGGGCTGGTTGTTTTGACACGCAAGTGTCCACATGTGGTTTTTGTTTCATGCTTGGCAGTTCATGTATATCATGGTTGAGCAAGAAACAACCTATTGTGGCCACTTCTAGTTGTGAGGCTGAGTATAGGGCAGTCTTCATAGCTACCTTTGAGTGTGTATGGCTCAGACGTCTTATGGATGATTTGGGTGTTGGACAGGACACTGCCAACACTATCTACACTGACAGTCAGAGCGCAATGGCAATTGCGAGGAACCTAGTTTTTCATGCTCGCACAAAGCACATTGAGGTGCATTACCACTATGTCAGGGAGAGGCTCTCAGCAAGAGATATCAGCTTGGCTTATGTTCCAAAACAGGACAACCTTGCAGATCTTTTCACAAAGGCATTGTCTCATGAGAAGTTTGAAGCTTTCCGCAAAGCTTTGGGCGTACTCCCCTTTGTGGATTGATCATGTCCTCAAGGCATGGCACTTCTCTTTACTCTATGTGCCAGATCTCGTTTACCGCGTTACTCCCACGGGGGATTTGTTACCATATACATGTGGTAGTGATGTGTGTGAACACACTTAGGACGATCGCGGCATTTTTTCCCTCTCTGGGATTTTCTTTCCCCTGTGCATTGTATATACTCCCATCATTATTGGGCTATCTATCTTTCCATTGCACACTAAGTAATATACTCTTTGTTGTGTGCCTTGAGCTTCCTTCGTCTTCTCCAAGCTGTGTGTGTTTTCCTGCAACCATAATTGTAACAATATGGGCATGGTATGGGACTCTTTTGCCAAGGACCTTTGCTCTTGTACGCCATTTTGACCTTGAAAATTAGCTTCCTCTATGAGAATATGGGCGAAATAAATCAACTTGCTAATGGAAGTTGTACCTGCCTTCTAATAAAAAAAATGATATCTTAGCTCTTCAAGCTAGATCCACTTCTAGTATATACACATTCCAAATGAGAATTGCTACACACTCTAGATAACAACCATAATATGGTCAACTATGTAGAGATTTAGCAAGGACAACTGTTTTCTTTTCTGGTATGCAATTGTTTAATCTTTGCCAAATTTGTTAATGACAAGAATAGAGTCCATGAGAACTCTCTTTGTTAAGAAAATATTTCAATTTTGGTCTTTTGAAAATCATTTTCTAAAATAAAAGAGTTTTTTTTAATAAAAAGTCAACTTGAATCTTCTCCTCAAAATGTTTTAAGAACATTTTTAAAATATCAATAAATATGAGTACCCAAGTAGATCATGTTAACGTGGCCTCCTTCAACACTTTTTTTTTGAAAAAAAAAATCTTGAATTGGGTCCTTTTTTTTATCCTAAAAGATTTCAAAGAAAATTCTTAAAAATAATTTCTCAAACTTGGTGCCCAAGTAAACCGTGTTAGCATGGCTCCTTGACCCCTTGGGTTATGAAAACAAATATCTTACATCTGGTCTTGTTTAAGTATTTCTCAAAAAGTTTTGAAATATTTCTAAAATAATATTTTCAAATTGAGTGTCCAAGTGCTCTCTTTCTAGATGAAAAAATGTCTTTTTTTTAAAAAAAATTAACAAGAATATCAAAGATCTACTTTCAAAATTGGGTGCTTGAGTACACCATTCTCTTGGGAATAGAAAGTTCTTAAACTTTTCTTTAAAAAAAAGAAATTTTCTTAAAATTTTGAAGAATATTTGTAAAGGTATCTTTTCAAAACTGGCCAAGCCAACTACTCTCTTTGTGAGAATAATAACCTTAAGGTTTTTCTTTGAGACTTTTTTTCTTTAAAACGTTTGAATATTGGCATGAAAATATATTTTCCAAATTAAATGCCCAAGTAAACCTTGTTAACGCGATCTTTTTGAGAACTCTCTTTGTGAATTAAAAGAATTTTGCTTTCTACTCTCGAAAAATAATCAAAAAATTTAACAAAAAGATTCTCATAAATTTATTTCACGGCCTCCTTGAGCACTCTCCTTGAGAACAAAAATATTTGTTAAAAATATTTTATCTCAAGAAATTTTAATAATATTTTTAGAATGGATGCCCAAGTAGACCGTGCTAACAAAGCCTCCTTGAGCACTCTCTAGTTAAGAAAAATAATATTTTTCTTAAAGAATAATTTTCATAGAAATTTCTAAGAAGATTTGACAAAATATCTTCTCAAAACTAGATGCCCAAGTAGACCATGTTAACATGGCCTCCTAATAAAACTTTGTCAAGAGTTTTCAAAGATACGTTTTAAAATTGGGTGCCCAAATAGACCTTGTTAACATGGCCTCCTTGAGCATTCCCTTTGTGATAGAAAAATAGCTTAACTTCTTCCTTGTACATAATTTTCCTTTGCAAATTTAAAAAAACATTTGAAATTTTATCTTTTTAAAACTAAGTAGACCAACATAGCATCCTTGAGCACTCTGTTATTAATGAAAATATCTTTAACTTTTCTTGTAAAGAATTATATCTCAAATTTTTTAAAGAAGATTTGCAAAAATATATTTTTAAGGCAGTATTAACATGGCCTCCTTGAGCATAAAATTCTCTCAAAAAAATTAAGAAGATATAAAAAATTATCAGAGCCACTTTATGAACATAAAATATTAACTTTAGTCTTATATGAGTTTTCTCAAGAATTTATAAAAACATATTTTCAAAATTGAGTTTCCAAGTAGACCTTGTTAAAATACCCTCTTTGAGCACTTGTTTTTGTTTTTTTTTAACTTCAATTTTTCTTGCATCAAGCTTTTTCTCAAAAATGTTCAAAGAAATCTAAATAAATATTGTTCTAATTTGGGTGCCCAAGTAGACCATGTTAATATGGCCTCCTTAATCAATCTCTTTGTGATTTTAGTCTTGTAAACGTATTTTGCCTCATAAATTTAAAAGACAAATTTCAAAAACATCTTTTCAAAACTAGTCCCTGACTAGGCCATGTCAACATGGCTTCCTTGAGCATTCTCTTCATGAACAAAAATATCTTAAACTTAATTTTTTCAAAAATCTTCTCTCAAAAATACCTTTAAAAACAATTAATTTTTAAAAGACAGTAACTTTGTTTATTTATTTTCTCAAAAATGTTTATGAGTGTAGATATTGTTAAAATTTTATGAAAGATAGACCTTTGGAATTGGGTATCTAAGTAGACCATGTTAACACGGATGTCTTGAGCACTTTCTTTCTTTAGATCTTCACCTAGGTCTTCTAAAAAATCTCATTGCAAAAATTTCAAGACCAATTTTAAATATCTTATTTTCCTCAGCTTCTTGGTCCATGACCCTTTCTTCTTGCCTTTAGCTTTTTCATTTGAGTCACTATCAAATGAGCTGGATGTTGTACTAGAATCTGAGCCTTCAGTCAACGTTTTGCTATCACTAGAATCTCTTTTCTTGTGGCTCCTTTCCTTTTTAGCTTGTTGTTCCAGTTTCGGTGCTCGTTGAACCAGATCATTGAATTTCTTCATAGGTGTTGGAAATTCCTATTCCCTTAACTTCTTACTTCTTCTAAATTCATTAAGGAACCAAGCCCTCATTCTTTTTTTTGGCGGGGTTCTTGCAATTTTTTGGTCAGTTCCTTAATTTTCTCGACGTAGCTCCTAACTTGAAATTTGCCTTGCTTTATCTTGTCTAGCTCGCACAGTATGTTCGTCTCCTCTATTGTCTGAATACTCCATACAAAATGCTTTAATCAACTTGTTGTATGATCTAAGCTGGCATGCTGATAATGGTAATACCACTTCCGCCTCTTTTAGTGTTTGAGGAAATTTTTTCCCCTATTCATCCTCATCTATATCCTTCAGCTCAGCGTATTGTTTGAACACCTGTATGTGCACGTCTGGATCATCCTCCCTTCCCTCTTTGAAGACTAGCAAAGAAATCTTCATATCAACAGAACATTCATGATGAGTGAATTTGGCTTTTTGAACTAGCTTCCTATCTCTAGATTGTTTTTTACTATAATGATTTGTGTCTGCTTTACAATTGTTGTTGTCATTAGTCTCGGTCATCGTATCCATTTCAGGCTTCTTTGATGACTTCTATCTTGCAGATCTGGGACTTTGCTTACTACCCTCATTGTCATCAATATGTTTTTTGGTTCTATGAGATCCACTAGATCGTGACCTTCGGTCTGCGCTCTCCCCATGTCTCCTTCTAGAAGGATTCGAGTGCTGATAATCTCGCAATTCATCAACTTCCATTGGATCTATAGGACATCTATTGCATTTTGAGGTCTTCTCCTAGTATCAAAGCCCGCTTTGACTCCTATTGGATAGTACTAACACGATCCGGATCATCCATGAATCTCGTCGTTGGCCTTCTGCTATTTGGAACTCTTCTAGGTGGGATGGTTAATTTCAGCTAGCTCTAACACCAACTGTGAGATGGTTCATCTGTCAAGAAACTTAGCCCAAGCCATAGTGATTGCCAAAATGGAATGAGTTGGTCACTTGTGACTAGGTTGTTCAGCTAGAGTTAGTTCAATTTAGGCAAGCAAAATCAGATAGAGATTTTAGATATTAGAACAGACAAACTAAAATGAAGTACAAGACTGGAACTAAAATGGAAATTGGAACTGAAATATGTATTCAAATCAGTCTAATCGGAGTACAATAATATGAGACAAAGTTTGCTCTGGGCTTTGCTCTGGGCTTAATGACAAAAGAGTACTAGAGCATAATGAGCTCCAAGACACTAGACTCCGTGATAGTGGAAAATTGTCACCGGAAAAATGAATAGTGGATCTTATTTATAACCGTCGGATTGGGCCTTTGACTGACTGTCTCCTGTACAGTCACTACAGTAATTAGATTCGATATATACCAACCCTTTGTTGACTTTTTGACTGGTGTTTACTCCCACCGTCTACACTCTCTGTCTTCTTCTTCTTCTTCTTCTTCTTCCTACATCTTTTGTGTGGACAGATTGGGCACCATCACTATCTCCACTCTCTAGCATCCAAGAAGGATCAAGTCATTGTTGTAGCCAACAACAAGAGAGGGTGTCAAGGTGGAACATTAGGATCAAGATAACAAGTAGGCAAACACTATTACAAACACGGACACAGAGAAGTTGGTTAGGTGGTAGGAGTTTAATAAAAAAGCTAGAGAAGAGTAGCAAGAATCTGTGATGGAGAGGAACATGCGACAGAGAGAAATTTGAGAATAAGTCCGGGAGAAAAGCTCTAAACTCCATAGCCATCACCTCTTTCTCTTTCTACATCGTTTTTTGAGTAGCTACCCTCTCGATAGTTGATTTTTTGTATATGAAGGCATGTATGGACTTGCCGGGTGTGTACGAGGTTGCTTCATGTTTGTTTCATTGTGTTTAGCTGCATACGATGTGTTTATGGTCATGTGTCTACATAAAAAGTTTTTTTTGTTCCATGTCACGTAGGGCAGTAGGATTTGTCTTTTATCATATCTCACAAACTGGTATGAGTCAGGTCAAACCCTTCAGACCAAAGATTAAACACATCATTTATACCATTTTATTTCTTGGGTGTCTTCCACATAAGCTAAGAGTTATGGTCAAAAAACCACTTGCTACCCAGTGCACAGTCAAAATTTTGGACCCCAGGCTCCTTAGAGAACCATTATATAGACTCATTGGATGAGCAAACCCACTTGGTCAAATCAAAACCTTGATTAAACTCACTGATAAATGTATTTAGATCTCTGAGATCACTTCGTGACTACAAGTTATCAGCAATTACATGTACGAGTTTACCTGTGTGTAAGGGTCCTACCAAGGGGAAGTACCATATAGCATTGTGAGTTGGATGAGCATATATGATTTATGGTTTGTTTTGGTGAGTTGATTTCAAGTGTTTGATGACCATAAACTTATATGTGGACCTTAGCCTCATGAACACATGACCTTTGGATCCTCAAAATACCTTAGTTGTTTGTGAAAACTCTTACACTCGTGCGTACATAGATAGATTTTGTCTTCTATAAGTGTATACTTATGAAATATATTCTAATTATTGAGATCATGCATGCTTAATGGTTCATGAGAAACTTGTGTTGGTGTAATCCCCGGAATGATTTGGAGACTTGTTGTTTGAGAAAGTATAGAGTCATTAAGAATGGATTCTTAGGATTATAGATTTTGACATTATATTGATTGACTTAATTAATCTGGTCAATATACAACTTGTAGCATGGTAGGATCTTCATTACTTACACTAAAAAAATGCCCTCTGTAAGTTGGGGGATCATATGCTTTGGGTGTATTGATCAATATATATGGTGCGGCTAACTCCTG
The DNA here is from genome assembly GCF_014529385.1 of Adiantum capillus-veneris. Taxonomy (NCBI): domain Eukaryota; kingdom Viridiplantae; phylum Streptophyta; class Polypodiopsida; order Polypodiales; family Pteridaceae; genus Adiantum; species Adiantum capillus-veneris. The sequence goes on along the minus strand of NC_140949.1, from coordinate 146,334,676 downwards.
CAGTCTTTGTGGTTTATTATACACCAAGAGCATTTGTTGTATGATGTAATGTTCTTTTCAAATTTGTAATATCCAAGATTGCAAATCTTTTACTTACGTGGGCAATGGATGGAGTGTTTGATACTTTTAAGGATTTTTTTGTTTCTACAAAGCTGTGGAATTAGTCTGGTTCATTTTTCTAATGGAGTTTTTATTCAATGCTCTAGATGCTAATTGTGTTTTTGACTCATAATTTTGATAGTTATGACCTTATTTTTTTAATATAGTACATAACTTGACATGAATTTATGAAAGAACGCATGCCACCATTTAAAGATATTTCTACACATTTTGATCTATAGTGCATTGTACGAGTTCAAGGGAGGTATGCTAATTAACAACAACGAGCAAGTGAAAACAAGCCATAAGAAGGTCAGGCAAGTGCAAGAGATTTTTTGGTTCAATTAGTTTAGTTTTAATCTAATACCACAGGGGATATACAAACAATAAAGATTATGAAATAGTGACAATTAAAACAAGTTGCACACTTAGAGCATATATTTTCACTTGAGAAAAAATTGGTTTGAAGCGTGCATGTGCCAATCCATCAAATCAATGAAGGTGCTCAAGTGGATGTGTGAGGAGTACAAGAGTGCAAGTCATAGGTGTGAAATCTCCAAGGTGCATAGGCTGAAGGTGTGTAGGTCCAAGATGCACACTTCTAATGTGCACATGTCCAGGGTCTAGAAGTCCAAATTGGGGAGAGGTACACAAGTCCATAGATTTTTGAGTGAGGGTTGTTTTGACAACTTTGCGATGCGCATTTCTCAAAGATGCAAAGTGGTTTCTCAAGGACTCCACACTAATTTGGACTACTTTGGCACCCAATATTTATTTATTATCATTGAAAAATGCTTAATTAACTTTAAGATTAGAAATAAACCAAATTAAAGTTCAATTTTTGAAATTTTCAAAATATTTTTTCACAAATTCAAAGAAGAACTTTACAAGACCAAAAGCAAAGCTTTTTTTTCACAATAGTATGGTTTGCTTGGGCACCCAATTTTAAAAACATATTTTCAAAATAAAATTTTAAGAAATTTTTCTTATAAGACCTAAGGTAAGATTATTTTTTGACAAAGAGAGTACTAAAGGAGACTATGTTAATTGGTCTACTTGGGCACACAAAGCTAAAAGTATTTTTTTGAAAATAGTCTTAGAGCTTCTTGAGAACATATATATACAAGAACAAAGTTATTATACTTTTCTTCAAAAGGGAGTGCTCAAGCAGGTTGTGTTAACATGACATACTTGGGCACCCTATTTTAAAAAGGTATTCTTAAGAATAATCTTAGATACTTTTTTTGCAAGACCAAACTGGATATAGTTTTGTCACAAAAAGAGTGCTCAAGGAAGCTATGTTCAGACATCTACTTGAGTGCACCTAATTTTGAAAATACATTTGTGAAAACACTTGCTAAAAGCTTTGAGTAAACAAATCAAAAATATTGAAGTTAATATCAGGTCATATGAATGTTCCCAGTGCACGTATTGTAAAGCTTATGGGCATATGTAGAACAATTGTGGGATAAGGATTTATCATTTCAAGAAGGGGAAGGACTTATCTATGATTGCATTGATGAATCTGAAAAACAGATGGAGATGGCCATGGTAGAGGCATAGTTGACTTTAGAAAAAGGAATTTCAATTGCTATACTTACAAAAATATGGCCACTATACAGCTTAGTGCCCAAATGCTGCCAAACTAGAAGGATCTGAATAGAAAACACATGAACCATTGCCAATAAGGGCAAAGACCAGAAGGAGGTGTAGTAATTGAGGAGATTTTAGCAGAGCCTAAGACAAAGCAGGCTCTTGAAACAAAGAAATGGAAGCAGCAAAGAACCAGATGGAAGATAAAGGCAAAGGAATAACAAGATCTGGTAGCCAAGATTACAGAGAATCTGGCAAAGAAGATGCCAGAATTGCCAAAATGTTCAGACGTTAGGATAATTGAGAAACTACAGTCTGAGCCTTCAAAGGCTCAAGAAGAGAAGCAGCTCACGCAATTGGGCTAGGAGAAGTAGCAACTAGACTGAACGAGTCTATGATAGCTACAGTCAAGAATCTGGGTGAAGAGGTAAGGCAAGTCAGATCAAACTTGATCAAGGCTGGACGTACTGACCTGGTAAAGGATCAATCAGAGAAACCATCAAAGGATCGTCCATCTACCAGACAGTCGTCAATTTAGTGGAATTATGAGGACAACCAGTTGGAAGAAAGGACTTCCATTTTAGATAGTAGTTCTAGTAAAATGACAAGACAAGATATATGTTAAGGTCTATGAAAGGATCCAGAAGCTGGCAGTAGAACTAGATGACATCAAAAAAACATTACTAGAAGCTACAATTCATTAGACAAAAGAGAAAAGCAGACGTTGAGGCCATAGTAGTGGATTTGGTAGCCATCAGGGATGATGAGGTTCTAGTCATTCAAGTGAACTAAAATTTTAGAAAGCAATGGGAACCGTTGTTAGGGGTTATTCTAGATGGTGGGGTTGGGGTTAATAATATCTGAGACAAAGATTGGGAATTCAGGACCTAAAACCAGCACCATTCCGGGTACGAATGGATGACCATAGGGTAGTTCAAGCCACATGATTAATTGAGAATAAGCTTATCATAGTGGGTAAAGAAAAATTTAAAATGAGCTTTTTAGTCTTGGATGTACAAGGAGTGTATGGAATGCTTTTGGAGAGACCATGGCTCAAAACTGCTCGGGATGTACATGATTACATGAAGCTTAATGCTCACACTATCAAAGCTCCCTTCCCACTCCCATTACTTCAGAAGGAGGAGATCGACAATCCTCTAAAGGTGGAGTTCATTATTGAAGTGGCAAGTAGTGACTAGTTATTTCGGATTGTAGTGGCTGCAGAGAAGAATGGGAAGTTAAGGGTATGTGTGGATTACATGAAGCTTAATGCTCAGACTATCAAAGATCCCTCCCCACTCCCATTTACTAATATGCTACTAATGAGATTGCGGGCCATGAGATGTATAGTTTTATGGTTATAGTGGCTACAATCAACTGAAGGTTGTGTTAGAAGATCGAGCCAAGACAAAGCTCATCAATGAATGGAGAGCATTTGTGTCCTTGGGCATGCCATTTTTGACTCTGTAATGCTCCAACAACTTTCCAAAGGTGTATGATGGAAATATTCTGTGAATTCTTGCACAATTTTTTGGCGATTTTTGTGAATGATTTCATTTTCTTCTCTATTGAGTAAATGCATCTACTCTTTTTGAAAATGATATTTGAGAGATGCAAAGAGAAGAGGATTTGCTTGAACCCATTTAAACCATTATTCATGGTATGAAAAGGACACCTTCCAAGACATATTGTCTCTTGGAATGGTATCGAGATGACTAATGATAAGGTCAAGTGTGTTCAGCAAGCCAGAGCACCAACAAGTATATGTAAATTGAGCTCTTTTCTACGATATGTTAATTTCTATCAAAGATTTATTCATATGTTTGCAGCTAAGGCACTTCCTTTGTGTGAATTGACTCAAAAGGGGAAGAAGCTCATTTGGACCCAAGAATGTGAACAAAGTTTCCAGTGCTTGAAGGAAGCGATCAATAGAAAGCCAGTCCTTCATCAACCATACTAGAATATGACTTTCCATGTGCATGTGGATGCATCTAGAATGGAAATGGGGGCTATATTGGCCAAGCCTGATGGGAAGATAGACTATCTAGTCTACTTTTCCAATTGCCAATTCAGTTCAGCTGAATAAGGATATTCCACTACATAATAAGAAGTAATGGGAATAGTTTTCAGTGCCACAAAGATCAGACGCCACTTGTTGGGCAAGGTATTTCACTTCTATGTAGATCATCAAGCACTTCTCTTTTATATCAACAAAGTGATCATTCATGGTAGATTGATTAGATGGGTGATGTTTCTGATGGAGTTTGAGTTTAGAATCTTTCATGAGCCAAGAAAGACACATTGTGGTGCAAATTTTCTTTCAAGGAGTATAGAGGGCACCTCAAACACTTTATTGAGGGATGAACCAGTAGATGCCAAACTCTTTCAAAATGCAGCAATGAAAGGACCAGATCCGAAATGGAAGTATGCATATGATTTCCTTCAGTTGGAAGGATTTCCAGAGGATTGGCCCCAGTAAAACAAAAAGGCACAGATAATAAAGAGTTTGAAGTTTACCATCATTGGAGGAGCTCTATATAGACTAGGTATTGATGGGGCACTTCATAGATGTGTGCCCATGCAAGGAAGGATGTAGGTTATCTCAAAGGCCCATAGTGATGATGCAGGTGGGCACTTTTCCACTAATATTACTTACAAGAAAATCCTGCAAGCAAGCCTCTGATGGCAAAGCATGATAGCCGATGTCACAGCCTTTTGCAAGGCATGTGATGTTTGTTGTCAATGAATGGGTAAATCGATAGCACGTGACATGAGACCTCTGACTCTAGTACAACCATTGGGAGTGTTAATGAAATGGAAACTGGACTTCATGGGTCCATTCTAGAAAGTCACTCCTAGAAAGAAAGGTACATTCTACTGGCTACTTGGTATGTGAGCAAATAGGTTGAAGCCAAGTCATTGCCAGATAACATTACAAAATTAGCCGCAATACTTTCAAAGGAAAACATCATTTGTAGATGCAGATGCTCCATTGAAATAGTCTCAAATTAGGGTACACATTTCATGAATGAGACGATCCAAATATTGATTGAGATATTTTCAATTAAGCACCAAAAATCCACTCCATACTAAAGAATTTTTTGGTCAATGTAGGTGACGGGTACCCTCCTAGCTGAGAACACCTTGCCCAAGTCACAAATTTTGATGTAGTCCATTCTACTTTTACAACAAAGGCTTGTAAGAAAGTCTCTATGATTTTTGAGCCGAACATTGTACACTCTGAGCTGTATTCTTTTATCATGAGCTCAAAGCTTTGTAAACCGGCCATTGGCCATATGAAAAGCCCTAGGTATAAAGCTAAAAAAACCCTTGGTTTGAAAACATTAAAACCTTATCTCAAAGTTTTGAAGAGCTTTTGTACATATGACTATGAGTGGCTTCATGATAGCAACTTGTAATAACCAACTTTTCTCATGATCTGGTAATCAAAATTCGATTTTGCAAAGTGCATTATGCTCCTTGTCTCCTGATCTTTCATTTAATCATAAATATTTCAATTGATGATAAAGACATCATACGCGTATGATGTCTTCAGAGCCATTTTTTAGCCCAAAATCTATCCAAAATTCATAAATCCATTGAATAAGCCTATCATAGGCATATCCAAGCTTATAGAGAAATTCGGTCCAAAAATACACTAAAAGACATCATACGCGTATGATGTCTCACTATGTGATTTTGGCACCTCAGGGCTTCAACCTCCAAACAGAAGTGATCTACATGCCATTTGAAGGTGAACCACCAAGTTTTATCCAATTTGGATCATAAAATCCAATTCCCTTTCAAAATTTTGCCAAGAGCCTGATCTGGACTAAACTGGCCAAAACTTGACCAAATGGGATCCAAACTCAAATCCAAGCATATGATACTCATGTATACACTATCAGCTACAAGCACAACCAATATGAAGTCATTTTGACACAAAAGACATCATACGCGTATGATGTCTCCAGCATGATTTTGAGCCCAGTTTGCATATTTTTTCACCTACCCTGCATCCTTAGGCCGTGAATAGCTCATGTTTCAATTTTCAAGTCATTTGAATAGTTAAAAGCTTCATTTCGGCTTTCAGTACTAAAAAGACGCTAACTTCTGAAATTGGAGTTACAGGATCCATGGATTCCGCCAAGTTATCGGCAACGAAGAGAAAAAGACCGACAATCAAAGATGCTCTTGCAGAAGCGGAACCCTTTGACATTCCAACAGAAACCCTCAAGCCAACCAAAACTTGGGTAGAGGAAGCAGTACTGGAACAAGAGGGAATAAAGATCTACCAGGGGACTTTCAGAGATCCTCAAGGGCAAGCGGTGGATATACCGATGATCCCACAAGAATTGGTGGATTATAGCAGGTCAGAGAACATCAGCAGGTACCTGGAAAGGGCAGACTTGCACAGATTCTTCACCTCGAGACCATCAGGTGTAGATACAAGAAGAGTGTATGAGTTGGCAACCTCCATTCAGAAGGATGGGAAAGCCACATTGACAGCAATAGATGGAGAGAAAGTAGAGGTACATATCACTCCACAGCTCATTGCAGATGCATTGAAGCTGAACAACAAAGGGAGCTCTGTCAGGGAAAGAAGGGAGGCTATAGAGGTTTATGGGTCCAAGAAACAGAATGCAACTTATGGAGATATGGCAGACCAAAGAGCGGCAACCCTTTGGCGACTGTACAACCAATTTCTCCATATTTGCAGTAAAAGACCGCAAAAGTATACGACACCGCCCCATGCCATTGCAACTACCATCACATGGGCATTGAAGAGCAATATGCCAAAAGAGGTGAATTACGCTCAACACATCCACGAGCAAGTAATTGCCATGCACAACGAGAAGCCAAAGTATATAGGAGGAGCTGAAGTTCTGACAAGAATAGCTTATGAAGCTATTGGAGCCAGAGATCAATGGCCAAAGGTTCCCTCCCAGAATGAGTGGCTTAGATAAGCCGATGAGGAGGAAGAACAGCCTGAAGTATCCAAGAGGGCGTCCACAAGAGCACGCAGGAAACTAGAAATAGTTTCAGAACCTGAAGAGAATGTGGATGAGCCGATTATGAAGAAAGCAAAGAAGAAGGTTGCTCCCAAGCAAACCAAAAGTCAGAAAGCGGCAAGAATGGAAAGACTGGTGGAGCAGTTTAGAGCGGAAAGAGCTCTAAAGGGGGACTTTGAAGAAAAGTGGGTTCCAGACCCCACTAAAGTCAGAACTAGCTCAGCCAGGCCACATGTTGATCAATATGATCAATATATTAGAGCTTATGAGGAGTCAGAGGCTATACTGAAGCAGCAACCTGTCGAGCCATACACTGAAGAGGAAGTACAGCTTTTAAAAGCTGAGCTGAAAAAGGACGACAAGGGGAAGAAGAAAGTAGATGAGTCTACTGAACCTCAAGAGAAAGACGGGCAAGCAAACAAAGGGAAAGCCAAGATGACTGAGGACAATCAGCCCTCCTTTACTGATGTACCCAGCCCGAAGAAGACGGAAATCATTGTGGAAGAGACCACAGTAGAGATGGACACGACTGGTATGGAAAAGCCGGAGGCCGGGACCAAGGAAAAGGAGATAGATCCAATTCAGCAAAAGAAAAACGATTATGAGGATCTGGTAGCGATAGGGTACACTGAAGAAGAGGCCCTTGAGGCAGTTTATGGGATCACCCTACAAAAACGAGATGATCGGAGAGGGACAGAGGAAAATACAAAGAGTACAAAAGAAAGTGATGAAAAACTGGAAGAGCAGAACGTACTAAAAGAGCCGAAGCCAGTGGAGGTGGTGGCCAAAAAAGCTTTAGAGTTGACAGATGAAGATGAAAAAGACATGCACATGGTGCATGAACTGCTCAACAAGATCAAAGAAAGATCCAAGGCAACGGAAGTGGAGTTTGAGACAGCCAAACAAAGGGAAGCCGAGTTGCAGAGGAAATTAGAGGATGCTATGACTGAATCTGAAAGTCATAAAGCATCACTCTACGATGCGGAAAACGAGAGAGATGGCTTGATACTCCAGCTAGCCGAGGCTTCAAGAGAAGTAACAAGTGCACAGGAAGCAAGGGAGCGGATGGAAGACGACTTGGAGGCGGCTAAAGATGAGCTCATTGAGCTAAGGGAAAGAGTCGAGCTCCAAGAAAGAACAATCACTAGACTCAGGACTACCCCTAGAGCTAGCAGAGCAGGAACCGAACAAGAGGGAGCTCTTGTACCAGCTCTGGAAGACCAGGTCCGAAGCTTACAAAGAGAGCTAAGATTAGAGCAAGTGCAAAGGTTGCACATTGCAGAGGGATCATTGGCAGCAGAGGAGAGGCTCACTTTAGAAAATCAAACACTAAGAACAGAGAATGATACCCTCCGCAAACAGCTCCAAGATCTACAAGAGCAACAAAGAAGAGAGACAGAGACACCACAAGAAGAATCAGGTGGAGCAGCCATAGAGCTACCAGAAACTGGAGAGGCAACCACAATTGAAGATCCAGCCCCAGTTCACGAGGTGACCTCAACTTCAGGAATCTTTGAAGAAGAAGAACAAAGGCTCCATGACCAAATAGAAAAGTCAACAGAGGAGAGTGCCAAGGCGGAAAGGGAATGGGAGAGGAGACTCCTAATCTCCATTAGACTTCAGGGATTAGACACAAAAGTGCTCCATGAAGAGTGGATGCAACCCAACCTGCCTTTCCCTTTGATGAAGTTTGAAGTGATAAAAACGAAAAAGAGAATAGAGGAGGAGCAGTATGTCGCTCTTTACGAAGGCGACATCACAAAAGAGGAACAATCAAAGAAGATTGTAGATTCGTAGCCTAGATGGAGGAAAGGTTGGCTGAACAAATACCCAGCCTACCTCATCTACTTGGTAGAGGCACCAAAGGAGATTCGGGAGGATGCAACCTTCTGCCCGGTGCCAAGAGTCAGAAGCTGGAAAGAGCATGGCAGGATTGCAGAAAAGAAGCCAAATTGGCTTAATTACCCAAGGATGTCAGAACCAAAGGCAGGAGAGAGAATAGGTAAAGCCTACATGGTGAAAACCCTAACGGGCACCATCAAGCTCTTTACTGGCTCTCCTGACCTTTCGTGTCAGATGCTCAAGAAAATTTGCAGGACTCTCTTAGCTTGCATTGAAGTGTTCGCGCCAGATAAAGCCACGACCTCGAGTCTACTATCGATGGCCGACACAGTGACTGATATGATGTATGACCTTTCATTGCAGCCTTCTCCAAAAGTGTTGCACCTCCTATACCAGAGGATTATGTTTTTGCCTAGCTTCCACATGCAAACATTCGAAGAAGCTTTCTACACCGGCTTTTTCACCCACGAAAGCAAAATATTCGGCCCAACCTTGACCATCGGCAACCTGCGATACGAATCACATTTGCAGATGCTCAAGACGACAGGACTTTATTGACCAAGCATAAAGGTCATGTCAGGGACGACATGAACGCGGAGGGGGGGAGTGTTGAGCGAGCCAGAAGAGAATCACACCCACATTTTTGCTCACACTCATCATTTTTGTAACCATTGATTGTAATAAATGTCTTTCCGACATTGATTTTGAATTGAGCCATTCATTAAGTAACGGGACTCAATTGAGTTTCCAGCTTGTAATCCCGAAGTAATTTCACTTGCTGATGTAATTAGTTAGAGATGTTCTCACCTCCAAGGCTGAGGTATATAAGCCAAAGTTTTTGTAACCTAAAGGAATTCAGATTATTAATCAAAGTGAGTTTTTGAGCGCCGTGACTGTGTCTGAGAGAGAGAGAGAGAGAGAGAGTCTTATCTACTTGCTACGTGAGCTACGGAGCCTCCATTGGAGAAGCGACACCGCCATTGTGTTAGCAACGGCGAGAGCTACGCACTGATACCAAGAGTGCGCGCTATCGGCTTCTATGTGTGGTAAGTTCCTACAAGCTTCGGTGTGAGTTTTCTTCCAACTCGTGTGTCGGAATGGAGCGTGCAGCATATCTATAGAACCACAACGAGTAGAGCTACACATTAGTACCATCGGGGTCAAGTTTCGGTCACCTGTATTTTCGGCCTGTCTTCATACGCGTTTACCGCACGGAGTGGTTATAGGTTGATTTTGCAGTTCAAGTCTTTAGGGTGTTGTTCTTACCTAGTGCATAGACTTCCCCTTGAGTTTGAGATCGATTCAATGATTCTAGATCCTGTTTCGTATAGCATTCGTTCGTAGTACGGATTTCAGTCACTTGCGTATTTTAGAACTTAGATTTGATTTCCTTGGTAGTGATTGTCATTAGAAGGTCGATTAGGTGATTTGACACCCACCTAGTTGTTTCCATGCGCCTGCGGGTCAAGCTTCGTCCTCGTCTGACAAATTCTGTTGTTGGTTGAGTTCTCGCTATTTAGCTTCCGCTAGCGGCGTAACCGCCTTAACAACCTGTTATGCAAAAAATGGCACTGACAGAAATTCTACACAAAATGAAGAAATAGCCTGTGCAGTACTGCCTGTAGTGGAAACGGAGGCTGAAATGAGCCCAAATCAAAATTCTGTCCTGCGAATGCTCGCCAAAGCTCACTGAAATCGGAGAAAGTGAGCAGGCGTGTACTGGAGCAGCTAGCGACTAAGCCCGGGAGGACGCAACCTGCTCTGATACCAATTGTTGGAATTAGGGTTGCAGAGAAACGCACACAGCTTGGAGAAGACGAAGGAAGCTCAAGGCACACAATAGAGAGTGTGTTTCTTAGTGTGCAATAGAAAGATGGATAGCCTTAGAGTGATGGGCGTATATACAATGCACAGGGGAAAAAACCTCCTAAAGAGGGAAAAAATGCCCCGGCGGTCCTAGTGAGTTCACACACATCACTACCACATGTATATAGTAATAGAAGCTCCGAAAGAGGATACTCATCATCCCTTTTCTATGCTTGGGGAAAGGTGAGGGAACATGATGCCTTTATTCTTTTTGACCCTAGCTCTACTCACAACTTCATATCAACAGAGTTGGCCACTAAACTGGGCATACAAGCTTTCAAGATGGGAGATATTGTGAATGCGAATGGATCTTTCAAGGCGACAACAAGCCTCCGTTACTCCGTTGATTGGGAAATTAAGGCTTCATGTCCAAAGCTATGTCGACAAAGAGGAAATTTTCATCTCCCCTCTCCAACATGAGGATGTTATCCTAGGGGCACCATGGTTCAACCGCATGGCTGCCAATATGAAGTTCCCTAAAAGGAGAATTTATTTTACCTACATGGAAAAGAACATGTATATAGATGCTAATTAGTCGGGGGTCGTACTATACCTCTTGTAAATTCACATGCTTTTGATAAGTTAATGAAAAACTCAGTTTTCGCATACATAATTTTTGTCAAAGAGTCCTTAAGTGATCCTAATGTTTTACCAAATCAAAGTGGTAGGAATCAAGAAGAATTAGAGTTGTCTAATTTTCTAAATAGATTCAAAGATGTTTTATCGATGACATCCCTATGGTGTTACCTCCAAAATGAGGGGATGATGACAATATAATAGAGCTTCTACCTGGGATCTCACTTCCTAATAAGCCTCCTTATAGAGTTTCTCAAGTTCAACAAGGGGAGATTATGAGGCAAGTGTATGAACTGGTAGACAAAGGGATGGTGAGGTCTAGTCCCTCTCCCTTTTGTTCACCCGTCCTATTAGTGCAAAAGAAAGATGGCACATACCGTATGTGTGTTGATTATAGAGCACTAAATCAAATTACTATATCAAGAACAGATTTCCTGTACAACAGGTAGAAAATCTATTTGATAAACTACAAGGCTCTACCTACTTCAGTAGGATTGACCTTAAAAGTAGCTATCATCAAATAAGGACAGTGAATGAAGATATTGTAATGACCTCTTTCCGCACAACATTTGGTCTTTATGAATATCTTGTCATGCCTTTTGGCTTGACAAATGGTCCGGCCACATTCAACCGCTTAATGGAAGAA